>NC_136380.1:264936084-265661084 GCF_965140285.1 Lepidochelys kempii
GGACTAACACAGCAGTGTGTGTGTAACTGGGAGGAAAAGGTGCTAATATTATATGACTGATAAAACATTTAATCATTACCATCTATGATTTGCAGAGATCAACAAAGCTAAGGTAACCCATTATTGTGTAGAACGTTCACTGTTTTGTCTTGGGGCCTGGGCAATATATATATGGGCTAGCTTTCCAATTAGTTGGACAAATATATATATACACAGTATATGTGTGGTTCCCTTCCCACCCCACCCCCCGACATTCTACTGAGTAATTCAAAATCTAGCCCTTTTACAATAATAAACATGAAACCTTTGTTTCGACTTTATAAATTAAAGCAAGGATAAGGGTCTCTTCCAGCCACCCCCACTCCCAACTTTCCCCTTGTGAAATAGGAGAGCCTGCTTTTCTGAGTGCGGGTTCTGTAACCCTTCAAATCAGTAGTCACACCGTGGCAGCGACATCATTCACATTACGTGAGGAGACAGAAAACAGAACCAACGTAGGTACCCAGCCTCGTCCCTTATGATTAGATCTGAATGTAGCAGATTTTAAACCCTCCTTTGTTCAAATTTTGGAAAATGGCGACGAATGTCGGAGAGGCTTAGAGAGAGGGGGGAAAGAAATCTGTCAGTGAACCCGATTGGTCCTATTTTGCCGCAGATTCCTACTTGAACCCAGGAAGGAGGGGAAGCTTTACAAAGCCACACAATAGCAGCCATCCCCACCCCACCCCACGGGAAGCCGCGTTATCGAAAGGGAAAATATTCAAAAGACAAGCAGAAAAGACATTGTAAAGAGATTCCTAATTTGACCAGCAGCACGCTGAGAGAGACCCAGCCGTGTTAGGAAACGTGGGCTTCCAGGGCAGTTATAATGATTAGCGCTAGCCTGAGTCTCCTAATCCTAAAGCTGTCAATTTTTTTTAGCCTGCTTGCTAAAGGAAACCAGTGGGGGGGGGGGGGGGGGGGGGAGCTGGAATGTTTTGCCTGCCTAGGACCGTCCCGTCCCAACCGCCGCATGCATGGACAGCGAAGAGCGAGGGGGGAGGAAAGGTGCAAACGGCCCGCCCTTTCTCCTCTGCAGTTCTCAATCAGGTCGTACTTCAGGCAATATACAGAGACGGCCACCCATTCTCGCTACACAGCTTTGTCTGTAATCCTAGCGAACATGTCTGGTCGTGGTAAGGGAGGCAAGGGTCTCGGAAAAGGAGGCGCTAAGCGTCATAGAAAGGTACTGAGGGACAATATTCAGGGCATAACCAAGCCGGCAATTCGCCGTTTGGCTCGTCGTGGGGGTGTAAAGCGCATTTCGGGTCTCATTTATGAGGAGACTCGGGGAGTGCTGAAAGTATTTCTGGAGAACGTGATCCGAGATGCTGTTACTTACACTGAGCATGCGAAGCGGAAGACTGTGACTGCTATGGACGTTGTTTATGCGCTGAAGCGTCAAGGTCGTACTCTGTACGGATTTGGAGGCTAAACCCGTGCTTGTAATCGTCTGTTAGAAAACATTTATAACCCAAAGGCTCTTTTCAGAGCCACCCACGCTTTCATGAAAAGAGCTGTTGTTCTTGGAGAACTCTGGGACAAGTGGTATTCATGCCCTTGTTTATATATTCCTTAATCAAACTAATAATTATCTAAGGTGAAGTGAAACTTACAGAATGATTGCACTATTTGCGCTATAAATAAAAGGTAGTCCTTTACTTTTCAACTGGGGAAGTACTTGCAACACACACACACACCCCACGCCAGCGTGAGGACTCTGAAAGCCGCACACATGGCTCAAACTGTATGCGAGCGTACCTACATGCAAAAGAGGAACCATAGAAGGACGATGTTGTATGTTAGCCTGCGGGAGTTATAATAGAGGAACTACTATAATAGAGGGTTTCCGATAATAAAGGAGAGTATATAACACCTTAAGTGTTCGTGCATTAAGCTTAAAAAAAAAAAGCCCATGAATATTCTAGGTCAACAGCGAGCTGTTTTACCTTCCGCAAGGATAACATACTATGTATGTACCTTTCCAAACCACTTAAATATTAAAGCAGGGATACAGCTCTTTTCCGGGTAAACGTGGTGGCTCTTAAAAGAGCCTTTGGGTTTTTAAGTGGTTGCAAAAGAGGGGCTTTACGCTCTTTCCCCACGGATGCGCCGGGCCAATTGGATATCTTTAGGCATAATCGTGACTCTCTTGGCATGAATAGCACACAGGTTGGTATCCTCGAAAAGACCAACTAGATATGCCTCACTAGCCTCCTGCAGGGCCATAACAGCCGAACTCTGGAAACGCAAGTCAGTCTTGAAGTCCTGGGCGATTTCACGCACCAGGCGCTGGAAGGGCAGCTTGCGGATGAGCAGCTCAGTAGATTTCTGATAACGGCGAATCTCTCGTAGGGCCACAGTACCGGGGCGATAACGATGGGGCTTTTTCACTCCCCCAGTGGCAGGCGCGCTCTTCCGAGCAGCCTTAGTAGCCAACTGTTTACGAGGGGCTTTGCCACCGGTAGATTTACGGGCGGTCTGCTTGGTCCTGGCCATTCTGCACAATCACTTCTCTTAACTCTGAAAACAAGAAGCAGAATGAATCGAGCCGAGCGCGCAGACCGCTCTTTATAGACAAACTCTGTCTCTTGATTGGATGAGAAAGAGACGACAACTCTCATTGGACTATTCAAAATAAATTTGAAAAGCCCGCGTTATTCACAGAAAGCTCCGGTGAAGGCACGTCAGTAATACCCCCGGAAGTGTGGATGGGGTAGCTGTACAGAGGTATTTCTTAAGTGACCGATCGATTGAATTATACTATAATTCATGGATCTCATAAACGCATGGCCATCACAGAAAGCTCCAATTCCAGCACTCCTGGGAGTGCTGTGAGGGGGACACGTCACGGAATTGCCTCCCTGCTGCCCTACTTTCTGGCTCACAGAATCTTCTCCTCGCCAGTCCGCTCTGTTTTCCAACACTGGTTCATGCGGTTTCTTTCCATTTGCAAAATAACGAAATCATCACCCTTGAAATCAGTCTTTAACATTTAAAATAATTTTAGTCCTCTCTCCTTCCAAATGTTCAGTGAGGAGACGGTCAGAAAAAAAGTGGCCATGCGTTTATGAGATCCATGAAGTAGGGCAGCAGGGAGGCAATTCCGTGACGTGTCCCCCTCACAGCACTCCCAGGAGTGCTGGAATTGGAGCTTTCTGTGATGGCCATGCGTTTATGAGATCCATGAATTATAGTATAATTCAATCGATCGGTCACTTAAGAAATACCTCTGTACAGCTACCCCATCCACACTTCCGGGGGTATTACTGACGTGCCTTCACCGGAGCTTTCTGTGAATAACGCGGGCTTTTCAAATTTATTTTGAATAGTCCAATGAGAGTTGTCGTCTCTTTCTCATCCAATCAAGAGACAGAGTTTGTCTATAAAGAGCGGTCTGCGCGCTCGGCTCGATTCATTCTGCTTCTTGTTTTCAGAGTTAAGAGAAGTGATTGTGCAGAATGGCCAGGACCAAGCAGACCGCCCGTAAATCTACCGGTGGCAAAGCCCCTCGTAAACAGTTGGCTACTAAGGCTGCTCGGAAGAGCGCGCCTGCCACTGGGGGAGTGAAAAAGCCCCATCGTTATCGCCCCGGTACTGTGGCCCTACGAGAGATTCGCCGTTATCAGAAATCTACTGAGCTGCTCATCCGCAAGCTGCCCTTCCAGCGCCTGGTGCGTGAAATCGCCCAGGACTTCAAGACTGACTTGCGTTTCCAGAGTTCGGCTGTTATGGCCCTGCAGGAGGCTAGTGAGGCATATCTAGTTGGTCTTTTCGAGGATACCAACCTGTGTGCTATTCATGCCAAGAGAGTCACGATTATGCCTAAAGATATCCAATTGGCCCGGCGCATCCGTGGGGAAAGAGCGTAAAGCCCCTCTTTTGCAACCACTTAAAAACCCAAAGGCTCTTTTAAGAGCCACCACGTTTACCCGGAAAAGAGCTGTATCCCTGCTTTAATATTTAAGTGGTTTGGAAAGGTACATACATAGTATGTTATCCTTGCGGAAGGTAAAACAGCTCGCTGTTGACCTAGAATATTCATGGGCTTTTTTTTTTTAAGCTTAATGCACGAACACTTAAGGTGTTATATACTCTCCTTTATTATCGGAAACCCTCTATTATAGTAGTTCCTCTATTATAACTCCCGCAGGCTAACATACAACATCGTCCTTCTATGGTTCCTCTTTTGCATGTAGGTACGCTCGCATACAGTTTGAGCCATGTGTGCGGCTTTCAGAGTCCTCACGCTGGCGTGGGGTGTGTGTGTGTGTTGCAAGTACTTCCCCAGTTGAAAAGTAAAGGACTACCTTTTATTTATAGCGCAAATAGTGCAATCATTCTGTAAGTTTCACTTCACCTTAGATAATTATTAGTTTGATTAAGGAATATATAAACAAGGGCATGAATACCACTTGTCCCAGAGTTCTCCAAGAACAACAGCTCTTTTCATGAAAGCGTGGGTGGCTCTGAAAAGAGCCTTTGGGTTATAAATGTTTTCTAACAGACGATTACAAGCACGGGTTTAGCCTCCAAATCCGTACAGAGTACGACCTTGACGCTTCAGCGCATAAACAACGTCCATAGCAGTCACAGTCTTCCGCTTCGCATGCTCAGTGTAAGTAACAGCATCTCGGATCACGTTCTCCAGAAATACTTTCAGCACTCCCCGAGTCTCCTCATAAATGAGACCCGAAATGCGCTTTACACCCCCACGACGAGCCAAACGGCGAATTGCCGGCTTGGTTATGCCCTGAATATTGTCCCTCAGTACCTTTCTATGACGCTTAGCGCCTCCTTTTCCGAGACCCTTGCCTCCCTTACCACGACCAGACATGTTCGCTAGGATTACAGACAAAGCTGTGTAGCGAGAATGGGTGGCCGTCTCTGTATATTGCCTGAAGTACGACCTGATTGAGAACTGCAGAGGAGAAAGGGCGGGCCGTTTGCACCTTTCCTCCCCCCTCGCTCTTCGCTGTCCATGCATGCGGCGGTTGGGACGGGACGGTCCTAGGCAGGCAAAACATTCCAGCTCCCCCCCCCCCCCCCCCCCCCACTGGTTTCCTTTAGCAAGCAGGCTAAAAAAAATTGACAGCTTTAGGATTAGGAGACTCAGGCTAGCGCTAATCATTATAACTGCCCTGGAAGCCCACGTTTCCTAACACGGCTGGGTCTCTCTCAGCGTGCTGCTGGTCAAATTAGGAATCTCTTTACAATGTCTTTTCTGCTTGTCTTTTGAATATTTTCCCTTTCGATAACGCGGCTTCCCGTGGGGTGGGGTGGGGTGGGGATGGCTGCTATTGTGTGGCTTTGTAAAGCTTCCCCTCCTTCCTGGGTTCAAGTAGGAATCTGCGGCAAAATAGGACCAATCGGGTTCACTGACAGATTTCTTTCCCCCCTCTCTCTAAGCCTCTCCGACATTCGTCGCCATTTTCCAAAATTTGAACAAAGGAGGGTTTAAAATCTGCTACATTCAGATCTAATCATAAGGGACGAGGCTGGGTACCTACGTTGGTTCTGTTTTCTGTCTCCTCACGTAATGTGAATGATGTCGCTGCCACGGTGTGACTACTGATTTGAAGGGTTACAGAACCCGCACTCAGAAAAGCAGGCTCCTCTCCTGAGTTCAGGGGACTGGACTGGATGACCTCTTGAGGTCCTTTCCACTCCTATGAGTCTATGAAATCTAATTAATCTGTTTCACAAAGGGAGTTGTGGGAGTGTGGGGGAAATATAGGTAGTCTTTCTTTTATAAAGTGGGCACAAAGGGGGCGGGGGTTGTGTGTGATTTTGTAAGGGCTAGGTTTTTACTTACTTGGACCAAGGTACTGGGAAAAATACCCACATCTACCCAAAATTATGCAATCTATGTATATTTGCCCAGGTACACATACACGGTAATTAGTGAATTACATAGTAACAGGTTGTCTTTGGTTTGCTGATCTCTGCAAATCACGAGTGATAAAGGTTTTCTTAAAGTCAGTCATGAAATACAGCACTGTTTTATTTTTATTTTTCCTTTGTTTCCATCTTGGGAGGTGGTGGTTTTGTTGGTTGGTTGGTTTTGGTTCCCCCCTCCCCAATTCATTCATTTGGTGTGCTCCCCACATGGAAGAAAACAAGGAAGTGTATGAGTTTTAACCAGGTAGCAATTTTATTATTCAAATTACATCCAAGGTCCCCATGGGGAAACAGATCACCACAGTCACTCCCACTCCACTGATCCTTTGCCAATTCTTGGACCCTCCACTGCTCAGGAAGCCAATCACACTAGAAAGGTCTCTGGGCACTTCCACTCACCCACTAGCATCCCTCTCTCTTTCAGTCGTTGAGATGAGAAGGGACCTCAAACTCCAGCTAGCACCACATCAAGTGTATTGGCAGCGTGGTTCCTATAGGATAATGCCTGACTCCTTCCCCTCCCTGTGAAGGTTGCTGTGCCCCATGCTAGGAAGAGGAATCTCTCACTTCCACAGGGTAAGACATGAGATAGACTAAGCCCTGGTGTCCTGCTCTTAAATCTTTCCACCAAGAGGAGTTAAGTATATTCCAGTTCCTGTCAGGGAGGTCAAACAAGCCCCTGTTCATATTACAGTGTGCACGTCACAAGTATGGACCATTTAGGGCAAGTAGGATTCCATCCCAAAGGTAGTTCTGCTCAGCTCAGCATGAGGTCTGCACTCCCGATGCCCACTTGAGGGCACACAAGGAGTGATACGGAAGAAATTCCAAACTTGAGCCATTTTCCCCATTCAGGAATCTTGTAAAGAGTGTTCAATTCATGCAGTAAGTGACTGGTGCTCTCACACTGGAACCAGGCTGTGGGTACATGAAACACCCGTCTCCTTGGAAGAATTGTGCACTGGCCCTGACCAATGTGCTTGAACAGGACTGGTATGCAAGGACAGAGACGGACCCATTTAATACCTTCTAAGGCATAATCTACTAATCCAGACATTGGCAGGGAAGTGGGGAGGAGGGGTTAAACTACCACCTTCACTAATGCCTTGCCATGAGGACTCAATTAGGCCATCAGGCTCAGAGGATTCTACTTTAGATTCTCCCATTTAACAGATAAGACTACAGGCCTGCAAAGCTGAAGGCTGCACTTTATCATGCTTTGGAGACATGGCTTACTGTCTCATGACCATGGAGGGACAGAGGACATCAGGGGCTACCACGTTATCTGTATTTCCAGCATGACAGAAATATTAACATAGAGGTGGCTCCTTACTGAAAAGCAAAGTTGCTTTAGTTCTGTAAGCAAAGAGAAGTCTCTCCTGAGACATTACATCAGACAACGTAAACTAAAAACCAGAGTTCTGCACAGCTTACATACAAGCCCCTTCCCACATCTCATACCAGTGTCTGCTTAGTGTACTGTTCTCACAGGGTTTTTCAAGCACCTTTCACTAGATGATCTATTCATACCTTCATTGTCTTGGTTTCCCTTGGGAAGCGTGGGATTCAGCCAGGTGTGGTAATAGTAACTGTTTATTGTGGTCCCCTAGCTTGTATTGTACATTAGAATGTAAAAGGCTGCACTCTCATGGATAAAGACTCCTGCCCCTTTGCTCCAGTTAGGGGTTTGCCCTAATATAGCTATAAGTCTGCAAACCTCAAACTAAAGTTTATAAGGCTGAAGCAGGGCTTCAATCCATTAAACTGCTGTAGGAAAGGACCCTGGTTGAATATTATATGTGGAGGGGGATGGGCCGCTCCTCAATAGATTTCTCATTACATCAGACCACATGTCAGAGGGATAAAGTTGCCAACAGCATCAACACCGGGCATACCACCTATTGCCAGTGGTTGAAGGTTTCCATTTTCACTTCCACAAATACCAGTTGCTATGTTGTGCATATGTTCAGGCTGCAAGAATGGCTAGTGTCCCAGAGAAGATAAGGGCGAGATCGCAACCATAGGGGAATGCTCAAATAGAAAGGGTCTCCAACTGTATCAGAAGCAAGAACCAAGCCAAGGGGTGTCAGCCCTAGCTCCAGATCAGGGTGATCAGTCCAGCCACCACATTGCCCTACCGGAGTAGTGATGGGCCCAGGGCACAAACCAACTAGATTGGCACATCAAGGCAGAGTCACAAGGTAAAACCCACCCTACAGGTGTGGGGGGGGGGGGGCAGCAAACTGGGCCCACTCCCAGGCTAGCATTTGGCTGCTGATCACCACAAATCACAAGTGATATTGATTTTCTTGAAATCAGTCATGAAATATATAGCACTTTTACTTTTCCTTATCTCTGCATTTTGTTTTGTTTTTTCTTGTTGTTGATTGTTTTTTTCTCCCCAATTTGATGCAACAATGTAACCTAGAAGAGTAATTTAAAAAAAAAGTGGAGTAGAAATAGTTGGGGAGGGGATTTATTGGCTTATTATGATATAGTATTTGTTATATAAAGAGAGCCCAGGGAAGCTTGTTTGCTTGTTTGCTTGGTTTTGTTATTGATTGTTGTTTTTGTTTGTTAAATCCCACTTTCACCTTTGAAAACAGTGATTTTATTTAAAAAATATTTAATATTTACAGATGATCAAAATAGTGATGGATTATTTATATAATTCCTAAGAGTTTACAGTATAAAGATAGAAGTAAATATAACCAGAGGTGGATAAAGGTGTCACAGATTTTTTTTCAATTAAAAGATATTTGTCATATAATTTGTTAGTATCACATTTTCTTTGTGCATTTTCTAATTTTTAATCTTTTTGTCCCTGTTTTCCTTGCATCAGCAGAAAACTTTCACAGAAGCTTTCTCAGCCGCCCTTAATTAAGGGGCAGAAGTTATGTTTCTCAACATTTCTTACAATTTTGCGTGTTATCACCAAATAATGCCTTCCTCAGACACATTTATTATATATTTTTAAATTCTCTTTCAAAACAAGGCACTAAACAAAAAGCTTTATGAAGTAAATGGTATTATTTATATGAAAATTAAACACATGTTTTCAGGATGAAGTTATAGAAAATCCTAATAGACTTTGTAAACTATATAAATTAAAAAAGAAAGGTGATAGAAACAGTAACCTCAGTTTGTAAATAGATTTTTCACACCATATTAGTTTGATAACATCACTTAAGGATTTTAGGATGGGATTTTCCTCAAAAGCACTGAGATGTGGCCTAACTGCTTCAACTGCAGTAACTGGTAAAAAAAAATAAATCCCATTCTATTGAGTTCAGTTGGAACTGAGTTAGTCTATAGGTGAGTGATTTTGACAAACCCTGCATCATGAACATGAATTACTAATGATCTAGGCAATGAGCATTTACTGTGGTTAAGGAAAAAGTCAGTTTTCTGGAAAACTAGGGTGGAAGAAAGGAAAATGTGCATAGTCCAATAATAATGTTAGATCACTTCAGTTTCTGTTTGATAAATGTAAACAACTGAACCAAACAGCAGTGGCTTTTATTAAACAATTTAAACATAATTTACAATGTAGAGAAAGTAGATAAAATAGACTAACCTATTGCTACAGTGCTTGACTGAAAATTGGAATGGCTCTAACCTTTGGATTTGAAAGTGTAGGATAACAACACCTAACTATGGTTTAGAATGACTCATTAAAGAATATATATTTGTATAAAATCAACTCCCCACAATTCCATAATAAAAATATAGATGTCCTCTTTGAAGATACTTCGATTGTATTAAATCATTACATTTTCTTATTCATAATAATACTATTATTCAATGTTGAATTTACACATTATTTTTATTATCACAGCTACCCAGGTTAGATTTCAATAAACAAATTTACATTTTGATTAGTAATATATAGAGGTCTTGAATCTAACTTTGTTTTACATGACGCACACAGTCCACGTAAAACAAAAGAAAATACCAAGTGTGTGCTAACTAAGCTGGTATCCTGAAAGCACATGCAATGTATTTAATTTTAATCACAAGAAGTCAATAGGAAAGTACAGCATTAAGCATTTTGTCTTTGCAGGATGACAGGTGAAATTCTGGCCTCACTGAAGTCAAGGCCAAAAACTCATTGACTTCAATAAAGCTAGATATTCCCTGGCTCATTGGTCCTGCCATGAGTTACACACAGGCAGACCTCTGTGGTCCTAATTATAGTATCATTTTGTCATTTTAACCTTCACCTATTGTTCTTATAAAGGATTTCCATTTTATTGCATCTCAAATATTTCCACATCAAATTTGTTGTTTACAATTTTTTTCACCCAACTGCCACCACTTTAAATTCATCGTTTATTCTGAAAAACTGTTTTTATAGTTTTGTTTTTTATTCTCAATGATCATCAACAATAATGAATACTCCACAGTCCAAATTATTTCTTTAATTGCTCTTGTGTTACCTCATCTCCAAATTCTGATCACAGTTATAATTGTGTGATTTCATTAGCCTACAACCTCTTCATGTGCAGCTACAACTGAAGCCACAGATTTGGCCTGTAAACACATATAATTACCAGTGACAACAAGGAAAGAATCAAGGTAAATTTTAGATCCCACTGGCAAGTATTAAGGAAACACAATTTTAAAAAAAGAAAAGGAGTACTTGTGGCACCTTAGAGACTAACCAATGGTAGCTCACGAAAGCTTATGCTCAAATAAATTGGTTAGTCTCTAAGGTGCCACAAGTCCTCCTTTTCTTTTTGCGAATACAGACTAACACGGCTGCTACTCTGAAACCTAATTTTAAAAAGTAACCTGTAGACTGGATTAATTTAACCTCAGGATTATTGATAAACAAATATGGAACTTTATAAAGACTTTTCACAAATGCACTATTTAGAGTACATTTGTATAATTTGTACCTTTAATAGAGAAAGATCATAATTTTTTTTTTTTTTTAGTTTCATTACTAATTTAGGAGTAGACCCCAATGATTCTTAGGGATTGAGAGTAGCGTCTACAGGGATAGGTGTTCCCCTATAATATAAACAGCTATAAGCTATTCCTGAATTCGACTTCGGCTCTAGCTTTACAGTTTTAAAAGCTTTAGTAGGGCTGCACCTAAAGCGAAACATTTGCAAATACTGCTTCCAACTATTGGTTGATAAATTGCTTTTTGATTGGCTGAAAAAAATAACAACCAATGGTGACGTGGTATCTGAAGATGACCAATTATGAAGTCGTATGTGCCGGTGCTGAGACCATTTGTTTCTTGTATCAAATAGGAAGTCAGACTGCAAAAGCTACTCGTTTGCATACGCTCCCTATATATACAAGGGTAGCTGTGCCATCCGCATGCTACTGTTCTTGAGCTATTCAGCAAACGATAAACTGCTACTATGCCAGAGCCGGCAAAATCTGCTCCTGCCCCCAAAAAGGGCTCGAAGAAAGCTGTGACCAAGACTCAGAAGAAAGGAGATAAGAAAAGGAGAAAGACCAGGAAGGAGAGTTACTCTATCTACGTGTATAAGGTATTGAAGCAAGTTCATCCTGACACCGGTATCTCCTCTAAGGCGATGGGGATCATGAACTCCTTTGTAAACGACATATTTGAACGTATTGCTGGGGAAGCGTCTCGCCTGGCGCATTACAACAAACGCTCGACCATCACTTCCCGGGAGATCCAGACCGCTGTGCGCCTGCTTCTGCCGGGGGAACTGGCCAAACACGCCGTGTCTGAGGGCACTAAGGCTGTCACAAAGTACACTAGTTCTAAGTAAACTTTCAAATCTTTTTTTCGGCTATAACCCAAAGGCTCTTTTAAGAGCCACCCACTCTCTCCACGGAGGAGCTGTATTACTATTTTATTTACTCCTACGCAGAACAACTAGTATATAGAAAAAGTAGGTTTTCATTTTCAGACAAACACTAACTAGACCTTTTACTACAATCTAAAGCTTTATTTGCTCTATTTCAGTTACTAGTTTTCTTGGTGGTTAAATAGGATGGTTAAATGTGTACTGCTTTAAAGTCAAGGCCTACAACTTCCCTTCCAAAAGCTACCCCACCCCTCACGAAGGCAACCTTCTAGCACTACAGGTTTATGTTTGATCTTAATCTCCAGGGTATATCGTAGTGAAAATACTGTAGAGCAGGCAAGTGTGGATAAGAATAAGGTCTTTGAAGTCTAAATTAACTTAATTTATTCCTTCATTTTCCTCCAGTTCCTGATTTGAGGAATTCTCCAGAGCCTTTTACTGAATATTTAGAGTGGGAAATGAGCAGGTTTTTAAAAACAGTTCAGGAGAGTTTAATCCCTATAACTTTGCTTAGAACTCCTAGTATAGACTTACTGTGTATACCTAACAAAAGATTCTCTTTCTATTGTTCTCAACTTCATAACTTTCTGAAAGTTATAGCTAATACAGACTGTTTTCGGCATCTTTGAGCATTAGGAAAATGGGCGGGGGGGAGAAGAGACTGTTCTCACGACTACTGAAAAGCATATCCTTGCAAGGTATGCTGAACAGTTGTAAAACCCGACTGAGGAGACATGTCTAGAGTATCACCGTGAAAACTGGTTGGTGAAGAGCACAGCTGTGCAGTAAATGTGTAGTGATCCTGAAGCGTTCCTGAAAGGACGCCTGCATTGCACATATGAATATAGGGATTTCATCGCTTGTGTGGTGGATGTGACCTCCAAATGAGTCAGTTGTGCAGTGATTCCTAATTTGTGGGTTTTTAAAACCTTGGCACTCTAAGGTTCTTCGCCCTACATGTCCTCTTTATAAATGCTTTAAATTAGTAAATGGCAGCATGGTTCACTAGGTCACTATCGGTTAGCGAACCGAAAAAAGGTTTTGATCTTCTAATATTAACTAGGCAGCCATAAGCATATCTAACACGGGGGAGGAGGAAGATTGGTAGCGAGAGGGAATAAAACATAAAATAATGGCTAAACGCGCTGTGTATTAAACAGTGAAAACAAAACTACGAAAGACTCGCATACACCCTCCCCATCAAGATATACGTGTTCAGATTTTAAACGTGTATGTCAGCGCTAGGTGCCCTGCTTTAAACCCAGGGCGGGAGACGGACCAATCATTGCACAGCGCGGGCTTTTCAAACTCTCCACCAATTTAGTCCTGCTTCCCGCAGCCAGTCAGGTGATTGTTTCTAAGTCAAACATTTACCCTTTGTCCCCTCACTGGATCTCCTACCCTCCCCCTCTGTAGGCAGAACAAAGAATGACCTGAGCACCACTTAATGTACGGGGGAGTATTCCGAACAGGAGTAAGCGCTTAGAAACAGTATCCATAAATATTTCCTCTTAGCTTCCCTCAGAACGACAAAAGTAACTTTTTAAGTTACTTTGTATTATTTCCAGTATTTTGTATTATTTAGTCACAAAGGGGGGGAAATTTGTTAGTGCTGTGAGGGTGAATGCACGAATGTTTCAGCTCCTTTTAGAAAAGGTGGGTGGCTCTTAAAAGAGCCGTTGGGTTTGTTTGCACGAGTTAGACTCTATTTTCTTTTTCAAATCCCTTTACTTCTTCTTGGGCGCTGCCTTCTTACCCTTTCCTGCTTTAGGTTTGGTTGGCTTGGGCTTGGCAGCCTTGGGCTTCACCGCCTTGGCCTTAGCCGGGCTCTTAGCTACCTTTTTGGGCTTGGCAGTTTTGGCCTTTTTGGGGCTCTTGGCCGCTTTCTTGGCTGCGGAAGCCGCTGGTTTTTTGGCTTTTTTCGGGCTCTTTTTCACAGCCGCAGCCTTTTTGGGTCTCTTGGCAGCGCTGGCGGGTTTCTTGGCAACTGGTTTCTTAGGCTTTGCCGCTGGCTTCTTCTTCGGTGCCTTCTCCTTAGTCTCACCCGGCTTCCTGTTAAGTTTGAAAGAACCAGAGGCGCCGGTACCTTTTGTCTGCACCAAAATCGTTTTGCTCACCAGACTCTTAAGTCCTAACTTGATGCGGCTGTTGTTCTTCTCCACATCGTACCCTCCGGCGGCCAAAACCTTCTTAAGAGCGGCCAGCGAGAGCCCTTTGCGCTCCTTGGATGCGGACACCGCCTTGGTGATCAGCTCGGTCACGCTGGGACCCGAAGGCTTGCGCGCTTTTGAGCCTCCTGCCGCCTTCTTCGGTTTTTTAGCAGAGGTTTTTGCCCCAGCAGCGGACACAGCAGGAGTGGCAACAGGCGCCGTTTCCGACATTCTAGCAGACGTTTTCTACGAATCAGAAGAAAACAATTGGGCTAGAGTAAGTCAGATGCCTGGTATTTATAGAGAAGAGCTACTCTGTGATTGGTGCGTTAAAGAGCCCGCCCAGCTGCAAGCCAGAAAGTACTCTTCTTCCCGTTCAGTTTGTGTTTCTTGGAAGTCAAAAAAGTGTGTTTTTTGCGGTATATCCGCCACCGAATCACCCCCACTTTATAGCGTGCTGAAGGGGAAAGAGGGTATTTTCATTCAGTAGAGTTTCCCGTCGGAGAAACAAAAGATGAGTTTTAAAAGAGTCAATAAACCGTGAGTCCTGGACCTGGAGAGACCTCGGGAGACAGAAACTTTTGTTTTTCCTTCTAAATAAAAACTGCACCGTGCTCAATGAAATTCCCAAAGTAATGAAACGTTATTCTTTAAAGGGTCTTCTCCCACTCAAGGCTCAAAGCCAGACATTTGAATCAATGTTTTCATAGTAAATTGATTTCAAAGAGAAGGAAGTAACACAAACTCGTCCATGAGCGTTGAATATGGATTAGAAATTAGCTTCTTTGACCAAAATCTTTTACCCTCCTTAAAACATGAAATGTTAAATTAGCACACCATGGAACAATGCGAGAAGCAGATTGAAGTCCCGTGAGGGACTGTTTGTGCCCCAAAAGTGGATGACTTGTTAAAGCAGAGTGGTTCGTAGGGTGCTGCTCTGTGTACAATACAGAGCTGCTAGCTATATCTTAGTCCTGTGTTACAGGAACCTTTATTATCCTAATAGACAAGGTCATAGTAACTTCAGGTGGAAGAATTATTGGCGAGGTTTTCTTAGACTATGAAGAAAATATTAACATTCATTAACGCAACACTGCATTCTGAATTGATCCAGTAATCAACTTTTGAAATCCTGATCCATTGTCTAAAGGGCATGGCTATTGCTAAGGTCTTTTCATTCTTGTGCATTACAAACTTCAGCAAATTGCCACTGACATGTATCTTTGCTTTAGGACTAGAACATTGCATATTACACATTATTGTTCAATTAGTGATGGATTTATGTTAATAAGGAACAATTTAAAATAGAAATAACAATCACACATCTCTCTTACAAGATAGAAAGGTATGATGCAAACTTTCACAACAAAATTATACAATAAGGTTAACACACACAGTGAAGAAATAGAAGAAAACATTCCCTTATATTATTAAATCAAATGCAGAGCTCTCCCATAATAGATAAGGACACATCCCTTTAATAAATCACACGGTTCTGCCTTGTGTTGTTACAAGTGATTCCTAATGGTACTATATGAGATTAGATTTTAAATCAAGGGTAGCCATTTAAAAAGATGTTTTTCCTGTTACTACTTTTTCCTTCCATTTGTGACATTTTTGAACCCACAGACCAGTTTCATATGCAATATATAATCATAAATGGGGACCAAATCTCTTTTGCTATATCAAATTAACCAATCTCCCACAAACCCCTAATTTATCCAAACTACAGAGGGAATGGGTTAGACAGTATGATGTGCTATATGTATTCGAAATTAAACGTGTTAAAAACTGTTCTGTGTACTTGAAGAATTTGAAACCCCCTTTTAAAGGAATTAGGGTTTCACTATTATTTTGGGTTCAAAGGGACCAATCAATATTTGGGGGACAGTTCTTTAAATATGAGAATAAAGAACCCCAGGGCAGGTGAAAGATAACTTGGATAAAATTGTGTATATTTGTTTGATTTGTCGCAGCAACATTAAAACAAGGCTTTCGTCTCTAAGAGAACAGGATGGATTCAACATAGAATGCACCATAATCACTTGGTGCTATTGAATATTTATTTTTCTCAGTGGTTTCCTATTATTATATATACACAGTTTACAATCTGATTTTACCCCATCGATATTTATGGAACCTGGAAGAACAAAGGCTTGGTGCCTAGTTTTCCCTCCCCAAAAGGGGCTTCCGTTACTCATGAAAAGTAATGGGGGTGGGCGAGGGGGAGGAGAATCACTAATAAGTGCTTAAATTTTTGGCGATCCCTACTAAAGGGGTGGGCGGTTTCTACTTAACAAACAAGGCTGCTCTTTCTGTTTTAATGCGATGTAACTCTTTTTTTGAGACAGTAGGTGGCTCTAAAAAGAGCCTTTGGGTTAGCTGTGAAGTTGAAGGATTCACCTTTCTTCTTGGTCAGTTTCATTTGCTCTTGGCCTTATGACTTTCAGTTTTCTTGGGCAGCAGCACGGCCTGGATATTGGGCAGGACACCCCCTTGAGCGATCGTGACTTTCCCCAGCAGCTTGTTGAGCTCCTCGTCGTTTCGGATGGCGAGCTGCAGGTGACGGGGGATGATCCTGGTTTTCTTGTTGTCTCGCGCCGCGTTGCCAGCCAGCTCCAGAATCTCAGCAGTCAGATACTCCAGCACCGCAGCCATATAGACCGGGGCGCCAGCGCCCACCCGCTCCGCATAATTGCCTTTGCGAAGCAAACGGTGCACACGGCCCACCGGGAACTGCAGCCCAGCCCGGGAGGAGCGAGACTTCGCCTTAGCCCGCACCTTACCTCCCTGCTTTCCTCTGCCCGACATTGTAATTCGTTCTCTAGCAACAACTACCCCGCCCACAATCTGCTAAACCTGCCCTGAGCGCGCAGTAGCGCCCCGATGTCTGTCCTTTTATCCTGTCCGTGTGACTCGTAATGTAATTTGTGATTGGCTAAAAAATGAATATGGTCTGTTCCACCAATGGTGATGCGGATCTGAATCTGACCAATGGCTAGTCAGTAGTTACTGTAATTTTACCCTTCCTCCTTCTGCGCCCCCTCCCTGTCCCGCACTTCTCAGAGGCTGTCTTGCTCCATCTAAACGGCCCTCAGTAGTGACAATAAATGTGTTAGTCTCTAAGGTGCCACAAGTACTCCTTTTCTTCTTAATTGATTAACCTGTCTTTGTAAACCTGAGGCTTTTCTTTTACAGTATGTACTTTGAGTATGTGTCTCCTAGACTATTTTAGTGCTTTTCTGTCTGCAGAAGTAATAACTGGTCCTTCCACATTGGTGTGGTGTGGGATATCTAGTTAATTATAAAATAATTGATTCAAGGATGATTAAAAGGAGAACAGAGTAGAATGTTTTTTTTTCCCCCTGCATGAATCTTGCCATAAATGAGATACTTGTATTTAGTTTGCTGCTTGCTCCCAAGTGAATAAAAAGGGGATAATTAATGTCTTTTAAACATCTTACCGGAAGATCCAAGTATATATCTTAGATATTTTCAGCCAAAAAAAAAAAAATAGGATACATGCTATCTAAAATGTATACAGTCAAAATACCATTGCTGTGAGAAAAGCTCAGCAGCCATTCTTTGGTAGCAAAAATGTACAGCTATTTAGAAGTGGAAACAGTTTGTCTTCAATGGCAATAATGTATATCTTTTTAGGAATGGGAATAATTCTGAGTAAACTGTGTTTAGCTTGACATATTTAGTTAGAATATCACAAAAAGTGATTAGTTTGTCAAGAAAAGCTAAACAAGAAATTGAGATACTTTTCTTTGAGGAAGGAAGGGAGTTAAATCAACAATATTTGCGACCATCACAGTGACAAATGTGGTGGGATTGGAAAATGTTTTTTTTACAAAAATAAGTAACCAAATAAGAGTATGTTACTCTGGAAACAAATCATCCAGGTTAAGTTTTACACTGGTCAAGGCTAGACAACATTATCTCTTTGAATGTTTTGGAACCCTAATATGGTCTATCAGTCTCTGAGGAACAGTTTGTGATACCATTAGACAAAATGAAAAATATCTAATTACATAAGTAGTCCAATTGACTTCAGTAGGATTTCTCCAGGTATAAGGCTATCACCATCTGGCCCTAAAAGAGAACCATTAAATAGGTTCAGCACCTCAAGTTGGAGCAAAAAGAGAACCTAACCTCCACCCAGTTGTAATGATCTGCCCATGTTAGAAGTGTCATCACTGTGCCTCCTGTATTCAGTATTTCCAGTCCCACCATGAATATTAGCTATCAACCAAATCTGAGTCAGAAACCACCTGGGAGAGGACCTTCATTGTTATGGGAGCAACTATATGTGGTTTAAGAGCAACATATAAGAGTCATCATCAGCACAGATAGTGAAATTACTGAGAACAGTAATGGTCTTTGAGAAAGAGACTGTCATTTCTGATATGTTTACCACAATGGGGACATGGCCTGACTGAGGTCTTTAGATGCTACCACAAAATGCATTTAAAATCCTCAGTAATGCATTCCTTCCCCGCTTGGATAGCTGCACAACGTTGACTATTTAGGACAGAGGTGGGCAAACTACAGCCCGCGGGCCACATCTGGCCCGTGGGACCCTCCCGCTCAGCCCCTGAGTTCCTGGCCCGGGAGGCTAGCCCCCGTCCCCTCCGCTGCTGTTCCCCCTCCGCCTCAGCCTCAGCCTCAACTCACTGTGCCACCAGCACAATACTCTGGGCCGTGGGGCAGCGAGCTCCTGGGGCAGCGCAGCTGCAGAGCCCGGCCTGACCCGGTGCTCTGTGCTGCGCGGGGCGTGGCTGGCTACAGCTGGGCAGCACGGCTGTAGTGCCGCCAGTCACCGGTGCTCCAGGCAGCGCGGTAAGGGGGGCAAGGAGTGGGGGGGGCGGGTTTTGGATAGAGGGCAGGGGAGTTTGGGGTGGTAGTCAGGGGGCGAGGGTGTGGATAGGGGTTGGGGCGGTCAGAGGGTGGGAAACAGGGGGGTTGAATGGGGGCAGGAGTCCCCTGGGGGGCAGTCAGGAAGGGGGGGGTTGGATGGGGTGGTGGGGAGCAGTGAGGGGCAGGGGTTCCGGGGATGGTCAGGGAGCAGCGGGGGTGCATGGGGCAGGAGTCCAGGGGAGGGGGGGGCATCAGGGCCAGAAGCGGGGGGGGTGGGTAGAGGGTGGGGGCCAGGCAACACCCCCCTCCCCTAACCAGCCCTTCATACAATTTCCAAAACCTGATGCAGCCCTCAGGCCAAAAAGTTTGCTCGCCCTGATTTAGGAAAACAGCAAATACTTTTTTTGAACAGGGACTTGGGGCGCACTAAAGGAGATATGGGGGAGGAGGAAATGTGATGAGTGGGAGATTTTGACTTGTAATATATTAAATAACCGGTAAATAGCATAGCTGGTAGAGAGGGGAGACATGCTACTGAGGAACTTCCTCCACCACTCCCATGGCGAGGAGCTCCTGCACCTCCTGAATAAGGAATTGCTCGTGAGAGGGATCCCTGAAGAGGGATGGGAAAAGGGGGTGGGACGGATGGCAACAGCAGAACTGAAAAGAATATCCCACTTCCACCATATGGAGGATCCGACAGTCAGAAGTTATTTGGGACCAAGCATGGTAGAAGTGGGACAAACGATTAAAAAAGGATGGGGAAGGATGTGGTGTACCATCCTCAGGCGCCCCTTCAAAAGGCCTGCTTGGAACCCAGCGATGAGTTAGTTGGGCCCTGGCTCTCTCTAGCCAGGGGATTGGAAAGCTTTCTTCCGCCATTCCTGCCCCTTCTCCTATAAAAATCCTGCCTCAGCCGAGGATAGAATTGCTGCTGTTGTTGCTGAGGCTTGAAATGTTTGTGTTGGGTTGCCAGGGTGGGCATACCCAAGGATTTAATGGTAGCCCTTGAGTCCTTTAGGCTATGGAGCCTAGAGTTAGCCTGCTTCACGAACAGACCTGAGCCATCAAAAAGCAAGTCCTGCATCATCTGTTGAACCTCAGGTGAGAGTCCCGAGGCTGCAGCCATAAGCTATACCTCATGGCGATACCAGAGAACAAGGTATGCACCACTGAGTCTGCAGCATCCAGTGAGGCCTGTAAAGAGGGCTGTGCCACCACCTTGCCCTCCTTCACTATAGCTCCAAACTCTTCCCTGGACTCAGTTGGCATCAGCTCCTTAAATATGAGCATCGATTTACAGGAGTTGAAGCTGTATCTACTCAGAATTGCCTTCTGGTTGGCAATCCTGAGTTGCAACCCCACCATACAGTACATGCATCTGACGAAGTGGGTATTCACCCACGAAAGCTTATGCTCCAATACATCCGTTAGTCTATATGGTGCCACAGGACTCTTTGCTGCTTTTACAGATTCAGACTAACACGGCTACCCCCCTGATATTTAACCCCCCTGTAGAGTACACTTTGTGCTCAAATAAATCCAGGCGCTTGGCGTCCTTGGACTTAGGTGCTGGGGCTCATTGCCCCTGCCTTTCCTTCTCATTCACCGCAGCCACCACCCCCGAGTAAGGCTGCGGGCATGTGAAAAGGTATTCATACCCCTTAGATAGGACAAAATACTTCCTCTCCATGCCCTTCACGGTGGGAGGGATGGAGGCCAGGGTCTGCCAAATGGTCTTAGCATTAGCCTGTATGGTCTTGATGAGGGGTAGAGCCACCCTCGATGGGCCTTCCAGGGCCAGGATTTCGACCATCAGGACCTCCGACTCCACCACCTCCTTGGCCTGCAGGCCCATGTTTCACGGCTCCCTGGGAAGGAGGTCCTGGTGGGTGCATCTGTCTACGGGGGGTGGTCCTGAGACAGAGGTGCCTGCAACTGCCTTGTCTGGGAAGGAAGACGAGGAGGCTTATGGGGGAACAAGGTTCTTCTGACCCTCTTGCTCTCCAGTGACCTCCTGTCCTGTCTCACTGACTGGGCCAGGCAAACCTGGATCAGGCTCAGGAACTGGGGTTGGCTCCAAGGTGTGTGTGAGGAAATGGTACCTCCTCCCCACCCCTAGGGGTGGGGCGACTTGCTGAAGCCTCCTGCACCCTCAGTTCAGAGGTCACCAACCAGGAACCTTTAGATTGGGTGCCCTGTGCCTGGTGGTATGCCCATGGGATCCAAAATGGCCACTGCGTTGGTCCCTGCCACTATGCAGGCTACGGCCCAGCTCTCACCTCAGGCCCTCCACGGACTGACCAGTGCCGGACCTGTTCTGAGTATCTAGACTCTGTCTCTGAGTCCAAAGACATGGACCGGGACCAGGATGGTACTGAGCAGAGCTGGCCCAGGGAGTGGTGCCACAATTCATAGGCGCCAACTTCCCCTCTTTCCCATGCCAGCTCTGCTCCCCAGCCCCAGCCCCACTCCACCCCTTCCATGAGGCCCCATCCCAGTCCCGCCTCTTCTCACCCACATTCCAACTCCCTCCCCAAATCCCCACCCCAACCCCGCCTCTTCCCCTGAATGCGCCATGTTCCGGCTCCTCCCCCTCCTTTCCAGAGTGTGTTAGCGCTGCCAAACAGCTGTTTGGTGGCAGCTGGGCAGGAAGCACCGGAAGGTAGGTGGAGGAGAGGGGACATGGCGTATTTAGGGGAGGAGGAAGTGGGGCAGGGGGGTGAGGGGACCTTGGCTGCTGCTAGGTGCAGAATACCCACTAATTTTTCCCTGTGGGTGCTCCAGTCCGCAAGGCAGATGTGAAGACCTGGCAATTAACTATAGATTACCATCAGATCAAGGCTTGCACCCCCCAGTGGGCTCCAGTGGTGGCAGACATGACCGCATTTGTGGAAAGTATTCTGCCTGAGGCACAGTGGTTTTCAGTGACTGATTTAGCAAATGGCTTCTTCCCCCTGCCCCTGGTTCCAGAGAGCCAAGACCAATTTGCCTTTACCTTTTGCAATACCCAGTATATGTTCACCTGGGTTCCCCCATGCTAGCCCATCAAGCCATGACTAGCACCCTGGATACCCTGACTGGCCATGGGACCCTGGAGTGAAAATGGGTACACCGCGGACAACTTAAACGAGCAGGGTCTGCCGCGGTGGGAGCATGGTGCTAATTTGTTTCTAAGCTTCTATCTTTCAGCCTCTGAACCAGAACATCAGGAGAGCGGGTATCCGCTGAAGAGTTACAGAAATACCATGGTTATAGTATCATGACAAAGTCTGTGTTCAGTGTTGTATGTTCCATGTTGCATTCCAGCGTGCCTCAGGAAGACTTACCTTCATCGCACCATCCATCGCTGCGCTGTGGGACACTTACCTTGAAGGATCCTGAAATCTCCAGTGCTGTGCCTGTCCTGGTCGTGTGAGCATGTGAGTGTGACCCCCACCTCTCTTCTTTTGAGCTTAGCTATCAGTATAATAAACGTGCTGCTTTCTCCCAAACTCTGGTGGGTCATTAGTCCTCCCTCAGCTTACCAGCTGGCCCAGTTTCGGGTAACAGGCCGACATGTACCCAGGAAGGCTTGCAGGTAAACAAACCCTTTCACAGGTCATTGATTCTGAAGCACCCTTTATGGCTTCCATTTAACATGTTTACATCAGTAATAGACGTTCATATCTTATTATCCTAACTCCAGAGATAGAACTAATACATGCAAACAAATAGGATGAACACATGCAGTAGATCATAAGCTTTGTAATGATACCTTACAAGAGACCTTCTGCATAAAGCATAGTCCAGTTACATGATTTACACTCATAAGCGTATTTCCTTAAAACATATAGAACGCATCATCACAGGTGGGTCTCTGGGATGGAGATCCACTCCTCCCTTGCTTCCTGTGCTGCTTCTGCGCCTGGGAATGGGAGCATTGCCGGGTGAATCCTGCCGGCTTTGGCGCCAGGGTGTGGCAGTGCCATGGGTTTCTGCCAGATTCCTTCCACAGTGCTGCTTCCACCACTGCCACCAGGGCACTGCGCACCCATGAGCTCAGTGCCGGGTCTTGCCATGCCACTGGAGGTTGTGGTCTGAGTGCCGCCATCATAAGGAGCTGCTTGAGGTGAAAGTCTTGCTCCTTTTTTGTTCCGGGGTGAAACCCTTTACAAATCCTGCACTTGTCTGCTCGATGAGCCTCCCCCAGACACTTTAAACAAGCGTCATGGGCGTCGCCCATTGGCATGGGTTGACTGCAGGACTTGCAGGCCTTAAACCCCTGGGACTTGGGAATTTAAGCCCTCACAAAGAAACACGTTTGGGGTGGACGATAAACCCCACAGTCCAACAGCTAACTAAAGAACTAAGAACCTATACACAGTTTGTGCATGTTGCCAGATTGAGGGGATGGCTCCTGCTTCTGTATGAAAGGAGCCTGGTGTAGAAATGGAAGGGTGGCATCATCACTATTTTTGAGGTTGGAGTGTTCTACAGCCACATCCTTTCCATTAGTGCCTTCCAAGAGCTCTGAAGTGGAGATGTGAGGTGAAGGAATGGAAGTTGAAGACATTAGGTCAGAGTAGTCAGGCGAGAGAAAACAAAGGTTGAGAGGGTCTTTGTTTTTCCCATTTTTGTTCAGACCAGGACAGAAATAGGGGTATACATCCAGAGGGAATTTCAGGCTAAAAGTGTAGATGTGAGACATGTCTGAAACATCATAGAAATCTAACCTCTGAGCCTTACCATCTAAGTGAATCCCCACTACTTTAGGCTGTTTGCCAAGTTTTAGTTTAACTTCAGGATCCTCAAAGGCTATATAATCAGTACTGTTAAAAAACCGTATCCCCCAGTACCCATTCTCTGGCTTCAAATCCTGCCAGCCTTTCCTATTAGCCTTCCCATCTGTAACCCCAAGATCCCAGTCTGTCTTATTTCCCACATACACTTCCCAGTAATATTCCTTCCCAGCTCTGAGGGTCTCAGATCCCAGCACGCAGGCCCATCCATCAAATCTCTCCAGAGTATCAGTCACCTCTTGCTTCTGGTCACTGTGGCTTACATGTAGGCAATCCGATGAAATATGAAGGTTGGGATGGGCTGTGTTAGGATCCACTCTAATTTGCACTGTACAATTAAATGGAGACACATTGGGGGGGGGGACACAAAAAACAAAAAAAACAAGCATGGGTGAACATTCACTTCCTGCATCACCCAATTCACAGAAGCATCCCCTACATTCACTACCTGTCTTCCTGATTCCCTGAGGTCCCTCTACAGCCTTAAATCATTTTCAGATTAGAAACACATTTTAAGTAAGCATTGTTTCTTCTTACTCATCAGAACTGTGCCCTGAGTGTATCCAAATTTATATCTGCTTACTTTACTGACTAAGACTGCTTCTTGCTCCTGTGGGTAGAGCACTGCGCAGATCAAAATTTATATCTGCATCCAATCCATGATCCGCAAACATGATTGGCAGATATAAAGCGGATACCTGCAGATTTGCAGGGTTTTGCCTGTGAGTGCCACACAGATAAGAAAGTTAGCTGGATCCCATTCCTTCTTGTAGTTTAACAACAGAAGTCTTCATTAAATCTCAGTTACACCTGGCCAAATCCATTGAATGGGGTTTGCACAGGTATCAGTGATGGCTTAAATTTGGAGACACTCAGGTTGCAGGAAAGACCCTAGCTGGACTTTCAGAGCCCAGATTGTATTTTATAATTGGTGGCTAGAAAAGGTATCTTTTTATTTGTAAAATAAGTAAATTTCCTCTGGAAATCATTGACAGACAGTAAATATGGAATCCCACAGGACTATTTTTTAAAGACAATGGGGGGGGGGATCACACTTTGATTGGCAGAGACTCCCTTTTGGTCACTCTGGTAGGTAGTGTGCACTTTCACACACATTTAGAAACAAACTCTGCTCTCAGTGACACCAATGTAAATTAGAGTAATTACTTAAATTTCATGTGGATTTATCCCTCTGCAATGAGGTCTACTCAGAACTCCAATAATAAGAAAAAGGAATTTGACACGGTGGTGACAGAGACTGGGACTGTGAGCCACAACTTTCAGGAAGGCTCACAAGTTCCTCTCCTTTTTATAGTTCCCTCCCACCCATTCTTTGAATGATCATTCCTCTCCAAGAAGAAGGCAAAACATTGGATTTAGCTTGTCCACCTCCATTACTGAGGTAAGTTCTTCATGTACACTGAGCAGAAGACAGACCTTCAGAACGTGGTGCTGGACTAAAAAGGAGGTAATTTCACTGAGATACCGAAGAATAAATAAAGTAACTGTTTTTTTGGTTACTCACCAGCTGAGTTTCGGGCCTTCAATAGCTCTGAAATGTGAAACAAGAGAAGTTAGGAAAGAATACCAAAGTTAATGGAGTTTGCACTCTAAACCCAATTGTGACCCTTCTCTTACAATCCACAGAAAAAGAACTATTAGTCTCAAAACTGGTAAGTTAGGTATGTCATTGAGATAGAATTCTTCTCCCAGATTTGAAATGAACCGGACAAGGAGTTCATTGGTTGTGACACCTTAAAAAAATATATATATATATATATTTTAAAGGCCAACTCCAAAAGTTCATATTTACACTTAGACTCCACCTATACACACACACACTGAAATACCTAAATAAACGACCTGACTTTCTAAAGTGCTGTATACCCAGCAGATTCACTGAAGTCAATGGGAGCTGCTGGGTGGTCAGTACTTTTGAAAAGTTGGGCCTCTTATTTTGGTATTTAAATATGGGCTTAGAAACTTAACTTTACATACCCACTTAAAAATATGGTCCTTAGGTGTTGAGTTAAATAAAGATATAGAAATATCTGTATATTATCCAGCAAGAAAACAGAACAAGGCAGGGAGATAAAACATAATTTACTGAATTCAGTTAGTTGAGATCTAGTGCACAGGACCAAATATTACTTTAATTTGTTATTTTAAATAAGTTCTCCACAATGGAACGTTCACATCTGTTCAGCTGATAGGAAGTTCTGGAGACCAAACCAGGGAGCAGCAGGAAGCAGCCAGAGAAGGAGTTCTTCACTCCCCATGTCTCCTGCATAGAACTTAGGGAGCAGGTTGGAAGAAATGCCATTTTCAGCATGCTGCCGTTCCCCCTGCCCTCAGAGTCCCTCCCTGCCCCCAACTTTATCCAGCGTGCACTTTGCCCACTATTACTGATCACTTTGACATATGCCAGAAGGAGGCCCCCCCATTTTTGAGCAACTCTTATGGAGGAGTATGTGGGAGCAAGAAGAACAGAGAAGTCAAGACAGCATGGGGAGAAGTACATATCCTCCCCTTGCGCGCGTGCACACACGCACACGCACACACCTCTGAGTGGACTTTCTAAGGTCTGATAGAGTTCACTAAAAACTAGCGTATAAAAGAAATGTGCAGTTTGTAGATCACAGTGAGATACAAAATGTTAGATTTTTCAAAAAGTAGAACAGCTGTCATCACTCAAATCAAAGTCTCAGATTCCCCAAACTGCCTTATCAGATTAACCTCAAACTTTCAAAAATATACATAAAAACACACCTTCATGCTACGAGATCACATATGCCAAATTTCAGGAAGAAAGTAAATTTGAGTTTTGTTTGTTTTAAGGAAGTTATAGACGTAATGACAACTGTCTTAGAACCTTAACTATGGAGTCACTAAAGCAGCTCCAAAACAACACATCAGAAAGACAGGATCATAGAAATCCAGTCACAGGCAGCAATACCAAGACACCTGTGTGCTCCAAGTGTGGTTGGGGTGCGTGCCAGCAGGGCATGTGTAAAACATTAGTGAACTTGAACATGTTACAAGTTATAACTGTTATCCCACACTGAAAAGGAGAACCACCAACTGTCTCACTCAACAACCCAAAAGGGGGGTGATGCACCCATCAGTGAAGAGACAGACAATTATCCTTCTGAATGAATCCTCAGGCTCCTGAGAGAGAAACACAGACAAACACAATAGAAGAGCAGGGACTGGGAGAGACAGACAGTAATGAAAAGAGAGGAAGATACAGAGAGAGACCAAAGAAGTCCATTCTAGAAAAACAAATTTCATACCTTTTGCAATTTGAAGCTTTCCTGAGGGAAGAAAAGAGAAGAGATGAATGTGCAAAGAGATCATCAACTGGTATTATACCTACATCAATGTGTCCATCCTCAGCCAACCTATGCAACACCCTCATCCTGTGTTGATGCTACATTCCCATGACCAAAGGGTCTCCTTCCCACAGAGATCTATTTCAGCGAAATTGGACAAATGTTGGAAAAAATAAGCATTTTTTGGTGAGTCTGGGAAATCTAAATGTAACAGAGAAAATTCTCAGGGCCAAGGGGCAGAACCAATCATTCACAGGAGCTGAAAATAGTAACATCTTATTGATGTTTTTGTCCCATCACACATTCCATACCTAATTCTTGCTTTTAATCTCTAACTCAGGATGCATTTGTCTATGGAGAATATTCTACACTGGGAAAGGACCAGGAACATACCTTTGGATTCTCTCTCTGTTTTGAATATGAAGCCTGTAACCACACCAAATATAACGAGCAATAGACATAATATTACTATGGTGACTACATATGGGTGTTTATCATATGGGAATAAATCACCTGAAATGAAAGAGAATGGGGTTGTTAGTTCAGGAAGAAAATAACTTTAGAACTGGACGGAGTCTCAGGGTGTCTCACTGACATCCTTCATGCCAGGTGTCCACATCTAGGACGCTCCATAAGCGGCTCTAAAGTTCCCCCAACCTCCCCCAAACTACAAGCATCTCATCTAGATTCCCTCATCCACCATAAGCCCTAGCTACAACATATGATACTATGTATTTTTAAATACCATACACAAAATAAAGAGGGGATGTTCAGAGAAATTAGAAATTCCAAGAAGGCAAACTGTAAAGTTCCTGCTTCCTGTGGCTCTGTCCTGCCCTAACCAGTTATGTTCAGCAAACCAATACCCTGTCTTTTACTACCCAGACAAACTCTTTGAAATAGGAAAGCCTTACTGGAAAGTTGCAGCTCCGACTGTCTTGTCTGGTCCCAGAAGTTGCTTTGGAGCCGACACACCAAGACCTGGCTTTTGTTATCTTTCACATCCATGTGACTCTGAATATTGTGTAGACCTTGAACATCTTTTACAGATAACATAGTTGAGTTCTGTCTTTGACCATGCCTGTCAGCCCACATTATTGCTGGTTCTGGATACCACCCTTCTGAACTGCAAGTGAGTGTCACTCCCTGGTCCTGGGAACGGTGCACAGAGATTGTCGGGCCTGTGCCAACAGCTGTGTCAAAGCAAACCAAGTAATATTCGCTTACTCAACATGGAAACACCACTACTTTGTTCCCATTGGGAGGGAAAGGATTCACCATGTTAGTATCACTAGCACGTGCATTGATGCTCTATGATAATGTGTAGCCAGCAGAGGAACATCATGGCCCTCTATAGCCACAGCCAGTCACCAAGGCCTCTCAGTAACTGCTGCCAGCTGCCATTGCATCTTGGTGATTAGAGGTGGATAATAACTGCTTAGATACCTGGCAGAGATTTGAAATGAAACAAAAAAATGCCAGAGGAAAATGTGTGCGTTTGCGGGGGGATACACATCAGTGAAGGGATACATGTCACCTGCTAAAACAGAGAGCAATTCACTGACAAGAAGAGCCTACTTTACCTCCAACCTTTAACTCCACAAGGCTTTCCAAATAATTCGATTTGTTGCCAATGAAGCAGACATAGCTGCCTCCATCTGCCACCTGAACCTTCTTCAACAGTAGAGAGACATTGCCATTGGGAAGCTCCTCCTTGAACAGCTCTGTCCTTCCCTGGTAGTGTGGGTTCTGCTTCTGCAGGGCATCATGCCCATTCTCATAATGATGGGTCAGGCCAGCAATCTCACTGCTATGCCATCTCACTTCCATCTGTTTGGCACTGGTCCTAGGTGAAAGCTGGCATGGAAGGATGACATCTGTGCCAACTGTGGCAATCACTGGAGAATCTGATCCTTTCAGGGTAAAGCTTTCTGAAAGGGATATCATGAAAGGTATTAACACCAGCACCTTATTCCCTATTCAGTTCCAACATTGCCAAACCCCACCTCCACCACATTCTGGATTATAACCATCTGCATTCTCAACACTGTAGTTCTCCTCGCTATTACTACCAACCATCTTCATCACCAAAAAACAAAACTCCAACAGAGTGACAAAGGAGACTATGACCACCATTACACAGGGGCAAATCATGTGGAGGAGCATCCTGGACAAACCGAGCATCCAACAGGTGGAGTGGGAGCTACTCCTTTTAAATCTGATAGCACTGGGAAGGAGCATAACCTGAAAATACAAGAATTGCTTACCGCCACCCCTACCCACCATCACTCAGCAGCAGTCTCGACAGCCCATACATCACCACTCACAACTCTCACATTTTTTGTTACCACTACCATGGTCCAGGCAGATTTCCTGCTCACTAATGTGTCTCTCCCACCCAACCACACTAACCAGTATGCCCTATTCCTAAAATGGAGAGCCAAGAGCACTGGACAATCCCCCCAGCAAGTGCACATAGCACTTTTCAGGATTGAACCCTATATTTGCAAACTTTTTCTAGAGACTCCATTCTCCAGCACCTGTCTTGATTTAGGAGACTCACAATGACAGGTGAACAGGAAAATGTCCTCTGTCCCATTTAGGAGATACATGGAGTAAAATTATTGGGTGATCCTCTCTGTCAAATTCACTCCCACCTCCTCACCCCAATTTGGAACTAATGTCCTAGGAGTAAAAAGCTCCATAGCCCAATTCCAACAATACTATAAGCCATGTGATTCCTGAGCCAGGTGTGTTTATGATCTATGTCCAGGTGTGAGGTGAATGGGTGACTGGTAAAGAATTAAGGTTCTTGATAAAGATGGACAAATATTGAGAAAACTCATTCACTACTGATTTTCAGGAATAAAAGCACAGAGTTTGGGCCATTCGTATTCATGGGGTAAAATTCAGTCAATCATGAGTATTCAAACAAGTACCAGACATTTGCGAAAATGTTTGTTTAGCCTGAAAGTGTCATGAATTTTAACATAAGTGAGCATTCATCGGAAAATTCACAGTAGAGGTGTGTTACTGGTTATTTACCAGTCATTTATTATTCTCCCACATAAAGAGTTCATTCGCAACATCAGTAGGCAGTAACAATAGGCCGTGAGTTAAGTGAGCAATCACACGACAAACACAGTGGGGTGGGAATAGGTATTGTTTCATATTCTCTGTGTATATATAAAGCCTGCTGCAGTTTCCACGATATGCATCTGAAGAAGTGAGCTGTAGCTCACGAAAGCTTATGCTCTAATAAATTGGTTAGTCTCTAAGGTGCCACAAGTCCTCCTTTTCTTTTTGCGAATACAGACTAACACGGCTGTTACTCTGAAACCTGTCAAAAGTTTGTTTGCATGTGCGTTATTTGCTTCAACCTTACTACAGAACAGGATTGATACATGGATCTGATCAGAAAGGGGCCTACATTAGGGACAAACAGTTTGATCAGCTTTAGTTCTTGATATCGTACACCACCACTTGGACCTAACATTGTATGTTGTTTTATGTTTTTGTGGGTTTTGTTTGCTTGTTTGTTTCACCTAACTAAATACATACAAGGAAAATTACCCCTTTCACTCCCATTCTGGTAAAAATACATTTAAAAAAAAAAAACCTCCCACCCCCGGGATCTCTTGTTTACATCCTCTCTTTCTCCTACAGCTCCTTTCTTCTTTGCTCTCAATAGCCTTAAGAAACCCTCCCTCTACTTCACCAACTACTTCATCTCCTTTTTCCCCTTTGTCTCTAAATTCCCTGAACAAGTGGTCTTGATTGCCTATCCTCCAGCTCTCTTTAATCACGTCAATCCCACCCCAACAAATCTCATTATCAGCCTCCTCCTTAAGCCAAAGGGCTTGTGCTCTACAATTATTCATTTCCATTCTTCAGCTGCCCTTCATAACATGGATTAAATTATTTTCCTCTCTTCCTTTCTTCCCTAGACTTCTGTTCTTATGCAGTGCTGCCATTCAAACTGTACAGCAGTGCAAGAGCTGGCTCGTGAACAACCCCTATTTCTATGTGAATTCACTCATCTTGTTCCCTCCCACATGCCTTGGTGGTGCTGTTGTGATTCTGTCCACATGGTTCTTGGGTAGAAGTGGCCCCTTCTCCCACCATGTGGCTAAGGTAAAGATCAGAGAGAAGGGTTTGACTTGGGAGCCAGGTCCAGATCCTGCTTACCTGAGGAGACCAGGATTCCTATATGGTAGAAGAAGACAAAGGCCCAGAGCCCACTGCTGGCAGACAGTTCCATAACCCCTACAACACAAAATAGAAGAGTTCACATCAATGTCCAGAAAATTCTGGGGGAAGGGTCTGGAGAGCCTTCACAAATCAAATCACACTTTCTTTCAGGTGAAAATAATATGAGGTTCAAACTAAATTTTTCAGACTATAATGGGAGAATTAGGAGTTTATAGTCTAGTCATATTTTACATTTAAATAGCACCTTTCATCTGCAGTGTGGTCCAGTGGATGGAGCACTGGACAGGACCTTAGGAGTCTTATGTTCTATTCCTCTTCCCCCTCATCTACTGTATAACCTTGGGTAGGTCACATCACTTCATGCCTCAGTTTCCTCATGTGTGAAATAAGGACAATGATAGTTCTCTCCTTTGTAATGTGTTTTGAGATCTACAGATGAAAAGCACTATACAAGAGCTAGGTATAAGTAATTTGGTCTAAAGAATCCCAAATGACTTCTCCTACACAACACAAAAACAATGAAATGCAGCCTATGAAGTGGAAGTGTTATGATGAAAGGGCACATATGTCAGCCATATAAATAGGCTTCGAAGGATTAGATTTTTGTTGGTAAATGTTGATTTCACCACACACACAAACCCATGAAAATATATTTCCATTGATAATAACTGAAATTTATTGAGACGCAAAGTAAAAAAAAAAAAAAAAGTTGCTGGAGAACTTCTTAGAGTTTGATTTAAGATATTTACTTTGTATATTTTGACATTTGATGTTGACAGTTTGTGTTTTCACAGTTATAAAGTTTTAACTTTCTGAATCTCAGCGTCTATTGTCATTGTCTGATTTCCCCGTCACATAAACTTCCTGCAACTGTGAAATGTTTAAACCAATATAAAAAATGCTTAAAAATAATTGATTTTTGTCAATTATAACAATAAAAATTGAATTCTACTTACATATGAAGCATTCAGAAGAAAAGAATTAACACCTCAGAAAGGTGAATTTTCCTTATTCCAAAATGAATTATGCTGATTTTACATTGCCAACTGTTTGGGGCAGGGACCATCTTTTTATTCTGTGTATAGCACCTAGCATAAGGGCTCCTGGCATTGGTGCTGGAACTATGGGTGCCGAGGGTGCTGCTGCACCCCCTGGCTTGAAGTGGTTTCCAACATGTACAGGGTTCACGGTTTGATTCAGGTTTCAGAGTAGCAGCTGTGTTAGTCTGTATTCGCAAAAAGGAGGACTTGTGGCACCTTAGAGACTAACCAATTTATTTGAGCATAAGCTTTCCTGAGCTACAGCTCACTTCATCGGATGCATCAATGACTCTCAGTGTAACCCACACCCCTCCTGGCTGTGGTGTTCTGTCCCATCCAGTAGCACCGAGACCACTTAGAGAGATTAATGAGTCTGCTCTGCAGCCTGTTGGCTCTTAGCTAAGCCTGTAGAGCAGACTCATTAATCTCTCTTTCTAAGTGAAAAGAAAAGGAGTACTTGTGGCACCTTAGAGACTAACCAATTTATTAGAGCATAAGCTTTCGTGAGCTACAGCTCACTTCATCAGATGCATATCGTGGAAACTGCAGCAGACTTTTCTTAAAGCTCATGCTCTAATAAATTGGTTAGTCTCTAAGGTGCCACAAGTCCTCCTTTTCTTTTTGCGAATACAGACTAACACGGCTGCTACTCTGAAACCTGTCTTTCTAAGTGGTCTGGCACTGGATGGGACTGAACACCACACCCAGGAGGCGTGTGGGTTACAGCAGCACCCCCACTATACAGGTTGTCCGGCCCCCCTGGCTCCTGGCCCACCATGGGACTGTAACAAGTAACAGTCACCTACGACGGCCAGGTGCTGCAGCCTAGACCGCTGCTGCCTGCCGCGCCCCGCCACAGGCGCCGAGCAGAAGGCCCAGCAGGCGGCGAAGGAGCAGGGTACGCCCAGCCCAGCGCTCACCGTCCTGAGCCCACCGTTGCCACGGCCAGGGAGGAGCCGCCCGCCCGCCCGCTGACCCCCAGCCTTCGGCTCCCTCCCTTCCCCGCCCCCCGGCTGCAACCCCTCGTGCCCCGCCCTTCTCCGAGCAGGCCCCAGCCCCCCTCCTTGCTGGGCCGGTGTCCGCTGCAGGGAGCCGCCCCGCGAAGCCCCCTCGCACCTGCAGGTCCCCTTCCAAGCCGGGTCCGCCGGGGCCGGGGCGCCGCGGCCGGAGGCCTCGAACAGCGCCCGCTCCCCGACGGGGGGTGCGCTGAGCCTGCGCAGTGACCTTCGCTGTTGCCTCTGCCCTGGCGTCGCCTTCCGACTTGCTGCCTCCTCTCCGGGGGGGGACGGGGACTGCAGCGCGGGGTGCCAGGGTCTGAGCAGGGGGCAGACACTGACTGGCCGAGGCGGGGGGGAATCAAGCTACTGTAGGTAGCGGCAGAAGAGGGGCTGAAGGGGGGGGAACCGGGGGTGGTCGCCGGGGTTCGGTCCGGCCGGGGGGGCGGGAGACGCTGCCGGAGCCTGTGCGGGGACAAAGCCCCCGTTTAGGGAGGGGGAGAAGGGGGAACAGTGACCCCGTGGGACGAGCCACCTGCTGTGCTTGTAAATAGCGGGGAGCGACGGGAGCGGAGGCTTTTTTCGTTCCCCTCCCAGGAGGCTGCCAGCCAGCCAGCCCCGGGGCAGCGGGCGGGTTCCTGGGGCCGGGTTCCTAAAGGCCCAGGCCTCCCAATTCCCAGACTGTCCAGGCCAGGGGCGACCAGATGAAAGGGACAAAATATCGGGACACATGGGGGAAGCGGGGGAAAGGAAAAAAGAAAAGAAAAAAGGCAGCGGCCGGACGTCTGGTCACCCTAGTCAATGCTTAGGCACCGCAGCGCCTCTCTATCGTCTACAAGTGCTGCTGGGCTACAGCCGGGAGACTGAATGCTGTGAAATGTTGTCCAGGCGCTCCCGCCCTCCAACTCTGCCCCACGCCTTTGGAGTATTTAAGAGTCTTTTGTCAGTTTCTATATCTTTATGGAGTCACTGCGGCCCCTTTCTCTTATATAATGTGCTGAGGTGCTAAACTTCCTCCCAGAGTCCACATGTCTACACCCCCTCCTGCTGCACCCCAATCCCCTGCCCAGGTCAGAGCCTGCACCCCTCACCCGAACTCCCCATAGCCTGCACCCCTCCTGCACCCAAACTCCGCCCCAGAGACCTGCGCCCCAAACAGGGCCAGGTTAACCTTTTGTGGGCCCGGTGCTAAACATATTTCTGGGCCCCCATGGGGGCAATGGGGACATGGAGCAGAGTCCTCAGAATGAGGGGCTGGCCAGGGGCAATGGGAGATGGATCATTGCACTGCAGGGACAGTCCTGCTCCACCCAGCCCAGTACAAGGGCACTGTTTACAAAGTGGCAGCTGCCAGATGCACACTGGCCTGCCTGGCCCTGCGCTGCTGCCATCCTGCTTCTTCCCCTTGGGGGCGGGCCCATGCCACACCATGCTACCTCCCCCCTCTCCCCGCACATCCCTCTGACCCCCTACACGGAGTGCCATGCCACCCAGAGACCCCCCACAAATCCCTATGCCTAGTGCCATCCCACAGACCACTATGGCCAGCACCTCTCCCACCCACCCAGAGGCCCCCCCACAGATCTCTTCACTGCCCAGTGCCCCCCACAGCCCCACTGCCACAACTGCAGTGCCCCACACAGACCCCCCTATGCTTCCCAGTGCCCCGGCACACATAGATCTCCCCCACTTCACAGCCCCCAACACACACAGATCTCCCGACCCCCCACTGTCCAGTGCCGCCAAAAAAAACCCCTCCCCAGCACCCCAAAACACACAAACCTTCCCCACTGCTGAGCACCTCCCACCCCCTCACTATCCAGCACCCCGTCCCCAGGCCCTCTAGAGACCTACTCTCCCACACCCGGATCCCCCGTCCACAGTAGCCAGTCCTGATAGGAGGCGAGGGGTCAGACCCTGCTGTGTGGATGGATTAAGGGTCCATAATGGGCCCCTTCCCAGTGTGGGCCTGGTGCCACAGTGCCATTGGCACCATTGTAAACCTGGTACTGATGCCAAACCCCCTCCCTGCTGTCCCTGGTGCTACTTTACTGCTACAGGAGACTTGGTGCAGTGAAATAATTTACCTACATTCCTGCAAACTCTGTGTCACACATTTTGAGTATTTAAAAGAGTCTCTTATCACTATATGTGAAGTCTCATAACTGTTCACAAATTTGTTTTATCTGCCGACGTGATTCCCTAAATTGCACTCGCTTCTTGTAATCCATTTTAATTATATGCTCCTTTAAACATGTTATTTCTATTACTCTGAACACTTTGTCATTTATCTGTATTATCACTGTGCAATGCATGTCATTGTGCTGTTTATTTTTTATTTTAATAGCTAATGCTCATCAAAAAATGTTAAGTAAGTAGTTGTTATTGGTTTTAGGAATTCCATCTGTGTTTCTATTATAGCACTTGCTATGGTTTTTGTACTTAGATTTGTAATTAGGAGTTTTTAATTCTACCTTTTTTTCTTTTTCTTTTAATAGCTCAAGTTTATTTTGTTGGGTCATGTGACTTCCAGTATTACTGATTTCCTGTCCTGTTTTCAACAATTCCTTTGCATTTGATCCAGCAGTGAGGATTGCCTTTTGCTGCATTTATCTTGGCTGTGAATCCAGCCCTTAGTGTCCCATGTTCACAGTCATTGCTTGTGTGTAGAAGTTGACTCACAGATATTCACTATGCGTATTATATTGTGTCATCTTACATCCTTCCCAAGGGCAAAAATCTTTTGCAATAATGGAGGTTTGGGCTGATGAACAGTGGCTGAAGAACTTTTGGATGCTCAAGTCCACATTCCTGCATCTGTGTGCAAAACTCACCAAAATAAAAGCTACACTGACAATGGAGAAGCAAATATAGATTGCACTATGGGGACCTGTAACACCAGATTCTTATTGGTCAATATCATAAATATAAAGGGAAGGCTAACCACCTTTAAATCCCTCCTGGCCAGAGGAAAAAAAACCTTTCACCTGTAAAGGGTTAAGAAGCTAAAGATAACCTCGCTGGTACCTAATCAAAATGACCAATGAGAGACAAGATACTTTCAAAGATGGAGGGGGTGGGGGAAAAACAAAGGTTTTCTCTGTCTGTGTGTTGCTTTTGCTGGGACCAGAGCAGGAATGCAGGTCAGAACTCCTGTAAAGGGCTAATAAGCAATCTAGATAGATATGTGTTAGATTCTGTTTTGTTTAAATGGCTGATAAAATAAGTTGTGCTGAATGGAATGTATATTCCTGTTTTTGTGTCTTTTTGTAACTTAAGGTTTTGCCTAGAGGGATTCGCTATGTTTTGAATCTGATTACCATCCTGATTTTACAGAGGTGATTCTTTTACTTTTTCTTCAATTAAAATTCTTCTTTTAAGAACCTGATTGCTTTTTCATTGTTCTTAAGATCCAAGGGTTTGGGTCTGTGTTCACCTATGCAAATTGGTGAGGATTTTTATCAAGCCTTCCCCAGGAAAGGGGGTGTAGGGCTTGGGGGGATTTTGCAGGGAAAGACGTTTCCAAGCAGGCTCTTTCCCTGTTATATATTTGTTAGATGCTTGGTGGTGGCAGCAATAAAGTCCAGTGACAAAAGATAAAATAGTTTGTACCTTGTGGAAGTTTTAACCTAAGCTGGTAAAAATAAGCTTAGGGGGGTTTTCATGCAGGTCCCCACATCTGTACCCTAGAGCTCAAAGTGGGGAAGGAAACTTGACAATCAGAGGTCTCTCTACTAAACCAAGGTGGAATGAATTTCTTTAATGTAAGTAGCAAGAACATATTGTTAAAGATCATTTCATGTTCAATGCTCTGTTAATACCTCTGCAGTCACAGAACAAAGTACTGTAGTATTACTGGTTTCAGAGTAGCAGCCATGTTAGTCTGTATTTGCAAAAAGAAAAAGAGGACTTGTGGCACCTTCGAGACTAACAAATTTATTTGAGCATAAGCTTTCGTGAGCTACAGCTCACTTCATCAGATGCATTCAGTGGAAAATACAGTGGGGAGATTTATATACATAGAGAACAAGAAACAATGGGTGTTACCATACACACTGCAACAAGAGAGTGATTATTTAAGGTGAGCTATTACCAGCAGGAGAGTGGGGGGGTGGGGGGGGAACCTTTTGTAGTGATAATCAAGGTAGGCCATTTCCAGCAGTTGACAAGAACATCTGAGGAACAGTGGGGGGGGGGAATAAAAATGGGGAAATAGTTTTACTTTTTGCAATGACCCATCCAGTCCCAGTCTTTATTCAAGCCTAAGTTAATTGTATCCAGTTTGCAAATTAATTCCAATTCAGCAGTCTCTCGTTGGAGTCTGTTTTTGAAGTTTTTTTGTTGAAGAATTGCAACTTTTAGGTCTAATCGAGTGACCAAAGAGATTGAAGTGTTCTCTGACGGGTTTTTGAATGTTATAATTCTTGACGTCTGATTTGTGTCCATTTATTCTTTTACGTAGAGACTGTCCAGTTTGACCAATGTACATGGCAGAGGGGCATTGCTGGCACATGATGGCATATATCACATTGGTAGATGTGCAGGTGAACGAGCCTCTGATAGTGTGGCTGATGTGATTAGGCCCTGTGATGGTGTCCCCTGAATAGATATGTGGACACAGTTAGCAACGGGCTTTGTTGCAAGGATAGGTTCCTGGGTTAGTGGTTCTGTGGTGTGTGGTTGCTGGTGAGTATTTGCTTCAGGTTGGGGGGCTGTCTGTAAGCAAGGACTGGTCTGTCTCCCAAGATCTGTGAGTGTGATGGGTCATCCTTCAGGATAGGTTGTAGATCCTTGATGATGCGTTGGAGAGGTTTTAGTTGGGGGCTGAAGGTGATGGCTAGTGGTGTTTTGTTATTTTCTTTGTTGAGCCTGTCCTGTAGTAGGTGACTTCTGGGTACTCTTCTGGCTCTGTCAATCTCTTTCTTCACTTCAGCTGGTGGGTATTGTAGTTGTAAGAATACTTGATAGAGAGCCTGTAGGTGTTTGTCTCTGTCTGAGGGGTTGGAGAAAATGTGGTTGTATCGTAGAGCTTGGCTGTAGACAATGGATCGTGTGGTGTGGTCTGGATGAAAGCTGGAGACATGTAGGTAGAAATAGCGGTCAGTAGGTTTCCAGTATAGGGTGGTGTTTATGTGACCATCGCTTATTAGTGTCCAGGAAGTGTGTCCAGGATGTGGATCTCTTGCGTGGACTGGTCCAGGCTGAGGTTGTTTCTGGTTCAGTGTTACCAACTGCAATTTCAGTTCCGATGTTTTCCTCTGATGTGCTTTCAGCAGCTAATGTTGATGGCTCTTTAAATGGTTTTAAATGCATGATACTGTACATGGTTCCTAACAATTTTCCTTACATGGTTTGTAATTTCACTCTCTTACCCTCAACAGTCATAATTGTGTATGGTCCCCGATAGGTAGGTTCCACTGGTCCTCCTTTTCTTGTTCTCTTTCTAGCATTCAGTAACAGATCACAGTCCCCAACATCAAATCTTATTTCCCCATACAGCATGGATTTCTTCAGTGTGATATATTATTGCTTCCTTACCACACACCAGGTCATTGGGTTCTTGCGGTAAGATGTTTTCTATTGTACTTCTGGATTATGATAACTAAATGTGGTATTATATAAGAGATTTGTAACACACCTGGGTAGCAGTGGTATAATTTCCTGTGTTGTGGGTTTTCAGTGAGTTCAGTGCATGCAAAGGAAAGTGGAATGTGAATGTAACTCTTGACATTCCAAGAACTGAGTATTTAAAAATAAAATGCTACTGTGAAATTCTGTTGTTAATGTTACTTGAAAGAATGCAGTTTGTAATGATTTGATCAATGAATTCACAATATGCTTTTCTCCTGTATGTTACACATTACACATGAGAATATGTTAATGGATTGTTTTTTGAGAAGTCATTATAAAATAGTTGAAATTATCACATTACCAATACAACTTGTACATATATTTAAACTCACAGATAGCACTGATGCAAACAAAAGAATTGTTAATAATTGACCCCTGGTGTGATGAGATGAGATATGAAAGAACATGTCTGAGGAACTGGAGGTGATTTTTAAGATACTTACTTTTAGTGTACATGAACTGTTAATGTGAAAATATTTTCAAGGAATGTAACAATAGTGAGACTAATATCTTCCTGTTAGCCTCAAAGAAAAATTGAAACAGCATGTGCTTGTACTGAATGTGCTTACTAATGGACTTTGAGTGGACTTTGTGTGATTTGAGTCTGGCTAAACTACTTCATAGAATGTGGACATGAAACAGTAGCATGTTACATGAGTGCGAAGGTGTTATCAACATTGGGCACAGCAAAGCAGGTGATACATTGTGTAAGAGTGCGACAGTAATATGAAAGTGTGTGTGTGTGTATATATATATATAAATATATATATATATAAAATGAGCAATAAGTCATGGCAATCATTAAGTAAATAGAGATAGAAAGGATGTGTATCTCCATTCAGAAACTGTAGAAAGAAGAAAAAAATAGGGGCTGGGGGAAGAAAAGCTCATTTACACAGTCCACTAATGTACTCTCTAAAAATTTCAGAAACTTCATCAAACGATTAACGAGCAACTCCCCATCTGATTGGAAGAGTAAAATTGTTCAGCATAGTAGACAAAGTGATGGCCACAACTGTGGACCACTCATCTTAAAGGTTTTGAATACCAGATTGCCATTATCATCTGTTATTTATGTGTAACTATCAGGAGTGGAAGTAAATGCTGCCGATTACTGGTGCGCACTGTGCCAGCATCCTTGCCAAGGTGTGTAGGGTGGGGTCTTGGGCCGAAGGTGCCGGGCTGAGGGGCCAGATTCCCCCAGCCAGCCCTTCCTGACAGCTGCTGCTGCGGTGGCAAGGAACCCCAGGCCCTTTTAAATCGTCGGCCCCCAGGGCAACTGCCCCTTTTGCTCCTCCACTGTTGGTGGCTCTGGTATCATCCAGCAGCGCTGCCGGACCCTATGGCAGGGCCGCAGATGCGGGGAGAGATAAAGGGGGCAGCGACCTGAAAGCATAAAGCACTGCCACAGCAGCATTGTACGGTTAGCCAGGTACAAGCTGGAACCGGTGGCCGGTTCTTACCCGCATGCTGGCCCGGCCCACTTTCACCTCTGCTAATTATGATCTTTTTTTCTAAATAGAAGTGGTGTTAGTTTGCAGAAACGTATTTGCAGCAGAAAGACATCCGTTCAGTAGAAACATCACAAGAAGCTAATACTGCGTTTAGAAGACAAATAGCAATTGTTCTAATGAAGGAGTCGGGTAATAACTTTCTCCCATGTACTATAGACTCGTTAGGCACGTGTGAAGATAACCGGAAAAGCGGAATTATGTTACATAACAGACCGTTATCTTAATACCCCTAAAGTGGGGTATCTCACGGGTTTGGTTCTGTAATAGTGACTATTCATCATTAATATCTTTAAGTACCAAAAAATTAGAATGGGGTGAATGGTTGCTATTGCTAGACCAGTTAAATAAAATTGGATACTTTTATATCCAGATGCAGTAAAGTAAAACTTTGAGAAAATACGACTCACGAAAAAGAAAAAAATATGTTCAAACCAGTGACTGGATTTAAATATTGAGAGTAATTAATAACTCAGGATCTGCATTTAGAGTGTTGGTCGTAACATAATCAGCATTTCATTGCACTATATTGATTTTTCAGAAAGCGTGGAGGACTACTGCATATACTGCAACCTTGTCAGTTGTGAAAAGAAAAGTGGAGGATTGCACAATGGTAAGAAACATAGAATTGTATCAGAAACACATGCCATAACCTGCTTCGGAATCAGGATTCTTGTGAAAATTCCACAACAGGAAACATTTCCATCATGGTGATAGGCCAGTGGTGAGCAAACTGCGGTCCACGGGCCACATCTGGCTGGCAGGACCATCCTGCACGGCCCTTGAGCTCCCAGCCGTGGAGACCCCTCCTTTTCTGTCGTCCCCTCCCCCCCCCCCGCCCCGCAGCCTCAGCTCACCATGCCACCAGTGCTCTAGACAGCAGGACTGTGCGGTGGCATGGCTGGCTCCAGCCATGAAACGTTGCTGCCAGTCCTGGTGCTCTGAGTGGCATGAAAAGGGGGTGGGGAGCAGGGGTGGTTGAATAAGGGGCAGGGGGTCCTGGTGGGCAGACAGGGAGCAGCAGGGGGCGGTTGGATAGGCGTGGGAGTCCTGGGGGGCGTCAGGGGGCGGGGTGTGGATAGGGGTCAGAGCAGTCAGGGGACAGGGAGCAGGGGGGGTTGGATGAGAGGTCGGGTTCCCAGGGGGCGGTTAGGGGACAAGGAGCAGGGGAGGTTGGATGGGTCGGAGTTCTGAGGGGGGCAGTCAGGGCGTGGGAAGTGGGAGGGGTTGGATAGGGGGCAGGGCCCAGGCTGTTTGCGGAGGCACAGCCTTCCCTACCCATCCCTCCATACGGTTTCAGAACCCCAATGTGGCCCTCATGCCAAAAAGTTTGCCCACCCCTGTGATAGGCATATCTTAGGTAATGCTTACATGTGGAAGGAATAGCATGAGTGAATGGAAAGTATGTGTAACATCATAACTTCTGTGATTTCATTTTCTCAGTTGTTATTTATCAAACATCCAGTGTGATTCTTGCAAGAGGTGGGCACCTATGCCCTGCATTCCAGAAGGAACCAATCATGAAATCCTCACTGATGAGAAGAAAGAATACAAGTGCAAAAAAAGTGCATAGTTCAATTTTTTATCAGAAAAATGACATGATGTGTAAATAGTTGTTGTTAAAAACATCTTTGAACAAAAAGCTATTTATTTATATACCAGGTTATAATAAAGTTTTTAAAATTTGAAAAATACTTCCCTGTATTTGTGTCCATGTGTATACAGATGCAAATTATACAGGCAGCAAGAAGGGAGGGAATTGTGAGTGTTTTCGACCACAAAACCCCATCCCTCCAAATTTACCACCTCTGGACCAGTGACCGGTGGCTCCCAGCACCTTCCGCCCACCGATCAGCGCCTCCCCATCCTTCCCAGCACCTCCTGATCAGCTGTTTTGTGGCGTGCAGGAGGCTCTCAGAGGGAGGGGGAGGAACAAGGGCATGGCAGGCTCAGGGGAGCACTCCTAAGCAGTGTGCACACCCTGGCCCACTGGAAAGTTGGCACCTGCAGCTCCAGCCCTGGAGTGGGTGCCTATACAAGGAGCTGCATGTGGCTCCGGAGCCACAGGTTAGCCATCCCTGGTCTGTAACCTGAGAAAGGATCCCAGACTTGTAGGCGGGAGGGGGGCTTGGATGACTTACACCGGGAAGCAGCATAGATGTTGATTAGTACACTTCAGGTGTGAGTTTTCTTTACTGGTCATAAAAAGTAGGGTAGAAAAAGACAATACATTGTCACTGAGGCTTTAACCAAGTACAGAGCAGCAGAGCAAACTTGCCTGTTTGTAGACTCTATAGTTAGAGTAGAAGAATGAGAACAGGATTTTCAAGAGTGACTAGTACTTTTGGGTGTCCAACTCAAGTCACCCTAATGGGGGGGGGTGATTTTAAGGAAATGTATTTGAGTATCAGCCTTCCAAAAAGCCCAGTTAAACCATCTCAAGATGGGTACCCATTAATTTGGGAATCGGTATTTATTCCCTAAAATCTTGGTCTGGGTGTGTTAGTCTACAAATTTAAAGCATGCTTAGTGAGATCTGTTCCTTTTGAGTGATTGTGCAGAAGCAGCTGTTGGAGAAGAGGAGCTTATCAAATTGAAATTTTATACTAAATTATAAATATTCAGTGTTTGGCATGTTAATGTTCACCTTCTGAAGTTTTTTGTGTTTTTTAAATAATTGTAATGAACCTTTATAATGATATAGGAATAACCACCTTGCAAATGACGATGTGAATTGAAACACTGAGTCTTAATTCAGTGTCCCAGACAAAAACTAAGATGTAGTTAAGTTTGAAAATGTTGTCTATTAAAAACATTATATACACATATATATATATATATATATACACACACACCAGCTGGAAAGCTCAAGGGGATAAGTAGTAGCCCTTTGAACCTGACCCCCCCCTCCCCCCACCAGTGTCAGTTTATGGCCTACCTGGAAAAAAATTGGGAGGAATATTTAAAAGAATAGAAAACTTGCCTTATAGTGATATTTAGTTAACGAAGAGAAGCTTAAAGGATGACTTGAACTCCTCCATAGCCCTTCCCAAGCCTGTTGGAAAAAGAAGAAAGGTTGGTGTCAGGGTAGCAGTTGACCCTAAAACTTTGCCAAAGTCATCCATAAAATGAGTCCTGTGAGCCAACTCCATATAGATGGGATGAAGGCGAGGAGAAGGAGAAAGGATGATTTGATTACAATCTATAGGTACCTACATGGTGAACAAATACTCAGTAATGGACTCTTCAGCCTAGCAGAGAAAGGTATAACAATCCAATGGCTAGAAGTTGAAATTAGACAAATTCAAACTGGAATGACAAAATTTTAACAGTGAAAGTAATTGACCCTTGGAACAATTTACCAAGGGTCATGGTGTATTCACCATCACTGAATTTTTAAATCCAGATTAGATTTTTTTCTAGAGGATCTGCTTTGGGAATTAGGAGGTCAGACTAGATGATCATAACGGTCTCTTCTGGCCTATCAACTATGTCATAGTTAACACCTCATACTAGAAAGTCACGGAAGTCAGAATTAAATCCCAATCTCAATTCTGCCCAGATCTCTATTCAATCTCCCACTACTGACTTAAAAAACATAGAGCTGTCAGATGAAATTTAATTTTCTCCAACTAAGGAATAGATTATAAGACTAAGTACAGATTTTAGTTTTATGATTAGCTCATAACCTTTCTACCTATACCAGAGAGAGGGAGTCTGTCTACAGATGAGGAAAATGTAAGCACAAGTTAAAGGCAAATTCTCATAACCTTAGGATCAGAGCTCAAAAAGCCTCAGTAGAGGACACATGACAGTTGTGTGCTAGTGTCTTATAGCTTGTGCAGCATAGAACATAGAGAATGGACAAATAGGAATTTTTCCACATCTTCTCTTCGTATTACTTGAGTATTGCCCTGAGGAAAGAGGAACAGGCAGTAAGCAGCAAAAGGCACAAGTAGGTAGCCCTCCTAAGCATATACACTAGCTCCCCTTTCCCTCAGTGGGTATATGAGATATACTGGTATCTCTAGCAGATACTTAGAAGGAGGAATCTCCAACCTATTGCTAAAGTGCAGCTGTCTGAATAATATCAGGAAGATGAGTGGGTTTAGGACAGTGCAATGTCCAACCCACATTAAAAGGATGGATAAGGTGAACTGGATAACAATGGAACGGTATACTGTCTTTGGACCAAAGGTTGTGGTTGATTCTCTATCACTGGAAATTTTTAAATCAAGATTGGACTTTTAGGGGGAAAAAAACCTATAAAATATGCACACTGCAGTTCAACCACAGGTACTGGATTTGAAATAGGATTTAATTCAGGGAAGTCTAATGGTCTGTGTTATGCAGGTCACCTTAGATCACTGATACTCAAACCTGTGTTTCAAGAGCCAAATTAATGATCCATCATTACCCAAAAGAGTCACAGTAGTGTGAATTCATTGTTTCATTCACTATTTTTTATATATATTATTCTCACAGTGAAATGACTGACCAAGTATTATTTTATCAACTACAATTAATAACATAGTAAGAACATCCTGATTAATAATTACATCACACTGTGTTTTAATATCATGTGCTGCAAAGAGCAACAGGAGACACATTAAAGAGCCACTTGCAGCTCATGAGCCTCAGTCTGAGGATCACTGCCCTAGACTATCACAGCTGGTCTTCTGGCCTTAAAATCAATGAAATGCTGTGGAGTTTAGACCCCATTTGGTACAGGAAGAAAAGGAGTACTTGTGGCACCGTAGAGACTAACAAATGTATTTGAGTATAAGCTTTCGTGAGCTACAGCTCACTTCATCCGATGAAGTGAGCTGTAGCTCACAAAAGCTTATGTTCAAATACATTTGTTAGTCTCTAAGGTGCCACAACTCCTTTTCTTTTTGCGAAAACAGACTAACACGGCTATTCTGAAACCTGTCATTTGGTACAGAGACGTTAAGGTACTGGTATCTCTTGAACACAAGCAAGTGGACCAGAGGAGCAGGAGGCTTGTGTCCATATGGTGGGAATGTAATGATACATCTGGTTAGTATGTAGATGTATGCTGGTGGTAGTCTGTAGTTCATAATGGAAAAGGAGATGGAGGACTATGGTGAATGGAACTAACAGGGTTTTATAGCCTATAGGTGGAAGGAGAGTTGGCTTATGAAGAAAGGTTAAATTTAGAATCTCAATTTGTTAAAAAGTGAGGAAACCCTAATGTTTAACATTTTTAGTGCAATATTCTCAATTTTTACATAATTTAACAGAATTTTTGCCTAGAAGTTTCCTTGTCAGTGAAAGTATTATTCATACTCTTAAATCTGTAAGTTGTTTCTACTTCTAACTTGATATGCTTTCTCATGAGTCTAAGGGACATCCAATGTAATCAAGTATTTTAGGCTTGATGCAAGTTGAAGCTTTGCCAGCATAAACAGAGAAGCTTGTTAACTGTTGCGAGCTCCACATTTTAGGTCTCAAAATAACATGTTCCACCCGCAAAGGTTGATTATAAATTACAAGTGAGGGTTATAAATGATACAGCGAAGTACAGGTGTTGACAGATACAGTTTCAGTATGTTTGCTCACAACTTCATAAAGCATTTTTTTAAAAGATAGTACTTAATTCAAAATCTAGCCAGGTGCTTCTTCCATGAAGTTCAGTGCAATAATCCCTCCCCAGGAGCTATGCACAGCCTTTCCCCTAACTGCATTAATACAGATACTAGATCACAAGACGACAAGTGTTTTAGTACATCAAACATTTATTGTTTTCATGAGACACACTGAAGTCTTCCCTGTCAGCAGGAAGCCAATAAGTTGACTCTGGAGGGGACAGGGTGCAAAACTCCCATTAAGTATATGCAGTAAAATACCTTTTTGATAACCCCCTTGCAGGAAGTGATCAATCAATCTCACTGCAACTAAAAACACAGTATTACAAAATATTTACAAAAGACAACCAAAATGGAACATAAAAACTTAATGACCAGGTGTGTGTATGAAATGTTGCCAACTTATTTCCAGTACCTCAGGAGTTTATTCTAGCACCCTACCCAAAGCATTCAGAGGGTGAAAAGGTTCCAGTGGGAGTGCCAGACACACTTGTCTTTCAGTACCAGTGTCCCGCAAAACAGAAGACCGGCCCAAGAAAGATTCCATCATAGTGTCATTTCTGGATTTTAGCCTCCTCCCACAAAGAGGACAGAAGTGGCAATTCTGGCTCTGAAAGGAAGGCCCCCACCAGAACCTGACTGCAATGGTCTCTATTCTGAGCCTGTTGGTAAGTTAACCTGCGGGTAGGTGGAATATTCTATCACGCAACCCCTCTCCCCACACACACACTGAAGATGGGGCAGGGGGGTGGTCTCCTTCAGTAACTGGGTGTATTACAGGAAATACACCTCCCCACCATACAGTAGTCTGATTTGAGCTCAGCAGGTAGGAGGTTGACCGGGATGAGGATACGTCACAGTAGCCCCTCCATTTCCTTCATGAAGGCTTCATACACATCATCCTTAGTCTGCACAGAGACAGGGGCAGAGGAGCCAACCTTAGGGGTTGCTTTGGTTAATTGGAGAGCAGGCTCATCATCGTGTTTTCTCTGGGAGACAGCAGAAGCCCCCTTATTCTCACGTCGCACTCGCAGGGCAGTGGGCACAAAGCGGGTGATCTCTGCTTTGGGGTTGGTAATTTGCGGCTTGGCACTGATTGTGGCTGTGGCTTTCTTCTCAATGGTAGCTCCACTGGTGTCATCCGCCTTGGGGCGCTGGATCAGACTGGGTGGGGCACTCAGCACCCCTGGGTTTGGAATGGGAGCCGGCGGGAAAAGCCCTGGTGGAGGCACCAGAGGTGGACGCAACATGCCTGGACGAGGAGGAGGGATACCTGTGGACGGAGGGACAGAAAGTTTGAGCAAGCGGAAACAGCACTTGGAAACAATCCAAAGAAAGCTCGTAAGTTGGAGGCAGGTCCCCCGAGTTAGAAGGTAATCTTACAGAAGGTAATCTTACAAATTGTTTTCAAGCCCCTCAGCATCAGATTGTTCTCCATCAGGAAGAATGTTTAGGAAATTCTAGACAGGCACTGTGGCTTTGTATGGAGGTTAAGGCCCCTGTGTATTCCCCTCCCTTGAACTGCTATATATATCCAGTGCTAGAGCACAATGGACAACCTCCCATCATGTGTATAAGAATTTCAGAACTATCAGCAGCATGTGACCAGTGGGGCGTAAATAGTCCCTGCTTCAGGAGTGGACAGCTGCAGGGACTGTCCTTTTGTTCTGTGTTTGTACATAGCCTAGCATAATGCGGTCCTGGTCTATGACTGGGGCTCCTAGGCCCCAAGAAAATACAGATAATAATGTGAATTCTAACAGGGACGTCAACACAAGAGGCAATCTGGAACAGATCTGTGATATAGTACAATGAAAACAAATTCTGACATAACGGGAATTCAGACCTCCAGGTACAAGAACAGCAGGGACTTAGTCGTTGTCGTTAAACAGAAAGTAACAACTCCAAGGGACCTGCAATGGAGGGGAACAGGTTACGCCACCCAGTGCCGTGCTTGTAGTAATGTAGCCTGAATGTAGGCACATAAGTAGCATGGGATTGTCTGAGGCCAGGGTACTGGGGAAGAATGTTTCCCCATACCGCATGTACTAACTCAAGCACCAGTGGGAAAGTTTAAAATGAAATACATATAATAAGGAAGCAGAAAAATGTACCTGGTGGTGCTGGAGGTGGCAAACGAGGTGGGGGTCCACGTGGGGGTGGGCCGGGTGGCAGACCTGGAGGTGGGCCTGGTGGAGGACCGGGGGGCCGACCAGGAGGAGGTCCAGGTGGCAAGAGTCGTGGTAAAGGCCCACGCAGACCTGGCAATCCTGGAGGTCTCAGGAATGGAGGAGCCCCTGAAAATATACACACAAAACAAAGGCAACTTAACTCATGGGCGGAAAAACATTGCATCATGTAATATCAAACAGCACCTGATTAAGGGGAGCGGTCTCCAATATCAGCCAACCCTCTACATAACTGATCTTCTCGTCTTATGGTTTCTTAACCCCTTATACAAAGGCTATGCCTATACTATGTGTACAGATATTGACGCTTGCTCTCATTGAGCTAGTGAAAGCATAAACAGTAGTGTAGCCATGGTAGCGTAAGTAGCAGAGGAATGGCTGAGCACATATCTACCAGTTTCAGGCAGGTTTGTACTCAGCACAGCTCCTTCCTGCCTCCACTGCCACTACCTATGTTATCACAGCTACACTGCTATTTTCCACGAGCTCGATGAGCACTAACACTAATACGTATTCATGAGCAGGAGAGTCACACCCCTAACTCGTAGTGTAGGCACAGACAACGTGGTGTCTTGGCTGTTCAAGCCAAGTCACTTCTCTCTCTTCTCACCACAGTCGTCCCTGGAGAGGCTCCAGTGCTGAGCTGTATTCCCAAGAACACAACATGCTGAAGTGATCTTTCCAATGCGCAGGTATTTGAAAGAATCACTTTGAGAAGCTGGTCCCTGAACTAGAGTCATCAGAGATTTCCCGTTTGAAAAATGTGTCAAGATTACGTTAACGCCTATAATCCTGTCAAAATGACATTACCAGATTTTACCAATGTTTTATCCAGTCTGGTAGTGCCTCTTTGGCAACTGTGAAAGCCAGTTACTTGTGGGAATTTTATGCTTTCTTCTTGATGTAACTGACTGCGCAATATATTAGGATGGAGGGTATTTACTTCCTGATCCCAAGTGGTCAGCTTTTGTCTTGAAGCATAAGAACTAAACCTGGCAGCCTCACGGATCTTAAGGACTGTCACTGAAGAGATCATTGCTCATATAAAATAAATCACTTTTTGGAAATTTAATGAGTTAATATACTGCAGTATCAAATTCCACAGTTGCATAAAAAGTGTCCTTTCCTCTATTGTGGCAACATCACAGCTTGGCAAAAGGGGAAATCCTATTTCTCCTGTACAGATATTGTTTACAGAGACATTCAAGTGATCCATATCACACCACATTCCCAAGACTATTCTAGTACCCCACTTCCTTTTCATGAGGAATCTGCAGCCCTACCCAGTAGCTGTCTGCGAGACTCTTTCCCCACCATGTGCTGCAGTGACATTTGAGAGAACAGCGAATGAGTCAACAATGCCTAAATTTAAAAAACTGAAGATAACGACTTCAACGTAAGACCTTTCACTCTGGAATCTGCTTCCCCCACTGTCCTGGTAGAGTCAGACTTTGTTGATTTCATGGAAACAGTAAAAGTGGAGGGCTGTTGTGGGTTTGGGGTTTTTTTGTTTTAGGGAGGGTGAGAAGAGCAACACTGAAGGACATGCCTTATATTTACTTATTAACATCATGTTTGTTATTCATTGTATGTGTGCACAGGAATAGCACTGGGCTCATGTTATATACTGTTCTAGATATACTAACTCTATCAAAGCCAATATTCTATTTAACGAAATTAGATGGCTAGAGAACAGGTTACAGAGATTTTAATTTTTAGGCTAATTTCTGCAATCCAGTTCAGACAGAATCATAGAATATCAGGGTTGGAAGGGACCTCAGGAGGTCATCTAGTCCAACCCCCTGCTCAACGCAGGACCAATCCCCAATTAAATCATCCCAGCCAGGGCTTTGTCAAGCCTGACCTCAAAAACTTCTAAGGAAGGAGATTCCACCACCTCCCTAGGTAACGCATTCCTGTGTTTCACCACCCTCCTAGTGAAAAAGTTTTTCCTAATATCCAACCTAAACCTCCCCCACTGCAACTTGAGACCATTACCCCTTGTCCTGTCCTCTTCTACCACTGAGAATAGTCTAGAACCATCCTCTCTGGAACCACCTCTCAGGTAGTTGAAAGCAGCTATCAAATCCCCCCTCATTCTTCTCTTCTGCAGACTAAACAATCCCAGTTCCCTCAGCCTCTCCTCATAAGTCATGTGTTCCAGACCCCTAATCATTTTTGTTGCCCTTCGCTGGACTCTCTCCAATTTATCCACATCCTTCTTGAAGTGTGGGGCCCAAAACTGGACACAGTACTCCAGATGAGGCCTCACCAATGTCGAATAGAGGGGGACGATCACGTCCCTCGATCTGCTCGCTATGCCCCTACTTATACATCCCAAAATGCCACTGGCCTTCTTGGCAACAAGGGCACACTGCTGACTCATATCCAGCTTCTCGTCCACTGTCACCCCTAGGTCCTTTTCCACAGAACTGCTGCCTAGCCATTCGGTCCCTAGTCTGTAGCGGTGCATTGGGTTCTTCCGTCCTAAGTGCAGGACCCTGCACTTATCCTTATTGAACCTCATCAGATTTTTTTTGGCCAAATCCTCCAATTTGTCTAGGTCCCTCTGTATCCTATCCCTGCCCTCCAGCATATCTACCACTCCTCCTAGTTTAGTATCATCCGCAAATTTGCTGAGAGTGCAATCCACACCATCCTCCAGATCATTTATGAAGATATTGAACAAAACCGGCCCCAGGACCGACCTCGGGGGCACTCCACTTGACACCGGCTGCCAACTAGACATGGAGCCATTGATCACTATCCATTGAGCCCGACAATCTAGCCAACTTTCTACCCACCTTATAGTGCATTCATCCAGCCCATACTTCTTTAACTTGCTGACAAGAATACTGTGGGAGACCGTGTCAAAAGCTTTGCTAAAGTCAAGAAACAATACATCCACTACTTTCCCTTCATCCACAGAACCAGTAATCTCATCACAGAAGGCGATTAGATTAGTCAGGCATGACCTTCCCTTGGTGAATCCATGCTGACTGTTCCTGATCACTTTCCTCTCATGATAGGTAGTGACCAAATCATTCCTCACTGATCTATGTGAAGCAAGTCGCTGTCTCCCTCCAGTTGCAGGTAAAATAGGTGCTTACATTGCAAAACCAACATCGGAACAGGCACTAATTGGCCATCTGGCTTACTACTACTGAATAAGAATGGTATCAAATTTCCTTCACATAAGTATGTTTCCCTCTCCAGGTAAGGGTTGAAACACATTCAAAGGACAGTTTAAGGGAAGCCTGCACTGCCACTATAGCTGGTCAGAGAATAACAAGCCAACTCTTGGTCTGCAGGATTGGGATTGGAACCTAACGCCTTTCAGCAGCTGCAAGTTAATTTAAACAAAAATACGCTAAGTGTTCACCTGGTGGAGGACCAGGAGGAAGACCAGTAGGTGGTCCTGGAGGCCTCAGGGGAGGGGCAGGAGGTGGTCCCAGAGGGGGAGGCCCAGTCATGGGCGGTGCCTGTAGCTGAGTTGGAGGAACAGGCTGTGGTGGTGGTTGCTGCTGTTGCTGTGGCTGAGAGGGTGTAGTAGATGATGACCCCGTCTCTGGACGAGACTCCTCCTTGCGTTGCTGCTGTGGTGTCTCTTCAGATTCAGAATCATCTTCATCCTCTTCTTCCTCCTCTTCCGAATATTCCTCCACTTCTCGCCCCTCCTCGGGGATTTCCTGACCTGAAGATAAAGAAAAGACAAGATACATTTATAAATACGCACCAGAGAAAAACTTGAGATGGAGGATCATCTCCTCCCCCACAAAAAGGCGATGGGGAGGAGGGAAGAAACTGGCCTCATTTAGCTACTATATAAAATAGGTAACAGGAACACAGTACAGCTCTCGCTGGCAGCACTACCATGGAGCACAGAAGGCTGTGCCATAACAACCCCATATTTTCAGGGGTTAACAATTCCTTTTGAGCTGAAATTTCTCTTGTATAACTTCACACAGCTAGTGTTTGGGGATTTTTAGGGGGAAACCCATGGAAAATTGGTTTAGCCCTTTGAATTATACAAAAGTAAAAAAAACTTTCACATTTTTTTAAAAAAGGTGATTTTATATGAGCAGACAAGTGAAACAGCTGACACAAGTGCAGTTCTTAATGAGGAAGGAAAAACGAGCTCAAGTCTGGAGAAAGACATCTTATTGTAGATGAAGTTATGAGGTTACCTTTATACATCTGAAGCAGCATCTTTTATGGGCATCTTAATCCTGAAAGGCTTTAGAATATTGAGAACATAGTAAAGTTGCCTCAAGAGATATATTACTTAAACAGCAACTCAGTTTTAAGTTCTCCTCACCTCCTTACTCCCCTTAAAAACAAATATTAATGTTTCATTAGTCTAAGTTATCTTCATTAAGGTTGAGAAATGAAGCAAGCAAAAACATTTTTTTTTAAAAAAGCTAAATATTTTGTTTACTAGCTAGGGAATTTATGTTCTCACCTGCCATTCGCAACATCATAGCCTGAAGTGGAGTCAGTTCCTTCATGTTCTTTTTCTTTTTCCGTGACTTCCCAGGCATGTCGGCAAACCGCACACTAAGCCCTGCAGAGATAAGCACAGGGAAAAGGGAGAGATCAAATATATACAAGAAAAGTTATTTGATGTGGATAGCAAATTAAATATCTTGTGACTCTTTTCAAAATGGTAACATAACATCGGTGTTATTTGCCTTATTACATTCTGCTAACCTAAAATTACCATCAGTTTCAAATAAACAGTGTTCCTGACTTCCACTCAAATAGTTGAATGGATGGTTGATGCTCTTCTACAGTGAGTGAAGTAGACTGTCTTTGATAAGCCTGAAATTCAGTTATGTATCTTGTACAGTTCTTTTGAAAAGTCTCAAGTCATTAAAGTGTGGTTCTACTCTGACATGGAACTAAAAATTGTATTGTGAAGTTCCTTGTTTCTGACTGAATGCTCCAGGTCAAGTGTGTATATATTCTAACAAAGCAGATAAATTTGAATACTAATGTTGCAACCTCAGCCTGGAATCTCAAATTCCAGCTAGGTGCTTTCTGACTCATTTATCAGCAGTAATAAAAATTCTGTAATAGGAACTTAGGTAATAATTTAGTTAGTTGAGCCAGAACAGAATTCAGTTTGCTCTCCTTTCAGCCTCATAACTACAGAGCAAACAGAAATAAGAGCGTCACTTTTCAGACTATGATGTAGTCCTATTTTATGTCACTTTTCAGACAATAATGAAGTGGAGTTCCCACCACACAAACCTGATTTCTTGTCTTCACCCTCCCTTTCATTTTCATTGTCACGATGCAGGAATTCATCGCCTTCGCTGTCTGCATCTGATCTGTCACTATCACTGTCATCACTACTGTCATCATGCCTGTCTTGATCCATGTCCTCAGGATACCCTTCATCTTCACTGGTACTGGAGGCATCATCATCGTGCCCTCGCTGACCTGAGAAGAAGAGCAGAATATCAGGAAGCAAAGCACACCAGCATGGAAGAATGAGAATATATGTCATCTTAGGTTTATTTCTATAGTTACAGAACTCATTCCAAACTCCATTCCAGTGAGGAACAGAAATACATTGTCTAGCATTTATCCTTTCAGATCCCCCTCCAAGTGGAGAGTTAACTAGTTCTATTTCTGATAGAACACAGTAATTTCATTTCGCTATCTAGGAATGGGGAGAGGGGAACAAAAGGAGGGTAAAATAAACTCTAGGATGGAGATCTTATCTGAGGTTGTTTTGTTACTAGTCCAATCAGCTATCACCATTGCTTTTTTTTTTTTGGCTACTGAACAATATCTGCACTCTAAAATTCACCAGTTCATTTCTATTTATCCATTTCTACCTTTCTGAATTTCTCTGGTCACTCTACTTTGTGCCTTTTCTAGTCCCCCAAGTCCTAATGTTATGTCTACATAGCACTCCATTATGTGCATAAGCTGATAAACTTAGTTTCACTATGCAATATATGGAGGTCCAGTAGGAATTAAATGAAATTGGACAGTCTAATTAGTTTAACTTCTGGTGCTACTAATCCTACAGGTGCTAATGAGAAACACTTTGGGTGGGAATGAAAGAACATGCACAACTTTTCTGAATGATGCTAGCTGGGGAGATTTTAAAATGCGGGATCCCACAATCTTGCAGCCATCCATCCTGGGGGCAGATTTCTCTCCCATTCAACAATGCACTAGTGTAAAACCCAGTATTTGAAAGTTATAACTTGAAGCTTTGACATTTGATAAGGAAATGTAACTGATGTTAAATTAACTGACATTAAATTATGCAGCATACCAGCACCTCCCAAGAGGTTTAGGAGCATAATCATTTAAATGAAGGATGCTATCTCCAAAACTCAAAGGGCACGCATCTGAGACATGAGACTTTTGCTCTCAAAAGTCTAAACTGGAAAATTCTCTCCCCCCCAGTAGGATAGTTTTTCAGATGGTTTTGTCCAATCACATGATGGCGTTTTCTATCATTTCCCTTAGGAAATTATTCTCTAGTGTATGAGATTTAACTATTAGCAGCAAAGGCTTATTGATATCCAGTCTCATTTCCCCCCTTTATTCAATTTCATTCCATTCCACTTAACTATAACCATCTAGACAGGTTCTTCACCTCAGAGGATTCAACACCCTTCAAACACTTGCAAATTTATCTTACCTTAGTTATCATTTGGCCAAGCTTTGTAGTTATTTCAATCTTTCATACAGTAAGAACATTCTCTGTGAACCTACAGAAACCAGTCTCAGATAATACAAGCCTGCACATTCCTCCCAGTTAAGTCACAATGGCAATGCCAGTGCACACCACATTCACCGTAGCACTATCAGTGGAAGATCAGACAGAAGTCAAGGTAAATCTCCAGTACAGGGATAACATGAGGACTGGGACAAAGGAGGAGCAGCTTTTTACCTATGTCAGGACTGTAAGAAATCTCTTCCTCTCGCCTCCAAGGGGCCATCTCTAAAGTGAAGCCCACTTTACGGCCATACATCTGTAGGACTTGGGGTGGGGGAGGCCCTGGAGGAGGTCCAGGGGGCTTCCGACCTGGGGGTAACCGTGGAACGCCAAGTCCAGGAGGTGGAAGTACAGAAATGGGCCGGACTGGAGGGCTGGATATTAAAAAAAAAAGTGTAAAGGAGATAAACACAAAAATCTGTCCCAGTTCCTCACAATCACCTTCACAGCAACCATTTAGACAATGATCCAGCTGTTCCTGTCCTAAGTGCTATGAAAATACATTAGAAATTTACAAAAACAGAGTAAGGCATGGTCCTTGCCCAACGAATTTATGAACTGACTCAAAAAAAGAGGTCACCAATTAAATGTGGGAGGGTTTGGAGACACTGCTGATGGATATTAGAGTTAAGAAAGCTTTATGGAAGAAATAGGCTTAAAGGAAGACAGAAGGAGAAGAGTAAGGACAAGTGGGAACTGATGCAAACATAGGGGGCAAAATGAAGACACCATGAAGCTGACAAATAAAAGGGTGCTAAGTAATCAGTAAGAGGAAAGGGAGAGCAGGAGGACATGAGAGAGACAGGCCAGATTAAGAGGTGAAATAGAAACTTGAATTTAACACAGCAGCAGACAAGAAGCCTATGAAAGTATTTACGACCAAAAGGGGTATTGCAGTGAGAACAGTGGGAAGAGAGAACTCTAGCAATGGAGCTTAAGGTGGACTAATGTGCAAAAGTAGATATGCAGGAAGACCAGACACACTTATCAGAGTCAATATGAGAGACGACCAAGGCATAAAGAAGGGTTTTAACAGCAAAAACAGAGGGGAAATACATACAGAACGAAGGATTCATCACTCCCTCAGAACTTCCAATTCCCCTCTCCCAAACATCACTTCTATCAACAACCCTCTATACCCACCTGCAACGCATGGGTGTTTAGCATTTATTACCCCTCCATGACACTTCCCTCTTACCCATAGGCTGATGTTTTCTTGAGGATAGAAGGTGGTTGAGCCCCAGGTAGGGGGATATCCTGTATAAGGATGTTGGAGGGGGCATGAGGCATGTCTGGCAGGGGTATACTCTCCACCTCAACGTGTTGTGCATTCTGCAAGAAATACAAACAACAAACAGGTTAATCTCTTAGGAGGCAGAGGGAAGAGGATCACGTGCACACTCCTCACTTTATAGACTATAGAGGGTAAGGAGTCAGTTCCTTCCCTCATAAAAATGGTTATTTACAAGGGTGCCTGTCCAACTGGTTTGTAGGTCACTCTTTGTGTTAGACCCCGAATGAACATTTGGAGAAACAGATCACGAGCATAAGATATTAAGGCCTCTTTGGTCAAAGGTAACACACAGAGCTCAGCTAGCGGAAAACATTTCCCCATTCAAATAATCAAAACCTGATCAAGCTTATATTCCTCTTAAGATACTTAGCCCTGGTCTACACCACAGTTATCTCGACATAAGGCAGTTTATGTCGACCTATGTCAGTGTACACACTGCCACCTTCCTCCCTCCAATGTTAAGTGCCCTCCTACATAGACATAACCCCACCTCCAGGAAAAGCATAAGCCTTTAACAGAAGCAGTTAGTACAACACCCCTTGTAGACCGGGGTGGGCAAACTTTTTGGCCTGTGGGCCACATCGCGGTTGCAAAACTGTGTGAAGGGCCAGATAGGGAAGGCTGTGCCTCCCCAAACAGCCTGGCCCCCGCCCCCTCCCAATTCCTACCCCCAACCCATCCTACCCCCCCACCCCGCTCCTTGTCCCCTGACCAGCCCTCCCCAGGACCCCCAAGCCTAACCACCCCCTCCAGGACCCCACCCCCTGCTCCCTGTCCCCTGACAGCCCTGTCCCCTGACAGGTCCCCCGGGACTCCAACACCTATCCAACCGCCCCTGTTCCCCGTCCCCTGACCGTCCCCACTCCCCTCCCCCCCCCGAACCTCCTCCCCATCCAACCGCTCCCTGTCCCGACTGCACCCCGGGACCCTCTGCCCCTTATACAACCCCAATGCTCCCCGCCCCCTTATGCCGCTCAGAGCAGCAGGAGCTTGCAGACCCGCTGGAGCCAGCCATACCACTGCCCTTACCAGCAGGAGCAGCAGGCCAGAGTGCTGACAGCGTGGCGAACTGAGGCTGCAGGGGAGGGGGGACAGCAGGAGAGGGGCCGGGGACTAGCCTCCCCAACTGGGAGCTCAGGAGCCGAGCAGGACGGTCCTGAGGGCCGGATGTGGCCCGCAGGCCATTGTTTGCCCTCCTCTGTGGTAGACACTGTCTTACTTACATCAGCTGTTGGCTGTCTTTCTTGTCAATGTCTGGCTCTGTGCTGGAGCCACGAAATTGACAAGATTGTCCTCCCTACTTCCAGTCAGGCTACCCCCTGGGTCCAGGCTCCCCAGGCTCCCAGCTGGGCTGCTCCCCAGGCTCCCAGCTGGGCTGCTCCCCAGGCTCCCAGCTGGGCTGCTCCCCAGGCTCCCAGCTGGGCTGCTCCCCAGGCTCCCAGCTGGGCTGCTCCCCAGGCTCCCAGCTGGGCTGCTCCCCAGGCTCCCAGCTGGGCTGCTCCCCAGGCTCCCAGCTGGGCTGCTCCAGGAGTCCTGACTCCATGGTCAGAGTCCAGGCAGCTGCCCTGCTTCCAGCAGGGAGCTGATAGCCGAGAGCCAGGGATAGCCAGGCTCCCAGCAGGGAACAGAGAACTATTTTGGGGGGGAAGCGGGGGGGTGGAGCTGGTGGGGAGCCTGTGGGGCAGCCAGGCACCCAGTGGGGAGCTGCAAATGGAGCTCAGAGCCCGACTCTCAGCTCCCCATACTGCATTAGGTTGGTGGAAGCGGTCCTGGCGAGGATGCACACCACTGACTGAAGGAGGGTAGTGTGGGTATGAAACACCACTGTAATTACTGTGGTGGCTATAAGTCAACCTAATATAGGTCAACTTAAGTTTTTAGTGTAGACATGCCCTTAGTTCCCAAACAAAGATATACTGTAGGCAAGAACACCATGTCCTTCCAGAGTATCTGGGAAGCATTCATTATAGGAAGGATTTATAGTTGACTGGGACAGAGCTTAGGGACTCAGATACTACAGCAGAAACACTTATAAATAAATGCTGAGAGACACAAATTACATGCATACAAACTTAAGAGGGTTTTTAAACAAAATTAGCTTCACTCATGTTCCAAAAGACATATCTCACAAGCCAGGGTATGCAAGATAGTTAGGGCTTCCATTGTAAAACCATTCCAAAACCATCCTTCCCTGTAAATATAGCACATCACAGGGATGCTGAGGACATATTGATGATTCATCATGTCCCGGCTAAAGTACTATGCCTGAGGAGGCAGCCATGGTGCACGGTATGCAGCTTGCTGAAAATACTCAACGTGGCAGGGACTGAGGACCAAGTATGCAACAATGTTACCTTGACAGCATCGAAGTATTGGCTGAGCTGCGATCTCTTCTGCTCATACTCCACTTCCAGCTTGCGCAGTTCTTTGTAGATGTCAGGATTCTCCTTCTCGTAGAGCCGCAGAATTCGCTCAAAGGTCTCACGCAGCTTCTTACGCTTGTCCTTCAGCACCTTCTCATTAAGTTGTGGCTGCTGTACTGGGTTAAACTCTGATCCGGGAGAGTAGGACCAAGGCAACAAACAATTCCAAAAAGGAAATTATAGGGGAGACTTGCAACAGAAGCCATGATTACCCAACTGCATAAACTGCACACATGTTCAATATAGCAACCTCTGGTGACAATGACAGTGACTATCTGAATCAGCTTTCCATCAGGTCTCCACAGCCTTAAAGGGGTTGTCTCCTTTATCACAGCAATTAGAGACAATATGTCTATCCTTCTGTCTTCCAAAGGAACGTCTAGCCATCCAAAATTCTCCAATATCCAATTACCTTGAAAAAGTTCATCATCTATTCCCGTTCCAAGAACCATTTACCCACTTTCCTTCTCCAATCCTTCTAACAAGCAAAAGCCAGTATTTGGTAAAGTTTCTACAGTTACAACCCACATAGTCCCTCCATTAACCCCTAAACCCATCTTGTCCCATCTCTCAATTCTCACCTCCCATCTTATCAGATCCTTCCATCTCTCCTCTCACTCTAAATGCAAGTCCCTCCAGATGGTACCCACTCACCCATCTCATCCAATTTTTCCATGTCCCGAATGATCTGTTTGGGATCTTTCATCTTAAGTACAGCTGCTCGTACCATCATCCGCTGCTTCTTGTTCTGAGAAGGTCAGAGAATAAAGAATTAGGAATAGTGCTGTTGTTCTAGGATAAACAGGGGAACAGATATAATCTATGGTATCACACATTTCTCTTTGTAGTTCAGGTTTCTGGGACTTCTAAATGTGTTCAAAGAACTCCCCCAGGAAAGAGAAATAAATTCATCCGTTCTTTTCAAAGTGCTTTACAAACGTTAATCACTCCACACCACCCTATAAGGTCCATTTTAAAAGTGAGTTAAGCAGTGGCTCTGAATCTTTCCAGACTACTGTACCCCTTTCAGGAATCTGATGTGTCTTACACACCCCCAAGTTCCCTCACTTAAAAACTACTTGCTTAGAAAATCAGACATAAAAATACAAGTGTCACAGCACATTATTACTGAAAAATTGCTGACTTTCCCATTTTTACCATATAATTATCAAATAAATCAACTGGAATCTACATATTGTACTTACATTTCACTGCAATATAAACAAGTCATTGTCTGTTATGAAATTTTAGTTTGTACTGACTTTGCTAGTGCTTTTTATGTAGCCTGTTGTAAAACTAAGCAAATATCTAGATGAGTTGATGTACCCCCGGAAGACCTCTGTGTACCCCTAAGGGTACGCATACCCTTGGATGAGAACCATTGAATCACAGAATATCAGGGCTGGAAGGGACCTCAGGAGGTCATCTAGTCCAACCCCCTGCTCAAAGGAGGACCAATCCCCAACTAAATCATCCCAGCCAGGGCTTTGTCAAGCCTGACCTTAAAAACCTCAAAGGAAGGAGATTCCACCACCTCCCTAGGTAACGCATTCCAGTGCTTCACCACCCTACTAACGAAAAAGTTTTTCCTAATATTCAACTTAAACTTCCCTCACTGCAACTTGAGACCATTACTCCTTGTTTTGTCATCTGGTACCAAGAACAGTCTAGCTCCATCCTCTTTGGAACCCACTTTCACGTAGCTGAAAGCAGCTATCAAATCCCCCCTCATTCGTCTCTTCTGCAGACTAAATAATCCCAGTTCCCTCAGCCTCTCCTCATAAGTCATGCACTCCAGCCCCCTAAAAATTTTTGTTGCCCTCCACAGGACTCTCTCAAATTTTTCCCCATCCTTCTTGTAGCGTGGGGCCCAAAACTGGATACAGTACTCCAGATGAGGCCTCACTAAGGCCGAATAGAGGGGAATGATCACGTCCCTCGATCTGCTGGCAATGCTCCTACTTATACAGCCCCAAAATGCCGTTAGCCTTCTTGGCATCAACGGCACACTGTTTACTTATATCCAGCTTCTCGTCCACTGTAACCCCTAGGTCCTTTTCTGCAGAACTGCTGCCTAGCCACTCAGTTCCTAGTCTTTTAACAGTGCATGGGATTCTTCCGTCCTAAGTGCAGGACCCTGCACTTTTCCTTATTGAACCTCATCAGATTTCTTTTGGCCCAATCCTCTAATTTGTCTGGGTCCCTCTCTATCCTATCCCTACTCTCCAACATATCTACCACTCCTCCCAGTTTAGTGCCATCTGTAAACTTGCTGAGGGTACAATCCACACCATCTTCCAGATAACTAATGAACGTATTAAACAAAACCGGCCCCAGGACCAACCCTTGGGGCACTCCACTTGATCCCAGCTGAAACATTCCTTTAAATTAATTGGTCAGACAACATTTTCCACAGAAAGAAAGTGACTCCTGAGGAGCCAACCATAAAGTCTGGATTCTACCTATTGTCTCAAGCCCATAACAGTTGGGAATGTGATGCATATTAGAATGGTGTTAGCCAGGTGTTCTTAAGGATGGTAATAGCGTCTTACCTTCTTCAGCTCCCTCTTCCGGGCCTCCTTTCCTGCAGAGGAGAGAAATGACTACTGGAGTCCTGTTTCTTAACAGCTTGTGATCAAAAAGCCAAATTTTATCCACCCCCACTTTTACAGTCTTGGATATTCGATTAGAAACAATCATATTTCATACCCATTACAGAAGAAAGACGACAACAGATGGCCATACTGGCAACCCCACTCCTCCAAAAGCAGAGATATTTCTATACACAACCACCTAATCGATGTAACAAGTTCGGGACTAAGCAGTCTTTTGGAAACAAGACCGTATGAATTTAATGCTCACTAAATGATTAACACCTTAGAAACTGAAATATTCTATGTACAGAATAGAAACAACATTTTTTTAAAAAAAATCTACATTTTTGACAAACTTAAAACATTGCTAATAATAACCAGCTGAAGTACTTGATAGTGAGAGTTGATCTTTTTGCTTGTTTCGAGATGCTTATCTGACCATCAGAATCTTAGTAATTACATTAATACAGGAGGAATAGATATGTGTAGTCGTTTCCTCCTCTAACTACACAATGCTTGTGGAATCTGACCTGACTCCCAACCAGCTTTCATTCCATCTTTATCTCAGATGAATTAACCATGCTTACAACAATAAATTTAGTGGATACTTACGGGCCTGGTCTGTAGGGTTCATGAACTTCCCACTCTTGGTGGAGGATGTTGATCTCCGCCCCATTTTGACCAATTTTTTTTTATTGCTTCTTTAAACCAGGGGGAAAAAAAAAAAAAGACACCTGAAAAAGAAAAAGCCACATCACACACCATATGTAGTAGTCTGCATACTCCAATTCCTTCTCTTCCCCCCGCATTAGTGCTTGTTTTCCCAGAAACTCAAATGTCTATCGCCTCCCTAAATCCCAGCTCTCAAGAATGTACAGAATGCCACTGCAAACTCAGGCAAACATACAAAGATGCACAAACACACCATTTTGTCAGCAAATGACTACTGCATCTCATTCATTTCAATAAGCAAATGAAAAGTATAATGTATTTACTAGGGTTTTGCACACTTTGTTGCTTCTGTAATCAGAGTAGAGCCCTGCAACTCAACCTAAGCCCAACACAACTACAAGTGTCAGGCCCAGGTCGGGTGTGAAAACAGCCAGACCCTCCTGGGCTCATGTCTGCTCTGCAATGGGGTCAGCACAGCAGCGGCTGCATGCTCTGCTCCTGGTGGCCACCACCATCTCGCTGCACTGTGTGAACTGCAAAGTGAGCATGCTGAACAGTCCAAGTGCCTGTCATTCTGCAGCTCACACACTGCAGCAGGATGGCCCACAGCTGCTGCAGCTCCAACAGCATGGGCAGGAGGAGAACAGCAGGGCTGATTCAGGTTTGGGGACGAATGTCAGGGTTGGGTTGGAAAATTACTCAATCCTCTAGGGCTTGGTCAGCTGGGTTCAGGCAGTAGGCCTGAGCAGACTTGTAGGGCAGAGCTCATTGCAAACACCATGGGCTCCTTGCATTCCTCCCTCTCCCCTTGCACCAACTCCTTGTATGCCATCATCTCATCCCTTTCTATTTCAGGGACTCCCTGAAACACTCCCAACCTCATGACAGGATCTCCAAGTGCCGTCCAATCCTCCCACTGCAGGGTTCTCGATTCTCCCCCTCACCAGGGGTTCAGTGTGATCTCCCATTTCACCCCCATTCCAGGAGTTCTGTGTCCCACGTTCCCCCTTCCCTCATAACAGGGTTCCCCCTTCTTTGCACAGTTCTTCTCCACTGGCCTACATGCCACGGCTCTGTGTCCCCCTACTCTCCCCCCTTTATTACTGCTCTTCTTCTTGTCTGGGAGATAAATCACTCAGGATGTCAACATCAAATTCTATTGGGAGGATGGACAGAGAAGAGATGGCGTATTGTTATGTTGCAAGGTGTTAGCTTCATCGATGAGTTATTTAATCTGTAAACAACTACAGAGGTACCTGAAGCTGTGGGCAGCTCTGCTAAATCAATGGCAGAATCTCTGCATGTCCCCTTTCCCCTTCCTCAAAATCAATAGTGTTCTTCTGCCCACTGATATCTAGAACATTCTTTGAAATTTTAGAATTGATCCGATGTTCAAAAGTTAGTGTGTTCCATTAAACAACTATCCAAATGGAAACATGACATCCAGTTGAATCTAAGGCTGCACAAGCTCTATCGTCCTGCTGCAGCCTACCACGTATACCTCTCTGTACACTCTTTCCATACATCCCGTACTAATCACTTCTCTATCACAAGGATACAAGTTTATCATCTGCTCTCCTTTACGTGAAGAGTCTCAAAAATGTGCATTGTTGAACATCTGGATTTAGAATTTTTCTTCATAAATTGTGTCTCTAGTACAAAGTGTGAAGATCTGTCATCATACTAACCTTTCCTCTTTTTATGCAAGTGCTCTAATTTGATTATCTGGAGCTATAAAGTTTGGATATGAAGACATGCTAGCTTGTGTCTAATGAAACTTCGAATCATCTGCCATATAATGATAATTATAATCAAATGATTGCCCTTAAGGTACTGAGCAGTGCACTAATGTGGCATTAGGTGCCCTGAGTATGTGAGCAGATTGGACCCTTACTGAAGAGCTACGAATGATTGCATTCAATATACTGGTTAATTCAGCATTTGTAAAATGCTTTTATCTGTACTGTCTGGCTATAAAGCGCCATAACAGCCATGCTTACAACTAAAGCAGTCTAGATTGTGTGTTCACTGATAAAATAAGCCATCTCTTATGGACAGTTAAGGCAACACGAGTTTGATTTCTCAGACCATTCTTTCTCTAGCCAGGAACGCTACAGGGCAGGGAATTAACAGATTTATCTCTCTCACATAAGGGTCCCAAACTCTGCATTTCTCAGGTATGTAATAGTGAGATCGCCTCCCCCACCATCCCGCTTCGAAAACCCTGAGGACACCAGACGCTCGGGCCATTAACTTGTTGGTAGCCGTAACCCCACCTTGTCTCGATACAGGACAGCTGGGTACGAGCCCCTTCCCTGTACAGACTCCAGGCCTACAAGACATAAGGTCCGAGCCAACAGTGAGCATGAGACACAGATGCGGCTGGGAACAAGCCCTTGCTCTGCTGACCACAACCGGCTTCATGCCGCTACCTGCCCCCACCCCTAGCCACCCGGCTCCCACCGCCTGAAAACTTCCCCGGCATTGCGGCTCCTTCCCCCAGAGCCGCCAGCCTGGGCCGGGCCTGTGTGCGCCTGGGGGCCGGCAGAACCCCACCTCCTACAGCTCCGCGATAACACCCCCTCCCCCTCTCTCCCCCGCGGCCCGGCAAGCCCCTGGGCTGCTCCTCTCCCCTGAGAGGGGGAGGGGGAGAAAGACGAGGGCAGAGAAGCAGCCCAGGGACCCGCAGGAGCACCGCCAGCGGTCGGTCGGTCTCCCGCCCTACTCTGCTCCTCTCACCCCTCTGAAGGGCGGGAGCCGAGCTCCTCTGCCTCGCTGCGGGGCGGTGGTTTCTACGCTGTACCCCCAGCTCCTCGCCTCTTCGGCATCGCCGCCATCTTGAATGGTCGCGGGCGGGACTCGCGCGCCACTTCCGCCCCGGAACCACCGGTTGGGCGCGAGAGTCTTAGAGGTGCCGGAAATCGGCCGCCGGAGCGTCGCCCTCCCCGGGCCGCTCTAGAACAGACCTCCTCAGGCTCGATGGTGCGGCGGAAGGAGGGAAGCGGGCTCTGCCGACTATTAGCCCAGTCGCCCGAGAGGGGGATCACGTGAGGCTGCAGTGGAAAGGGGCGGTAACAGCGGAGGAGGGGGCGTGTCCCAGCTCTGGGCACGCCGCGAGGCTGCGCGGGCCGACAGGCGCCGACGGACTGGGGGCGGGGCTGCTTATGCCCCGCCTCCGGCTCCCGGGGTTACCAGGCTGCGTGACCTTCTCTGAGCTCCCCTCGCCCCCTGCCCCGCCCCTCCTGCTGTCACGCGCCCTGCTCGCCGCCTCGGCTCTCGCGCAGCTTCTGCCCCCAGGCTGTGCTCGGTGCCCTGGTTGGGCGCCTTTGCCCTGCACCGCCTCTGCTGTTTTCCCAGCGCGTGATCCCGGGCTTCGCTGAGTCCTCTGCTTCTCTGGCCCTTCGCACCAGGGGAAAGTGCTTTTGGTTTAATCCAGCCAGCCCCAGCTTCGGTGTAGACACGGGCTGCGCCGATCGGAGGCGTTCTCCTGCCAGCGTAGTTAATCCACCTCCGGAGACGCGAGGTCCAGGGAAGAATTCTTCCATCGACCTAGGGCTGTGTACACTGGGCTGTGGATTTTCACTCCCCTGAGTGACACAACTGGGTCAACCTAACCTTTTAGTGCAGACCAGGCCTAAATTGCAGGCACCAGATAGGCCTCCTGCTGGTTTCCTGCGCTTCTGATTTCTCCCTTCTCTGCTCCTACCGCCTAATATGTCCTGCCCATTCCAGGCCAGCACTTCCAGTGCCCACATGTGCTTTTTTCCCTCTCTTGCCCCTGGTGCAGGCTAAATGTAGCTACATGTCATATTACCAACTCCACCCAGTCAAGAATCATGAGTCAGTTCTCCCACACACCCCCAAAAATCTTGAGATTGGTTTAAAATATAAAATATTGGGTTCTTTTGATTTGCCTTATAGTTTTTGAACTTTATGCTGCACTTAAATAACTTTTTCATCCTTTCCTCCGAAGCCATAAGCACTAAAGCCTTCTTTGTTTTAAAGCTGAAATTCTTACATAATTACATATTTTCAGGAGCTGGGACTTTAAGAAAAACACCAAATGTTACAAGACTTGGCAGTACTGTTACATGGCAAGATGCTTTAAATGCTAGTAGCCACTTGTACCCTGATCTGCTCTCATCTTTGCTGCTAATAGGGAAGCTGAACTAATAGCAACATGGGGAAAATTTTACCAAAAAATAAAATCCTAGTGGTTACAACTATAATCGCCATCCTTTTTTTTTCCCCCAGTCCTCTCACAGGTACTTCCAATCTCTGTCATATGCCCTTTGTCCCTTCTTCATTCTCTCCCAATGACTTTTCCTTCCTTCCTCTCCATCCAGGGTTAGGTTGACCTAACTACTGTGGTCAGGGCATACATTTTTTCACAGCCCAAAAAAACATTAAATTTTAGTAAGGGGCCAACAGTCCCCTTACAAATAAAAATAACCACCCAAATTATACTTTTGTTGGATTTAGAAAGAAGAATTTGGTAAATGTCTGGGCTAATTTACAGTTGACTTTAGCCTGTTTCAAGGTAAAGCACAAGGTTCCTCCTGTCTGGTTTATCTGCATATACCTCTGTGAGGTAGCTGCCTCATCTGGATCATGCAGGACTGCTGACCTGCCACAGGCCTCTGTGAGGTCACTGCCCCCATGCTCCGTATTCTGTGGGACAGCTTGCTTGCCACAACCTCTGATAGGAGTATTTCACAGAGATGAGCTCCCTCTTCTCCCTTCTCCTTCCCCAGTGGATTTGTCTTTCCTTCTTTCCCACCATTGTCAAGGAAATATAGAAAGGTGAATGAAATTTTCTTTGTCTTTACATTTTTATAATTTTTACTGGGGATTTCCTAATGGTTTATGGGGGTTTGTCTCCCGAGATAGATTGCTATATGTGTGTTTTTAGGTCCTCCCAATGCCCTTTTGCTGAATGGATCAGACAAACTGAAGTGTACACAACTGCATTGTCTTCTAGGGCTGCAGCCTACATAGAAAATGAGACCTAGAAAAGGGAAGGACAAGAGAGAAAAGGGAAGAGGGATTTAAAGAGAAGGAGGGGAGATAGAGGGAGAAGAAAAGATTAAAAAGTGGAAAAAGAGAATGGGAAGGGGATGAAAAGAGAAGGAGCTACTCTGCTACAATGTCCCCAATATAGTAGTTTTTCACAGATATGAGCCAGTTATTACTATTATAGAAAACCACTGTTAAGTATTAATGAATATTTCTGAATTGTTTGGTAACAATATCATATTTGTGGAGTATGAAAAGATGGACCTGTGTACAGCCCTGGAATCTTGTTCTTAGCATATGCACAACGTGCCTCAGGTGGCATGTGACCAGATTTCATCGCCGAATTGGGTCTGCTGGTTGAATCATTAGCTTCCCTGGCCCGGGCCAGGTAATGATGGGGAGCGTGAGATGAACACTGATCTATAAATGATAATATATATATGCAGAGCAATTTATATATGGCATCCTATAATAGAGATTGTAATCTTTCCCTTAGTAAGTACTGTGAATTATGTAGATGTGGTTTGATTTTTGAGATAGAAGGAACACGTACATATGCACTAAATCAGCCACACACAGGAAGGAGAACTCTCAAAACCTATAATGTATATTTCTAATTCATTTTAAATTACAATTTTTTGCAAAGAACAAAGCAAAGAAACAAATCACAGCATGTCAGAGAAAGAGAGAGAATACAAATCAAACTTTCTGCTCTAGCCTTTTGTTTACAAAATATGTGAGTTAAGGACATTTAATTTTGTGCTATTCCTGTAATGATGTATGAAACTCAGAACGGTATTGAACAAGCCCTCCGTATGCTCACATCACTATCATGTGAATCACTTTAAAGGAAAATAAAATAAAATAGCATAACAAGTCCTATGATTTATAGGCCAACGATCCTGCAAACACTTTTGCATGTATATAGTCCCAATGACCCTAATGGGACTACACACTTACACAAGGTTAATTACATGTGTGTTTATAGGAGCAGGGCCATAATGAAGATACAAAAAGTATAGTAAGAGATACTGTAGATAAACCCCCCTGGAATACTAGAGCCAACTTATCTTTACTACAGGGTTTAGGGAATTTTCCAAACCAAAATCTGTCAGGATTAGAATTTATTTTAAGATGGGCACTCCAAACTGGCTCCACCAAACTGGTCCAATAGTTACAGGAAATGGCAGTTAAATATTCTTTGATCTTCCCCTATAAAGGTTACTGAAATAAGGTGCATCTACATTGGAAAAGATTTGCCAATATACTTATAGCAGCAAGCCCTCCTAGTGTAGATGCATCTTATTTCAGCAAAAACATTTATTTTATTTTATTTTATTTTATTGCCAGTATAATTACATCTCCACTAGGGTTCTTGTGGTATAGAAATGTCATTTAAAAATCATGTCCCTAACTGACATTACTAATCCAGCAAAAGTGTCTCATGTTAACCTGGCCTTTTTCCAGACTGTAGAAATTAGTGATAGTTATGATGATGATGATTTTTGTACTTTGAGCATTTGGAAGTGGATTGGAAATAACCAACTTGGTTCACACAAGCTACCATACATCTGGAGCAGGTACTGTCATACACTACCTACTTGTAGTGGGCTTGAACCAATTTTTCTGTGCCAATGTCCTGAGCCATCAAGGCCCCCATTTTCATGGCTATCTTATGTGCTGCTAAAAAAGAAGTAAGAGCACTCACTCTACCATAAAGAATCAGAAAAGTTAATATAAGCATAACTGGTGTGGTCATTGTGACAGCCAGAGAGAACATTAAAAGCCATTTATTTAATTTTACATTTCACCATAGATGTTACTTCAGTTATGGCACGCTGATATTTTTCTGAGGCTGCCTTAAATTCGACCAGATGCTCCTCATAACTTTTAACAATTCCCAGAAGTTGATCCCTCTCAACTGCTCCCAGGATGGCCTGGAGGATCATGTCAATACCTAGCCCAAGAATGGCAACACCAATACCTCCAAGAACAGAAGCACCAATCTGGGCTAGCAGAGTGACCAGCTTATTAACAGCAATAATTATCATATTTGAGCCGATTAGTTTTACAGCTACCATACCAGCAATGGAAGTAGCTTCTCCTAGAACAATCGAAAAAACTTTGTGTGCTATTGCAATTTTCTCCATCTCTGGCTCTTTGATATCATAAAGCTTTTGGTACAGCATTGGCTCCAGCATTTCCTTCATTTCTTTGTCAATCTTCCATACTTCCTGTTGGATCTCACTCATGGCTTGGATGATAATGTCACAGTTTTCCTTGATTGTGCCACCCTTTTCCATCTTAATCTGGGCAATTGTACACCCCAAGTGTGCATTCAGTACTGCAATCAGTTCATCCGTGGCATGGAAATTAACCAACATGCAGTCCAGCAGCTCCTGGTGCAGACGGATCACTTCTTGACGTCTCTTCGGGTTATCTGGGTAGAGGAGGTCACTCAGAGCCATTCTTCAGAGAAGAGCTGCAGAGAGAGGAAAAATAAGGTTTGTTACCATCTTTAAAACCCAGAACACTAGAAGGTGACTGGATTGCATTGGGAACTGGGATACAGAGCCTCTAGGTCAGTGATTCACTTTAGACCCAACAAGTCAAATCCAGAGGTGTGACTCAATTTGTCTTGAAGTAGTCTTAAAATGACATAATTTACAACTTCTGTATCTGTCCAACATATACATTACACCACAATAGACTTCCTTAAACTTTTACCTGCTTAGCATTGTGAACTGACATCACCTTTGAATTTAGCCCAATGAATGAATCTGACTGACTGCAAGGGAATTTGAGTAGGTGTAAATCATGCCACCAATGGTCTAGAAGAGAGGAGTGTATCAAAAAAAGCAGCTCACAGATCAGTGTTATCACATGTTTAAGGTAAAGTAGGCCTGTCCTTCCTGTAGCTTATTCCTTCTTCCGGCTCTTTGGTCCATACATTAAACTGACTTGAATCCCTTACACTTATTCACATATTAGCAAGTTGGTATAAAATAAGTCTAAGGGAATCTGAGAAAGTCGAAGTCAAAACCTTGTTCTACACACAGTTTTTCTAACAGTGTAATAATTTCGCATTACCAAAATAGTTATGACAGTAAAACCACTAGTGTGGACACAATTATACTAGTATAAAGGTGCCATGTAGCAGTATAGTTAGGCTTGGCAGGATTGGATAACAATGGATAGATGTTGCTAAACATTTCTTTCAGCTGACGCACTGAAATCAATGAAAAAATAGCCATTGGTAACAGCGCACGTGCAGTTTCCCCTCCCCTACCCCCACCCTGTGGCCCCAGGGATCAGGTGTGATTGGCTCTGTGGCAGTGAAGAAAGCCCTTTGCAGCCCCGCTGTCACAGCCCTGCTGTCACACCAGCTGGAAGTGCTGGGTCTGCGAGTCTCTTCTCTGCCCCAACAGGCCTGCAGCCTTTCCTGCACCTGGCCTCTCCAGGATTCGGGTGTCACGAGTCCTGTAGCAACAAAGGGAGCCCTCTGCAGCCCTGCTATCAGGGTTCCCTGCGCCACTTCAGGGCTGGTGTCGGTAACACCTAATCCCTGCAGTCACACAGTGTGAGGAAGACTGCGGTTCTGGTGGGACAGAGCAGAGTCCCAGCCAGGCCTGCAAGGAGGAGTTGCCCCCAAGCGCCCATCCCCATGCAGGAGCCATTCAGAAGTAGGGTGGCCTCCCCCACACAGCTGAGAGCTCATCCTCCTCTTTGCAGCCCTGGCCAATGGTCTCTGCTCTGCCCTGCCAGGACTACAGTCTTCCCCACACTTTGCGCCTACAGAGATGGGGTGTCACCGGCCTCACAGCTACCTCATAGAGGTAGCGCTCTGCAGTCCTGCTGTCCTGGCCCCACTCACTCACCAGCCAGAAGTGCAGAGGTTATCTGGGGCAGAAACTGTTCAGCAGCACCCTGTGGCTTGGGCCTCGTCCTCCTTGCAGGTCCAGGGATCTCTGCTCTGGCTGGCCAGGACCACAGCATCCCTCACACCTTATGTATGGGTGTATTGGGCCCCTCGACTGCATAGGGAGCCCCCTGCAGCCCTGCTGTCAGCACTGCCCTAACCCCAACCCTATCCCCCCTTCATTCCTGTAACTGTAAGAATAAACATTTTTTGAAAAAAATCAAAATCAATATTGTTGAAATTGAAAAAAAATAAATATTGAATTCTGCAGAGCCTAAGAATTCCTGTTCCCAAAGGGGAATAAGTAATCCTGGAATAACCACCTTTATACCAGTATTAGCCACAGAGGGGAATGTATGGCTTTAACTATACCGGAATATTTAATATGGCACAACTTTTGTGAGTAGCCAAGGCCTAACTTATACTACCTTCCACATCACCTAATATATCTCAGTGTATTTTTGCCCTGATATTTAACCTAAATGTTCGCTTTCTTAATTTGATCTCAGTATTCCTGTTTATTTCCCTATCACCATAGAAATTTTCTCCATCCGTCAAATATCTGAAGATGGTTATCTTGTTGCAAATTTAGTTAGAGCATGCCGTTTAGGCACTGTCTATATTAAGGGGTGATGCTTAATTGCACTGCCCTAGTTGGAGCAGTAGGAGGCATCCTGCCTCAGAGAAAAAATCTCTCTCTCAACTCCCCCTGGCCACAGGAGAGAACACATCCACTTCCACATCCTTTTGTGGGTAGCGACCTTCTCCCCATTGTGTGTCAGTCCTGCTCCAGTGCACTTGGTGGGAGTACTATAGCCCCATCTTCTCTCACACTTCTTTTGGGAATGCTGTGTGCCTGGGAAAGTAGGAACTGAGCAGACACTGCTCCCCTGACTGCAAGGTCTGCCATTCTGCCTGAGTGCACAGGCTGCTTGGCCTAACCACCGTAAAGGCTAGGCAGAATCTAGCTCTAGTTATCACTTAACCAAGCTGTAATATATCATTTTAGCTCTTTCAATCTTTCCCTACAGGCTTCCCCCTAATAATTTGTGTTGTCCTTGTCTAAACAGTCTCTAGTTTGTCACTATTTTTCTAGCACTGCCCTAGAAGGGAGTATTATTCCCCTGCCCCAAGACATGTTGCCTTTTTACATGCAGCCTGACACTTCTTGGCCTTTTTTGCTTCTGTGTTACATTAACAAATCATACCTACTATGCGATTCACCTTCATCCCTGGGTGCATAGGTTTTCTGGTTTCTATTTTTGCATTATCCTCCTTCTCATTGACAATCTGGGTTTGGGGTTATTTTTGTGTACTAGCCTGCATTTTTCCACTCATTTTGTTATCGGTGCTTAGATAATACAATGATAGGCACCTCACAAATATCTAAGATATGGTAGCTCAGATAGCTATTTCTAGTACTAGGCTCCTTCATATCATTTGTCTGTCCTTACTAGTTTTTGCAACACTTGCCAATTTAGAATCAGCTGTCACCTACCTGGTGGTACTCCACTAGATGCCACTCCCTTCCTCAGCAGGTTGCATTGTTATATATCATTTTTTGAGTCGCCCTTCAACCAGCCTTCGATCCAAGTGACCGTGTTCAGCCACAAGCCAATTGGAATTTATATAATTAGTAACATTGTGTGGAAAATTTACACTGATCTATGAAAATCCAAATATATTACATCTACTGCATTTCCTTCACACACTTCTTTTGAAGTTCTGTCAAAAAAAAAAATAAATAGGGCAATCTCTTCAATTCATGCTTCTTTTTCCTTTCAGGATGGAGGAGGTATTGTTCATGTACACTAGGAGTTTGTGATTTTGATGAAAAGCCGTGAACTGAACTGAAACAAAGCCTTGTGAAAGCGGGTATGATTTCTTTTCAATTCTGCCTAAGGAAAACAGAGAACAGACTTCTTTCTTCCTCAGAGTGGTATTTGGGTCCTTTCCCTCTAATGAGTTCTCTGTTAAAGGTTGTTGGTTAGTACTGTATTGTAGACATTTGGAGAGGATGAAATGTGCTGAATGGAGCACAACTATTGTGAATGTTATTAGTATAATAGAAATTTAAGAAGTGGAAGAGACCTATTAGTTCATATTCTTTATTGCTGGCCAATCTAGGATTATTTCAGTTTATCCTATTATACCTCCTCTGAACATCATAACCCTCTCCCTCTTTGGCATTGACACTTTTCAGATGATGTTATATTACTCCTATAGTCAATATCCAAGCTGTCCATATATATTTATTTAAATCTTTGTGCATACTATAAGTCAGCCTCTGCAGCCCAACATAAATATTTTTAAGGGATTCTACACAGCAAATCATAAAGGCTACCTACCTGCTTTTTAGTCAGAGCTCTGTAATCAGCTGTAGATGTGCAGGACAGTAAATTCTCTTTTCACTGGATTTCTCTGGCTGTTTCTGGTGGAATGTGATGACCTAGGTCTGCAGGGATTGTTGCTACAGTTGGGTCCTGTTGCCTGCCTGGTTTGTAGATTATTTTAGTGTAACACTGCTCTCTGGACGCTATACCCAGCCTCAGCTCATTGTTTCTCTGTCCCCCTTTCAATTTTAAAATTGTTTAGTTTATTTCATGTTGGTAAAACAATTTGATTCACAACCCTAGAACCTGCAGCCTTCTGTTTATGAAAGGAACAGGTACAGTACAAATTCATATGCATCTAACACATGTTCCATCAAAAACATTTCTAACAATATATACTTCATAAACTTGAGTGCCCTGCAAACATAATCACAAACAGCTATGTGTTCTGCTGTAGCTGTAAATCTGTGAATTCCAAAAGAGAAGTCATGGGCAGTCCAACACAAATAGAAGAGTATATACCACCAAATATATGCTTGGTAGTACAAACCTCTGTCACAGCAGGGCAGCCTGTACTCCAACACTAATCCCATTTAAACTCCATGCTGGGAGTCTCACAAAAAGACAGACTCATGGCCGTGCATCACACTTTGGGTAGAGGGACCTCCTGCGTGTCAGATGCAATCTCCATGGCCACACCAACTGACAGACCCTTCCTCAAGTCAAAATGGATACATTCTGAGAATGCAGGAAAAGCTCTGTTCTACTGCCAGGTGAGGAAAGGTTAATCCATAATTTCCAGTTTGGTTTTCCTCTGAATGACGAGACATTGGTTCAATAGAGAATCAGGCACAAAAATCCTCTTGACATCAGAGTTTTGGGTGTGCAAGAAATCAGCACAGAGAGAGAATTCTAACTACATAAGCACTAATTTTGTGCAACATTCTGATTTCTGTTTTTATTTTAAAGTCTCCCATTCAAGTACTGACCAGGGTCATCTAGTTTAGATTGCAAGACCTGATGATATCACATCCCGAGTGGATGGAGGTGCAGGAATGTGCCTTTTCTTCTCTGACTGATATAGAGATACCATCACCTAAGCTTTGTTCCCTTTAAGCATTCATCCAGTTTGTGCAGGGCTTCCTGCCAAATTCAACTCCTTGATACTACATCCGTAAGGTTTCAGAGTAGCAGCCGTGTTAGTCTGTATTCCCAAAAAGAAAAGGAGGACTTGTGGCACCTTGTTAGTCTCTATCGTGCCACAAGTACTCCTTTTCTACATCTGTAAGGTTTCTGGTCAGTGTTAATCCTTCTGTTCTGGAGTCTTCGTCCTATAGGTTAGAATGTGATTGGCAATCATTTAACAAGAAATGAACAGTTATTCCTCCATGTACACTAGGAAATACCATATTTGTAAATATTTTAAGATTTGTTTAATATTTTAAAATATTTTCTTTCTTATAAAGACTTGGTAAATCCCACATGCCAGCCACTGATACAGTGCTTGGAATTCTTCTTGGTTTCCATTTTGTTACCAATAGTTCTTAGGTCATTGTTAGAACTTGTATTATCTTGCACAAGAACATAACACATTTCAGGCCTGATTCTGCTCCTACTGAAGTCAATGGAAAAATTGCAACCGATTTAAAAGGAAGCAGAGTTGAGCCCTTCATGAGCAGGAAATACATCCAACAATCCTTCTGCCCTTTTGAGATAGATCTGAATTAGTGCTGGAGAAACCTCATAAAATCGTCATTTCTTTCCAATTCAGATGCTTATTTGAACTGTATTAATCTGAAAATCAGACTGGAAATGTAAAGAGAACAGAGTTTCTTGGGAGATAACTGGTGGTTTCTACTGGAATACAGAACACACAAATGGTCTTTCTCATGGTTTTTCAGAACTTCCACTTACAGCCCAAACCAGTAAATTCAGGGATATCTGACTTTTTTGTTTAAAGAATGTTAATCACAACTCTTTCAGAGCTCTTGAGTTTGGGGAAAAGATTTAGTCTGGCTTGCCCATCACTAATCTTTTTTGTTGACATTTCAAGTGCTCGATCCTCCCCTCTTGTGCACTGAGAAGGGGCTAACAGAGGTGGAGAAACTCTTACCCTTCACCACCGCTGTGCAAGAAGTAGGGCAGAGTTTCTCCCTAGCAGTCAAAAGAATGATAAAATGAAAGTCCAATCAGTGAGTTTGCTTGTGTCTCAACCTACCAAGAGCTGTGGAATGCTGGCTAAGCAATGTGTACATAACCTTAGTTGAATATCAGGATTACAACATTCAGCAACACGTGCATGCTGAACAGATGCTCACTACTCCAGAATAAGGAAGAAATAGTGTGCCTGACTCCCAGTCCTGAGCCATTCTGCCCTGTGACTGAAGAATGCCCCTTATGGACCTAGTACCTTTCTGCTTCCTCCACAGAGGACCTTGCTCTAATTTTGTATGGCGCACACAGTATATACATAGGGGAAAAAATGTTACATTTAACCAAAACAATTATAGCTAGTGAGGATGAAGACGGGTATATTATTTCCCAAAGACTTATAGTAAATCTAACAATAAATAGCTAATCTGTTCTTCCTCAAGAGGAATGTTCTCATTCCTACTCTTAATTCCGCATTTCTGCTTACACTTAAAGGGTCAGATTCATTCCTAGTATAAGCATGAAAATCAGTGGAGTTGCACCTGCTTACATCAGTTCTACATTTGACCCAGAAAACAAGACACATGAAATGTAGAGGCTAATGGAGGCTACACTATTTAGGAGGAGTTGTACTGTAGTTCTGATTTGAAAAAAAAAAGTGTACGGTATTATTATTAGAGATTTATAGCTCAGGGTACAGGTACTGTACCTCTTAGATTCCTCACCTATGTCTTTTGATTTGTTTTTCAGTGTCAAATCTCTTCTCTGGAAATGTTGTCCATCTTTGGTGCAGAGAGAGATAAACAAAGGGTGCTCGCAGCCAGCCAGACTTTGTATGATTTCATATACATATATGTCTCTTCCACTAATACGATATTTCGAATCCTCAATCAGCACCTTGGCACCAGCTTCCCCATCATTACAGTGAGGGAAAACCTCAGCATTAAGGAGAACCTTCAGCTCCTGATCAGTACTCTGAAAGAGATGCAGGCTGTTGTGGAAATGAAAGACAAAGATGTGCAGCAGAGCATCAGCCACCGTTTATATGCTAAGATGGTTGGGCCCATCACTTCTCTGCAGGAGAAGATTACTGTTGTGAAGGACCTTTATGAAAATTATAAGGGAATCCTAGGAAGTATCGGTGGTCCAGTCGCTGCCGTGCTACTGAAACACAGCAATCTCCCTGAGACTGTAGAGTCTGCCGTTCATCATCTAATGACTTCCCCTGCCCTGTCCCTCCAAGTGGCTGACCTTCTCATGAGCCACAATGAAATTGTCAAAATACTCCCAACTGTCACTGAGAACAGCCCTTCTGGGAGTAGGATTCAAGAATCTAGACATCGCGGTCCATCAACTGCCTTCTCATTTTCCAATTTCTTGCAGGCTGTGCTTTGGGGAAAGGCTTCTACAAATACTCTGAAAATAGCTGCAGACTATCTGGAGGAGGCTGTCAGAGTGCTGAGACCATCTTGTGAATCTTTCCAGTGCATTGTTAAACTGGCTGAGGTCTATATCTCACTGATAACAGACAAGTTGCAGTGATCCATTTTTAGAAATATGCTTCTGTTCCTTCTTTTCTTACAACAAGGGATGTTGCACAAAGAAACAAGAGAAAGTTGCGGCTAATTTCTGATTCCACAATAATTTCTGCAATCCCTTTTAGTGTCTAGATTTGAGCATTGCACTAAGGCGTCAAGGTGAAGTCTTCTTGCTTTGTTAATTTAAAAACTTGATCAATAAAAATCAACAGGAAACTAATGTAAACAGGAAAAAAGTCTAAGAATCAAAATGCTGAAACAGTATCTGTTTTAGCAAGTGTGTTTAAACTTTCTGGGCAAGCTTTTTAGATTATTCTGATAGCAACAATTCATTTTGACAGGTCAGGTTATAGTGGCTATCTAACAGGAATTAGCTCATTCAAAATAAGCTATAATAGTACTGGTCACTGGGAGGTTAACCATCATGGTTGGATTTTCATCTGACGACCAACTGGGAATAGTAAATCACTGTGATTTGAGATGAGAAGTAACTAGATAATCTGTGGTAGAGTGAAAAATAATCTTTGTCTACACTACGAAATTAGGTCGAATTTATAGAAGTCGGTTTTGTAGAAAGCGGTTTTATACAGTCGATTGTGTGTCCCCACACAAATGCTCTAAGTGCATGTAGTCAGTGGAGTGTGTCCACAGTACCGAGGCAACCATCGACTTCCAGAGCATTGCACTGTGGGTAGCTATCCCACAGTTCTCGCAGTCTCCACTGCCCATTTGAATTCTGGGTAGAAATCCCAGTGCCTGATGGGGCTAAAACATTGTCGCGGGTGGTTCTGGGTACATATCGTCAGGCACCCCTTCCCTTCCTCCTTCCGTGAAAGCAAAGACAGACAATCCTTTTGCACCTTTTTTCTTGAGTTACCTGTGCAGACACCATACCACGGCAAGCATGGAGCTTGCTCAGCTCACCGTCACCGTATGTCTCCTGGGTGCTGGCAGACGTGGTACTGCAGCAGTTAATTGCCTTTTGGCAGCAGACAGTGCAGTATGACTGGTAGACGTCGTCGACGTAGTCCAGGGTGCTCTTTTAACTGACCTCGATGAGGTCAGGGGTGCCTGGGCAAACATGGGAGTGACTTAGCTAGGTCATTTCCCTTTTAAGTTTCGTCTCATGGCAATTCAGTCCTACTGGCAGTGCACTGTCTTTTAATCAGCAGCCAGCAGAAGACGATGGCCAGCAGTCACACTGCACTGTCTTCTGTCGAGCACCCAGGAGATGATGATGGCCAGCAGTCGTACTGCACCGTCTGCTGCCAGCAAGATGTATAAAGATAGATGAAGAGGATCAAAACAAGAAATAGACCAGATTTGTTTTGTATTCATTTTCTCCTCCCTCCCTCCATGAAATCAATGGCCTGCTAAACCCAGTTTTGAGTTCTATCCTTGAGGTTTTGAGTTCTATCCTTGAGGGGGCCATTCTGTTTCTCGCAAAGCCACCCCCTTTGTTGATTTTAATTCCTTGTAGGCCAACCCTGTAAGCCATGTTGTCAGTTGCCCATCCCTCCGCCAGAGCAACGGCAAACAACCATCTCGCGCCCTTTTCCCTGGATTGCCCAAGCAGGAGCAGATGCCATCGTACAGCAAGCATGGAGCCCGTTCAGCTCACTCCAGCAGTTATGACCATTGTAAACACCTTGCGCATTATCGTGTATGTGTATGCAGAACCACCACCTGAAAAACCAGGCGAGGAGGCGATGGCAGCGCGGTGATGAGGACATGAACATACTTTTCTCTAAAACCGCGTTCCCCCGCAATTTGGAGATCATGGTGTTAATGGGGCAGGCTCATGCCGTGGAACGCCGATTCTGGGCCCAGGAAACAAGCACAGAGTGGTGGGACCATATAGTGTTGCTGGTCTGGGATGATTCCCAATGGCTCCGAAACTTTCGCATGTGTAAGGGCACTTTCATGAAACTTTGTGACTTGCTTTCCCCTGCCCTGAAGCACAAGAATACCAAGATGAGAGCAGCCCTTACAGTTCACAAACAAGTGGCAATAGCTCTGTGGAAGCTTGCAACGCCAGACAGCTACCGGTCAGTCGGTAATCAATTTGAAGTGGGCAAATCTACTGTGGGGGTTGCTGTGATGCAAGTAGCCAGTGCAATCATTGAGCTGCTGCTATCAAAGGTAGTGACTCTGGGAAATGTGCAGGTCATATTAGATGGCTTTGCTGCAATGGGATTCCCTAACTGTGGTGGGGCTGTAGACGGAATGCATATCCCTATCTTGGGACCGGATCACCAGGGCAGGCAGTACATAAACTGCAAGGGGTACTTTTCAGTGGTGCTGCAAGCACTGGTGGATCACAAGGGACGTTTCACCAACATCAACGTGGGATGGCCGGGAAAGGTTCATGACGCTCGCGTCTTCAGGAACTCTGGTCTGTTTAAACAGCTGCAGGAAGGGATTTACTTCATAGACCAGAAAATAACTGTTGGGGATGTTGAAATGCCTTTAGTTATCCTTGGGGACCCAGCCTACCCCTTAATGCCCTGGCTCATGAAGCCGTACACAGGCACCCTGGACCGTAGTCAGGATCTGTTCAACTATAGGCTGAGCAAGTGCAGAATGGTGGTAGCGTGTGCATTTGGATGTTTAAAGGGTCACTGGCGCAGTTTACTGACTCGCTCAGACCTCAGCGTAACCAGCATTCCCATTGTTATTGTTGCTTGCTGTGTGCTCCACAATCTCTGTGAGAGTAAGGGGGAGACGTTTATGGTAGGGTGGGAGGTTGATGCAAATCGCCTGGCCGCTGAATACGCACAGCCAGACACCAGGGCAGTTCGAAGAGCACAGCAGGAAGCGGTACGCATCAGAGAAGCTTTGAAAACCAGTTTCATGACTGGCCAGGGTACTGTGTGACACTTCTGTTTGTTTCTCCTTAATGAAACCCGCCCCCTTGGTTGCCTCTAAATTCTCTGTAAGCCATCTGCCCTCCCCACTTCGATCACAGCTTGCTTGCAAAGGAAATAAAGTCACTATCATTTAAAAAACATGTATTCTTTATTAAATGATTATAAAAATAGGGAGATAACTCACAAGGTAGCCCGGGTGGGGTGTGGGAAGAGGGTAGGAGGGAAGGAAAAGGCCACTTTAAAACTTGTTGAATGCCAGCCTTCTGTTGCTTGGGCTGTCCACTGGGGTGGAGTGGTTGGGTGCCCAGAGCCTCCCACCCCGTGTTCTTGGGCGTCTGGGTGAGGAGCCTATGGAACTTGGGAAGGAGGGAGGGCAGTTAAACAGGGGCTGCAGTGGCAGTCTGTGATCCTGCTGCCGTTCATGAACCTCCACCAGACGCCAGAGCATGTCCGTTTGATCCCACAGTATCCCCAACGTTTCCTCTCCTATGAGGAGACCTCTCCAACCTCTCCTCACATTCATCGGCCACCATCCTGTATTCTGCTATTGTGTCCCTCCACACAGCTCTGTCAGTGCCGGGCGACTGCATGAGCTCAGAGAACATGTCATCACACGTGCGTTTTTTTCACCGCCTTATCTGAGATAAGGCATAGAATATGGAACTTCTTGCCTTTTGATCACCAATTCCATGCCAGCTCAGGTTGATAGTTACTGGCTGGAAATTGTTGCCACCTGATGGCTATTTGTAGCCTATATAGAATGTGCTAGTGAATCTCAATTCAGTACTTGGTGGTCAGATGTCTACATTACACAACTAAATTATCACAATTTATCATCTGGTTGGTAGTCTCAGCTCAGTCCAAGGACAAAATGGGACAGAGGCTAAAAAACAATTTCATCTCCAAGATGTGGTCCCTCCAGCCATATTGGAGGGAGGCAATATGAGAGGGAAATTTGCATTAACATGCTATAGCTATTGTGGGATTAGAGGATTTCAGGATTACTGCCTTGGTGCCTTGCAGGAATGCTAATTAACCTTTAAAAGTTAGGAAAGAACATAGTTAAACTGGGAAGGAGAATTCAGTATGGGATGTGAATTCTATCACTGATATTACACATTGAAAAACAGAGCAATAGAAATATATATATGTATTTAATAACATCAACCTCTCTTTAAAATGGACACAACTCAATAGTCTCTACAATTTCTGTAAATTCCCTTTGTGGGAATTTGCAGGTATTTTCTTAATGGCCACCAGAGGGTGGTATTACTACTAACTCAAGAGAACCTACCAAGACCTGCAAAAGAAATGCTAATACAAATAGTGAAAAGAAAAGGAGGACTTGTGGCACCTTAACGACTAACAAATTTATTTGAGCATAAGCTTTCATGAGCTACTGATGAAGTGAGCTGTAGCTCACGAAAGCTTATGCTCAAATAAATTGGTTAGTCTCTAACGTGCCACAAGTCCTCCTTTTCTTTTTGCGAATACAGACTAACACGGCTGTTACTCTGAATACAAATAGTGGTTCAAGAGTTCCTACTGTATGGTTGTACCCAAAGCCCTGCAGACTAGGTACCTAAATTGACTGGAGTCTTTGCCATGCTCTTCAGCATGCACACAGACCTATTATCTTCCTACTTTGAATGAGGGATGTAAAAGTTTAACTGGTTAACCAGTTAACCAATAAGTACAGTCTTATCGGTTTCAGTTAACGATTAAACTCCTCTGCCCTCCAAGCCAGGGGTCCCGGCTCCCAGCCATGCACACAGGGTCGATCCCAGGTGTGAGGCAAAAGCTGGGACCCTGGGAGTGGGGAGGCAGCAGTGGCACAGGGCTGGCAGTTGGGACCCCAGGGAGGCAGCGAAGTCCCAGTCCCAGGACCGGTGGCAGTGTAGTGCCAGGCACGGGGCCAGCAGCAGGCAGAATGCCAATCCTGGGGCTGGCATGCGAGATGCCGGGCCCAGGGAGGCAGCAGAGCCCCACGCCCAGGCCGACAGCCGGGATCCCGGGTGCAGGCGGCAGCGAAGCCCCGCATAAAACGTGGGGGTGCTGCAGCACCCCCTCCCCACCCTACCTCTAGTTCCCTATGTGAACTCCTTAACAGTTAACCATTTAACCAATAGAATTTTAATAGGTTAAAAGGTTACTATTTTTAAACCCTATTTACACCCCTACTTTGAATGTACACCTAGGAGCCTGATTTTGCTAGGGATTAAACGCCTCCTTTGAAATTCTGAGCGCCCTTAACTCATTGAAGTCAGGGGAGTTAGAGGGAAAATTGCAGGAGGTGTTCAGCACCTTGTAGCATCAGTCATCTCTGTGGCTGGTTACTGTAAATCCCTCGCACCCATAACTCATTCCTTTTTACACAGCACATGAATCCTTCTGTGATCAGGGAAAGAGTCACTGTCTGGTGGAGTAGAAGAAAGCACTGATCACACAAGAAAGAAAGACAGTGACTGGAGGAGTGTGGATACAGCTCTTGCTGCTTGAAGCTGCAAAAGAATCAAAAGATTTGTTCTTTAGAAATTCAGCCTAGAGCTTCAATGCACATCTTAACATAGCTCCTTCCTAGAACTGGCATTTCCTCATAAAATATTTTAAATGAATAAACACACTCATTCTGCTGAACAGGTTCAGATTATAAAAACCAAACAACAACAAAACCAAATATTTGCCCAGAATTCATAACATAATAGTCCAAACTTATTCCTTCCTCAAGTTTGACTGTATTGGTAATTGGAATAATAGCACAACATAAATCTCAGCTAAGTCTTGGCTGTTTCTAAGGTTTCCCTGCAGAGACCTCTCTGTCCAAGACTCTAATTCTGTCCAGAGAATCTCTTCAACTCCTTTGTATCCTGGTGGAGTTAAACCTCACCTGCCACAATGAGTAAGTAGAATTTACTCGTCAGATTTATGCAGAATTCTAACACAGTTAATAAAAATCTGCCACCTTGTTACAGAACCATATTAAAGTAAAAAATCTCAAAACCCACTTACTAAATCAGCATTTCCAGAATACACTCTAATTGACAATAAGATTTAGCCCTAAAAATGTGACAGATTTTTGGTTTTGTTGGCGTTTCAATAGGAATCAAAATCAGACTTACAATGGCATTGTGAATGCAACTTTAACTACTGAGAAACCTTTGCCTCGCCATTCTACACTACATGCGCCTGCTGAGCTGGGACTAAAATTCTGGTCCTATACCTCCAAAAACACAGGCCTGTATCATTGCAGCTAAACAAAGACTGGTTTTACATGCCAATTACAGAAGGCAACATACACACTGTGCCCAGTATATATATATATAATGGAAGCTGGTTGCAACTTGAACTATGAAAAGGCCACTCTCTCTGCAGATTGCTGCCTTTTTTGGTGTCTGCCCTACCACAGTCCTGAAAGGACTTAGCAAGGAATGTTTATGACCCTTCTTATTGACTGAGATCTGCACTGGAGCAGCAACTTGCTGCTGTGCTGTCAACTTCATGAACAGAAGCAGTCTGTGCTTCAAGTCTACCTACTATTTTGTCTTAGTACTAGGCAGTTGCTTTCATTTTCTGAATGGTGTTCTGTGCTCAAAGGTTGCATTGACCATTATTGTCCTGGGACGAAAACTAAGAGCCCACTGAATAAGTACGTTGCACATCACTCTCCAATAAGGTAAGGAACCACAGCCTGCTCCAGCCAGGACTTCCGATCCACATGCAAGTTTTCCAGCTGTTTGTCAATTAAATGTCATCCAGACTGTAATTCTTATAACCCCTCCAAAACCTCTGACTGTTGCTAACTCTGTTTAATCTTCACCACTGTTAGCAACATTGGGACCCCAGTTGTAGATGGCTCTGCAGTTCTGGCAGCTATTTCCAGCATCATGCTGGGATTTTGCCAAGGGAATGTAGGTGGGAGTAATGGAAGCGTGGAAGGAAGGGCACCTGGTTAGACTCAGGTTCCTTAGCAAGCAGTCTCTGTTAGAACTTTAACCTATACACTACAAAATGTCCACTTTCATCCCTCCACCAACACCACCTTTCATAGCAGCCAGAAAACCCATGACAGTGCACACTCAATCATAGGACACTCCTGGCTTCCTCTGCCCCAGGGAAGACATTAGGCCTGAAACATGAGATGTGGTGCAGCAGGGTGAGCTGTCAGGGGTGCCTGTCAAGACCACCCTGGGTCTCCATTATGAGAGTTTCTACATACAGTACCTTTCAGGAGCTGGCAGTTGTATTGGCTGTAATTTCCCACAGAGAACAGATAGAGGTGGTTACCACTTGGTGTTCGGCTGAAGTTTCTGACCTGGAATATCTCATAGGGTGGGATGAGGACCTCCCTCTCGTAGAAGTAGTGGGAGAAGTGTTCCACAACTGCCCCTAAGCAAGTCGTCATGGTGAATATTGTTTCATTCCCAAATCTCTGTGCTTCCTTCCGGAGGAGTGAAGTAGAGGTGAAGCGGCCAAACCGCACTTTGGTGCCCAACTCAGCCTCAAAATACAGGCCTTTTACCCCCCGGTGCACCTGGTAGCACTTTTTTCCTGTGATGCCACTCTTCCATCTCCTCACCAATTGAATGGCTGTAGTCAGGTAGAAGTGGAGGTATTTGAAAGGGAAGCTGTTTCTGTAGTGCTCTGGGGATCTCCCAGCTCTGGAGACAGCCCAGTTCAAATCAGAGTGCAGCGAGGTGTTCATGGTGTAAGCCATGAGGGCTACGGCATGATTCTCCTGCATCTCCCTCAGCAGAGCCATTGGCTTTTTTGACCAGACCAGCTTTGCTTTCTCCCAGATGCTGGAATAGTTCTTATTATTACCCAATTCCTTTTGGAAATAGTCTCCTCGGTCCAGTTCTTCCATTACCTGCTCACAGCAACCCTGGTACTGGTCATCAAAGGAATCTGGTGCCATATCCATAAGAATGTGGGAGACGGCCTGCAACATAAAGGTAATACATGTTTATCCTCAAGAATGGGACCCTGTTAGTTTGTGTGTATATGTATGTCAATAAATCAGATTGTCTCTACTATTTTTGTCCTGCTACAGAGATCCCAGAGTGCACGGTGGTGCATTAGAAGCTCACAGCACAGTGAGCTTGTCAACAGCTTGTCATTTTGAGCTTGTCAACAGCACATATGCAACTTTGCTCATTTTTGTACCAGTTTCCCTGTGAGAGAATATTGACCAGGATACTACCATTGTTTCACTTCATGAAGCTCAATATTGGAGGCCTAAGGAGTGTTCATAGGTAGGCTGGGAATGCATGCAATAGCCAGAGGATATGAGGTTAGGACACAGTGACAGGGCTGAAGAAAGGAACATTCACTTGGTCTCAGATAGATTTGGGGTCTAGGAAGTGGTAGAATACTCACTTAGGTTCTAGACAGACTCAGAAACTTGCGGTGAGGGGCTACTCAGCTCAGAGCTATGGCTCTGAGGTTGCCTTTCACATTGTGTTCCCTGCATTGGGTGCAGTGAGGACATTACTCATGAGGCTTTCTGCATGTTGCCAGTTCAAATGCACAAAGACCCACATGCAGCAATTTATCTCAGCTCTGACAAATGGAAGAAGCCCCCTAAATGAACAAAAGTAACTATATCTCCAGTGTCTCCACTCCCTTTTAATGAGAAAGGTAGGTAGGTGGATGAAGGTAGTCGGGTGGACCACCGGTAGCCTAACTCTGCCTGGCAAGTGCTTCAGTGGCAAGTGTAGGAACCTGTAATGCAATATGTTAATTGTGCAATGCTGTGGGAGTGCACTAGAGAGGTGAATTTATTCCTGATGCCCTGCTTGGAGCTAGCTGCAATTTTTTTTTTTTGTCAAAACAGTTGTCTGTTGGAGAATACCCTTTCACCAAAACTGAAATTGTTCACAAAATCATATTGATTTCAATGACATTTTGTTGAGTGAAAAAATTAGAAAAAATGTTTTGAAAATGTCAAAATGGAACATTTTGACATTTTCAGAATGGTAACTTTTTATTTTTCATGTCAAAATTTACTTTATTTTGTATTTTAAATTTTAAAAAGCATTGAAATTGAAACAAAATGCTTTGATTGAACCAAAACAAAGAGGTATTTTTGTTCTGGAATTTCATGATGTGAAAAATGTTGAAATTTTGGCTTTTTGTCCTGGCTCAGGACAAAACAAATATCAAAATTTCATGATTTTTCATAGCATGAAAATCAATTTTTCAGCCAGCTCTAGCCCTGTTACATCAAAGTAGATGTTCTATCTGCAGGGCTTTTTACATAATGTGGGATAAAAACAGTCCCATAGCAAATTATTAACAAAATATCTTCCACATCTTACAAATCCTAAACCACATGAACAGTCTGTACTCATATTATTCATCCTAATGGAGCTGGTTGGACTAATCATGCAAGCTAACACTTGACAATGATTAGGTTGTTGGTGTGCTGAGATCACTGCCTATCATGCTGATCAATAGTAGAATCATAGAATCGTAGAGTTGTAAGAGACCTCAGGAGGTCATCTAGTCCAACCCCCTGCTCAAAGCAGGACCAACACCAACTGAATCATCCCAGCCAGGGCTTTGTCAAGCTAGGCCTTAAAAACCTCTAAGGATGGAGATTCCACCACCTCCCTAGGTAACCCATTCCAGTGCTTCACCACCCTCCTAGCGAAAAAGTTTTTCCTAATATCCAACCCAGAGCTGTCCTTATCCATATGCAAAGTACACAGCTGCGTACGGCACCAGGAGATTTGGGGCACCACATTTCCTGGTACGCTGTGCAACTGCACGCTGCTCCAGCCCCTGCTCCACCTCTTCCCACCCCTGCTCCACCCCAGTCCTGTCCCCACTCCACCCCTGACCCAAAGCCCCCATCCCTGCTCCGCCCTGCCGCGACTCTTCCCACCCCCGCCCCACCCCTTCCCACCCGGTTTGGCCCCAGCCCCACCCCCACTCCCCTGAGGAGTGCAGTAGGGCTGGGCCTGCACTTACCGGCAGCAGGAAGTGCAGCGGTCTAGCCCCAGCCACGCCGCCGGTGAGTGCTGGGGGGTGGTTCCCCCCTGTTCCCCAAGCCAGCCCCTCCCCCCGGGGCAGCCTGGGGCCAGCCCCCCCTCCCCCCACAGAGGCCTCCCCCCCAGCAGGGGGGGCTGCATAGGGCCCTAGAATAGCTTGGGATGCCCTGATCCAACCTAGACCTCCCCCACTGCAACTTGAGACCATTGCTCCTTGTTCTGTCATCTGCCACCACTGGGAACAGCCTGGCTCCATCCTCTTTGGAACCCCCCTTCAGGGAGTTGAAGGCTGCTATCAAATCCCCCCTCACTTTTCTCTTCCACAGACTAAATAAGCCCAGTTCCCTCAGACTCTCCTCATAAGTCATGTGAACCAGCCCCCTGATAATTTCCATTGCCCTCCGCCAGACTCTCTCCAATTTGTCCACATCCTTTCTGTAGTGGGGCCCAAAACTGGACACAATACTCCAGATGCAGGTTCACCAATGCCAAATAGAGGGGAATAATTGCTTCCCTCAATCTGCTGGCAGTGCTCCTACTAATGCAGCCCAATATGCCATTAGGGCTTCTTGGCAACAAGGGCGCACTGCTGACTCATAGCCAGCTTCTCGTCCACGGTAATCCCCAGGTCCTTTTCTGCAGAACTGCTGCTTAGCCAGTCAGTCTCCAACCTGTAACGGTGCATGGGATTCTTCCATCCTCAGTGCAGGACTCTGCACTTGTCCTTGTTGAACTTCATCAGATTTCTTCTGGCCCAATCCTCCAATTTGTCTAGGCCACCCTGAACCTTATCCCTACCCTCCAGCATATCTGCCTCTAGATACTGGGGTCTCTAGTCCTTTAACCTTCTCTTCTAATGTGGAGATCAGCTTGCACTTCATACAGAAAAAGTTGCCTCTATCCTCTGGGAGAAAGACAAACATGGCACATCCTGTGCAGATCACAACAGCTGATCACTCACTATCCATATTGTCTTCCTTCTAAGAGCCTCTTCAGATGTTGTATTTACTGCTCACAGAAGCTTGAAAGGCAAAAACCTCTGTGGGAACTGCCCCCAGGCAAACTCCCTCTGTTTGCCTCTCCTCCGTTCCCCGCTCGTACAGATTGTGTACAATGGTTCAGCAATATTGTGTCATTGTTTCCATTTACTCCCGGTCTGTATCTATCTGTTATCTCTTGTCTTAGATTGTAAACTCTTTAAGGCAGGGACTGCCTTTTTGTTCTGTGTTTATACAGCGCCTAGCACAATGGGGTCTTAGTCTGTGGCTGGGGCTCCTAGGCGCTACGATATACAATGTACTATATACATTATAACTGGGCCCTATAACAGAAAATAATATCTAGTGTATTCTGTTTGTGTGGTTGTACAGCTGATTAACTAAAAGAAAAGGAGTACTTGTGGCACCTTAGAGACTAACCAATTTATTTGAGCATAAACTTTCATGAGCTACAGCTCACTTCATCGGATGCATCGGTGCTGTAGCTCACGAAAGCTTATGCTCAAATAAATTGGTTAGTCTCTAAGGTGCCACAAGTCCTCCTGTTCTTTTTGTGAATACAGACTAACACAGCTGTTACTCTGAAAGCTGATTAACTGTTGATAGTGGTTCTTATCCCTGAAAACCTTCTGTAATCATACATCAATATAATGCATGTGATAATATAATTGATTGCTCTTTTCACTGTTGGGTTTTTAAGTGGGCTTTGGCTAAACATCATATCCAGTTATTTGATATTTGGCTGACTACAAGTAGACACTCAGTTCACCATGAACATTCATCCTCACCCCTCACTTGGAAAAGGGCCCCTAAGTGAAAGCACTGACTGGGCCAGTGGAATTAACAGCATGGACCTCACTGTTTTGGGACACAACTTCTCTACCCAGAGTATCTTAAATATTTTTGGGAGAATCCCAAACGCAGTCACATGGGATGGAGAAATTACCAAGAACATCTCTGTACCATCTAAGAAAGATTGTACTGATTGGCCATTTCCTTGATGTTCAACCACAAACATTCCCTGGGAAAACGTGACTTGAAAACGGAGGGCATTTCTAACAATGCAATCAGAAGGGTTAGAGAAGGTGAGAAATGGTACACAGCAAGTGAAAGCAAAGTAGTTCTCATGCTAAGCTTGATTCAAAGCCCACTGAAGAGAATGGAAATACAGCCATCATCCACAATGGGCTTTGGAGCAGCCACTCTCTGAGCAACTTCACAGCTTCAAATAAAGTACAACCTTTTCACCTCTCGTCAGCCTCAGCAGGGAGAAGATCAGCAACAGCAGGAAGCTCAGTAGATCAGCTGTCATCCCAGAGTCCACAGGAGATCTTCTACAGGACGTTGAACTCCCACAGAGCCAGAAGAGGGGGCTGCCCTCTCTTTCTTATGGATGTTTTGCTCTTTTCTCTTTTAATGTCATAAATTGAATTCCAACAAATCTGCAGTGTGAAATTTACACTCAGATATGAGTCAATATTCTTTCTTTTCCTTTCCCAGAGCTGGGATCACTCATCGGACTCAGGCTGCAGTTTGGAGGACAGTAATTTAGAACCAAGGCGAGAACATATCGGAAGTAATAGCTCCAAATTTAAAATAAATTTTGTAAAAATGATATCCAAAAGAAATGGTCTAGGTCTTTTAAATGACAGTTTCTCCTCTACTCCAGTCCCAATCGCTATGCATTCACCTGGTCTTTATCAGTTCACGTAATGTTGAGATTTCCTATGGTCTTTTCTCTTTTCCTTCTGGCTCATGAAGGTTCCTTATGCCAGGCCCTGTTCAAATCCCGTTAATAGTCCCAAGAGAGAGAGAAGACTCAGACCTATGAGGCACCCAAGACAGCTCTCTTCTGTGCATTTACATGACAAGATGAGGTTGAGTGAAATAAACTATCTCCAGCCAAAAGTTTAATGAACAACATTAAAGGAATGCAGGGTTCTGATAAAGGCAGAACTGAGATGCCTCTCTGGTTCAGAACCCATCTGGCACGACAGATAACACAGCTGCCTATTCCCTTCTTGCCCTACCCTGTCCTAGCCTCTCAAACCACACTGCTGCCCATCCCATTCTAATCCTTTTTCATATATTTTTAAATGAATATATTGCTTGTGAAAGGTGCCTGACTCAGCCACACAACCAAGCTCTGCTTGCCAGCTGCTCCTCACCAAATGAAAGACTGCTGTTCTTGGCCTCCCTGGATGAGACTGCCAACAAAGGAGCCAAACAGTGGCCAAAGTTGCAGGTGATGTGGGCATTTGTCCCATAAATGCACTACACTGAGACCCACTAGCTAGTTTTACACATCACAGAACAGGGACAGAAGGTAGCAACTTTCAGTCCCTGCTGACTGGCTGGATTCCAACTAGTGCCTTGCGAGAGGCTGTATGTCCCATTCCAATTTAGGGCTTCCACGTGAGCTCATTTTGAGGAGCAGTCCTGGTTTGGGGGGGAGAGGCTGCCCCATACCCTGTAAGAAGCAGCTTGCACAACACAGAAACAGACCTGAATAGGGATGGCCCAAAGTTTTTGCGGGCCCTTTGATATTCAAGCTCAGAACCAATGTGGACACAAGAACAAATGGATATAAACTGGCCATCAGGAAGTTTAGACTTGAAATTAGACCAAGGTTTCTAACCGTCAGAGGAGTGAAGTTCTGGAACAGCCTTCCAAGGGAAGCAGTGTGGGCAAAAAATATATCTGGCTTCAAGACTAAGCTTGATAAGTTTATGGAAGGGATGGTATGATGGGATAGCCTAATTTTGGCAATTAATTGATCTTCAACTATTAGCCGTAGATATGCCCAATGGCCTGTGATGGGATGTTAGATGGGGTGGGATCTGAGTTACCACAAATAATTCTTTCCTGGGTGTCTGGCTGGTGAGTCTTGTCCACATGCTAGGGTTTAGCCGATCGCCATATTTGGGGTCGGGAAGGAATTTTCCCTTCTGACCTTAAAGTCTGTGATTCTATGATTCTATAAAAGTTGCATATGCTGGGCCCCATTCAGCAATCTACACTAATCCTCCCGCAACAGCAGCTTCCCACCTCTTTGTGACCGCCCACCCATTAGGCTGTGATGAGCCCTCCCATTCACTTACCATGCTCTGTGGGCTATGATGATTGCTCTACATAGAACAAGAGCCAAAGAACAGTTCTCTCTATGTGTGGCAGGGGAAGGGAGACAGGAGATTCAATCACTAGCACAGTTTGCTAGCACTGGGGTCAGATGGGATTATGGATGGAAAGTCAAGGATGATGCTCTGACTAGCCGGTCAGGTACACAGGGGTGTTTGTGGCTTGGTTCATCTGAAAGAAACAGGTCCCTGTCAATGTTCCCTCTAATTTTTGACAGGCCGTGTGCGCAAAAAATGTCTTCTGTGCAAATTGTTGTGCGTGCGGTGTTTCGCCGTGTGCGCAGGGTTTAGAATCTGTGTGCGTGCGCAGACGCACACAGCTTAGAGGGAACAGTGGTCCCTGTGCCACCACATAGATGACATAGGCATCATTGGTGCTGAAATATAATCAGGGGTTGGCATGATATCCTTATATCATGACACTGCCTCCGAATGTTATAACACTGGGTCATGACATGTCAGTGATGTAAAGGCATTTGCACCCTTGTGCTGATGTCACGTTGTGCCTCAGAGGACAAGGTAATAAAGGCAGCCAACCTCCTTCTAATTCTTTGAACTGTCCAGTCATCTCTGTCCTTATTTTTTAAAGCATGAGGTCTCAGCCTTCGGATCATGTCCCCTTTGGAAGGATCACAAGCATATGTCAAGGCCCTGGCCCTTCCCAAATTGCTAATTAGATTAGACTAACCAATCCTGACTATATCCCAGCTAGACTGAAAAGAGTCCCAGTATAAAAATGGTTGAGAACCACTGTTATCGGGTATTTGAATTTTGGCAGAGCTACCCCATTTGAAGGCTCTAAGCAGGAATATTTTCCCCCCCTCCCACACACAACACATACTAAAAAAGCGAAGAGCCCCCCCCACCCCCCCCTCAAGCTGCTCAGAGCCCTAAGCAATTGCTTAGTCTTCTTATGCCTAGTGCAGACACTGTTTAACTAATCAGAAGATAAATCCCACATGTATCTAGGTTGGAATTTCAGAGTTGGCGTCAGTTCACAAATCTGACTGTGCATATCATGCCCACTTGCCATTTATCCCTTCCCACTGAACCCTTAGGCCTTTGCTTCTATGTATATTTTAGCAAGACGATAATGGGAGATTAGCCTGCATTTGGAGTGCAGGGTTCATGCAGAGCTCTGAAAATGTAAAATGCTTTAGTGGTGCCACGTGCTCTTTCACTGAGTGAAATGAAATGCCCGTTAGGTGGCAGCAGAGGATATGTAATGATGAGAGAGGGCTGCAAAACTATAAGCAGCTTGTGCCACTGTGAGACCCCTTTGTGTATACCTTACCCTCCACACTCAGCGATGCATGCATGCCCTAAACAAAGCCCATCCCAAACCATACACGCTCCATAAGGTTCACACTATCTCTATGAGCTTGCTAGGATGCCCATATCAGCAGTACATCATTATTTCAGTTTGTTACAGGTGTATCCCACAAACACACGCTGTCCCCAAGTGAGGTGGGGTTCCACTTATAGAGGGAACAATTGGCCTGTGTCTTTGAAGGAGCTCCAGTCACCCAGCTCAGATATATACCTACGCTGTGCAGACTGAAAGGCCTAGTACCTTTTCACCCACATGGTACAATACAAGGTACCTATCTGGGGCTAGACATTCCTGTAGCCCTTCTCTCAACTGCAGAGCCAAGAGGGGCAGGTATTTCATTCAGACCCACATCTCTTTCTCTTTACAGTTGGAGTGAGACTCTCAGAGAAGGAAAAACGTTTATTTCTCTTTCCAAAAGAGTACGTTCCTCCAGGGGAGAGTTGGGATTCCCATTAAGGTCAGTGAGAACTAAGTCTATTTCTACATGAACATGGGGACTGGGTTCACCTCTTATCCCAGTATGAAGAAGGTCTCTCCAGGGGAAGGAAGAATTCAACTAATGGTAAAGTAGGATCCACCTTTCCCTGACACAGTCTTTTGCAGGTATCACTTCATTGATTTCAATGTAATTACTCCTGATTAACACTGGGGTAAGTGAGAGGAGAATCAGGCCAATGTTGTTGTTTCCTGTTCAGTACCCATCTTTGCTACAGAGAGAGAGCTTTATCTTCCAGACCTCTCTTCCACCCCAGTTGAATCTCACCACCTCTCACTCCCCACTGGATGCTGGACACATGAACAGAGAGAAGCAAAACACAAACCTGCTTTACTTAACCAGCGTTTATTATAGCCAACAGCTGGGGATGATTTCACCAGCCACCATCTGAATTTTGCTGCTAAGCAGACACCTGCCCCTCTGGAGAACCTGACATCTCCCTTACAGAACAGAATATATGATGGTACAGGTGAAATTTCAGAAAGTTGCTTATGCATAACACTCATAAAAAGATACCTGCATGAATTTGCAAAGAGGAAAGATACATATTGGGGATCGGCAAACCAACTGAGATAAACCTGGCACTGACCCAACCCAACCCAACCCTGAACTGACCCCTTTTTTTGTTGAAGATTCATAAAAATTCAATTAACTTTTTGTTTTATTTTTACAGCTGCCTCTGTATATTTGTTGTTGTTGTTGTTGTTTCAGCCAGGACCAGAAACATAAGTGCCCAACTAATTCTGAGGAACAGCTTTTTCTTTGGGTATTTTCAGCCTGACCAGAAACAGGGTGTACCAGAAGTAGCAGAGATTTCCACCCCAATTTTGCAGGCCCAAGAAGCTCAGTGAAGTATATAAAATCAAGGTGCTTAGTTGAATGGAATCACCAAACCTTTATAAATCTCCCCACTGTATTTTCCATTGACTGCATCCAATGAAGTGAGCTGTAGCTCACGAAAGCTTATGCTCAAATAAATTTGTTAGTCTCTAAGGTGCCAGAAGTACTCCTTTTCTTTTTACCAAACCTTTAGTGGTTCATGTGTTGTCACAAACATACACTTGGGCTGATCATCCCATTCTGGAACCTGATGGTGGCAAACTGCTGAACTTTCCCCATCACAACAGGAAGCATCAGGACCCTTCCCTTTCCAGTGAGTGCATAAGGATCGCTGCTCTCCACAGCACACCCACACACACTGTTGTATTGCTCATATTATTCACCCCTCATCTTGTATTTTTTTGGCAGGGGAGGGAACACAAAAGATCTTGCTGCCACCCTTTGTCATATTTTGAGTTTCTTCAGAAGAATCTCCTCTTTCTAAACTTGCTCTGGAACTTCTGTGGGAAGCAGATAAGATGGATTCTCCTCACCTTCCTTTCTCTGAAGAAGCTCAAAATACCATGGGAGGCCACAGAGGGGAATGCCTTTGGTAGAAGGATCACAACTAGTATTCAGCAGTCTCGGACTGGAAAATGGATATATGGGGTAACTTTTGCCATTGTGCTCTCATCAGTGCTGAGCAGAATTGAAGTGGGCCCAATCTACCTCTCCCTTTTCCTTCCTTCCCTTCCTCCCACTACCCCAGTCTTTATGGAGGTCAGACTGAACCCTAGCCAGGTGAGGGAAGGGACAGTCTCTTCTTCAGAATCTCCCAAAGTAACGCTGATATGCAGCATGAAATCCCACATGTTCGGACAAGTAGTCACAGGGGGCATAGTTTTCACACTGTTCCTTCCTCAGCTCCATTGGGGATTTGTACAATTCATAGTACCTGCAGTAGACAAAGAGAAAGATGCCACTCATGACTCATCAGACTCCTATGCCACCTGCTGAACTCAGGGAGAATGATTACCCAGCATTCCCTAGAGATGGACTCCCTCATAGTGAATATGATATTTACCTACAAAGGGTTAGAACCTAGTCCCTTTGATTAATGTCCAGGCATGGGAGGGAGCTCTATCAGTTGGGGATTGAAGCCAGTTCCCTATCTTGTCCACAAGGCTCTAACAGCTAAAGATAGAACCCAGGCTCCCTGGTTATTGTTCCAGGGGAGTGGGTCGGGTCTACCAGCTGGGACTTTACCCCAGGAACCTTAGTTATCCTTTCAGAAGCTTTACTAACTGGGGATTAAACCCAAGCCTTTAACTACCATCCAACGATGCTCAACTAGAAATGTCTTATCCCTCAGGGCCTCTGTGAGATGTAGCTTGGTGACCTCTCCCAGGACGTATGTGAAGCATGTTCTTGTGTCAATCTGTCAGCCAAAGTTCTCTGAGTCCCTGTCTCCAGGAGTGCTGTAAAAAAAGGTCTGCTTGCTATAGTATCTGGGCCTAGTCAGAATGAAAAGCCAGTCTGATCTGACCTCATCCCTGCAGCAGATCTGAGCTCAGAGCAGGAACTGAAGGCAAAGATGAAACCTCCTCAGTGCGCCCTGTGCAGCGGGTTGCTTTGGTTTCTGATGCAGGCTAGAGCAGCCTCTAACTTGCACCCCACTCTCCCTGGCCCCTAAGGGCAGTTCAATTAGCCAGAATTACCAGCAGCCTAGGAATGCTAGCCAAGTACACCCCTTCCTGAAATACTCCAAGCAACGCATCTGGCATGCCCCTGTGCTGGGGGCTCTTACCGGAGGTGATGTAAAGCTGACTATGGTCATTCTATGTCTGTCAGAGACTCCTCAGGGGATATTTATGGCCCTTTAAGGAAGAATGGGCCACTTGTTTCCAGTAAGTGTCTCCGGCATCCTTTTTTTCTGCTTCTGCGTGTGAGGATGTTATCCCAGACATGAATCAAATTCCTTGCCAGATCCCACTGCCTTCCTATCTCTCTCTGAAATAATCCATACACAGTTCAGTCCTGAACCCAGCTGGTGAGGTAGGGAAGATTTTACCTTTCATAATAGGGGTAGGACCTCTTCTGCCTCCTCACAAAGGCATTGGCTGTTTCTCTTTTTACCTTGACACCTGCCACGGGAGAATAGAACGGTGGGTTAGAGCTTTGGGGCTGCCCTCCTTTAGACCAAATACTAGAGTGTCCTCTGGAGATGGAACTCCTGCTATCCCTCATCACAGTCACTCCCCACCCTACTTCCCAGTGCACATCTGCCTACCCCAGCCTCCACAGTTCTGTCTCCCTCTCTTCCACAGTTGCAGGGACCTATCTCCCCCTCCACTCCAACCTACTTGGTCTCAGGGCCAAGTTCCCCCTTGGTCATGAACTCCAGGAGCATGAGTCTCTTGTCACTTACCCTGATGTAAATCTGGAGCAAAGCTATTGCAGTCAGTGGAGTCACAGGAGCAGTAGGAGAAGAGACTCAAGCCCCAAATCTGCAGGGACATGGTTCCCTCTCTCTCCAGTCCTGATGACCTTAGAGTTTTGCCTTCTTCTATACAATCTGACCCAACCTAATATGGACTGTCCCACTGGCCATTGCACAGTGAAGCCTTGGTACCAATGTCTTCAGAGCACCCCAAGGTGACTGAAGGCAGTGGAGGTTGTGTCACTGACTGTTGCCTGCTGAGACACTGGTGTCCACGCAGCCAGAATACCTTTAAGTGACTGTAAGAAGGCTGTGCTTATTAATATTGGTGCCCATGTGTGCAGAGTGCTAGGAAAGATTTTGAGACTATTGCCAACGGGGAAATACACCGCTAATCTCTGCACAGAGAGATCCTAGCGCTCGTGTGTGGAGAGTCTTGAGAGAGCAGAGGACCCTGCACCCCTTCCCCCAGCACACTGAGCACTCATGGAGAGTTTTGGATACCTGTGTTTGGGGAATGCTCCGAGATGGCTGCCAGGCTCTTCCTGCATAGAGGTTGTACCATTCCCAGCTCAGCTCAGCTCCTTAACCCAGGCTTTCAACTGCCAGCAAAATGTTCTTTCTGATGCCAGATTAGTTGGCCAGTGAGAGAGCCCAGCTCATGGGGAGAGAAGGGGTTATCTCTGGGGACCAACTGGCAAGCTGAGCTCAGATCAGGTCTGAAATACCACCTACAAATAAACCTTCACTGTAAGAAGTGCCAGCAATTACAACCTCCCTTGTAAAGGTGTTTCTCTCTCTCTCTCTCTCTCTCTTCCCTCCCCTCCCCCCATGTTTTGATTGGTTCTCTGGGAAATTCCAGCTTTAATTATCCCCAGCAGCAATTTATCCCTCGACCTATGGGACAAGAGAGGGGAAAGAGGGGGCCAAGAGAGCCAGGAGATAATTTTCCTAATGGATTTCTGTGAGCCAGGCTGCAGAGCAGAGTGAGGGACAGGGGAACATTTCAGACCCTAAACTCAGGTCCCACCCTGAACTGAACAGAATATGCACAGTCAGTACATAGTCCAAACGTACCCTTTTTCTGCTAGTTGAAATTGCAGTGATACAACATAAAGCTCAGCCTAAACTTTCTCCCAACACTTGACTGTTCTTAGGTTTTCCCTCAAGGGACCTCTCTGTCCCAAACCCTAGCTCTCTTTGTCACTCCATCTCCCTCATATCCCAGTGGAGCTAATAAGCTTCTCTTGCCACAGCAAGTCAGCAGAACTACTAACTGAGCAGCTTGGTGCATGTTTCTAACTCCTGCATGTTTCTAACTCCAGCCAACAGAGGAGCCCTGCCATTCTGTGACATCCATTATGGGTATCCCTCTGTTCTGCTATTACTTCAGCTAGCTCACACCCTAATCCCCATGTAGCTCCCAGGGCAACATGATTGTTGACTGGCCTGCCTCATGTCCTGGTTTATCTGAGAGTTGAAAACCTCAGCCTGCTCATGTCACTGCTGCCTGCTTCCTACTGTTTGCAGGGTCTTCAGTTCCACCAGGCCATGTGAAAATTGGACCTTTAGTTGTCACGGGTGTTCTGCTGAGGCGAGAGGACTCATGATGACACCTGCTATAGATCTCAGTGTTGGTCAAGGAAGGAGAAAGAAACGAGAGGATTCCATAAGCATCTCACTCATTCCCTAATCCTGATAATGGGAAAGATGGAGGCAGATGCAGGGCTTGAGACACTTGCAGAGATGGGGGAAAGTCATAGCAAGATACTCACCTTCAACACCGTGTGATTCCAAGGAGTCCTTTGAATCTGGAAAACAAAGAATAGGAGTCAGGGGATACCATGCAGGAACCAAACAAGTGACTCCAGTCCTTGGCCCCCATTGGATGACTGTATCTCCCTCCCTTATTGGGCAACACCATTTCCCTTCCCACATTGGGAATTTTTATCTCTCTGCCCCCACTAGGGCCTTGTCCGCACTAGAAGTCTGGGGCAAAAATTTCCCACCATTGCTAATACTGGTTCAGCTCTATCAGTGTCACCAGAGTTTATAGGGTATCTCTGCATGAGAGCGGGAAGGTGTAAATTCCAGCTCACAAAGATATACTTGACCTAACTCTGATTGAGCCCCGTGCACTGCAAACAGGAGTGTGGCTGCAGCAGTGTGAGCAGCTGGCGGGGCTATCCCTCCAAGTATGATCCTGTCCAAGAACATAGGTACATACTCAGGATGGCTAGCCACTCCTGCCGATCAGCGTTAGCACAGGTATGTCCACCAGCGCTGGAATCATGTCTCCAGCTCTAGTGTAGACATATGCATAGTGTCATTTCAGCTTGCTTGGAGCAAGATGACATAGTGATAAAAATGCCAAGATGGGAAGCCTGTCTACATTAGAGATACGATCAAAAGAACTTCAGTGGTGGTAGAAATAATGGGAAATTTTGCCCAAAATGCCTAGTGTAGACGCAGCCTGGATGGCACCATCTCTCCTCCTTCTCCACTGAGAAGGTGTGTTTCTTTGTTCTCTCTGAGGAGCTGAGGGTCTTTGACAGAATGTGAAGAGGAGGCAGGTATTAAAATACTTAGGAATAGTCCTGCCCTCTGGAGCACTGTAGACCAGAACTGAGGTACAGGGAAGAATGTAATGTCTGTGTTCGTGTCACAACACCAGCTTTCCAGTCATCTAAAGAGGAACATAAGAACGGCCATACTGGGTTAGACCAAAGGTCCATCTAGCCCAGTATTCTGTCTTCCGACAGTGACCAATGCCAGGTGCCCCAGAGGGAATGAACAGAACAGGTAATCATCAAGGGATCCATCCCCTGTCGCCCATTCCAGCTTCTGGCAACCAGAGGATAGGGACATAAGAACATAAGAACCCACTGTATGTACCAAATTCATTCTTAATTCTAACCTTCGATGGTCCCTGCAATCACCCAAGGGGAATTCCCTCTGATCTTACTGGGGGCCATACTCTGTTTGCCACTCCATACCACACGGGCTCTGCTCTAGTTCTTCACATATCGCTCTTCCACCCATGGCAAATCCCATCTGCTGTTGTATTAGAAGTGTATTTAAGGGGACAAAGAAGATTTAGGAACATAAATATGTTGATTAATTGCTAGATTGTAAACTCTTTGAGGGGAGGGTTGTGGTTTTTTGTTGTGGTTTTTTCCAAAGCACCGTGTGCATTTACACCAGCAAGACACATTTGTTGTCTGATCAGACCCTGCAGACTATTTGTGGAGAAAGGTGCTATTCAGCATGAGTCTGGGTATCCAAGTTTGACCCTAAGTCATTTAGGTTTAGCTTGTGACCCTCAGGCTCATGTTAAATACACCTTACTTAAGTAGTACCATTGACTTCAATGGGTCTGATTTGCAGAGTAAGGTCTTACTCAGCTTGAGCATGGGCATCAGAATCTGGCCGTTACCTAGCAGCGTCTGAGAGCTAACCAGCAGTTTTGCGGTGTCACATTCACCACAGTGAAGAGAAAGGGGAAAATAGTAGATGTCTTATTCACTACGTTCCAAATGAACTCTACCCCCAAGCAGTCCCCAGCTCCTCTTCTCAGCCATGCAAACAACCTGCCACCAGAGGCAGGCGGGGGAAGTTAACCTGGCCAACTTTCTTCTACCCCATCCCCTTCCCTCTGCCCCTAGAGGAGATAAGCAGACTTCACACCACCCCCATCTTTAGTCAAAGCTCCCCAGGCAGCCTCGTCATGGTCATTCTGCCCCAGTACACCCCATGCACCTGTCCCCCAGTGCTGTGCTCATTTGAAGTTCATGTGAGTCTAGAGCACTGACTCCCACACTGCATTGAATCCCCCAGCCCTTAGCCATAGAGAACCCAGCAGAGCAGCAGCCCTCATCAGAGTCTTAGTAATAATGTGATTAATAATAGTTCCAGTGTTTTTCATCTGAGGATCTCCAGGTGATCACCAAACACTAACTAGTTAATTCTCCCAATTACCTTGTGATTTAGGTAAGCACTATAATCCCCATATTACAGCTGGAAAAACTGAGGCACAGAGTGGTAAGTGATTTGCCTAAGGTAACACAGCAGAGAATAGACACTAGGACATTTGACCCCCAGCCTCCTGTACTAGACACTACCAGCAGGTAAGGCAGGCAGATGAAGGATTGTACTAAGGGAGATAGAAAGTAGTGACCACGTTGATACCCCCTTCACCTCCTCCTCTGAGGAGAAGGTTGCAGATGAGAGGGAATGGGGAGTCTTTAACTTAATGCTTTTTAACCTTAGAAAGATTCAGGAGTTCAACTGTGAGTTTTGGCAAAGGTATTGGCCAGTTCCTGTTTTATCCAAACTGTGCCACCTATACCAGGAGACAATGAGTCTTTACGAAATGTCAGAGGGCAACATGCTGTCTGCTGTAGAATGGAGCCCTCTGGAAATCTCTAGGTTTGTGGAGCCAATCTGTATTTTGCACTCCACATGGAAACTGATAAAGGACCCAGACTAATGAACAGACTGGTATACAATAGCTGCTTTAGAGCAGACTGTCCAGGAATGAAGGAGAGAAGCTCTCTGAGGGGAAAACAATCAAAGATTAAAAACTGTGTTGCAAAATATTAACTAATTTCTCACCCATCTGATGCCTGTGAGAGCGTATTTCGTTTACAGGGTCATCTTTAACACAGAGGAATTTAACACTGACGAGAACTGGCGTAGTACAGGCAAGTACAGGGCAAGCTTTCTACCCTTCCTGTCCCATCCCTGTCCATTCTGTATAAAGCAGAGAGAGGCTGAACACTTGCTATTTCAGATCTAGGTCTCCCACCCCGCTCCAGCTGTGCAGCTCACCCCTCTATGGCTACTTCAGCTATTTCCTATTTAAGAGGGTTCTGGAGCTTGCCTCCCAGCTGTAGTTTATATCCTATAACCATATTTTTTTAACAGTATCACTGCCATTTTTTCCATTGTGCCTTCAAAACCTCTCCCAGTCCAACATATTTCAATGGAATTAAAAAGTGTAGCTTTATTTTTCTCCTCAGATGTCTCTGGGCACGGTACAACTTTCCAGGGTTGTCAGATATAACATAGCCTTCCCCAGTGTCCATCCAGTTTAGCTAATTCCTCTCAATTCTGACCTGCAGCGAAATCCATTTGTCCAAAACTGGGGACCTAGTTTTGCTAATTCACCTAAATCCTAAACTGGATTTCTGAGATTGCCAGTCATGCCCAATTGTGCAATAGTTTGTGTCCTAGTGGAGGCAAATGTCTATTTGGGATTAGGCTGGAGACCCCCAAACCCATTCTTATTTGTGACCTATATAATATAACACCTTGCCAGTGCAGTAGCCCATTGTATACTGCCTAGCCCCAATCAGGTCTCCTCTTGAGCAGGCAGTCTTCTCAGGTTTTAAGTGTTCAATAATACACTCAGAGAACACTCCAGGTGAGATAAATGCTGTGTCCCCTTACCTCTTGCACAATAGCAGGAGACTGCCAGGGCCAGGGTCAGGAGTAGCAGCACCAGAAGTTTCCTCATCTTCTCCTTTTTGTCTAACGCGATTCTGCAGCCTCAGAGCTTCTCTAGGAGGGTTCTGGAACTTGCCTCCCAGCTGCAGTTTATATCCTGTGACCATCTGGAGAGATCAGGACTCTGGCCAGAGTCTCTCGAACTTTTACATTCCTGTGTCCCAGCTCCAACACAAAGCTTCGCATTTGCGCCAATAGATATCCGGTCCTGGCAGCCATGTGCACATCCAACTCAGTCCAAAGGCTCATGGCACTTCCAGATGACTTTATGGAGCTCCAAATGCTACTTTTAAAGAAAAGGGGGAAAAAAGCTTAATTACAAACATCCCATAGTTTAGTGTTGAGCGAGAAAGCAATTCCAGCTGCATGGAGGAGAGGCAATTGGAAAGAACCTTCATGTCATGACGTGGTGCAGCCGATGAAGGGCCATTAGCCCATTTTTGCTAATGAAACAATCTTACACCTCTGACAATCTGAATTTAATCAAATCCTGCCTCAGCTCAAATAAGATGATCTTAGTTTAGTCTCTGGCATGCTGAGGTCCCCACAGACGCAGTTTTCCTTCTGTGAGACAAGTGGAAAATGGTAAAACTGGAAATGGCAAGCTTGGCACATTGGCTTGCGTGGAAGGAACTCACCACATCACTCTTCACCTATTCCTCTGACCTGCTCAGGAACTCCTTCCAGACAAAATCATATGGAAGGATCCACTGTGCAATGCTGGGCAGGGGGAGCTGAGCAGAGAAGGCAGAAGGAGGAAATGAAGGTTAGTAATCTGATCTGTTCCAATCTCAAAACTAAGCAGCACTGTGCTCAGTTGTTTCAGGATTGCTTTCATCCAAATCAAGACTGATTTGAAATAATGCCCCAGAATGAAGCTAGGGGCACGTTGCTGCAGGAAGTGGCATCATTCAGATAAGGTATAAAACCAAGCTAAATTTCTGGGGTCAGACAGTACAGCTAGGCCTATATATACCACCTGAATATCCCACAATGCTTTTTGAAAGAGAATTAGCCTCAGTATCCTGGCCAAATTGCAATTTGGCCAGTTACATTCTGTCTGCCTAAATTGCCCCTGTAGTGTCAAGTAGATATGACATGTGATAGTTCCTGTCCTAAGATGTTGTTTGTACACTATTAAATGCCTACCAAAGAGACTGCTGCATGGCAAGGGAAGGAGGAAGTGATCCCTCCAGAGCCCAGTTTTCAAAAATGGGCCCCTCACTCTGCGTTTGGTGATTTTAGACGCCCCAAAGCATGTGTATACACAGGAAATGGGGAGGATGTGGCAGCAGTAGGGGGCAGAAGGAACAGTGAGTTGAAGATTAGGAAGAAGGAATAAGGGGCAACTACATAGGTCTGGGCAGGATGAAAAAAAAGAGGAGATGCACAGCATTGAAGGATGAAAAGGAAATGCAAAAAGATGAGCCTAGAGAGACAAGGTGTGTGAGGTAATATATTTTATTGGAACAACAGAATTCAATTTCCTGGGTTATCTACTATCCTAGGACCAACACAGCTACAACAATATTGCATATGAAAGATGACCCGGTAAGACAAGGCGGTGAGGTAATTGGACCAACTTCCATTAAAAGGTATTACCTCACCCACCTTGTCTCTCTAATGACCTGGGACCGACAGAGCTGCAACAACACTGCAAGTGACCCTGGAAGAGTCGGAAGAGTATCTGAGATGGAGTCCTGCCCCTCTAGGGCATCTAGGTGAAACATAAATGCTTTCAAGAGGGGTCTGGAGCAGTGCCAGGTTTACAATGGTGCCAGTGGTGCTATGGAGCCGGGCCCATGCTCAGAAGGAGCCCTGGCCTGCTCTGCTTGCACTGTGCCCTGAGACCCCGCCAGCCCGCTGTCTCCCCCCACCCTGCCCACCACTTGCTCCTCTCGGCCTGACCGCCGAGGGCTCCTCTTCATCCCCTGGCTCCAATCCGCCGACTTCTCTCTGCCCCCTGACCAGACCCCAGTGCACCTCCGGCACCGGGCAGTCTTTGCTTCCCACCACTTGTGGGGCTCCACCTGTCTCCCTGGAGCTGAGCTGCCCAGGACTGGTTCAGAAGCCTGGCTAGTCTCAGCCAGTTCGGGGGAGACAGTGTGTGGGGCCTGACTGGGCCCCTCCAGGCAAGTGGGTCCTGAGGGAGCCCAGCTGGGGCAGGCCCTGGCCTGGCTGATTGTACCACTCCCGAGGAGCCAGAGCGATTCCCCACCCCGGGACCAGCCCCAGCTGCACTGGCAGCTTAGCTCAGCAGACAGTTGCCTCCCAGCAGGGCCGGTGAGTGCAGCCGGGAGGCAGGGCATGGGGGAGTGGGTGTCTGGAGGGCCTGGGTGGGGGGGTGCTGGGCTGTGAGGGGGTGAAGAAGAGCTGTGTGTGCTGGTGTCTTTTCTGGTCCTGGCCTCTCCCACCCTTAGTTAATTTTTCCTGGTTTGTGAATGGTTGGATTGGCATACATCTCTATCATTCCCCCAGCTCCTGCTGCACTATCCAAGGGTCCATTATATATCTGTGTGTGTATGTGTGCTATACAGCTAGCTCTCTGTGTATGGGTATGAGAAAGTACAGTGCATATGTGTGGAAAACATTTATTAAATCTTAACTCTGCCAAATCAAATGTGATTTTCACTAGACTAATCAAAGGCACATCTACAACCTAGGGGCTATGTTTCTGCCAAATGTTAAGATTCCATCAGCTCTGGAGTTGTTCAAAGAAAGAGGATAACATTTTTCTTAGCAGAATAACTGCCTTTTTCACCCTTTCATACTTGAAAATGGCTCACTTGATTTGGAAGGATGGTTAGAAAAAATATGTCCCTTGACTGAGAGCAAACATATCAAATTTCAGCTGAAAATAGAAAAGCATTAAAAAACAATGGAAAAATGTCCTTTAAAATGGAAACCCTTAGGCAGCCTTAAGTATAGACCTTGCTATGATTCCTATGTATAATATCTATGTGTGTAAGTGTTTAATAATAGATTTACTTGGAGAGCATTATTCAGCTATTAGATTCCTCTGGGCTCTGTACAGATTTTCAGAAAGCATGTGTTTCCTGATAAATAAAGGAGACATAGTTGAAACTCAAGCTGTGTGGAAGTCTGCTTGTTTGTGTCTATAGTTTACATTTATTCAGTTTAATAAGCGCTTCCAGCTTAAGATGATATGTGGTCCCATATATTATGGCAATGTGTATGTATGGAATACATGAAGATGTGGGGTGCTATAAAGGATTTAAAACATGAGTTTTAGATAGCTGGATTGCTCATAATTGGTACAGCCATGAGTACATTATGCAGGTGATCTCAAATGAGCACTGCTAAAACCTTTATACCATACCACATTATGCTTTATTCTCTACATGCCATGTATTGTACGGGGGGAGGGAAAGATTTTATAAACATATCCGAACTCTTTTTTATTGCATTGTGATTGTTTCTTATATCTCTACACAGGTAACTCTGTATGCCTTAATTGGCATTTGTTCATCTGTTCAGAGCTCAGACATAAAAATGTTACAACTTTAAGGTCTGATATCTTGGGATTTTCAAGATCTAGATGTAAATTCTGCTTTGGGTCCCATTGGAAAGTTGGGAATTTCCCCTTTCATGTTGGGTAGAGAACCCATTTCTAAGCTTGATGCATCATGAGATCAGGCCACTGGTGGAGAACTTAAATATTGCCTGAGCTACAGTCTCAAACTTGGGTAAATTTGTGGTCTGGCATATGGGGAAATTGCACATTCTGGGGAAAGAGGCAGGGTGTTTTTAAGCATCTGTTTAGAATGTTAGAATCAGTCTCAGAGGACATAGATTATATGGCAGTATTCAGATGAGGTGCTCCAGGGTCAATAAAACCTCAGCAACATGCACTCCCGCTTCCCTCCCATAGATGTTAGCAGGACTCCCTATGGGCTTATTTCAACTGTTCCCATTTAAAAAAAATAAAAATCCACTATTAAAAATTTTTTCAACCTCTAAAAATCTGTTTCACCTTTTGAAAATAGCTCCGTGTCCCCAGGCTGCACTGCATGTACCACAGATGATTTCAACTTGCTGGGAAACGTTCAAAGGATGGCCTGGCTTGAGGTGCCGGAGTTAAGAAAAAGTTATATGGGGCCTTTCTATCCACCTCCAGACAATTCAAACGAAAGGCAGCTGAGCCACCAGCGTGCAGTAATTGCACTGCTACAGGAATCCTTGGTGATGGTCACCCCCCCCTCATTCCCAGTCCTGACACTGACAGTATACATACCGACCATACACACACAATGCCACCATAGTACAGGAGCCATTAGTAGTGCCTGCTTCTCTCTTCTCTGTTCCCTACCAGCACTGCACCTCTCTCACCACAACAGGAGCCATTAAAAAACAAAGTATTGGTGTGAGTGGATGTGTAGCAGAAAACTGTAAATCCAACTGATGTAACTGATATCGTTCCTCTGAAGTATATGCTTTCTTTTTTCAACAAACCTAATCCACCTCCTCCCTTTGATCTGGGAAGGACTGGGATTGTGTGAGTTTGTATATCAACCCAACCACTGCTTTTAACTCTTTTATGCCATATTAGCTTTTGCCTGAGAACCAGGGGATTTGAGTCTCCTCTCACTGTGAATTTACATTGGTTTAATTCCATTGACTTGGCTGGAAGTCCTGAGTAATGTAAATGAGAGAAGAACTCACCCAAGAAGATTAAACTAAACTGGGTCAGATTCTCAACTGGTGTAAATCAATTTTAGTTCATAAAGTTTGGCAGTGCCACTTCCCACCAGCTGGGAATCTGGCTGTCTCTAGGAGGTTTGCTTTCTGTATGATTTTGTATGTACTTGTGGTTTATAGATGCGGTTAATTTTTTGTTTGTTTGTTTCCCTGACTGCTTGAACCAGACATAGAGAAGATTTGTTCTTTCTTCTCTGCACATTTTCCCCTATATTATTTCCATGCTTTTGTGTGAGTTAGTAAGTTTAAGGAAACAATAGACCATTGATTACTTTAAGGCACAAGAGGCTCCTGAATTCTCAAAACAACTTTCTGCAGCTTTAAAATAACCACTCTTTGCCAGGGCCAATGATCATTCGTTGTTTACCACAGTTCCAAAATAAAGACTTAACCCTGGTGCTGTATAGTGATTTGCTCCCTGCAGTTTAGTAAGGCAGATGCTGCTTGCCGAGGGTTAAGTCTTTATTTTGGAACTGTGGTAGAGTCTCCAAAGATAAGATTGAAGCCTGATTATGAACTTGACGCTGTCCTGCTGAAATAAACCAACCAACCCATCTGAAATGCTTCATGTGTGAAGTGATTGCAGAGTAGACTTTTTGTTGGTGAAAGTGTAAGGCAATTTGTACAAGGCACTTTGGAGTGATGAGTGTTTTAAAGAAATGAGATATTTTTTGCTTCCTGGAAAGTTTCCTATTTATTTATTTTGCTTGTCATATCTCAAAAAGACTTGACCTAGAGATTCTACATTTGTTTAATCCTGTTGGGCTCAGTAACCATTAGTTCCTTTGACTAGTTTAGAAGAGTTAAGAATTTAGGGTCAATTGGTGGCTGAGCCATATACATGTGCCGAGGGAGAGAGGAATGAAAGGAGCCACATCCCCTCTTGCACAGGCCACAAGAGGCCCAGATACAATTACAGTCTCTGTGCTTCCTTTGCATGCCCTAAAGAGAGTGGCAGAGAGCTGGGGCCAGGCACATGGAGGAGAGTAGGCTTCATTCGTAGTAGAGGCCGTGTCAAGCTCTCTGTCTGCGCTCCCCCAGGGAGAGGGCAGATCCACATCACCCCCAACACTGGGATGTTACAACTGGTTGAAAAAAACAGTTTAAAAATGCGACTCTTTCTGTAATATTTTTGAAATGTTTTCCAAGTTCAGGGAAATGTTTAGAAAGTCTAACCATCTCGGTCAGCATCTAAATGCACAATTGAGCCCTCAGTTATTCCATGCAGTTTTGATAATGTTTGAGCTCCCTGTGATTGCATGTCGGACACTGTAATCTACACCTGATGCAACGCAGATACTCCAGTGCTTGCATGGCCCTTTGTTGGCAGACCATGCTCCTCTTAATCTGCAGGCTTCATGTTTCCTAAAGCTCAGATCAGAACAGCTTCTCCATATACTAGGCTAGGTGGGAGGGAACAGCCACCCGAGAGCCACTTGTGGGAAGCAAGAGGAGTCTGAGGGGAATGGGAAGAGAAAACAATTTAGGATGGAGGAAGTGGGCCCATGTGACCACTGCAATTTTCAGCCCTGCAGCCTCAAAGATCTGTAAGGAGCAGGGAACAGTGCACAGGAAGTGTCTATGCAGTAGGGGCAGCAGAATTACCATGTGGACTTTCTAAGCCTCATATAGAGGCTTGATGTGGGAATATTCACTGCCCATGGTTTCTGTCACAGATCCATTCTTAGAAACATTGACTTTTAATTTAAAAAAATCATTAAACTTGAGCAAAAATTGAAAATGCATATAACTTCAGAGAAAAGTGCCTTCAAAGAACAATGATAAATAAAAAAAGATGGAAAGTGTATAAATGCAAAATTCAGGGCACCCAAACAATCTGAAATCAGTTCCATCCTTTGCCACCCTCTGTGATTATCATATAATCTAAGAAATAAATACTGGTGTCATGTACAGTGAGGTAAATCCAGAGTAACTCCACTGAAGTCTATGGAACTAATCTGGATTTACATCCGTGAAACTGAGATTGGCATTTGACTAGAAGGATACTTTTAGGGTATGTCTACACTATGAAATTAGGTCGATTTCATAGAAGTCGATTTTTAGAAATCAATTTTATACAGTCAATTGTGTGTGTCCCCTCTAAGTGCATTATGTGCGTCCTCACTACCGTGGCTAGCATTGACTCACAGAGCGGTGCACTGTGGGAAACTATCCCACAGTTCCCGCAGTCTCCGCTGCCCACTGGAATTCTGGGTTAAGCTCCCAATGCCTGATGGGGCAAAAACATTGTTGCGGGTGGTTTGGGGTACATGTCGTCAGGTCCCCCTCCTTACCTCCCTTCCTCCCTCCGTGAAAGCAATGGCAGACAATCATTTCGCGCCTTTTTTCCTGGGTTACCCGTACAGACGACATACCACGGCAAGCATGGAGCCCGCTCAGCTCACAGTCACCGTACGTCTCCTGGGTACTGCTGGCAGACGTGGTACTGCATTGCTACACAGCAGCAGCTCCTTGCCTTCGCGGCAGACAGTGCAGTAGGACTGATAGCCGTCGTACGTCTCCTGGGTGCTCCTGGCAGACCTTGGTGAGGTCGATCAGGGGTGCCTGGACAGACATGGCTATCCTCTTCTTAGAGCACCGAATGGGAGTGACTCCAGGTCATTCTCTTCTTTAAGTTTCGTCTCATGGAGATTCAGTCCTGCCTGGAATATCATGCGAGCTGGAGGCTTCTGCCTCAGGCTGCTCTCCCAGCCAGCAGCACCGCACAGTTGCATCTACCCCAGCCTACCCCTTGCTCCCATGGCTCATGAAGCCTGGACAGTAGTAAGGAGCAGTTCAACTATAGGCTGATCAAGTGCAGAATGGTGGTAGAATGTGCCTTTGGAAGTTTAAAAGCTCGCTGGCGCTGTTTGTTGACTAGGTCAGACCTCAGCGCAACCAACATTCCCATTGTTATTACTGTTTGCTGTGTGCTACATAATATCTGTGAGAGCAAGGGGCAGATGTTTATGGCAGGGTGGGAGGTTGAGACAAATTGCCTCGTGTCCGATTTTGAGCAGCCAGACACCAGGGCGATTAGAAGAGCACAGCAAGGCATGCTGCGCATCAGAGAGGCTTTGAAAACCAGTTTCATGACTGGCCATGCTTCGGTGTGACAGTTGTGTGTGTTTCTCCTTGATGCAAACCAGCCCCCTTTGTTGATTTTAATTCCCTGTAAGCCAACCACCCTCCCCCCTTCGAAATAAAGTAACTATTGTTTTGAAACCATGCATTCTTTCTTTATTAATTTTTTTTTAAAAAATGAGATAACAGACAAGGTAGCCCGGGTGGGGTGGGGAAGGAGGGAAGGACAAGGCCATATTGCTTATTGTAGCCACACTAAAAATCAAACTGTTTGAATGACAGCCTTCTGTTGCTTGGGCCATCCTCTGGAGTGGAGTGGCTGAGTGCCTGGAGCCTCCCCCCTGTGTTCTTGGGCATCTGGGTGAGGAGGCTATGGAACATGAGGTGGAGGATAGGTGGTTATACAGTGGATGCAGTGGGGGTCTCTGCTCTTGTTGGCTTTCCTGCAGCTCCAATAGATGCTTCATCATGTCTGTTTGCTCCCCCATTAGCCTCCGCATGGCGTCCTGCCTCCGTTCTTCGCACTCACTTAATTCTTTCCTGGCCTCTGCCACTGAATGCCTCCATGCATTAAGGTGTGCCCTATCAGTGTGGGAGGCCTGCATGAGCTCGGAAAACATGTCATCGCGAGTGCGTTTTTTCCGCCTTCTAATCTGCAATAACCTCAGGGATGGAGACAATAGGGAGAGCATAGAAACATTCTACGCTCTACAATTCTGGGGGGACTGCATGGTCACCTGTGCTGCTGAGTGCTGCTGAGCTCGCCATGCTAACCAAACAGGAAATGAAATTCAAAAGTTCCCGGGATTTTTCCTGTGTACCTGACTAGTGCATCGGAGTTCAAAGTGCTGTCCAAAGTGGTCACAATGGAGCACTCTGGGATAGCTCTCGGAGGCCAGTAACGTTGATTTGAATCCACACTACCCCATATTCAACCCAGCAAGGTTGAATTTACCACTACAGAAGTTGATTTTAATAGCCCTTTAGGTCGACAGAACAGGGTTGCTTGTGTAGACGCATTCATTTTTAAATTGACATAATGCGTCTAAAATCGACCTAACCCTGTAGTGTAGACCAGGGCTAAATCATGCATGGCTGCACTTTGGCATATCTGGCTAGTAATCTTGGGCTACTTTTGCACTGCAGTAAAAAACCCACAGCACCAAATCTCAGAGCCCATGTCAACTGACTTGGGCTTGGGCTGCAGGGCTAAAAATTATGATGTAGGCATTCAGGCTTTAGCTGGAGCTGGGCTTTGAGTCCCTCCCCACTCTCATGATCTCAGATCCTGGGCTCCAGCCCAAGCCCAAACACCTACACTGCAATTTTCAGCCCTGCAGCCCAAGCCCCATGAGTCCAAGTCAGCTGACTCGGACCAGCTGCAGCCATGCCACAGGCCTTTTATTGTAACGTGGACGTGCCCTTAGAAATGTTTTGATTAGGGTTTCATATATAGAAGAATTTTAAATGCTTCTGTGGTGTGTATGTCCCAAGTTTGCCTGTGAATTTGACAAAGGCTGAAGTTTGTTTATGGAAGATTTGTGTTTATCATATGTAAAGTAGATGAGGGTCTATGCTTAATCTCACAGTATATCAACAAATGGGCATCTTATACCTCAGAGCCTTTGGTGGTTTTCCACTTCTATATTTGGGTATTTGCATATGAATCTGAGGAAGCCTGGAGCCTTGAATACTGAAGCAAGGTATATTTAGCAGATAGAAAAGACTTTATCTGTTTTAAGATCCCCACAGCTGCAGATATCCAAACAGCTCTGGTTGCTAATGGACTGGGGAGGTATTTACATGTTCGTGTATGGCAGCACTGGCTTCTCTTGATAAAGTCAGAAGGGCTTTGCCACCTCTTTGGTGTTGATATAAGTCACAGTGTCTTAGATGTTTGTGTTCTTCTCTTGTGAATGAGACGTGAAGCCTTGGGTGGTCTGGACATGGTGTTCAGGGATCAAGTTGTGTCTTGATTACAGATGAGGTGTGGACAGAAATGGGGACAAAGTTAAATCTGTTTGAATGAATTTAGCTGGGCATTTCCAAACACTGGTGGTTTTAAGCATAACCTTAACTTTGAATATCCTAGCTTTCTAAAAATTGGGGTTATTTATTATTTATTTGTTTATTTATTTTCAGCTACCATGCTCTTTTAAGACCTTTTCCCCAGCAGTCACCAACTTTCAATCTTAACACATTATTTTAACTTAAAATTAATATACAAGCTCCTTGTCAGACTAGATGATGGATTTTCAGCCAAAGATACACATAGACTCCCTGACACAAGGTGTACCAAGTATATATCTACCACTGAAACAATTTCTGAGGACACACAGATAAGAGAAAGCACTTGTCATGCTGTCTTTCAGAGTAGCAGCCTTGTTAGCCTGCCTGCCCCAGCCGCTTGGTCATAGAAGAAAGGAAGGGAACTGGAAGCAGGCAGGTGGGGACCTGGGGGCAGAGTGTGGGCGGGGCCATGCAAGGCTGTTTGGGGAGGCACAGCCTTCCCCTGCCTAGTCTACCCGCCACCCATGCTCCTTCCAGCGCTGCTGTGCAGCTGCGTTGCTGCTGCCCCTCTGCCTTGAAGCCCCTGGCCAGCCGCTCCTGGGACTCTCCTGCTTGCTGTGCGGGGGCGCTGATGTCAGAGTGTCCCCCTCGCCCTGCCTCCCCCACCGATGTACCGCATCTCCGCAGAGCAGGGGAGAGGGGACAGGGCTCAGGAGCAGGACGGAGCTGCTGGCGGATGCTGTGGTCTGAATGAGCCTGCTGGTGAATGCGGCTGTGCTTAAAGAGACAGTGCACCATCTCTCATAGACTTCCCCAGCAGCCAGCGCACACACACTCTGTGTCTGTCTCTTACACACATCCCCCCCCCTCTGTTTTTGACATACACACACCACTGCCTCTGCCTCTGACACACACACACACCCCCTCTCTGTCTGACAGACACACACTGTCTCTGACACACATACACACACACTGTCTCACACACAGAGACACACCTTGTCTCTGACACACACACGCTCTGTCTCTTTCACACTCACCTCCTAACATATACTTGTGTTATTATTGTTCCTGTTACTTCTTGGTACTTCCTGCAATGCACATGTATCCTCGTTAATTTTATTCTTTCAAAGTGCTGTTATTTTAGTTTTTTGACTGGCATATGCATTTCATAATTTTATTTCTCACTTATGCTTAAATTTAATTCTTTGTGTAGTGAGTTCTAAAAAGCCTAACCTGTCCTGGCTGGTGTAATTATCCCTATGGTAACATTTAAAAAATATATGAAGTGAGCTGTAGCTCACAAAAGCTCATGCTCAAATAAATTGGTTAGTCTCCAAGGTGCCACAAGTACTCCTTATATTAAATCTAGGTTTTTTATTTCTACTGGTGGCGCACATCTGCACCTTTCCTCAATATTGGTGCACATAACCAAATACATTCCATAAGGTGGATGGAAATAATTAGAGGGAATATTGCTGCTGGCCTCTAAAACAGTGGCTCTCAACCTTTCCAGACTACTGTACCCCTTTCATGAGTCTGATTTGTCTTGCATACCCCAAATTTCACCTAATTTAAAAACTACTTGCTTACAAAATAAGATATAATCATACAAAAGTATCCCAGCACACTATTACTGGAAAATTGCTTATTTTCTCATTTTTACCATATAATTATAAAATAAATCAACTGGAATATAAATATTGTACTTACAGTGTATAGTATAGTAGAGCAGTATAAACAACTCATTCTCTGTATGAAATTTTACTTTGTACTGGCTTCGCTAGTGCTTTTTATGTAGCCTGTTGTAAAACTAGGCAAATATCTAGATGAGTTTATGTACCTCATGGAAGACCTCTGTGTACCAAGGGTATGTGTACCTCTGGTTGAGAACCACTTCCCTAAAAGGTACAGTGAAGAATACAGTATGTTTACTCCTAAGCATCTACCACAATATACCTGCACATATATGCCAAATGTGTATACTGTGCCCTGAGGTTCAGGTCTTCTTCTGTCCCCTGGGGCCTACAGATTCCAGAGGAGGCAGCAAGAGAAAGGAGGGATATATTATAGGGATGGTATTTTGCCCTGTGAGCTCTGTTTGATTTCCCAACACAGCAAGAAAGAGGAGCAGAGCAAGAAAGAACAGGGTCTGTTTCATACAATAGTTTCTCATTTTATCAGCTGAGAATATTTCTGCATTATACTTCAGAGCAAAGGGGAGATGATTAAATACAATGGAAGTGTTGGAAGTTCCATCGCTCGAGAATAAACGTTGGGCTGTAGAGTATTCTGTAGCATACAGAACAGACCTGCATCATCATAAATGGGGAAGTTGTATGGACATGGTGTCACTTAGCAGGTCTTTTCCATCATTAACTTCTCTGCCTACATTTTCACAAGTGATTAGTAACTTTGGGTCCCACTTAAAACACCTTGAAGGGGCTTGATTTTCAGAAAGTATTGAGAATCCATTCACTGAAAATCAGGCCTCTTAAAGATGTCTCAACTTAGGCACCCAAAATCACTAGTCACTTGTGAAAATTTAAGCCGATTTCAGACCCCAGAGCAGTGGTGGGCAATCTGCGGCCTGCGGGCTGCACGTGGCCTATCAGGGTAATCCGCTGGTGGGCCGCCAGACAGTTTTTTTACATTTTCACGGCTGCCTGAAGGTCCCAGTGGCCATGGTTCGCTGTTCCCAGCCAATGGCAGCTGTGGGCAGCCATGCAAATGTAAACAAACTGTATGGCAGCCTGCCAGCAGATTACCTTGATGGGCTGCAAGCAGCCCACGGGCTGCAGGTTGCCCACCACTGCCCCAGAGTATAGAGGTCAGAGTCCTGATTTTGTTACAGCCTTTAAAACACATCTGACTCATAGATGTTCAAATTTACCACAGTACTGTTGTTGAGAGAAAAACTAACCCTCCCTGTAGAAGATCCCCAAAGAAAAACACAAAGCATCACAAAGAAATAGTATCAAACCAGCAGTTTATTGGGTAATAAACACCCACATCCTGGCTCCTGTCCAACCTCCTCTACAGCGGCATTGGGCTAATTAACACAAAATCTAGGAATCCTTGGTTACAGGGGAGTGAAGCCGTGGGCAGGCAGGATAACATATAGTTAACAAGCAACTTAATAGGTTTCAGAGACATCGCTCTTTCTAGGTACAGAATCCGGGCTCCAGGCACCAGGGATGGGAACTTGTTACTCAGACTTGCCCCTCCGCTGCCCAAAGTAGCGCTTATAGGCAGCGATGTAGCCATGGCGCATGGCGTAGCGCTCACAGGGATTGTAATCCTCGCAGATCTCTCGCTGGCGTTCCTGGGGGGTCTTATAGCGTTCTCTGATCCTGCATATGCAAGGAAGGGGAAGGGAAGGAGAGATCAAGTTGTCATTTTAAACTTTGCTGTTTGTGGCCAGGTCCTCCTGACCCACCTTCCCGCACATGCCTCTACAGTTCTTTCAGCTCTCCTTGGCTCTGCCAATGCAATAACCCTGCACTGAGCCATTACCCAAGTGCCGTTCACAACAGAAGGGGCCTGTAGAGGCTCTTGTTGGTGGAGGAGCGGGCCTCACTTCCCCAGTAGCTCAAACCTGCTGCTATAAGCTCTTCAGATCTTTCATGTTGCTCAGGATAGGGAAGAGGGCTGGAACATCCCACGAAGGGACCATTTAGCCCTCTCACAGGAGGTCATGTGAACTCATCACCTTCTTTTGAAGAGCAAGTTCACAGAGCTAACCTAATTACAGTGAACTTTGTTTCTGTTATTCATTTGACATAACCACATGGAAATTTCATAACAAGGGCACCTTCTCTCTGTCCAATACTGGGGCAGATACACCCACAGTTAGGGAAGCCATTCCCTTTCTGATGCCAACACAAACTGTTAGAGAAGAGTTTTGTCTTGGGAAAACGCTGGATGTACAACCTGGACCTCATTCTGATCTCTGTTCACTTTAGAGTAGCTACACTGAAATCAGTGGAGCTATTGTAGGTCGACAGCAGTGTAAGAGATCAGAGCTGCCTTTGAGTCTCTCTTACACAGAACTGTGCATTTCAGCTCTGGGTTCCTCTCTTCTTCTCTTTCAGGCCTCAGCCCCAATCCCCGTTTCTGTCTATTTTAGGGATTTGTATGGCCCCCAGCACAGCACTGTCATATCTGAGCACCTCATAATCTGTAAACTGTTTATCCTCTCCACACTCCTGTGAGGTAGGGCAGTGCTGTTATGGGGAACTGAAGCACACAGGGGCTAATTGACTTAACACAAAGGAAGTAGATCAGGGAAATAACTTGGGTCTCCCCAAGGCCTAGATTGATGTCTAACTCTTGGACCATCCTTCCTCTCAGGATTTACACCAATGATTTCCTCCAGCACTTTCTTCAGACTGATTAGTTAATGACCTATGGGCACTGAGAAGAATTCTCATACTCAAGAACACTCCAAGTTAATCTCCCTCTATTTTCAATCAGTTTTGGGTTCCCCAGTGGGACCCCCAGGTTGAGAGGAAAATTCTATCTCTAAATTAGTTGCACTGACCTTCCTCAATGGCACCAACTTAAACTTGGCTTAGGAGAGATCTTCATCTCCCCCAGCCTCCTCTATCAGTGTCCTAAGACCCTACGAAAACATACCTCTCCTGCACCATGAGGTTTCGTCTTGGCTGAGGTCTCATGAAGTCGTTGGCATATCGTCTGTTAATGAAGGGATCTGATGAGGTGAGAGAGTATTTATTTTGAATTAATGTATAGTTGAAGTGAAGATCATCAGCTACTTACAACAACCTGCTCCGCCAGTGTCCCATTCTCACCTGTCCTCCCATTCACAATGAATTCCTGGACCCCATGAACCTTCTATTTTCACTAGCCTCCTGTACTCCAAAGTCCTGTAAACTACCAGCCTCTCATTGTCATGGGCACCCCATGTTCCTCTAGCCTGACATTCTCACCAGCCTCCTATTCTTCATGACTTCATGTTCTCTACCAACCTGCTACTCTTACTCCATAACTTAATGATGGAAAGAGTCCACTGGGTCACTCTGTTCATCCAGCCTCAGCTGCTTGTTTCTTAGAGTCCATTCTCCAGATCTATTTTAAATAACCAGTCAATGGGGCTTCCCTCATTTCTCTAGGAAGATTATTCCACACTCTAATAGATCACATAACTTGATCTTTTTCCTTAATATTCAGCCTAAATTGTCCATTATCTAGTATCATCTCTTTGAACTGCACTGAACAGGTTCTTCTCATATCCCTTTATGGGGTTTACATTTGTCAAATACTTATCCAAGATTATCCTATTTTCTTGGGTTGTCATTTGGCCAAGGTACATAGATCTAGTTCTGTTACTCTTTCTTCATCACCCAGTGTCTCTAGCATGTTAAACATTCTGTTGTTTTTCTATATATTCCCTCCCACTCATTGAAATATTTCTGGTATATAGATTAACTGCATGTCCCAAGGACTCTCCAGTGCCACGTAAACAAACCCTATCACTGACCTGCAGCCCAGGTCAATGCCTCTATAGATACAGCCCAAAGTCATAGTGGCTCTCTCTTTTTTTTTTTTTTTTTTGCTACCATTTCATATTACAGGATTATGCCCAGTTTTCGGATCACTATGAACCTAAAATCTCCTTTGTAATTTACTGCTTTCCACGTGTCCCTCTGCCACTGAAGATCTATACTTTGAATTATTTTTTCCCAAAATGTATCAACTTGCATTTGTCCAGGTTAAATCCTTTATAAAAATAAAAAATAAAAATTCTACCCATCTACATTCTGAACTTGCTTAGGTTGCTCTATATTATTGCTCCTTCCCCAAATTTATCATCCTCTTCAAATTGAATCAACATGCTGTTTACTCCTTTTTCCTGATGAGTACTTGCTCCATGCTCTCATGCCTGCCAATCTTAGCTGCTCCCTGTAGTGAAGAGGGGAAGGCAGTGGGGCGGGGGGGTGAGTACCCTTACAGCATCTAATTAATGGTTTAATACCAGATGTGGCATTGATCTCTGCCGCACCTCTTAGGCAGCTCTTCCCAACCTCAGTACATTGCTGTTTAGCAATAGCATTTTCTAAGACCCTTTTCATGGAATATGTCAGTGATCAGAGCTAATTCCAGTTAGTTTTCAGGTAAGATTTTGTAAGACATTGTGTCAAATGCTTTTCTGGATTCAACATGTATTTTATCTTTTTTGTTTCCCCTTCCACTCATCCTGAAATTCTGTCACCAAAGGAATCCAATTTGTCTAGAGTGGTTTATTCTCCCCTTTCTAATTTCCACCAATTTCCCACTCTCGTGCCTGCCAGTCTCAGCTGAACCTGTAGCAGAGTGGTGAAGACAGTGGTGTATGGGTGTCCCTTAGTTCCCTTCTAATTTAAACAAAGTAGTAAAATTGTCTCTTACTGACAAACTCGTGGGATTCCATACTCTCGTAGGACTCTGGAGAAAGAAGAGAAAAACATTCAGTGAGGCACTGTAGTTCTGGAACACAGAATTTTTCACTCACTATTAATAAACCGAAGGGCAGACAGACTGAGAAGTCTCATTCACTGATTAAAAGGAAAAGCAAGGAAAGGAATAGTGCAACCTAGTGGTCAGAACAGAGGACTGAACCACTGGGTTCTATCCATGGCTGTGCCACTGATTTACTATGTTATCCTTGGGAGCGTCACTGACCCTCTGTTCCTTTATGTATCCCTCTGTATAACAGGTAGGACACCTATTTACTTCACAGTGGGGGCAGGCTGTTTAATTAATGAATTCACATTTGTAAAGCCCTTTGAGATCTTTAGATGGAAAATGCTATAGAAGTACAAATCACCACCAAATATGCATATTTCAGTGCAAGGTCAGATCGGTCCATTAATATGCAAGTATATGCATTCTAGAGAAAATGGGAGACATTCAAAAGGAGAAAGGGAAGGTGGGAGGAAAAAATCTCGCTAGCCATTAACAAAGGAAAGGCAGGCAGTTGAGGATGCAACAGCATGCATCCCCTCCAGTGCATCCACAAGTTGTGTTGACAAAGGAAGGACTAATTTAGGTTTCTTCCATCTCCTCTGTCTATGATCCACACAGATTGGGATTGTCAGGGATGTAGGGATAGTTTGCAGTGGTGACAGAATAGTCTGTGGTAAAGAGGAAGGGTCTGAAGTGCAGGCGGCTCTAGACTGGATGCAAAAGTATCTAGGTGATTGAGCTCTGCAGTAGAGGCAGAGTGGTCTCCCTAGTGGTAGAGGGAGTTCTGGGGTGGAGGATGGGCAAGAGGGCAGCAACAGGGAGATAAACATCAAAGCAAAACATCTGAACAGACCAAGAGGTGTCTATGGCTGGCTGACACTCCAAAAAAGCTTCAATAAAAGAGGTCACCTACCATAGCAGAAAGCTGCCACCATCAAAACAGCCAGGAGTGTGAGGACGATGAGGGTCCGCATTGTGTGGGAGTCACTCTCTCTTGCACTCTCTCGCTCTCTGTCTTACTCTCTTTCTACTGAGGGCAGCGGGAAATTCTGGACAGACTGCAAAGTTAGCAGTGGAGTGTTTATTATGAAAGCAGCAGCTGGGAGGGGAGGAATCAGATGAAGGAGCCTGGGGAAGGTTGAGCCTGGCTAGCACTCGCCTTCTGTGGGACTGTTACAAAACACCCTCTATAAACAGGTCTAATCAGGCTTTGGTGGTGGGATAGGCACGCTCCCTTCCCTGCCCTTGCTGCAGGGGGAGGGTGCAAGAGTTCAAAGGGAGGTGAGCTGTTAACACTGCATGTTCAGAAATGTTGAACTATATGGGTGTAATTCCAGACCCTGAGGAGGACCACACATGTTTTCCTCCCTAATTCCTCCTCTGATCTCCTCTTCTTGCCATCACCACGCTTGATCCAGACACACAGAGCCCGCATTGTCTGTCAGCTCCACGGCTGGAAGGAATGGGACCAAGCCCCTGCTTTCTGGAGAGATGGAGAAATTTGATCTCAAACGTTTCACCCTTGGCTTCCCCTCAGACTGGTCCCTAATGTACCCCAGTTCTGCTCTGGTTGAACTCAATCCACCAGGGGAAAGAGAGAAGTTCAATCCTGTTGTTTCCCCCATACACACCCTACTGTGCCCTTCGTGGTACTCAAACCCTGACGGGATCCCCACCCTCTGCTGGGATTATTGTTAGTTCACATGTATATAGCAGTAGTCCCTAGAAACCTGTCTCTACATTTATTCTCTGGGGTCCACACAAACACTGCTCCCTAAGTAGAATGGGGCCACCTCTTCTTTGGGTGAAGGATGGATCCTTCGCTCTGAGCTTCTGATTCTTGGACCGTGATTTGATGCTAACACTCTTCCCTGCCATACAGGGGACCCAGGTTCAAACCAAATCCATTGCTCTGCAGGAGCCAGAAGTACTGCACAGTCTGCTTCAGCAAACATACTCTGACTTGCTATGTGGGAAGCTCTAGTCCAGTTTCCAGTACCAGGCTAGCTGGCCCTGGGGGGAATCATAGAATCATAGAATATCAGGGTTGGAAGGGACCTCAGGAAGTCATCTAGTCCAACCCCCTGCTCAAAGCAAGACCAATCCCCAATTTTTTCCCCAGATCCCTAAATGGCCCTCTCAAGGATTGGGCTCATAACCCTGGGTTTAGCAGACCAATGCTCAAACCACTGAGCTATCCCTCCCCACTGTCATCTGTAGTCTCATGGCTGCCAACTCAAAGAGAAGAGAGATGGGATCAGTGGTTTCACTTAAACCACATGTGAAGCCACAGCCAGAGCAGCATGTGTGAGGACAAGACACACTGGGCAATGGCTTCATCTGAGCTGGGCAGTGGTAAGAGGCCATTCCAGCCAAATGGAGCTCACTGAGGAGCTGTGATGTAGCTCCCCTTGCCCCAGGCCAGCCTGTGGGATTGCAAGCAGTTTTCCAGGAGTCTGGAGCTGTCACACAGCCTGGGCAGTGGGCACAAATCCAGCTCAGTTCATTCCCTGAGGCCAGTGAGACAGCTGCAGTTGTCACTGTTACTCCTTGTGATTGTGGTTACACGTGTACAATCCTCTCCTGGAGAATTCACACTCTGCATGTGCCTCCATGGAACAGGGACCCTATAATGCACCAGTATTTTGCCAGGAACCAAATGATTCCCTACTGAGCTGAACCTTGGACCTGTGACAGGACCAGATTACTCTGGGCTTTGCCAATCACTCTACCAATGCCAAGAAACAGTTAACTCCAAACTCACAGCTCTTGTCCAGATCCTCTGATCCTCGGGGGGGGAGAAAAAGTCCTGAAAACAGTAGAGCCTGTAACCAGGGGCCCCCAGTGAGAATAAGGTGCTTTTCTTCCTCCTTTTGCCTATCACAGGAGAGGATGACCACATACCACGCCTTCCCCCTTTCTACCACCAGCCCCATTCCAGCTCACACCCATGCACCGATTCCTCATACACAGTCCTCAGCATGGGATGATGAGGAGCCCCCAGTTACTCTGTGGTAAAGAGCAGAAATAGGATCTGATATGCCCTGCTCCCGTTCCCCTCTTATTCCTTTTTCCCCAGCTCCCTTTCCTCTCCCTGCACACCAGCACCTCCTGGATTTGAGAGCAGGGTCTGCTCTTTTTAAGGGAGCCTATGAGCCTGGGTAAGGATTTGTTGCATTCCATGCGGTTCAGGGATTTTTACAGAGTGTGGATTTTATGGGCTTAAATCATGGCCACTCTAGCAGCCTGTGGGAAGGCTGAAGTGAGAGGGATAAGGAGTGAGCTTGGAGAGACGACGACTGGCACATAGAGAGGGAGATGCTGGAAGGACATGCAGAGAAAGGTGCTGGTGATGGGGTTGCACATGGATAAATGCCATTACCAACCCCTCTCCATGTACCTGTCCTGTCCTTCAGTGCTGAGTCCTCAGGGTCACTGCCCCAGCCTCTGCTTTCTTCCCAAGACATTCAGCGCTCCCAGAATGCCTGTGGCATCACACACACCGCCACCACAGAAGTGCGGGCATGTCATAAATGGGCATTAGCCCAAACACTTCGCTTTTATCCACAAACAGACCTTATTGGAAGGCAAATTAACCACCCTTCTGTGCTGTCCTAGGGTGAGCTCCTGTGCTGTTGCTGTGAGAACTGCATTCACTTGCAGAGGCTCATCCCCTGGCTGCCCACCTTACACACACGCATCCCTCCCCAGGGGCTACACCCCATTACCGCACCAGGTGAAGCCACAAATGCTCACACCCCATGGTAGAACACACCAAGCCCAACACCTGACTCCCAGCCTTTGCCATCTAACAGCATCCTGTGGTGTGCAGTAGTCACAGAACAGAAGCTAATATTGACTGCCTGCAAACTTTGTGGAAATTTCTGCAGTCCCTTGGTAAGGGGTAGCGCTGCAAAGGCTGCCCTGGGGCCCTTGTCATGGTGGATGAGATAATAATAGTACATTCCATAGTGTCTCTCTAACATTTTCCTGTTGCAAAGCACTGCACAGACATTAATAACTAACTAACTAACTACAGGGAGGTCTCTGCATACTCACTCTGGACTTGCTTCCTCTTCAGTTTGCAGCTCTTGTCTAAGGGGGAGTTCTCCTAGTGTCCTGTAGCATTAACTGGAGAAGAGGGAACCTTTTTATTTATTATCAGTGATCAGTGACTCCTCCTCTTCTCTGTCTCCCCCGCTGGATCCACCCTCCACCCCCAGGCTCCCACCTTCTCTGCCAAAAACACCTTCTGCCCTCACTCAGGAAACCAGAAACCTCAGGAAATTGAGCCAGGAGAGCGTAGGGGAGCCAGAGTGGATGCCAGTGGCTAATGGGGTCAAGGCTGTGTCTAGAGCAAGCTATCTGGGTCCAAACCATTAACCAGCAGTGGGCAGAGGCTCCCTAAATGGAGGTCTAGTCTCTTTCCTTGATGACTGAATTTACCTCCTCCTCACTAACTCTTCCAATAATCATGCACTGAGTCAGAACCACTCTCAGAAGAGCTGGTCAACAGGAACACCTGCAATGAACTGTGGGATAAGGTCAGAGGCTCCCCACTCCCCCATCCCATCCCCTCACACCTCCCTCACTATTGGCTGGAGTCCCTTCTTAGTGGCACAGTAACGTAGGAGAGAAAAGCTCAGGTGATTTGAGCTCTCTGCCTTGGAGGGGCCTCCAACAATGATTTTCTTTTTCCTCCATTAACAAATAGATGCCTCAGATGAAGTGAGAAGTACCACACTGACAGAGTGAGCTCAGAGAAGTTGGAATGGTGTGGGAGTTTGTCAGGGTGGCAGCTTCTAAATGAGCTGTTAGTAAAGAAAATCTATTACACACACTAAGCAAACAACTAAAAACCTTAGCTTCCCATTTACAAAAAAAAATCAAACTTAGTCCAGTTTAGTCACAGAATAAAAACTGCAGGGTAACTATTGACTTGGAGGACCAGCAATAGATTAATCTATATGGGGGCTCCCCGGTTTATTGTAGAACGTATGATTACTTGCTGGCTAGCCAAGTTGCATGACCCACTGCTCAGTGTGTGTTCCACATCTCCCCTGCCCAGTACACAGAGGAGGTGAGACTGTTACAGCCCCCTGTTACAAAGACTGGCTCGTTAGCTCACGATGCAGCAAGCGACTTATGCTTTTAGCTTGGGAGGCCTCCAGTGTGTTGGCCAAGAGAACAGCTGCCACGCGTGTTCCTGGTGCATGCACCTTCATGGTCCTCACCGCCCAGGTACAGCATCTTGAGGCCAGAATTTCCAAGCTGAAGAACAAGGGAATGATGCAGTTATTCACCGAGACAGCTTGGGGCTGGAGCAAAGACCCAGGATCTGGCCCACTTATTCTTCTAGGGCCATTCCTTGCATAATAGGGCTGAGCGATGTGCTCACCTACCCCCATCCCAGTGCACTGGCCCCATTCCACAGGCCAGCACAGAGGGAAGGAGGGCATCGCTTCACCTGCTCCCTGGGGTAGGGATTGAGGGGCAGAGCCTCACCTTCTCCAATGCCATTTATCAGCTAGCAATTTTCTGCATTACTCTGAGGCTTTAGAACAGGGCACAGTTCACAGACTTCACTTTTTGTGCTTGTGGATGGTGGAGGACTTCCTCCTGTCCACAGACAAGAGAAGCACATCCATAGTCATCCTGCTGGATGCCTCTTTGGGGCATAGATCTTGAAACACGCCTGTTCCAACTCCAAGAGGCTGTGAAGACAAAATGAAACATCCTGAGATGGCTCAAATCTTCCTCTTTGATCAAACCTTATGGATGGTTATGGGCAACTGTTTCTCCCGGTGCAGAGTCTCCTGCCATGTTCAGTCCACTCCCCATGTTAGTCAACATCAAAAGAAAACAAGAGGGACAGCTAGTGAGATAACTGAAGTACCTGGACAACTTCCAGCTCAGCATCTCCTCTACATGAAACATAAACAGCACCATCTCCCTTGAAGTCAAACTGAAATCAGCACCTGGGTGAAGACCAACTGGCTAAAGCTGAAACCAGGGTAAGACCAAGTGATGCTGGTAGGATGTGGAAAGTGCTTTGAGGAACTGCCTTCAGTTCATTAAGTTGTTCTGCAACCATGGGATTTGTTTGGACTACACTCTGCTGTTGAATGCCCAAATAGCATGTGGTTCGTACCAAACACAGCAGCCCTCTTGTTTAGTAACACAGGTCCTCAGGAACATATCACCCCATTGTTTCGTTCCCTGCACTATCTCTCCATTGAATACAGAGTCCAGCTTATGCTTTCTATCCTAATATTAAAAGCTCTCCATGAGATTGGCCCTAGCTACCTGATAGATCAACTCTCTGTCTAAGACCATGACTTCCCACAACAGCTTCATTAAATTGAAACAATAAAGCTGTTACCAATTGTGGGGAGGGGGGAGGCGAGTTGTGAGCCGAGGAGACAGACCTTTCACAGGAGCTGGACCTAGGTTGGGGAGCTCACTACATACAGTGATATGAATGCCCATGGGCCTCACCATATTCAGAACTAAGTGCAAACTTGGTGCCACCGGACTCCTTGTTGTTTTTGTGGATACAGACTAACATGGCTACCCCCTGATACTTGACTCTCTGTACTTGGCTTTCCCTCAATGAGCTCTTCCACACACACACATAGGCAAACTTATCAAGCTATTTCTCCTACAGCCTGGGAAGGAAGGAAGGAAGGAAGGAAGGAAGGAAGGAAGGAAGGAAGGAAGGAAGGAAGGAAGGAAGGAAGGAAGGAAGGAAGAGAAGATTGCGAATGATATTTTTGTTTTACTATTTGGCTGGGGCTCACACACTATGGCATAGGCATCCATATGAGTAACTAGGCTGAACTTGTACATCAAGCAACACATAAAAATTAGGTTAAAAAAAAGCCAAAATCAAGACTCTCACTGTAAAAACACAGGATGCCGCTGAGCTGAGCTCCTGTGGGATGGCAAAACAGAGTTCTTCCCTCCTCTGCACTTTCCTTCCCACCTCCTGCCACTCAAGTTGCGCAATGTCATGATCTGACTCATTCTCTGGAGCCAGATGAGTTTTATCCAGCCTAGTTTCCTGTCCAGACTTGCAGAGAGATAAGAAAGTGACTGTGACCTCATTCTGTTCAAAGCCAGCATCTCTTATTCATCTGCTGGATAAAGAGAATCATATTGGTAGTTTTGGACCAAAGACCCTAGATAGGTTTTTAGATCCAAAATCTGCAGTTGTTTTGAGATGCACAATTGGATTGAATCTATTATTATAAAAAACACCCTATTTTGTCCAACTGGAATGGAAATACCAGTGGCCTACCATCTCGGTACACAGTCTACATGCTTTTTACCCTCAAGGTCTGAGGTGCAGGACCAACACAGGTCTATGCTACCTCTGAAAAGCCCTCACCCTAGATTTCCTCTTTCATAAGGAAATGAGATTTGCTGTCCCAGATCAGACCAAGTCTGTTTTTTTGTCTCTGTTTGCATCCAGTGCCTTGGGGAAGCTGTGGGTGAGGAGGGGAGGCATAATATACCCAGCCTATTGTGCAATGCTGTGCGGGGAGTAGGAAAAAAATCCCTTTAACCAGAAGCATAAGATTGGATCACTCTTATCTTCATATGCATAACTATACATAGTATTAATGCCCATAACATTAAGTTCCAGCAAAAGTATTTGACCTGATGACTTTCAGTGATAGAGAATTCCACAGGCTAACTACATGCTCTTTGAAGAAGTATTCTTATTTTTATTATTATTATTTGTAGTAAATTTACCAGCTGTTAATTTTTATCAAGAGATTCCTTTTCTCGTAAAATGGGAGAGGATGCAAAAAGGATGAGGGTCTGATCAGTTTTCCCTATACTCCTATGTACTATTTCTCCCTTCTGCCATGGTCCTGATTTTGTTTGAATGGGAAACAGAAAGGCTACCAATGGTTTAATTTTACTCCAAGCCCCTGGTGTATAATAATCCTCATCTCAAAACTATCTCACACAGTTCTGCAGAGTTTGTAGTTGCTCACGTAGTAGGGAAAAAAATTAATCTTGGAGACCAAGCTTTGTCCAGTTTTAGCTTGGAGTCCATTGGTAGTAACACAGGAACATGGAGAGAAAACCCATGAGAGAATAAACATGGAGAGTAAAGGAATGGATGCTGCTCTGTGTGCAGGTTTCAGAGTAGTACCCGTGTTAGTCTATATCCGCAAAAAGAAAAGGAGGACTTGTGGCACCTTAGAGACTAACACATTTATTTGAGCAAAAGCTTTCGTGAGCTACAGCTCACTTCATTGGATGCATACAGTGGAAAATACAGTGGGGAGATTTATATACACAGAGAACATGAAACAATGGGTGTTACCAGACACACTGTAACAAGATCAGAGTAGCAGCCGTGTTAGTCTGTATTCGCAAAAAGAAAAGGAGGACTTGTGGCACCTTAGAGACTAACCAATTTATTTGAGCATAAGCTTTCATGAGCTACAGCTCACTTCATCGGATGCATAAAGTGGAAAATGCAGTGAGGATGTTTTATACACACAGACCATGAAAAAAGGGTGTTTATCACTTCAAAAGGTTTTCTCTCCCCCACCCCACTCTCCTGCTGGTAATAGCTTACTAAAGTGATCACTCTCCTTACAGTGTGTATGATAATCAAGGTGGGCCATTTCCAGCACAAATCCAGGGTTTAACAAGAACGTCTGAGGAACAGTGGTGGGAGGGGGGGGTAGGAAAAAACAAGGGGAAATAGGTTACCTTGCATAATGACTTAACCACTCCCAGTCTCTATTCAAGCCTAAGTTAATTGTATCCAATTTGCAAATGAATTCCAATTCAGCAGTCTCTGGCTGGAGTCTGGTTTTGAAGTTTTCTGTTGTAATATCGCAACTTTCATGTCTGTAATCGCGTGACCAGAGAGATTGAAGTGTTCTCCGACTGGTTGATGAATGTTATAAATCTTGACATCTGATTTGTGTCCATTTATTCTTTTATGTAGAGACTGTCCAGTTTGACCAATGTACATGGCAGAGGGGCATTGCTTGCACATGATGGCATATATCACATTGGTAGATGTGCAGGTGAACGAGCCTCTGATAGTGTGGCTGATGTGATTAGGCCCTGTAATGGTGTCCCCTGAATAGATATGTGGGCACAGTTGGCAACGGGCTTTGTTGCAAGGATAGGTTCCTGGGTTAGTGGTTCTGTTGTGTGGTGTGTGGTTGCTGGTGAGTATTTGCTTCAGGTTGGGGGGCTGTCTGAAGGCAAGGACTGGCCTGTCTCCCAAGATTTGTGAGAGTGATGGGTCGTCCTTCAGGATAGGTTGTAGATCCTTGATAATGCGTTGGAGAGGTTTTAGTTGGGGGCTGAAGGTGACGGCTAGTGGCGTTCTGTTATTTTCTTTGTTAGGCCTGTCCAAGGCTGACAAAGGAGATGCTGTTGTCATCATGAATAGGTTGGAATATGAACAAGAGGCTGCTCGGCAGCTCTCCAACACCACTTTCTACAAGCCATTACCCTCTGATCCCACTGATCTCCTTTTCTTTTTACTGTAACAAGAGTGATCACATAAAGTGAGCTATTACCACAGGAGAGCAGGGGGGAAAAACCTTTTGTAGTGATAATCAAGGTGGGCCATTTCCAGCAGTGGACAAGAATGTGTGAGTAACGGGGGCCGGGGGAAATAGTTTTACTTTGTGTAATGACACATCCACTCCCAGTCTTTATTCAAGCCTAAGTTAATTGTATCCAGTTTTCAAATTAATTCCAATTCAGCAGTTTCTCATTGGAGTCTGTTTTTAAAGTTTTTTTGTTAAAGAATTGCCACTCTTGTTACAGTCCAGGCTGCCTAAAACATCAACAGACTCTGTTGGTCCGACAGGAGAACATGTTCCAGAGTCAAGGGCCCTCCAATGAGGTATCTGAGTTGTATACATAGCAATGTCTGAACTCTCTGAATCTTCAGGATGGAGTCTGTGACTGACACTGTATGGAAACCTAAAGGCTCTGGGTTCAAGTTATTGTATAGGTGACACTTGGAATCCCTGAGACCCTTTCAAAGCACTGACACTATTCTGAGTTAAGGTCCCAAGCCTAGTGAAGGGTGTGTTTTGGTGTCTCACAGGATGGGAGAAGGCAAAAGGACAGGACCGGCCTGGTCCTGTGAAACTTGCAGACCCCACAGGACTTCCATGGTAGGCCTGAGGTCTCATGAGATTTGGCCTGTAATTTGGAGCCATGATAAGACTCATGTGCTCAGAGCCACTTCCTGTTTGTTGGTTTCCAGTAGTCAAGCTCCCCCACCCCTCCCTTATCTCGGTCGCTGCAGGCTGTGCTAGTTGCTACTTTGGGGCTGGGAAGGAATTTTTCCCTATGCCACCAGATTGGCCAAGGCAGGTTGGGTTTTTTTCACCTTCTTCATGGTGAAACCTAGGGGTTGGATTTTGGGCGACCAGAGGGCTGGAATTCTCCCCCCGCCCAGAGGTCACAGTTTGGACCTACGGGTGAGTCATTTAGTTGCCACAACTTTTGGCAAGTGCCCAATGCAGAAACTTGCAGATATCGACTCCAGATCCAAAAAGGTAACGTAATGGGCATCCCAAGGGCATCTCCTTACAAGGTGGGGGCATCGTGTCTAACCCCCTGGGGGCAAATACAAAGCTGGGGCTGGGGCACTACCCCAGAGGGACCACCCAACCAATGCGCTTGATGGCGGTGCTGGCTGGGGGTCAAGGTCCCCTCTCATCTCAACCCCCAAAAGGGAGGGGGATGCGAGTGTGCAAGTGGAGGAGCCCAGAGACTCTCCTAGTGTCATGATTGGATTCCCCTGCAGTGAGAGCCCCTAAGAATTGGCAAAGAATCCACAGGCACCAACTTTCCAAACAGCCTTAGTAAATAGTCTGCGCTAGTGTTGCACGCACTGGGACCTGAACCCATGCTATAGCAACAATGGGAGATTTAACAAAAGGCTCAGAGAGGACACAGCAAAATTAGAAGAGAGAAGGGAGTGACTCACACAGACAGAGAAACAGCTAGGAGGTCTACTTCAACTCCTTCTCACCTACCTGAAAATAAAAACCAGTGTTTGTGTTATTGCCTTTATCACTCTTTTGTCTCCTCCTTGGCACATTCAATCCTGGGGTTTGAAATTTACTTTAAACTGCTCCTGACAAACATGTCCCAGCCAGCCTTGGGACTGATGCCATTTCCTATCTTGTACTGCCTGGCTAATTGCACACCCTGTGATTGTTGGTGCCTCTGAGAAGGCCCCAGGGCTGAGCCAGCATTCCTCCTGTACTGCCTAATAGAGGCGTTGGCTGCTTCTCCTGAGACATGCAACAACAACATATGGGGCTGTTCTCATTGATCCCAGCAGAGATAAGAGGCTTTATGCTGCTCAGGACTAGGAGGAAGAGAACTGAACAGGCTCTCAAGCCAGGCTGGCAGCTTGGGGCAATCAAAACAAGAGATCTAATTTCCTAGGTAGCTAAGAAGAGAGATCCATTCCAGTTAGCTTCAAACCACCGTATTAAAGGTCCCAACTAAGGCTGTATCTAAACTGCCACTTTCAGCACTAAAACTTTAGTCATTCAGGGGTGTGAAAAAACACTCCCCTGAGTGACAAAAGTTTTAGCACTGAAAAGCAACAGTATAGACATCGCTCGTTCGGGGCGGTTATTTTTTGTCGCCGGGAGAGTTCTCCCCCAGCGATAAAGCGTGACTACATTGCCCAGGTCACAGTGCCGCCGCAGCCATGCTGTAACGTGGGCAGTGTAGACATATCCTAAGGCTATGTCTACACAACAGCTTATGTCGACATAACTGATATCACTCAGGGGGGTAAATAAACCACCCCCCCCCCAGGCGACATAAGTTACACCAACATAAGCACCGGTGTGGACAGCGCTCTGTTGATGGGACACCTTCTCCAGCTCACATAGCTACCGCATCTGGTGGAGGTGGTTTTATGATGCAGACAGGAGAGCTCTCTCCCACTGGCATAGACTGAGCATCGTCACTGCACGTGCTGCATGGGTGCAGCGGTGCTACTTCAGTGCTGTATGTGTAGGCAAGCCCTTAGTGTCAGGAAAAGACACTGAAGTAGAAGTCTTGTGGCTGTGGGACTGCTCTGCTATATGACTATCCCAGGCAGAGGTGATGGCTCCTGTTTCCTATTCAAATGTTACCATTAATCCTTATTTTGTCTCATCGGTACCGTTTGAACATTCCCAATCTATTAAATGTTAGAGTCCTTTATTATTACTGCATGTACCATTCATCAACGACCCACTGCCTCTTGTGAGCTGGGCAGGGGCTTGAGTGGGACTCCCTCCCTCCTAAGCAGCTAAGAGCAGGGGAATGAGGGATGCATACCGGGAAGTAGCTGGGGCCCGTTCCCCATGATAAAGCTAATCTAGCTGTGTACTCTTTGGAGAGAGGCAAAGGCTGGCAGCCAGTTCATGTTTACATGGAATAAGAAACAAGATTAATGTCTGGTTTGGCAGCACCCTGGAAGACGGCTGGAACACTAATGTCAGTCATGGGGAGAAGTGGCTCAAAAACCCAACCTGTCCCATCTAACGTGTATTTTGGCTGGCAGGTCTTGGCTGGCTGATAGAAGAGAGAAAAGGACCCTTCCCCTGCTCATTGCTTTTCCCGCCTCCTCCACCTCTTTCCACTCACAAACGCAGTCCGTTTTGGTACACAGCTAAACAAATCTTTCCAGCCCGCCTTAGTGACTATATTTTATTTTGATGGTTAGTTTCCTTTAGCCACTGTGGCCCTCCCCCTCACCCCCTGCCACATCCCTCTTAACACACCACTCCCCTCTCCCTGCCAGTCTGGGGTTAGATTGAGTGGCTACTTGGTGATAGGCCATACCAGCACTTTTCTGGAGCCCTCATCCATTTCTGCAGATGGAACATTTCATTTGACAAAACTGGCATATTTCAACATAACCCCACTGAAGTCAAGGCAGCTATACTGATTTACACTAGCTGAGGATCTAGCCTTGAGTTTCTAGCCCTTTCAGTTGTGGAGAAGCCCTTCTGAATTTGACTCGATGCAGCAGTGTCTGCAAACAGCCTGCAACAATAGTTCTATGAGCAGTATGAATCTCTTGAGTGTTGACACTGAGCCACAACGATGACCATTCACATGCCAATAACAGTTTCGCCACTGAGCATTTTAGCAAAATCATCTAATTTAGGACTGGTGTCTGATTTTAAGAAAAGTACCATCACATTTACCCCTTAATCTGACCTTTCCTAACCCATCCCCCCCTTCCAATCCCCTCAAACTGCCCTGCAGACAGTAAAGCAACCAGATTAGGGCTCCTTCGTCTACACAACAGGAGTGGATTAAAGGTTAAATGTGTTCTAGATCAATGAAAAACGCAGGATCTAAACAATGTTCTCTGAACAGTAGGGAGCAAAACAAAATTCACAAGCAGGGAAGAGGGATCACCTGGAAGAAATAGTTTGTAGATGGCAGCTCCTTGCAGCAGAGAAAGGTTGGAGCAGGAGAGAGGCAGCAGGACACTACATTGTCAAAAATAACAGTGTAGGCGTGGGAGGCACTGCTTGGGCATGTAGAGAGCCATGTGGGGCTTATTCCCAGAGGTTCTGGAATGTCTTTACTCGCCTAAGCAGTGCCTCACCATCTACACAACTATTTATACCCGTGCTGGGGGTGGGGAGCACATAGTGTATTTACTTGACACCTGGATGTAAGTGTAGACATAGCCCCAGAGCCTTTCCCCACCGCAGGGAAAGACTCCAGCAGCAAAGAAAGGTTCTGGTGTGGGGAGGCAATGGGGAAAGGCTCCGGCTGCACCTTTCCCCCACTGCCTCTTCCCTGCCAGATCCTTTCACTGCTGCATGTAGCTGCACACCACAGCGTGGACACAGCCTGCTTTTCACTGTGGAGTATTGCTACATCTCTCCTACATGCCACCGCAAGTGTATGCAAGGCCTTAGCGTGTGAGTCCTGAATGGGATCAGTCATCAATCCACTGCTGCTCCTCCCCCCGCTGGTTCACTGGAAAGAGTTTCCATATCATGTCATCCCCTTATTTTCTGCGTCTAACTACAAAAAAATACCCACTTTGTAAAAAAACCCATGTTAGTTTCTTCCTCTCCCTTAATCTGCTGTGGTTTCCTCTTCCATCCCAGCCTCCCTTGGCTTCCTCACACTCCCTGTGTCCCTTGTTTTCAGGATTGCCGACGCTTACGATTTCATCACGAGAAACATGATTCTGGCGCCTGCTGGAGTCCGTCTCACAATGCTGCGGGGAGCTTCAGCTGGCAGGCATGTAATTTCTAAACCCAGCCTTCACGCCTCCTGGGAAAGATTCAGCCACGCAGGGCTGCAGCAGAAGCCAGGCAGAAAATTGAGATGGAGGCTTGGGGTGCATAATTCATTACTGAGATGGGGTATGGGCCCATGTGGGGCAGAGAAGGGCACAGAATTAATTAATTAGAATTTGGGGAAAGCTGGAAGCTCCACGCTGTCAGGCAGCCAGCGAGAGCTCCAGCAGGGGGGCCAGAATCACCTTCCTCTCTACATTTGGGAGAGTTGACAATACTGTAAACTGCCTCCCCCCCACCACCACCACCACACACACACTGCAAATGGGTTCCAAAATCAAAAGACAAACTAAAAACACAATATAATCTTTTTTTAAAAATCATGATTTGAGGGTCAATTTAATGATTTGGGGGGAGGGTCTGATTTGTGATTTTTTGGGGGGTTGGCAATGCTGTGGTTTCTTACCTCCTCCCCCCACCCCCTTTGCTGCTTCAAAGCGACTGCTTGCACCTTGTGTCAGTAACTAGGCTCCTTTGGGGCTTTTTAGGAAGGGAGTGGGGGTGGGTGTTTACCATGAGATAAAGCCCCTTCCCCGTCCCCCGTCCCCCCCCACACATACACACCTTCCCAAACATAACATAAACTGTCTGGAACTTGTTTGCCAGTTGCAGACAAATTCTTACAAACAGATTTAATTTATTAAACAAAAATAAACTGGAGGCTGAGTCAACTAGAAATAGAACGAGCCACTTCAGGGGTTGGGTTTTGGATGCCCTGGTTTGTAATGCAGGGATGGATTGAGGCCAACTTAAGTTAAACTCCCACTCATATATTTCCGGGGAAGAGTTGCAAAAGAGGGGGGCTCCTTCAGTGCACAGGTCTCAAAACAGCTGGTTCATTTGCTCTGGGGGCGTTTTTCTTTCAAAGTTTGCCTTAGAGCATGTTCTGGGTAAAGGGTTCTAATGAGGAGTAGTGGGTGTGCTGAACAGGAACACAGTATCCATGACAATAGACCATCCAGACATCATGTGCAACTGCTCACTTGTATAGATCCAACCTCTGAAACAGCCCCAGATGTCCTGTCTAGTCTGTCTTTTTGTGCCACAGTTTCCCCTTCTGCTGCATGAGAATAATACTTCACTACAACAAAGGTGTGTCGTGTGTCTTTAGTTAATGTTGGCAAAGCAATCTTTAAGTGCTAAATAGTATGATTAGCTTTTATTATTAAAAGAGTAGTCAAGCATCTAGGTTTTTCTGCTTCCTGAGGCTCACAGGGCAGGGCCCACTGACAATAACCCTTCTCAAATATCAGAGCCACATATCAGTAGATTTTGCTTAAATCTATTTATCTTCCTGTTCTTCCTTTGGTGACCACTAGCGAGAATGTTTGGCCCTTGCCCTCTCTATAACATCCCTTCCTATAGACACAGAGAATTATCATGCCTCCCCCCATTCCCTGCCACAGTTAGTTGACTGAACATATTCAGTTCTTTCACGTGTTCTTTTTTGCTTCCATTCTCCAGAACTTTTCTGCTTTTCATTGTCCTCCTCTCAACTCTTTCCGTGTCTTTTCTGAAATGTGATACCCAGAACTAAACTCAATCCTGCAGAACCAAGTAGAATGGAATAGTTACCTCATTTGTTTTGCAGATGATACATAAAATCATAGAATCATAGAAGTACAGGACTGGAAGGGGCCTCAATAGGTCACCTAGTCCAGACCCTGGCACTCAAGGCAGGACTAAATAATAACTAGACTATTCCTGACAGGTGTTTGTCTAACCTTCTCTTAAAACCTCGAGTGCTGGAGATTCCACAACCTCCCAAACAATTTGTACCAGTGCTTTACTATCCTGACAGATAGGAAGTTTTTCCTAATGTCCAACCTAAACCTCCCTTTCTGCAATTTAAGCCCATTACTTCTTGTCCTATAACAGGTTAACAAGAACAATTTTTTATCCTCCTCCTTATAACAACCTTTTATGTACTTGAAAACTGTTACCATGTCCCCACTCAGTCTTCTCTTCTCCAGACTAAACAAACCCAGTTTTTTCAGTCTTTCTTCTTACGTCATGTTTTCTAGACATTAAATCCTTTTTGTTTCTCTTCTGTAGACTTTCTCCAATTTGTCCACATCTTTCCTGAAATGCGGGGCCCAGAGCTGAACACAATACTCCAACTGAAGCCTGTCAGCGCAGAGTAGAGCAGAAGAAATACTTCTTGTGTCTTGCTTACAACACTGCTAATACATCCCAGAATGATGGTTGATTTTTTTGCAACAGTGTTACACTGTTCACTCATATTTAACTTGTGATCCACTATAACCCCCAAATCGCTTTGAACAGTATTCCTTCCTAGGCAGTCATTTCCCATTTTGTATGTGTGCCATTGATTCTTCCGTCCTAAGTGCAATACTTTGCATTTGTCCATGTTGACTTTCATCCAATTTACTTCAAACCATTTCTCTAGTTTGTCCAGATCATTTTGAATTTTAATCCTATCCTCCAAAGCACTTGCAACTCACTCTTCCCTTCCACCACCACCAGCTTGGTAATGTCCACAGACTTTATAAGTATACTCCCTATGCCAAAAAGAAAAGGAGTACTTGTGGCACCTTAGAGACTAACCAATTTATTTGAGCATAAGCTTTCGTGAGCTACAGCTCACTTCATCGGATGCATACTGTGGAAAGTGTAGGAGATCTTTTTATACAGACAAAGCATGAAAAAATATCTCCCCCCACCCCACTCTCCTGCTGGTAATAGCTTATCTAAAGTGATCACTCTCCTTACAATGTGTATGATAATCAAGTTGGGCCATTTCCAGCACAAATCCAGGTTTTCTCACCCCCCCCCCCACACACACACAAACCCACTCTCCTGCTGGTAATAGCTTATCTAAAGTGACCACTCTCCTTACTATGTCATTATCTAAATCATTTAGGAAAATATTGAACAGAACTGGACCAAGAACAGAGCCCTGTGGCACCCCGCTCAATATACCCTTCCAGCTTGTCTGTGAACTACTGATAACTACTCACTGGGAATGGTTTTCCAACCAAGTTATGCACCCACCATATAGTAGCTCCATGTAGGCCACTGGTTCTCAAACTTTCTGTATTGGCGACCCCTTTCACATTCCAAGCCTCTGAGTGTGGCCCCCCTATAATTTAAAAACACTTTTTTATATTTAACACTACTTTAAATGCTGGAGGCAAAGTGGGGTTGGGAAAGGAGCTGGGCTGTCAGCCCAAGCCCCGGCCGCCTGGAACTCACAGCCTGAGCCCTGCCATATGTGGCGCTGGCAGCTCACAACCCCTATGTAATAACCTCACAACTCCCAGTTTGAGAAGACCTGATTTAGGCTACATTTCACTAGTTTGTTTATGAGAAAGTCATGCAAGACAGTATCAAAAGCCTTACTAAAGTCAAGATATACCACATCTACTGCTTGCTCCCTATCCACAAGACTTGTTACCTTTCAAAGAAAGCCATGAGGTTGGTTTGACATGATTTGTTCTTGACAAATCCATGTTGACTGTTACTTATCTCCTTATTATCTTCTAGGTGTTTGCAAATTGATTGCTTGATTATTTGCTCCATTATCTTTCTGGGTACTGAAGTTAAGCTGACTGATCTGTAATTCTCAGTGTTGACCTTATTTCCATTTTTATAGATTGGCACAATATTTGCCTTCTTTCCATCTTCTGGAATCTATCCCTCTTCCATGAGTTTTCAAAGATAATCGCTAATGGCTCAGATATCTCCTCAGTCAGCTCCTTGAGTATTCCAGAATGTATTTCATCTGGCCCTGCTGTCTTGAAAACATCTAACTTGTCTAAATATTTTGTAATTTGTTCTTTCTCTATTTTAGCTACGGATCCTGCCTCATTTTTCATCGGTGGTCACTGTCAGACATCTAATCACTGCTAACCTTTCTGGTAAAAACTGAAACAAAAAAGTCATTTAGCACTTCTGCCATTTCCATATTTTCTGTCATTGTCTCTCTCTCCTCACTGAGCAATGGGTCTACCCTGTCGTTGGTCTTCCTCTTGCTTCTAATGTATTTGTAGAATATTTTCTTGTTACCCTTTTTGTTTCTAGCTAGTTTAATCTCATTTTGTGAATTGGCCTTTCTAATTTTGTCCCTACTTGCTTGTGTTGTTTGTTTACATTAATCCTTCATAATTTGAGCTGGTTTCCACTTTTTGTAGGACTCTTTTGTGAGTTTCAGATCATTGAAGATCTCCTGGTTAAGCCACGGTGATCTCTTGCCATACTTCCTATCTTTCCTACGCAGTGTTATAGTTTGCTCTTGTGCCTGTAAAAATATCCTTGAAAAACTGCCAATTCTCAAATTTTTCCCCCTTACACTTGCTTCCCATGGGATCTTACCTACCATTTCCCCGAGTTTGCTAAAGTCTGCCTTCCTGAAATCTATTATCTTTATTCTGCTGTTTTCCCTCCTACCTCTCCTTAGAATCATGAACTCTACCATTTCACGATCACTTTCACCCAAGCTGCCTTCCACCTTCAAATTCTCAACCAGTTTCTCCTTATTTGTCAAAATCAAATCTAGAAAAGTCTTTCCCCTAGGTGCTTTTTCCACCTTTTGAAATAAAAAATAGTCTCCAATGCATTCCAGTAACTTGTTGGATAATTTGTGCCTTGCGGAACTAACATCTGTTAATACAACCCAACATGTCATTGACCTTTTTTGCTACAGCATTGCATTGTTGATTCAATTGGACAGGGCCAGCTTTTACATTCTGAGGGTATCTCTGACAAGGTTAGTCTTAGGGAGTCCATATCCAGGCAACTTCTATTTGGGATGTTTGTGTCTTTGCACCATGCCTTTGCATCACTGTGTGACCAAGTTGCACCATCACATCGTGATTAACTCAGCTTGAACATATTAGTTCAGTGCCACTGTCAAGGTTCCTCCCCCACTCTGAACTCTAGGGTACACATGTGGGGACCTGCATGAAAACCTCCTAAGCTTACTTTTACCAGCTTAGGTTAAAACTTCCCCAAGGTACAAATTAATTTTATCCCTTGCCCTTGGAATATTCACTGCCACCACCAAACTCTAACTGGGTTTACTGGGAAACGTAGTTTGGACACATCTTTCCCCCCAGAATCCTCCCAACCCTTGCACCCCACTTCCTGGGAAAGGTTTGGTAAAAATCCTCACCAATTTGCATAGGTGACCACAGACCCAAACCCTTGGATCTGAGAACAATGAAAAAGCATTCAGTTTTCTTACAAGAAGACTTTTAATAGAAATAGAAGTAAAGGAATCACCTCTGTAAAATCAGGATGGTAGATACCTTACAGGGTAATTAGATTCAAAACATAGAGAATCCCTCTAGGCAAAAGCTTAAGTTACAAAAAAGACACACAGACAGGAATAGTCATTCTATTCAGCACAGTTCTTTTCTCAGCCATTTAAAGAAATCATAATCTAAAACATACCTAGCTAGATTACTTACTAAAAGTTCTAAGACTCCATTCCTGTTCTATCCCCAGCAAAAGCAGCATACAGACAGACACAGACCCTTTGTTTCTCTCCCTCCTCCCAGCTTTTGAAAGTATCTTGTCTCCTCATTGGTCATTTTGGACAGGTGCCAGCGAGGTTACCTTTAGCTTCTTAACCCTTTACAGGTGAGAGGATTTTTCCTCTGGCCAGGAGGGATTTTAAAGGGGTTTCCCCTTCCCTTTATATTTATGACAGCCACCATACCTCAAGGCCTGAAATGAATTTGAGACTGTTCAGCTGTGATGTTACCAGGGCTTACAAATGACAGGATGCACCTATGAAAATGAGACTGTCACATGCATTTCAAAATGGTCGTGACCCTGTCCTATTAAATCACTCTCTCTGTCATTGGCCTAAAACTTTAAACCCCAAATTTATGTCCATCTAGCTACATTGCTCAGTGGTGAAAAATTCACACCCTGTGGAGATGTAGTTAAGCCAACCTGAGGCCCAGTATAGATACTGCTAGGTCGATGGAAGAAGTCTTCTGTCAACCTAGCTACTGCCTCTCAAGGAACTGGGTTTAGTACAGTGAGGGGAAAAACGCTGTCGCTGCTGTGACAAGTGTGTACACTACAGCGATGTCGCTGCAGTGCCACAGTTGTGCCTCTGGAGCACTTGCAGTGTGGACGTATCTTTTGTACATTTATCAACCACTTTGGTGCTCCCCAGATCCTTCTTTGCTGTACTGCTTCCTCAACAAAGGCTTTACTGTATCAAGCCATGGCTGATATATGTGTTCCTTTGACTTCTCATAGATTTTATCTCCTAACTTGTAATCGAAATATTTTCTCTCCTGCCAAACTCTCTGATTAGGGAAGGGTTGAATAATTGCCACAAGGCAGGTTGGAAATCCGAGCTTCCCAGAAACCAGGAGAGCACTAGAGTTATTAACTGAGAAACCCTAAATGGGAAAGTCATATGATGGAGGCATATGTTCCCCTCCAGGACTCAAGAGAACAAAACTGTTACTTGTAAAGGAATGTTCCTATTGGCAGGGGAGCAGCGAAGCCCAGTGGGGCTAGCCTGTTTAACTTGATTGTCTCCAAACCCAAGCCATAAGCATCCCTTTTGCAGATTTGATCCAGGGCAAAAGTTTGCAAACTGCTTGTGGCAGCACAATGAAGGGCAGAGGTTTTACAGGTGAAAGAGGAAGGCTAGTCATGTGGCTAAGGCCCTGACCTAGCGCTCAGGAGATCTGGCTTCCATTCCCAGCTCTGCCACGGACTTCCTGTGTAGCCCTGGACAAATCAATTAACCTCTCTATCCCTCAGGCCATCAGCTGTAAAATGATTGCTGAGCAAAGCAAAATCCTACACTCAACTTGATGGCATTTCTCTGTTTGGATGTAATGCAATAATATTTGAATGCCATACCCAATCTATGCCAAAATTTCAGGGAATGTTCTAGGCTTCAGTGGACAGAACACTGTTGATTTTGGTGAAAATTGGCAAAACGGTAAGGGGCAAATGGGGACACATGGAGGTCCTAGCATCTGGTTAGGTCTGTAATTGTCTATAGATCAAAGAACTGGTTGATGACAGCCATTTACACCTTCCAGTATAACAATCCCCCCCCCATCCCATCTCAGCTCTGTCCAATAAAGTTGAACACGTTGACACCCTGAAAAATGTATATCCCAGACAGAAAGAAAAGACATAATGGTGGGGAGAATGGGGGGCACACAGAACCCCTGCCAAAGGGAACAACATATAGAGGCACTATCATGGCAAGGAATGGGGGACACATAGAGCTTCTGGCATGGGGAGAGAAAATGGGGGACAGTGATATGGGAGTAGTGAGACATAGACTCCATATGCAGGCTTTTTTAAAGCTTCCATATTGTCCTGGTTGGGCCTATGTCTCTGCTCCACCTTTGGGGGTTGTAGATTCATTATAGGTGCGGCTGGTAGCACTGCCTATTATTAAGATTGTCCAAAAGCTTAGTACTGTTAAGCTAGCGAACAGGAGCAGCAAATAGGGGCGTTTTGCAGGAGAGTTCTCCAATTACTCATACAAAATTATGGGGGTCTAAATTAGCTGTTACCACTTAAGAAATAGATCCTGGGAGTCAGGGGATGGATCATTCAATAATTGCCCTGTTCTTTTCATTCCCTCTGAAGCATCTGGCACCAGCCACTGTCAGAAGACAGGATACTGGGCTAGATGGACCATTGGTCTGATACAGTATGGACGTTCTTATGTTCTTAACACTTCCCATTATAATAAGGGATTTTTTATGTTTGTATGTGTGTCCGTCCAACTCGAGTGAAAAAAAGAGTAATCCAGAGGCAAAGCTGACTTTATATATTTGAACAGAGCTAGAAATCCAGCCTTGAAAGTCCAATTGTTTATATGCAGTATTTATGAGGACCTGACATGGCTTGTCCAAGACCCCACATGACAGTGAAAATATGGGCATGAAGAAGGCACAAGCTTTTGCTTAGTGCTCCCACTGCAGCTACATGAATCAAACTCAGATCTGTTGACTCCCAGGCCGGTGCCTTAATCACAAGACCTTCCTTCCTCTGGTATAAGTACGGTAGGACTCTTCACATCTTCCAGTTGATCTGAGGAACAATTGTCAATGATTTAAAGTGTTCTATCGCTCTGCTTACTGATTTACAGCCCATTCTCTATTTATTTAGATTGCAGGATCCTGGGCGAAGGGACTGTGACTTCCTTTCTGTCTGTACAGGACTGAGAATACAGTTGGAACTTATAATATATAATAAATAATAATGATATTCCCACGGTGAATTCTTTATGCATCCCCAGATGAGTTTCCTCTGCCCAGGCTACCTGAACTAAGAAGTGAATTGAGGCTGGTTGGGTCCTGATTCAGCAAGGTACTGTAGCACTCGGCTAACTTTAATAACAGAAATATTCCTTCTGAAGTCAGTGGTTCTTCTCAGCTACTTAAAGTTAGCTTTCAGAGTAGCAGCCATGTTAGTCTGTATTCACAAAAAGAAAAGGAGTACTTGTGGCACCTTAGAGACTAACCAGTTTATTTGAGCATAAGCTTTCGTGAGCTACAGCTCACTTCATCGGATGCATAAAGTGGAAAGTACAGTGAGGAGATTTTATACATACACACAGACCATGAAAAAATATACATTATACATGTATACATTATACATATACAAGGGGAAATAGTTTCACTTAGTATAATGACTCAACCAGTCCCAGTCTCTATTCAAGCCTAAGTTAATTGTATCCAATTTGCAAATTAATTCCAATTCAGCAGTCTCTCGCTGGAGTCTGGTTTTGAAGTTTTCTGTTGTAATATCGCAACTTTCATGTCTGTAATCGCGTGACCAGAGAGATTGAAGTGTTCTCCGACTGGTTGATGAATGTTATAAATCTTGACATCTGATTTGTGTCCATTTATTCTTTTATGTAGAGACTGTCCAATTTGACCAATGTACATGGCAGAGGGGCATTGCTTGCACATGATGGCATAGATCACATTGGTAGATGTGCAGGTGAACGAGCCTCTGATAGTGTGGCTGATATGATTAGGCCCTATGATGGTGTCCCCTGAATAGATATGTGGGCACAGTTGGCAACGGGCTTTGTTGCAAGGATAGGTTCCTGGGTTAGTGGTTCTGTTGTGTGGTATGTAGCTGCTGGTGAGTATTTGCTTCAGGTTGGGGGGCTGTCTGAAGGCAAGGACTGGCCTGTCTCCCAAGATTTGTGAGAGTGATGGGTCATCCTTCAGGATAGGTTGTAGATCCTTGATAATGCGTTGGAGAGGTTTTAGTTGGGGGCTAAAGCTGATGCCTAGTGGCGTTCTGTTATTTTCTTTGTTGGGCCTGTCCTGTAGTAGGTGCCTTCTGGGTACTCTTCTGGCTCTGTCAGTCTGTTTCTTCACTTCAGCAGATGGGTACTGTAGTTGTAAGAATGCTTGATAGAGATCTTGTAGATGTCAAGATCTTTGTAGATGTCAAGAATTATAACATTCATAAACCAGTTGGAGAACACTTCAATCTCTCTGGACACTCGATTTCTGATCTCAAAGTGACTATCCTTCAACAAAAAAACTTCGAAAACAGACTCCAACGAGAGACTGCTGAATTGGAATTAATTTGCACATTGGATACAATTAACTTAGGCTTGAATAGAGACTGGGACTGGTTGAGTCATTATACTAAGTGAAACTATTTCCCCTTGTTTATTCCTTCCCTCCCCCTCCCCCCCCCCCCCCCCCCCACTGTTCCTCAGAAGTTCTTGTTAACTCCTGGAAATGTGCTGGAAATGGCCCACCTTGATTATCACTTCAAAAGGTTTTCTCTCCCCCCACCCCACTCTCCTGCTGGTAATAGCTCATCTTAAGTGATCACTCTCCTTACAATGTATATTTTTTCATGGTCTGTGTGTATGTATAAAATCTCTTCACTGTACTTTCCACTTTATGCATCCAATGAAGTGAGCTGTAGCTCACGAAAGCTTATGCTCAAATAAACTGGTTAGTCTCTAAGGTGCCACAAGTACTCCTTTTCTTTTTAAAGTTAGCTGTGTGCTTAAGTGTTTTGCTGACTCAAGCACAATGCTCCAGAAATGTCCTACTGCCCATTCTCTTCTGTGTTTCAACTCTCATAATGGTACTTACCCTCTCAGCTCCCCATCACCTTCCACTACTGTCCCAATGTTACTGACTGACTGAGCCCAAACCCTCTAGCTACAGCCTAGAGATTGGGAGCAGGGTATTAAACGCTAATGGAAGTTATTGTCCAGGTATTATACCTCCTGAGAAGTGAGTCTGTCCCTCTCCTGTTCATGTCTATGAGGTCACACAATCACAGTGGCTAGATACCTTGGGCCCATACCTCAAAACTGCATGTCAGAGGCTTTTGAGGAAAAGGATCGAAGACAGACCCCTTCTTTCAGCAGCACCACTGCCACCCAATGCTCCTAGTCCAGGGTCTGTTGCGGGCAGCACGCTGTGGCTTTCTGTATTGTCACAGTATTGGACTACGGCAAGGTCGGGGAGGAATGGGAAGCGGTTTTGCCCGCATTGTGGTTCAAGGATTTGTAGGTTTACATTTAGCCCTCCAGAAGACACAGAAGGAATTAAACTCACCAGTGTACATAGCAAGGCTCTTTAAAAATTGTCCCTATAATTAGCTGTGTACACTGATGGGACAGTCACTGGGGAGGCTTCTTCTGCTCAGGAACATGTTTCCATAAACACAGCTCCATCTCACTTCCTGTTTTGTTTTTCTCCAGCCAGTGTGGCTGACGAGTAATCACCTTGCACTGTGAAAGGCACAGCAGTGCAGCTGCTCTCCCCACTAAAAGCAGTGGTCTAGCCTCCTCTGAAGTGTCCTTGCTGGGCCACTTCCCCATTTATTTTTATTTATGCAGTACCACAGGTGTGCGTGACATTTATAGCATATACCAAGACAAGGCCCCTGCCATGAAGAGTTTACAGTCTAAGGCCCTGATATTGCCATGGGCTCTGCCCTGCAATGAGCCCCTGCAATGGACAGAACCTCGCACCCATGTGGAGCCCAATTGAAGTAAATGAGTCCCCACACATAAATCAGAGTCTAGAGTGTTAGAGAGCACATAATTAAAATAGCACAGCATGTGAAGAGAGGGAATAGAGACGAGAGAGGTGCAGTGCATCTCTCTGCTTGCTGTGAGTTACTCTGCCTTTCCTTGCACCATGACTTTCGCAGTGTTCTGACAAGATGCTGGCTTTGGTCTCTGAGCTGGGGAACTTTGTTTACCGCACCAAGGAGAACAAACCATGCTTTCTACTCCAGTTCTTCCCTCTGGGCCAATCTCTCAGGAGGGCCTGTGGTTTCTCAGCTCTGCAGTACTTAGGCACTTCTCTTCAAAGCCACGTCCCGTCTTGAGAAATAATGTAGTGACTGTTTGTTGGGAGCTGGAGCATTTCAGGCCAAGAATGCTGAGCCAATCGCAAGGCAAGCTTGCTGCATAGATGTGAAGGAGCAAAGCAGTAAGAAGGATCATAGAATCATAGAAATGTATGGCTGGAACGGATCTCAAGAGGTCGTCAAGTCCAGCCCTGTGCTGAGGCAGGACCAAGTAAACCTAGACCATCCCTGATGGGTGTTTGTCCCACCTGTTCTTAAAAACCTCCACAGCCTCCCTTGGAAGCCTATTCCAGGGCTTAACTACCATTATAGTCAGAAAGCTTTTCCTAATATCTACCCTCAATCTCCCTTCCTGCAGACTAAGTCCGTTACTTCTTGACCTACCTTCAGTGGACAGGGAGAAGAATCGATCACCATCCTCTTTATAACTGCCCTCAACAGATCTGAAGGCTGTTGTCAGGGCCCTGGTCACTCTTCTTTTCTCAAGACTAAAGATGCCCATTTTTTTTAACCAGACCTTATAGGTCATAGATTTCACTTTCAGCGTCCCCTGCTAGTCTAGTCTTGGGACTCAGCACACCTTAAGAACATAAGAATGGCCATACCTGGTCAGACCAATGGTCCATCTAGCCCAGTACCCTGTCCTCCCACAGTGGCCGGTGCCAGATTCTTCAAAGGCAATGAAAAGAACAGGGCAACTATCGAATGACCCATCTCCTATCCTCCAGTCCCAGCTTCTGGCAACCAAGGGTTCAGGGACACCCAGAGCATGGGGTGGCATCCCTGACCATTTTGGCTAATAGCCATCGATGACCTAGCTTCATGAAGTTATCTAATTTTTTTATTTAACCCAGTTATACTTTTGGCCTTCACAACATCCCCTGGCAACAAGTTCCACGGGTTGACTGTGCATTGTGTGAAGAAGTACTTCCTTATGCTAGTATTAAACCTACTGCTTATTAAATTAATGGGGTGACCCCAGGTTCTTGTGTCAAATGAAGGTGTAAATAACACTTCTTTATTTACTTTCTCGAAATCACTCATGATTTCATAGATCTCTATCAGATCCCCCCCCCCCCCCGCCCCGTCATCTCTTTTCTAAGCTGAACAGTCCTTGTCTTTAATCTCGCCTCATATGGAAGCTGTTCCATGCCCCTAATCATTTTTGTTGCCCTTCTCTGTACCTTTCCCAATTCTAATATATCTTTATGAGATGGAGTGACCAGAACTACATGTTGTATTCACAGTGTGGGCGTACCATGTATTTATATAGTGGCATTATATTTTCTGTCTTATTATGTATCCCTTTCTTAACGGTTCCTAACGTTCTGTTAGCTTTTTTGACTGATGCTGCACATTGAAAAGATCTTTTCAGAGAACTATCCATGATGACTTTAAATTTTGTCTACATTGCAATTAAAAATCTGCAGCTGGCCCATGCCAGCTGACTTGAGCTTTCAGGACTCAGACTAAAGGGCTGTTTAATTGTGGTGCAGACATTCAGGCTTGGGCTGGAGCCTGGGGTGGGATCTGAGTTACCCAGGAAAGAATTTTCTGTAGTATCTGGCTGGTGAATCTTGCCCATATGCTCAGGGTTTAGCTGATCGCCATATTTGGGGTCGGGAAGGAATATTCCTCCAGGGCAGATTGGAAGAGGCCCTGGAGGTTTTTCGCCTTCCTCTGTAGCATGGGGCACGGATCACTTGCTGGAGGATTCTCTGCTCCTTGAAGTCTTTAAACTACGATTTGGGGACTTCAATAGCACAGACATAGGTGAGAGGTTTATTGCAGAAGTGGGTGGGTGAAATTCGGTGGCCTGCATTGTGCAGGAGGTCAGACTAGATGATCATAATGGTCCCCTCTGACCTAAACATCTATGAATCTATGAACCTTGTGAGGATCCCAGAAGTGGGGCTTCATCCCAAACCCGAACATCTAAACCACAATTAAACAGAACTGCAACAGGTGCCTTGGAGGGCTGGGCTGCCTAGCAGTTAGAGCACATGGCTCTTCGTGCCCTGCTCCCCCTCCCTCTTCATCAGGCCCCAGCCCAGGGCCATTTGTATGTCAACCACTGAACGCGGTAGAGGGCCTCCCAGTAGGGAGTCAAATCTAGTGCCCTGGGTTACTTCCCACCAATCTGTTCAGTTTGGGATGTGGCCCCCTAGTCCTATTTTCTGGGCAATTTGCCTCCTGTAGGGTCCTCTCTTGGGTGGCACCTTGCCAGGGTCCTAGGCTTCTTCAGGCGAGGCAGCCGCAGTTTGGTGAGCGCGAACCCCACAATGTTTCTGCAGTTCGCTCACTCAGTTACCTCAGGTGCTGGAGGCTCCTAGGTCCCCTTTGCAGTCTCCCCAAGCTGGGAAGACAGTGCCTCCTCCCTGTTGGCTGCCTTGGCTGGCAAGCTAGTGCTCCTTCCCCTCAGGGAGGGATACAGCTGGGTCCTGCGTCTTTTCCAGTCAGCCCCAAACTCAGCCAGGCTTTCTCCTTTTCTCCCTCTCTCCAGGCCTGGCATTGGCTGCACCTGCAGGTATGAGGCTGGGCTAGCTGGGCCCAAAGGCTCCCTTTAACCCCTGCCATGCTGACTGTCAGTTTTTCTGCTTCATCATAAAAAAACTTAGCCCAAGCTCTGCGAGCCCGAGTCAGCTGGCAAGGACAAGCCATGCTTGTTGAATTTGCAATGTAGGCATACCCTGTGATCTCTTTCTTGAGTGGTAACAGCTAATTTAGACCCTATCATTGTGTATGTATAGTTTGGATCATGTTTTCCAATGTGCATTACTTCACACTTACCAACATTTAATTTCACCGGCCATTTTGTTGCCCAGTCACCCAACTTGGAGTGATCCCTCTGTAAATCTTTGCAGTAAGCTTTGGACTTAACTATATTGAGTAATTTTGTATCAGCTGCAAATTTTACCACCTCACTGTTCACTCCCTTTTCCAGATCATTTATGAATATGTTGAACAATACTGGTCCCAGTACAGATTCCTGGGGGACCCCGCCAATGTTCTCTCTAATTTTTCCCACCCATGTGCAGAATGAATTTTGTTATGCCATATTGGTGCACATAACAAAAGTCATGTGGCGGGGTGGGGCCGAGGGGTTCGGAGTGTGGGAGGGGGCTCAGGGCTGAGGCAAAGGGTTGGGGTGCAGGGGAGGTGAGGGCTCTGGCTGGGGGTGTGGGCTCTGGGGTGGGGCTGGGGATGAGGGCCTCAGGGCGGGGGCAGGGGGTTGGGGCGTGGTGGGAGGAGGGGATGGGCTCTGGCTGCAGGCTCTGGGGTGGGACCGGGGATGAGGGGTTTGGGGTGCAGGAGGTGCTCCAGGTCTACATCAGGGAGATAGGACTCCCCCCAGCTCTCTCTCCCTGCAGCAGCACCTGGGCTGGGGGGGAGAGGCGCCTCTCTCCACCGTGGTAGGTCTGGGCCGGGGCTGGGTTCAGGCCGCCCCTCCCCTGGATGCAGCAGGTCCGGGCCTGGGTTTGGGCCAGGGGAAGGGCACCCTGGCCACAGCAGGTTCAGACTGGGAGAGGGGCACCCCGGCCACGGCAGGTCCGGGGCTGAGTTGGGGCTGAAGGAGGGGTGCCTCCACCCCGGCCATGGCAGGTCCGGGCTGGGTTCGGGCCATTCCTCCCCCGGCTGCAGGTGATCCGGGCCTGGGTTCTGGCTGGGGGAGGGGTGTCTCGGCCACCCCAGGTCCAGGATTGACTTGGGACCAGGAGGGGGTGCCCCTCCCCAGATCCCGGCAGATCCCGGCTGGGCAGGTTCCCTGAGCACGTGTGCAGTGGCTACGCAGCTTACAGAGAATTTAGGACCCACTATTTACTTTTCTCCACTGTGAAAACTGACCATTTCTTCCTACCTTTTGTTTTCTGTCTTTTAACCAGTTTTTGATCCATGAGAAATTTCTTTCTTTTCCCATGACTGCTTACTTTACTCAAGAGCCTTTGGCGAGGGACCTTGTCAAAGGCTTTCTGAAAGTCCAAATACACTAGATCACCTTTGTCCACATGCTTGTCGATACCCTCAAAAATTTTAATAGATTGGTGAGGCATGATTTCTATTTACAAAATCCTTGTTGATGCTTCCCCAACATATCGTGTTCATCTATGTGTCTAATGATTCTGTTCTTTACTATAATTGTGATCAATTTGCCAGATACTGAAGTTAGGCTTGCTGGCCTATAATTGCCAGCTTTGCCTCTGGAACCTTTTTAAAAAATCAGCGTGACCTCAGCTATCCTCCAGTCATCTAGTACAGAGGATGATTTAAGCAATAGGTTACATATGCCACAGTTAGTAGTTCTGGAATTTCATATTTGATTTCCTTCAGGACTCTTGAGTGAATACCCATCTAGCCCTAGTGACTTGTTACTGTTTAATTTACCAGTTTGTTCCAAAACCTCCTCTACTGACAACTCAGTCTTCTCAGTCCTGACTAGAGGTAGGAAGGAAATGATTTTCCATCCCTTGGAAATATTTGGGATATCAAAACAATCTTCTTTCCCAAACTAGGATGAAGTTTAAAAAGGGTTCATCTCAATTTAGACCATTTTAATTTTTTTTTATTTTACTATAATCAGTTTAAATTTCAAAACCAAAAGTCATTTCAAACCAGCGAAACAAAACTTTTCATTTAAAAAATTGTCGAAAGAAAACATTTTGCCAATTTTGAAACTTTTTCCCCAACATTTTTTCAAGTAAAAAATTTAGTTAAAGCTGACCCTTGCCCAGAAAAAGTTTAGGTTTTGATGATTCAACATTTCCCAGTGATAAGAAGTTTCATTCAGAAATTTCAAACTAGTTGTATACCTGACCCACAGCACTTCTTACTATTCCATTCCTCAGAAACCCACCACCTGGCAACACATCATTCCATTATAGTCTTTGGTTCCCACACAGTTCTGCCTTTGTACCTTAATCCAAACTAGCAGCACTTCTTGCTTTTCCAATTCTGCACTCCCTGGCAGCTGTGCCAATGTACGTCAATCCCACCCCTGTAGTACCAAGTGCAATTCCAGCCCTAGACCTCCACATAGAAGCCCTCAGTCTAACTGTAAAACAGAAATATCTAAGTCAAACATAGGGCACTCCGAATATAAGTTGAGGAACATTATTTACTGAATAATCTGACTAGTTAGATACAGCAAGGTTATTTAAATTCAGCCAAAAGAGAGACTTGAACCTGCTCTTTTAGAGATATTTAGGCTTATTACTTAAATTAAAAAAAAATCACACAAATTCAGAGAATTCACTTTCTGCTTTATTTAGTAAAATGTAATGCTATAGGTCATGTAACCTCAGGCGACAAATCAGCTTCTAGACCCAGAGAGATGTGTAAGGGAACCCCAACATGGTACCAGTGCCAGATGAGGGGGAGAGAACCATGTATTAAGGGGGCAGAGACAGAGTTATCAGGGAAACAGAGCTGCCAATCTCTGCATAAACTTTCTGCAAGGCGTGTTTTTGACACGGCAGTTTCATCATATTGCCTCTTGCTCTCATATATGGCAAGAGGCAGTGGGAACCCAGAAGGACCAATGCAGTACAGTGCCATGGTTCCTGGAGCATTAAGATGAGCGAGGGTGGAATTGGCAATTGAGAAGGAGAGAGAGATACCTAGAGAGGAGAAAGAGCATATATGTATATGGAATGGAGAAGGGTTGATCACAGTTGACTTGGCCTCATATTCCTATTGTCTCAGGGTCTCCAGAGATGTTGGGCACAGTGAACTCTTCTTATACTGAGTGCAGGTGGCACTGGGCAGAGCCACAGTCTTTTATCTGGTGATTGAGATGGGAGTCAGAGCTCTGTCTTCTCCTCTGGGCTGGGATCTTCTTTCTAAAATACAGTAGGGGCAGGAAAGCTGGGTTGATACCATCATGGTTTTCCGCACAGAGATTAAGGGGGGAAAATATTTAAATTCCTGCTTCAACAGCCTATGTTGCCTAATTTCCCCATTCCATTTCAGTAGCCCCTGAGTTACTTTCATGGGGCAGCACAGGCCATGGGACCTCTGGCACACAAGGGCTCTTAGTACAGCAAGCTAAGCCATTATAAAAGCAATAGAAGCTCAGCACTGAATGAAAATGGAGGTTAAGTTTCCCCTCCCTCTGCAAATGGGTGGTGATTAATCTCAGGTAGATTTGGCCCAACTTTGAGTCCTTTGATCTGAAAGGTTCTTGGTGAATTTTCATTCTAAAGCCACGTTCTGTCTCCCTGACCCCCATTATAGCTATATTCAGGGTCCAAACGCATTCACCCCTGCTCCTAATCCCTGCATCCTGATGCAGCCCTACTCTTCATCTCCCCAGGCACTGCTCTCAGGAAGGGAAATGGCTTCCTTAAATGAGACTCTCACACCAGTCCTGAAGTCAAGGAATATGACACCTTATTGCTCTAGGCTAAAAAGTAAAAGTTGGGGCAGACAGAGGCTCTCCAAACCCAGTCAGCTGTACTATCGCTGAGATCTGATGCCCAAGCGTGGTGGAAGAAATGACACAGGCGAGGTTGCAGAGAGCTAAGAGCATCCTGCTCAGAAGCGTGTGAGCAGCAATGCTCTCCCACATACTGTACACTCACCCTTTGCTTTCTCTCTAAGAAGCCATTGCAGAAGTCCTGCACACGCTCCACTGTGACCTCACCCAGGGGCAGCACATCCTGCTCCTCATCTGGCATGTGGAATATAGCCAGAGCTGGCAGCTGGGACTTCTTCAAGTTGAAGAATGATATCACACGTTCATTGCCCTTCACCTTGCTGTCCACCAGGATGAAAAGAATCTGCATTGGAGAGAGAGCAAACTAGAGACCCTGAGGGACAGCAGACACACATGATCACACAAAGATTTAGTAGGATACCATTGTAATTAACTGTAGATACTAGACCTCTACAGCCACACTCCTGCCCCTGCGGGGCTTGAGAGTGCTACTACAACCCTGCCTGTGTCTCAGAGAATGCAGCTTTTCCTCCAGTTGCCACAGAAACAACAACTATCTTGCCTCTTTATCCAGCCCTGCATGAAGCCGACTGATAGCAGCACTACAACTTCAAGACAAACGCGGAGGTAGCATACAATCTGTTCTCTACACCAGATTTACAGCACCTAGACCCTTCGCAATGTCCGTTATGATGCATGTAATAAACCCTCTTTGTCCTTGGTGTTTTCATGTTTGTTTTCTACAAATGTTTGAGCATTCAAGCTTTCCTAGCCCGGCTGCTCTTGAAAAGTGCGTTTTTAGCTCAAATCGTCACTCAAAAGCTAATTTCAAATTGTGGGCCAAACCCTCAGCTGGTATAAATTAACACAGCTCCATTTAAATCAATACCAGTTTATACCAGCTGTATAGTCAATTATAAAACTCAAAATTAATGCTCTGCTGTTAGTTACAGTATATAACTCCAGGTTTCAGAGTAGCAGCCGTGTTAGTCTGTATCTGCAAAAAGAAAAGGAGGACTTGTGGCACCTTAGCGACTAAACAATTTATTTGAGCATAAGCTTTCATCTGATGAAGTGAGCTGTAGCTCATGAAAGCTTATGCTCAAATAAATTGGTTAGTCTCTAAGGTGCCACAAGGCCTCCTTTTCTTTTTGAGTATATAACTCATGTATTGTTATGCTTCCATTCCCTGAATACCTCTCAACCTTCAAACCTGCCGAGGTGTGACACAAGCCATCACTATTTAAATGGCCAAAATATGTAATGGCTGAGTTTTGTTGAGTGCTGCAGCATAGGTGACACATCGTATTTATTATTAATTATTATTATTATTATCATCATAAAATGTGTTTTAAAGATTGTTTTGTCACTGTGTGAATCAAAGGAAGTAGTTTTGCAATTGCGTACAATGTGTTTCCACACACCAGACATGCCAAACCCACAAAAATAATGCAGAAATTGGGCTTCTTTTTGGCTTAATTGGCTTGCGAGTTGCTTGTTGGCTAGTTTTTGGCTTGTAGCTTGTTGCTTCTTTTTTTTTGATCAGCTCCCGGCAAGCAGGGGCAAAGGGAGGAGAGAGTCAGGGGTGCACAGCGGGCCCACCACAGTCCCAGACTGCACGCCAGGGAGATCTAGTCACATAGAGTGTTGGGGCTCTTAGGGATTGGCTTGTTTTGGCCTTGTTTTTAAATGGGATTAGCTTGATTTTTGGTTTATTGTGAAAGTTGGAGTGCTTATTTACTGCATGAAAGTTGACAACTGTCATCCTCTTGTGCAATAACTACAGAAATATGTGTTCAAATGAGACCAACTTATATTGCATGGAAAGAACTTGTCTTTTACACTTAACTCCTAACACCTCTATCTTCGTGGACTGGCAAAGCTGAGTTTTCACTATTCTAACCATAGTGAAACCGCTTTCAGGGTCAACATTTGAATGGAGGAGGCAAAGTAAAATAATGAGATGTCTTCTGAAATGAGGCAGTCTTTCAGATGCACATAGCTACTTCAGCAATTCCCTCCAGTATTTTGACATACAGGAATGTGGTCCACTCACTGGTCCAGTGAATTTGTCAATAACCTCAAACTGATATGCTGTTAAATCATCCAATAATTGGTCACAGTATTTTCAGAAATTACAAACACCTGGGCATCAAACCAAATCTGGTACCAAGGCCCCTAGATCTGAAACTGCCCTTGCATTTTTCAACAAGTGATCCTCAGGGAAAAAAATTCTTCAGCATCTGCACAAGGCAGCCATTTAAAACATCAGTCTGTGTCCAAAAAAATCCATCTCCTCACTCTCTTTCAAGTGCTTCTTCACATGATGTCCAACTTTGATATCACGGCTGGGAAAATATGTTGTTAGGGTCATCCAAAACTGAAAGATCATTCTCCTATAGAGCATTATGCTGTCGAGTAGCAGCATGTTTCAGTTTTCCAGCATACTGCTGAAGCAGTCTCTGGATATCCCCATGCAGTGTCACCAGCTGGGTTGGGTATCTATACTTGGAGGTCTGGTATTAAATGCAGAAGTGGATCCAGTGTATAGTTGAGGAAGATGAAGATTAGTTGGATATAGTCCTGTAAGGATAGAAATCAGCTCCACTTTTTCTGGTCTTTTCTCTAAGGAAAGAAAATAGGAAAAGAGGGCAGACCTCTTATGCAGTGTGTGACTGATTACTTTGTGGAATTTCAGCTCCCTGATGGGAACATGTTTTATGATTATGAGTGGGATTTCATTGGCAAAGAGGGCAAATTCTTTCAGCTTGTGTTGGCTCTGGTAATTTGGAGCAAAATGACAAGACCAAAATCAGCCATCAGCTCTTCAACAAACAGTGAAAAAGCTTAGCTGCAGCTATCTGCCAAGTGAGGTATCTGCAGCCTGTATTTACAATTTTTTGATTTGCTTCTTTTAGCCATGAATAACACAGAGTTGTGTTTCCTAGTCATAGAGCCATAGAGTCTGATGAGAAAAATAAAAGGGTTGTAGATGGGCATGCTAAACTTCTGAAGTGTTCCCATTAGATAGTCAGATGTGCCAGTTCATGTTCCTGATGTACAGTGTACCATGTCTAGAAATTAAAAGACATTGCAGCCTTTGTTTTCATACAAGAATCCCACAAGGATAACCAGCAGGGTCTCATGTCCCAGGTCTGTATTCCGATCCACGCACACACCAAAAGAGACATTGTGACCAACAGCCACCACATCATTTTGGTACCAAACTCCAAGCTTATCCCTTGCAGTGGGGATATCTTTTGTTGCTCCATGTGTCATCTTCTTGAGAACATCTGCATCCATGCAGTATTTCTTTATGAACTTCACCAGTCGTTCTCCAGCAGTAAATGGCACATTGTATTCACCTAACATGGAAACAAAACCATTGTGCCTCCAAGACATTTATGTTCACTTCAAGTGATGAAAAATCTGACACTGTCACCCGCTTGGCATTTTGGCAGTGCTTCTCCGAATTGACATGGGGTTGACACCTAATGATCATCAAAGCTCATACAGAAGGTATGTTTCGATCCCTGTCTGCTCTCTGTCACCATTCAAAAGTGCTTTTCCGGGTTTGTGGATAAGTAACACACCTCCTCTCTTTTCTCTAGTGACTTATCACTGGTTGAACATCTGGCTTCCTCTTCTAGCATTTTACAATCTTCAGGTTCCACTCTAAAGCAAAAAGAAATATGTATTGGAACAATAGCCCAGCAGCTGCATCATGTATCCGCCTAAAGCAATTCAAGGTACGGACTCAGACTGTCTCCATTGGGTGGGGGGCACTTCAGGCCCTCTCCACTGTGGGATCCCAGCCAACCCCCCCAAATGGGTTCCCCAGCTGAGGCTTGAATTTCCTCTCAGTTGAAGAAAGGACCTCACATTGGAGATGACAGGAATGTTTCTCACACACTGGCAGTGATGGCTGAGTGACTTCTTCTCTTCCAGTCAGTGGTGTCCTCTTCAGCCTCTGGTAGGTCCAGTCAGCACCAGGGTCGTCTTCTCTTCCTTCTCCAGTCATTCTGGTTGTTGGCAGGATCTTCTTCCTGGACTGTCTGGGCATCAGCAATGGAATGCAGGCTCTCATTTCTTCCTTAGCTGGCAGGCTCAGTCGGCAGTGGTGGATGACAACAGGTGTTGATGCAGTGCTATAGGGGACTGAAATCTGATACCTTTTACAGCGATGGTTCTCTGACTGAATTACTAATGTGACTAACCACCACAGTGCAAAGTATGAATATTTACAACAAATCCTTTGCCACCAATCACAGAACAAGATTTATTCACTGATCATCAATGTTCCCTCTAATTTTTAACAGGCTGTGTGCGCAAAAAATTTCTTCTGTGCCACCGCCAAAGCAAAAAAAAAAAAAAAAGCCGTCGCCGAAGCCGGAGTGCGTGCAGTGTTTCGCCATGTGCGCAGGGTTTAAGATCTGTGTGCGCGCGCTCACACACACAGGACTTTTGAGAATCTGGGCTTTAGCCTTTTTGTGCCTCATCTCCCCATCTGTAAAATGGGGATAACAGCACTGTTGTACCTCACGTGATCTCATGTTTGTACATTACAAACATTTGTACGCTGTCATCATGAATGTGTATTCCTCCCTCCGCTTTTGTTGTCTCTGAGCTGACTTACACATAGTTAGCCCTTTTAATCTTTCCTCAATGATAATTTCCTCTGGATCCCTAATTTTTATTAGTTGTCTCTGAATTCCCTTCAGTGTCTCTCTCCTTCTGGTAATGTGGTGCCCAGAAATAAACATCAAATTCCAAGTGTAGTGGCACCAGTCATATAAGGCCCAGTTCTGCCACCCTTGCAGTCAGAAGAACCTTACTCCACAAAGAGTCCCATTGGCTTCAATTGGCAGAGAGACTATGGCTTCCCTGCTTCATTATATGATGTCTTTGAATGTGCAGCCAAGGTTTCTACTGTCCATTTTGGAAAATCATGTCCAATTTGCTGTCAGCTAGCACCTCTACTTCTCCTTCATCGTTATTGCTTTCCAGAATTCTCCCTCCCATTGTCCACAAATGCTATGGATTCCTTTTCTCCAGATGTGCTACGATCAAATCCTTTATTATTTTCTGCCCATGTTTCCTGCCCATCTGTCCTGACTAGTGTTTGCAACTTCTTCCAATTTAGTATCCTTCAGGAACCTCATTATATGCTGTTTATTTCTGCTTTTTGATCATGAATGAAGATGCTAATCTGGCCAGAGTTAACACAGTACACTAGAAATCTCCACTCCCACCAGAGGAGTTGTATATCTTCACACTTCCAAATATTCCATTACCTGTTCTCTATCAAAAGTTATTTTTACTGGGTCTTCTTTCCATATTCATTGTTCAAACTTCTTGCTATATGATTTTCATTTAAGACAGATTTTCAAAAGAAAGTGCTGTATCTCAGCAATTTCTGAGTCATGATTAACTTCATTCCTCTCTTCAGGAAGTTTGCTCAATTCAGTAAAGCTCTTAAATGCAGGCTGAACTTTAAGCATGTATTTAAGTCACACCAAAGTCAATAGAATTTAAGCAGGTGATTAAAGGTAAACATGTGCTTAAGTGCTTTGCTGAATAGGGATGCTTGGTTGAATTAGGGCCTAATGGGCCTACTTTCTCCCTAGTACTTTTCCCTAATACATTTGTAGAAGCCCCTCCTTCTTGCTCTTAACCCTTCTGACTAGTATTAACTCCTTTTGATTTTTTGCTGCCCTTTTCCCCCCAGTACTCTTACATGACTGTGTATTCCTTTTTTATTTGCTCCCTCTTTTTCCATTTCCAGCCAAACTAATCTAACCCCAGGCTTTCGAGCAGTCCTTTATGAAGCCACATTGGCTACTCCTTATCTATCATACTCTGACATTGCACAGGCATAAATGGCTACACGAGGTGCAAGGTAACGGAGATCATCTGTCCTGCCTCCCAAGCTTTCTCTTTCATCTCTCTTCTTTAATACCATTGACATCAGCAGCAGCCTTCCCATTATCAAGGCTCACAGCCTTGGAGTTATCTTTATTTCCCATCAGCAGTCCAGCTATCATGGTGATGGGACATGCTAGAAAGTGGTAGATAAATGAGATCAGATAGACTGGACTCTCCTCAGAGCTAGGCTCTCATCAAAACCTGCCATGACTTCTTGTACACCCAGGTAAAATTCCTCCCTTCCTCTTTCCCAAACTGATAAGACAATCACCTGTGCCCTAGTTAGTGCACTCATGGATTACCGCAACCTCCTTCTGTCTGACTTCCCATTTCTTCCTGCTTTAATCCATTCAAAATGCTGCCAGCAGAACAAGGTTTTTCAGCCATTTTTATCAAATCTCTCCACCTTCTTGATACCCTTTCTTGGGTTTATGTTTACTTCCACATCAAAGTTATGCTTTTCCTCTTCTCCTTCAGCCCCTGCCTATACCATTACCACCACCCCTTCTTCCTCCCTCTCTTCCTCCTGAGCTTCATTTAAAATCACTTTAATTCTTTGCTCATTCCCATTTTCTGCCATTTTTTGTCCTACCCCATACGTCTGGAACAGCTTCCCAGCTAACATATCCAAAGCTCCCGCACTCTTGAGGCTTTCAGCTAGAACAGCCAGTCACTGCTCTGCTTAAATTGGGTTGGTCTGTGTTCTGCTGAGGTCTGTTTTGTTTTTCTTGGATTGTTCTATTTATTTTGCTTTGTTCCAGATTGTGTTCTTAGGGGTCCATTGTGAGTTCAGATACCCTTCCAAGTCACAGTTCCTTCCCTACTCCCTGCTTGCTATTCAGGGCTTGTAATTTACTGCTGGCCTGTAGCAATAGTAAATAACTTACCCGCCCCCACCCCCATGCTGGCTCAGCTTCTCGGGCAAACAGGTAAGGGGTGGAACCAAGGCTCCACTCATGCTCCCATCCAGTCCACCACCACTCCTTGTTCATCTGCTCTGGGAAGAGAGTAGGCAGGCAAGTAGCCCTGCTTACTCCTTTGTGCCCAGACCTAAAGCCCAGGTAGCCCCCGTAGGGATGTAAGCAGTGGTTCTTACTCCCTCTCAGGCCTTTGTGTGGGCGTGTCAGCCAAGTCACCATCTAGCCCTATGGGGCAGGGAACTTGGTATTGGTCTGGTACAGTCCTAGTGTTATGCAGAATTATGTACATCTCTGGCGCTACATACATAAAATAAAATAACAATAACAACAATAAATAATGGGTCAGCTCCTGAAATCTTCCCTCTCTTTTCACTCAGGTAAACTCCCATTGAGTTCTGCCTGAGTCAAAACTAACTAAAAACTGAGTGAGGAGTCAGGACTTGGCTGGCTAATAATTTATAAACTATCTGGATCTCAGAACACCATTTGGAAAAGTGCCTTGTGAAGTCTTGCTTGGAAAGTGAATTCATATTAGCTTGGAGCTGGACATGTCACAGGAATGGAAAACTGGCTGTGGAACCCTATTCAAAGGCGTATGATGGTAAAGAGCAGTGCACTGAATTAGACGAGATGTCTAGGGGTGTGTAGCAGGGATCAGTGTTAGGGCCATGCAGTTTGGAGCTGCGTATAAAGAGACATCATATAATTGAGGAAAGAGGGAACAGTCTCTCGTTACAGGACACTGGTGAGACCACACCTACTGCACAGTAGCATTCAGTGAGTGTCTCACTGCTAAACAAATGTAGACATACAAGAGGGGATTCAATGGAAAACGAGTGGGGGGCAGGAGGTTGTTTGAGATCTATGTAAAGTAACTGCAAGGGATGCCTTTATGACTGGAGCTTAACCCTTAAAACACTAAGAAAAGGAGTACTTGTGGCACCTTAGAGACTAACTGATTTATTTGAGCATAAGCTTTCGTGAACTACAGCTCACTTCATCGGATGCACCCCATGTCCCAGATGACTGGAAAAAGGCTAATGTAGTGCCAATCTTTAAAAAAGGGAAGAAGGAGGATCCTGGGAACTACAGGCCAGTCAGCCTCACCTCAGTCCCTGGAAAAATCATGTAGCAGGTCCTCAAAGAATCAATCCTGAAGCACTTGCATGAGAGGAAAGTGATCAGGAACAGCCAGCATGGATTCACCAAGGGAAGGTCATGCCTGACTAATCTAATCGCCTTCTATGATGAGATTACTGGTTCTGTGGATGAAGGGAAACAGTGGATGTATTGTTTCTTGACTTTAGCAAAGCTTTTGACACGGTCTCCCACAGTATTCTTGTCAGCAAGTTAAAGAAGTATGGGCTGGATGAATGCACTACAAGGTGGGTAGAAAGTTGGCTAGATTGTCGGGCTCAACGGGTAGTGATCAATGGCTCCATGTCTAGTTGGCAGTCGGTGTCAAGTGGAGTGCCCCTGAGGTCGGTCCTGGGGCTGGTTTTGTTCAATATCTTCATAAAAGATCTGGAGGATGGTGTGGATTGCACTCTCAGCAAATTTGCAGATGATACTAAACTAGGAGGAGTGGTAGATACACTGGAGGGCAGGGATAGGATACAGAGGGACCTAGACAAATTGGAGGATTGGGCCAAAAGAAATCTGATGAGGTTCAATAAGGATAAGTGCAGGGTCCTGCACTTAGGACGGAAGAACCCAATGCACCGCTACAGACTAGGGACCGAATGGCTAGGCAGCAGTTCTGCGGAAAAGGACCTAGGGGTGACAGTGGATGAGAAGCTGGATATGAGTCAACAGTGTGCCCTTGTTGCCAAGAAGACCAATGGCATTTTGGGATGTATAAGTAGGGGCATAGCTAGCAGATCGAGGGACGTGATCGTCCCCCTCTATTCGACATTGGTGAGGCCTCATCTGGAGTACTGTGTCCAGTTTTGGGCCCCACACTACAAGAAGGATGTGGATAAATTGGAGAGAGTCCAGCGATGGGCAACAAAAATGATTAGGGGTCTGGAACACATGACTTATGAGGAGAGGCTGAGGGAACTGGGATTGTTTAGTCTGCAGAAGAGAAGAATGAGGGGGGATATGATAGCTGCTTTCAACTACCTGAGAGGTGGTTCCAGAGAGGATGGTTCTAGACTATTCTCAGTGGTAGAAGAGGACAGGACAAGGAGTAATGGTCTCAAGTTGCAGTAGGGGAGGTTTAGGTTGGATATTAGGAAAAACTTTTTCACTAGGAGGGTGGTGAAACACTGGAATGAGTTACCTAGGGAGGTGGTAGAATCTCCTTCCTTAGAAGTTTTTAAGGTCAGGCTTGACAAAGCCCTGGCTGGGATGATTTAATTGGGGATTGGTCCTGCCATGAGCAGGGGGTTGGACTAGATGACCTCCTGAGGTCCCTTCCAACCCTGAGATTCTATGATTCTATGATTGATTCTATGAAATTGGTTAGTCTCTAAGGTGCCACAAGTACTCCTTTTCTTTTTGCGAATACAGACTAACACGGCTCTTACTCTGAAACCATAAAACACTGAGGATTAGTATATTTGCTCTTCAACCCACTCTCTCGCCCACTAATAGGTGCTTCAGCCCTCTGCCAGCAGCTGACCCATCCCTGGGCTCTAACGCAACAGCCCCAATTCTTTCCAGCTTCCATTCCCTCCCACAAAAACCCCTTCCAAAAGGGCTTCAGCTCAACCCCCTGCCCCACTGTTGGTTTCTTCCCCCAACTTGTCTGCCATGCCCAGGACTTCCTATTGCTGCCAGGTCTGCCTCCTAACTAGTTCCATCCCCATGCGCTCCTGTCCAGCCCAACTGCAAGCTGAGAACCAAGCCTGGGAAGGTGGGCTGTTTGGGGAGTGCTTGTTTGTAGTCAGGGAGAGCAGGTGGCAGCGGGGAGGCAGGGGAAATCTGTCTGTGGAATCCCCACTGTGGGAAATCTGTTCACATGCCCAGGGGACCCACCTGCAAATCCCTTCAAACAGCAAATTCACAGGTCTTTTTCCTGGGAACTAATGAGAGCTAAAAAATCGTTGTGGCATTCATGCTATCTGGCCATTTCAATAGCACTTTTCAGTATCCAAAAGGGAGCTCCAGCTGTATAGCCAGAGATCACTTGGCACACCAGTGGAATGTAACCATTGCTGGGGTGAAAGGCAGCAGCTGTTTGTCATCTCACAACAAAATACATCAGCTATTTAGGACAAGAAGCAAAGAAGAGCACAATATCCAGCTGAAACCACAGGGCAGATTTTAGAGATGCAGCGTGTATTGGGCACCTTCCCTGTTAGATCATGAACCAAAGAGGGTTGAGCAGATTGGCTCCTTTTGTCTTGGACTATCACCTATCTCCACTTGCTTCTCCTCTTCCCCACTCACCTGGCCTCTGTTCTCCCTGGGCATGTGGGATGACTTCCTCCCTCCCCCTGGGGGAAGTCACTCTTCTTCCCTCTCAAATAATCCTCTCTTATGGCCTCTCCTCCCCTCCTTTTGGCCTCACCTTTCCTCGGAAGAGTTCCGCTGCCTCCCGGTACCTGCGCACTCGCTCCGTATGGTCCTGGGAGGTTTTGTCTGTGAAGAGGAGGAGGTGGGTCTGGACTGTACTGTTGAACAAACCTATTGCCGTCTGCCAAAGACAAACGTGACACCAACAGACAGACACAGCGATTAGGAATAGTAAATCTGCTGCATTATTGGAGTCCTAAATCCCAATGGCACAGATGAATTCGCTCTCTACGAATCACAGCCCAGGCCATGTTCTCAGATTGAAGTCAAACTCTGGAGGAACTGAAGTTGTGTCCCTGAAGGCTCCTAAAGTCATGGTTTGGGGGACACCTGAGCCAAGGGTCTGGAGGCCCTGGGGCTAAGGCTTGGAGGAAAGACAGACTGTTCAGGGAGAGGGCAGGAAGACAGAGTCTGGGGACAGCAAGCTGAAGCCCAGAGGGGCAAGAATCTGGAATTGGGAGCTCTTGAGGTGCCTGGATAACAGGGACCACAGGGAACTAGGGGTTGCAAGGGACTCGGGACTGGGATCTGGAGGGGATGGGAGTAAGCAACTTGGGGAGTTCATGGAGTTAACCAGGAAGCTTCTCCAGCACCTTGTTTTCTTTCTTTAACATTAGCTGTGAGTGGTGGGGATGCGTCTTAAAATAGAAACTGTTGACTAAGCAACGTGTGAGCTGGGTAGGTGGGAGCACAGAGGGTTAAGTCTCCATCTGCAGCTCTTCAGGAAGAAATGGGTTGGACACCCCCCACCCCCCAGGGAAGGGGGAAAGCAGGCAGCACACACTGGCCCTCTGTGAAGACACTCTGGGTTGGTACCGCCAATGGTGTTTTTTGCACAGTCTCCAGTTGGTGGGCAAATTGTCATCTGACTTTTCCCCCCACCCACTTCCTGAAGTGCCGCAGCCGCTCCCTCAAACCAAACAGAAGTCTGGCCAGGCTGCCTCTGACCCTGTGCCTCTCCATGTGCCAGTCCAGACCACAGAGGCAGCCTGTGTAAATGCCTGCCAGCATTTCTATGAAGGAGAGGAAAGAGTGAGCCGACTAATAGGGATGGGGTCAGGGAGTGCATTTCTGTAACAGCCTTCCATCAGGGAGCACCAGGTCTCAGGTAGTGTGGGAGGGCCTAAGTACCAGAGTTTCACCTTAGCCTAATTGCTAGTGGACTTTCATCCACCCCCATAACACCTCTGCATAATGTTGCCTGAGGGTGGGAGAGGTCAGGACTGGAATAGCAGGGGGCTGCAAGTCAAGCGTGAGGAGAGCTGGAAGACCCTGTGGGAATGGACAGGCCTGGAGAAGCAGGCGGTGAGGTGAGTTGAGTCAGGATTGAGGTGTATTGGAAGTGCTGCTTGAGAGGGCACAGGCCTGGGAAAGCAGGAGGTGTTGCAGCAAGCCAGGGTTCACGGGTCCGGGGGAAGCTGTGAGGGCCCAAAGAATGGAAGGTAGGGAGTTCTGCAGGACTTGCTTTGACCCATGTGGCCTTATATTGTTTGGGGCCTATAATATACTTAAAAGAAACTAGTTTATTTATACATTTGTGAGCCTAGAATAAATATTAAACTAAAGAAAGGCAGGTATATTAGCAGAGCAGGTTGTGCTCCGGGACTGGACCAGCAGGAGGCCCGCCAGGTAAGAACTGTAGAGCTGTGCTGTGGCCTAACGAATGAAACAACATGGGCGCTCCAAGTCAGACTTGAGATGGGTGGGCTAAGTAGTTTGAGAGGGGGGAGGCAGGAAGAGGGGCTGGGGATTGAATTGAAGGAATAATGCTGCAGGTCAGGACTGAATGGCTTTTGCAGAGCTGTGAGATGAAGGGCAGGACTCGAATAATAGATAATTAGCTGGTAGAACTCACCACCACAGGATACCTTTGAGGCCAAGAGTTTAGTAGGATTCAAAAAGGGGCTCGACATTTATATGGATAATGAGACTATCCACAGCTACATTAGACTGTATGTGGATGTTTGACGAGGGATAGAAGTCTTCATGCTTCAGGGCTTAAGCCAACCACTAATAGATCAGAGTTAGGAAGAAATTTCCCCTGTGGGAAATCCTCTGCAGGATTTCCTGAGCCTTCTCTGAAGCAGCTGCTACTGTCCACTTCTGGAAACAGCATACTGGTTTAGATGGACCACAGGTCTGATTCAATATGGTGATCCCTTTGCTCCTGTGAATACAAGGGGGCATTGCCCATCAGGAAAGAGAGGCAGTGGTAGAGGTGTCTGCACAGACACCTGCATGGCTCCTGCACTGTGCTCTTTGCCCACCAACAGTCGCTGCAAGTCAGGATCCTATCATCCCCCCAGAATGAAAAACCAGCCAACTAGACAGAGCTTAAGAGAAGGTGGGTGCGTGGGAGGGGGTTTTGGGGATCCTTAGTTACCACAGGGTTGTACTCTGTCACCAGTCGCAGCTCATTGATCCGAATGAAACGGCTCATCTTGGTGGCATCCATTTTTTTGCCATCGGTGAGTTCCAAATCTTGACGTTTGTCGTCCACCTACAACAATGCAAGGAAACCTTAAATCACTGCTGTTCTCCATTCAGTACCCCTTCCCTGCCCTCTGTCCAGTGGCACGGGCAGACATACACAAATGCTCCTGTGCACATAGACACCTGTGGATGCCTTCATACACACACCTTTCACCACTGGAAACTCTCTTGGGGACCACTGGGCCTATAAATCTGCCATCTTGCTCTTTTGCCCAGTCTCTTCCTCAAGCTTCCCATGACAGGACAAACTCATGGAATAGGAGGAAACACTAAGGGTGCCAGACATCCCTGTATCGTCAACTCAAACTCCACTGGAGCCAGGGGGGATTAGCTGACAATCTCTCCTGGGCCTTCTGGGGAGACAGCATTAAACAAACCCAACTCCCTCCATCGCTCTCGCCCTCTCCTTTAAAAAAGTTCTGCTTATTTCATTCTTTCTAAAAGTAATAAACATTGGCACAGGCCTGTGTGGATTTCCTGGAAACATTGTGCAAGCAGGAAATCTCTCCAATAAAGAGAGGATTTTTTCCAGTACAGCCAAGAGAAAATCAGGCCTCGCAAAGATCATCTTTAGGGAACAATCCCATCCCATCTCCCCCCTCCAACCCTTCATCACTATCTGGAGGCTGTTTTATTGAAAGTCTCTTCCGCTCTCTTCCCCATAAACAGGGAGAAAGGGAAAACATCAAACAACAGCTAACCCCCGAAGTATAACAGCTACACATGCAGTTACATTTCAGGAGACGGCTAAATCAAGGGATTGGGCTGTGGAGCTACAGAACAGTAGAGTACAGCTGAGCCCTTTGGAATTTAATTGCCTTTTCCAAACATGCTGTGCTAGGCTCATGGAACTTGTGTCCACATAGATGTCCCATATTTTATTCGCTATGTCTGCTCACCCTCTACATGTACGTTAGCTGTGCCAGAGGTGTGCAGGCATGCAACCCTTTTTTCCATCCCATGGTCACTGTCACTGTGTCTTTGATCCAATATGTTCCTATGCTCCTTTAAGCCACTGAACTAGTTGCTCCTGAAATCACAGGGGATGATTCTTCTCTCACTTACACTGATGTAAATCAGGGGTAATGCCACTGAAATCAGTGGAGTCCCACTAGTGCAATCCAAAACCAGCACAAGTAAAATCAAACAGGCCCTTGGGGCTGATCCAAAGTCTATCAACACCAAAGGCAAAGGCTCCCATTTACTTCAGTGGGCTTTGGACTGCAACCTATTGATTCCCATTCCTGAGAAATTATATTCAGATATACTCTTGGATTATGCAAAGGATGCATCTCTAAAAAAAAGTGTTGCATTTAACAGTTTAGCTCAGATCCAAATGGCTCTGTCACACCCTACCCTCATAACATATAATTACCTCAATTAATTATGTCCTTTTTCCGTTGATCAAGCCAGATCCTCAGCTGGCAAAGATCAGCATACCTCTACTGACTTCAACAAAGCAACACCAATTTATATCAGCTGAGGATCTGGCCCAGGAGTATAATCATTGTGGTTTAAGTTTGGTACCCTTTATGGTGTTTCCATGCTATGCAAAAATAAAGGAACATTGTTTTATGTCTTTGATTAATTGCTGTCCTTTTGATTTGTCTGCCTGTCTTCCCAGTGCTTCCTCTGATGAATATTTTATTCCAAGTTCCTGTTCCAATTTCTTTTTTCAAAAAGATCTGATCCTACTCCTACACACTTATTCAGAAAAAAAAAATATCTAATATAAACTAACTTTTGTCAGTGGAAATTTTACAAACAAATTGCCAGTCAAAATTTATTCTGGCTTGGGGATTCAATCTGTTGTTTTTTTCCATTAAATGATGTTTCAGTTGCAAAAGTGGAAGAAGCATGCATTGGGAAGATTGTATTTAATGTGAATTGTTTCAAATGTCATGCAATTGCCTCTATCAGTTTCCTCTATCCTCCCGCCTTAATTATCCTTAATCTCTCCCACATTGCAAAAACAAAAGATCCTTAAATGTCCTTGGAAGAAAATGATTATGACTAAGAGCCCATCGTAGAGATAAGTGTTTTTGCAGTTTGTAGCACCTGCTGACAGTAAATCCGGTGTCAACTACTAGATCTCATGTGATATTCACTCATTCTCTTTTACACAGAAGGGGGAGAGATCTAGCTACATTATATGAACTAGCAAAAAGAAAAGGAGTACTTGTGGCACCTTAGAGACTAACCAATTTATTTGAGCATGAGCTTTCGTGAGCTACAGCTCACTTCATCGGATGAACTAGACTATCCATAAAGCGCCTGAGCTCAGCTCAGGAAGTGATTAGAGCAGGCAGAAAAGACAAAGGTGGCTTACACCATCTTTGCACCTGAGGCCAGCTGGGGACAGGAATAGTCCCTGGGGCATCTCTAATTTATGTTCTTCTGAAAGAGCCCTCTATGGGCCATTAAAGCAGCCCAGAACAGCCAGAGCAAACCGTACTCTGGCCACTCTCCTGCCTGTCCCAAATATGCCTTGCTCTTTCCCCCAGCCACTTTGCTGTCATGCCCCTACATCAGGGACTTCAAGGGGATGGGCACCACAGGGAACTCCAATATGCCACAGGCATTTCTGAGTGAGAAAATCTGCCAGCCCTGAGGGCCCTATACACTGGCAGAGCTGGTGTACAGGGGCAGCAGGGAACCCCAGAATCAGGGCCTTTCTAAAGATGCCTCAGATCAGGACATTCTTTACTAGTGAACATGAACAGTGTTTATACAATAACACTATCCATCTTAGATATTTATAGGATACCCAGGCAACATCTAGGCACAACACTAATAAACTTATACTTTCAAAACACTGTACAAACATTCACTAATTTATCATCACAGCATCCCTGGCCTTGTCTCCACTAGCCTTTTCTCCTAATTTTTTCCACCACTGCTAACCCCGGTGGAGCTCCACCAATGGAAGAAACAGCTGAAGCTGTAGGGAACAGAAGGCACCAGTGGCTGCCACTGTTGCATTTTTACTACCATGTCATCAACTACATTTGTTCCGACCAGGGCTAGACAATACAATAGTAAAAATGCTGGTGCCATATCCTTACTGGATCTCCTGCTATTGCTACCTCCAATGAATTAGTAATGGTGGGAAATAGTCAAGTGTAAACACACTCCATTGTGAGGTAGGTAGCTAGATAACTCTTATTATCTCCACTTTATAGCTCGGGAAACAGCAGCACAGAGATGTGTGATTTGCCCAGTACCACACAGTGAGTTAGGGAAGGAGCTGGGATTCAAACCCAAATCTCCCGGCTGTGTCTACAGTCAAACTGTTCCCGAACTAAAGTGGCTCAACACTACCCAATCACTTTTGAAAGTTTTTCCACCGCTGTTTTAATTCACCCCTTGAACAGTTAGGATCCTACTCAAAATGCAAAAGTGAATTGTTCTCCAGAAGCCCCCATCCTTCCTCCTTTGGTCTGGCCTTCTCCATGCTAGCAGAAACCTTCATCCATATCACCCTGAACATGTTCTCTGATACCCAGGCAGCGGTGAAGGGGAAACAGTTCTGTATCTCACCATTACAGAACGGTTTTCAGTGCCCCGAGCAACGTGGGCAGACGGGGCAGAGGCATGAGGCAGACATACCATGCGAAAGATGGAGATGGTATTGCTCGTGATGTTATAATGAGACAGGACCTCGGGGTTGGTGCTGAGTCCAAACGGCACCTCCTGGATTTTTCCTACAACAGTGTGGAAGTTCGAAACTTCTGGCCTCTCTAATTCCTGAAGGAGTGGGAAAGAGAGTAAAAAGGAGAAGGAAGATGGAGACATGGAGGGAAGGAGAGATGGACAAGAAGAGAGAGAAAGGGCATAGTAAAAGGAGAGAGAAAGAGAAAAAGAAGGAGGGGGAAGGAGAGGTAAAGAAAGAGAAAATAATATTAGAACCAGCTGAAGTTACTCACCCAGGTTTTCTTCTCCCTCTTGACATTGGCCAGACAGCTGCTTTGGCAGCAGCTGAGATTTGCAGGGACTAACGGTGACATCTTGTGGCCGCTCAGACTAGAGCGGGTGTAAGCACTCTGCCACTCTACCCTCCAAGTCTCAGGAGAAGAGGGGCTTCGTTTCCAAGCACAGCTCAAGTCTCCCCACCAGAACATGTGTTCCCAATCCACCTCCCCACACCCCACTCACATCCTGCCTGCTTATTTCTAGCTGTGTGCACATCATTGTGGGGAGGGCGAAAGCTTGGGGGTTAAGAAGGGACTGAGTGTCAGCAGCAGGGAATTGGGGAGGCGTCAGGGAACCTGTACTGAAGGTCAGGTAGGGGCAGGTGAGCTGATGGGGTTCAGGGAGAGGGAAGTGGGGGTCATGGAGACTATTGGGTATCAGAAGGAGGTGAAGGGACTGCGGAGGGCTTAACATGTGTTGTATCTGAATCTAAAATCTGACTGTCTGAGGAGTGGGTACTGGAAGAAAGTTGAGGGGCTGGTTCCTTTAGCGTCATCCATTTCCTCCTCCTTAGCAATCAGCATAATCATTGTCCTTCATGTTTATTCTTTGTTCACCCCCCCATACACACACCATCCCCTGCACAGCAATGTGACTGTGTGTGTATGAGTGTAAAAACAGGTCCTGCAAGCTAATCTCTTTTACCCCATACTCTTCCTCCTCATCAGCTTCTTCCTTCCCTTGTTTCCAGGACATTGAAGGGAAAGTCTCCCTCTTTCCCTACCTCAAGCTTCCCGGGCAACAACTCAAAAGATGTACGATCGGGACACCATTTGTCCCGATATTCAAGTGAGGAGGCAGGCGGGAGATGGGTGGGCAAGAGGGGTGAGGAAGCGAACGGGGAGGCGAGCGGCAGGCAGACGCACGGTGAGGAGGAGAGCGGCAGTCAGGTGAACAGGAGGACGCTGGACGGACAGCGAGGAGACTAGTGGGGAGGCGAGCAGTGGGCAGCAGGCGGGTGGATGGAGAGGAGAGCGGTGGCTGCATGTGGCAGGTGGATAGCGAGGAGACTAGTGGGGAGGCGAGCAGTGGGCAGCAGGCGGGCGGATGGAGAGGAGAGCGGTGGCTGCACGTGCCAGGTGGATAGCGAGGAGACTAGAGGGGAGGCGAGCAGTGGGCAGCAGGCGGGCGGATGGAGAGGAGAGCGGTGGCTGCACGTGGCAGGTGGATAGCGAGGAGACTAGAGGGGAGGCGAGCAGTGGGCAGCAGGCGGGCAGATGGAGAGGAGAGCGGTGGCTGCACGTGGCAGGTGGATAGCGAGGAGACTAGAGGGGAGGCCGATTTGTCCTGGGCCCCGCACCGCTCTAGGGATGGCCCTGGATATAATATCGAAATGGCTAGCTGAAACAAGGCATGGAACAATCCTCCCTGAGAGTGAGTTTGGGAGGCTTCCAGTGAAAAATTGGGTTTGATTTGGGCCTGTGGCCATCGCATTTCTCACACTTCCAGGGCATGTGCAGTGATAGTACTCTTTTCCCCAGGACAGCATAATGTTCTGAGCCAAGGCAGGGTGTGTGCTGCGTCTGTGTTACACTAGTTCAGCTGCATGCTCAAAACCAGACGGAAGGTTTGTAGAGAAGAAATATGCCTTACTGTGTGCAGTGAAGCCCAGCCTCATGCAGGGTGAAATTAACCTCTGTGCAGATGGTCAACGCAAGGCCTAGGCCCCACTTAAGAACGAGTCTGAGAGCTGAGCCAGGACATAAGTGATGATCAGGCCTCCACCTGGCCCTCTGCACAGGAATCACTTTCACCCTGTGTGCCCCCCTTGTACTAGGCGTGCCGAAAGAGAAGACCCAGAGAAAATTCTGTGACACTATAATCTGAGAAGGTAGCGCTTGTGTGGTAGACACTCAAACAGCAGAAATCATCAGTTCTGTTTAAAACACCCAGCCTTAACTCTGCCCCTTACGAATCACCTTTTGTTACATGGACATGTATTATTTCTGAAATTAGAGAGTCTTTCCAATAAACCAGCCATGGGGAGTCCTTTATAGCCCCCCCCCCCCACCTCCTCCAACCAAAGGAACATGTGGGCTAAGGGCGTAGAAGCTCCTGGGAAGCAGCCTGTTTGGAGAGTACAAAGTTTCCCTCCCTGACAAAAGCCATGAGCCAAGGAAGCAACAGCAAATCAGTGGGGCTGGCAGGAGGCACCTTTGGAACCTTAGACACCAGTGATGTCCTTTGGGCGCTACTTCCTTCAGTTCTTACTCTGGGAGTTTTGTTATCCTTCCTGCTGATTGGGTGCCTGCATAAGTCTCCTCCCTCACTGTCACAGAATCGTAGATATGTAGGGCTGCAGGGGACCTCGAGAAGTCATCAAGTCCAGCCCCCTGCACTGTGACAGGACCAAGTAAACCTAGACCATCCCTGACAGGTGTTTGTCAAACTTGTTTTTAAACACTCCAGTGATGGGGACTCCATGACCTGCCTTGGAAGCCTATTTCAGAGCTTAACTACCCTTATAGTTAGAAAGTTTTTCCTAATATCTAACCTAAATCTCCCTTGCTGCAGATTAAGCCCATTACTTCTTCTCGTACCGCCTGTGGGCATGGAGAACAATTGATCACCATCCTCTTTATAACAGCTCTTAACATTTGAAGGCTGTTATCAGGTTGCCACTCAGTCTTCTTTTCTCAAAACTATACGAGCCCAGTTTTTTCACCCTTTCCTCATAGGTCAGGTTTTCTAAACCTTTGATAATTTTTGTTGCTCTCCTCGGGACTCTTTCCTATTTTTCCACATCCTTCCGAAATTGTGGTGCCCAGTACTGGACACAGAACTCCAGCTGGGACCTCACCAGTGGAAAGTACAGCGGGACAATTACCTCCTGTGTCTTACATACAACACTCCTGTTAATACATCCCAGAATCATATTAGCCTTTTTTGCAGCTGCATCACATTGATGACTCATATTCACTTTGTGGTCCACTATAACCCCCAGCTTCTTCTCAGTGGTACTATTGCCTAGACAGTTAGTCCCCATTTTGTAGTCATGCATTTGACTTTTTCTTCTTAAGTGAAGTACATTTCACTTGTCTTTATTGAATTTCATCAGTGCAGTGAGGGTCCTGCAGAGGGTCCCTCCACTGCAGTCTTGATCCCCCTGCCTTCCATTCTCCATTAAGGTCCTTTCTGGCCTTAAATTCTGTGACCTATGCTCCCCTGCATCCTTCCCTCCATTCCACCTCAATATTTCCCTTCTTCCATTTCCTATTCCTGTGCTCCTTAACTCACCCCTCTATGCCCCCCCATTACCCCATCCCCAACTATGGAGTTCACAGAATGTTTACCCCTTCGCCCTGATCACTCTGCTTGTTTGTTATTATCCCCTCCCCTTCTGCCCACATCTGTCTTTTCTATTTAGATTGTAAGCAGTTTGAGTTGGGGACTGTCTTTACTCTGTGTTTGTACAGCACCCAGCCCAAGGGGCTCCAACCCCGGTGGAATACAAGTAATCAATAGTAATGTAACTAGGGAACTGAGAGATTATCTAAACAGACCTGGAAGAATCCAATGACGGCCACCTCAGCAGCACTGATGAAGACTGTTGTGGCTGCAATATCTCTCAAAAGCACAGGTTTCTTTGTGTCTCCAGTGACGTCTGGAGGGAGCACGAGGACGAAATGTCAGAATCATATCAGGCATGGAGAGCAGCCCAGAGCTAAGAACCCACCCGCCCACCCACACACACACACACACCCCACTACCATACACGCGCGCACTTTGTGCATGCTGATCTCGGCAGATCTCTCCCCCCTCTGGATACTGACAAACCTCTGTGAGGGGACTTACATCTCACATCCCTTCATCCACTGTACACGCTGACCCCAGTGGCTCTCTCACCCACCCCATTCGTTTTCTGGCCTGACCACAGGGTCACTTTCTTACCATGGGGCGCAGGGCTCTCCTCAGCACATCCTGATGGGCAGCCCCAGGTGAGGAGGGAAAAAAAGAGACACCACAAGGCAGAGGTCGCCATTATCCTGATGTCTCCTCTCCTTGCCATGGGCTCTGCTTTGGACTCTGCCTGGAAAGGTGACACGTCAGTGGTTTCTTGGTCAGGCGTCGTTCTCCCAACAGTGTGGGAACTAAGCACCTGGCACTGGTAAAACCTTCAACTTTGGAGATAAAAGTCTGGCAGAAAGATAGGGTCCCAGTGCCTCACTGTTCTGCACAGGTTACGGGGCTGATGCCGAACAATCTGACCCTGACACCTCTGCACTGAGACCAACTGGAGAGCAGTGACCCCTGCTGCTCCCACAGAGACATTTCCATGCTATGCACTCTGGAGGGGCAAGGCTGGTGAGAGTACCCCATGCTGGCACCAGGGAGCAGCTCCAGATGCCCCTTTCCTTTCTTCTGAGCCCTGGGCACTCCTCCCCAGTCCTCTGCACCCCAACCCAATGAGACTACCCCCTGCTTGTACCAGAGAAGCTATTTCCCTTCTCTGTGCACTAAGTCCCGGAGGGTCTCGTCCTCCCACTGCACCATGGCCAATCAGACAGTCTGGCCTCAGCATGGACCACTCCCGGGACAGCTGATTGTATGGGTGGCACGAGAGACCATGTCTCTGCTATGGGAGATAAGGAGCAGATGCCTAAAAATGCCATGGAGGCCACATTATACCAGACTAGACACACAACATAGGAACACACAAATGCTAGACTGGATCAGACCAGTGGGCCACCTAGTCTGGTATCTTCTCTAATAGTGGCCCACACAAGAGGCTTTGAAGGAAACTGTATAAGGGAGCTATGAAACAATTTGCCCACAGGAAAAATGTCTCCCTAAACGCCATTAGGGTGAGGCTGGTTTATGCGCTGAAGTATGAGGGTTATAGTCCTTATTAGACACTTGGGATTTTTTCAGTCCTTTCTCTAACCCTGGATACTGTTTAGCCACATACGATCTTGCAATACTCTGCATGTGTGAAAGGCGGAGTGAGGAGACATGTTCCACAAAAGACTGAGAGCCTCACTCAGAAGGGAAGAAAGAAACTGACTTTATTCTTGGGACACTGGTGTCTTTACAAGTCATGGCAGCTAATTGAGTCTCCTTGACTGCTTTTGTCTTCAAAGGCAGGACTATGATTTGGGCACCACACCAGGATAAGAAGACCATAATGGGAACAGCCATTTACAGTGAGCACAAGGCAGAAATAACACCATGGAGGACCATTTAGGGGGGCAATTCGCCCTGCCATGAGAGTTGTAGAGCTGGCAAGATGATTGTGTTCCCTCAAAAAGGCACTTCAGAGACCTGATTTGGAGCAAAAGAGGGACCAGAAAGGAGAGGGATTCTTCCCAATTTAGCCCCTCATATGTCACGACAGCTCTAGGTGGGTTATTTTCAATATAGCAGCGGGAAATGCAGAGGCTGTCCGTGGGCCTGTGCAAAGACCTGCTTTTAACAGAATCTCCTGTGGCAGGAAGGAACAAGGGTTAGGAGGGTTCTGGAACCCTTTTGTGGGGGGCAGCATGGTGTGCGACTAGTGCAGCAGGCAGGGGAAGGAGAGAGAAGGCAGCTTGAGTGAGCTCACTCTGTCCACTCCTTCTTAATGGACAGATTCCACTCCCAGGTGAGATGGTCATGCTTGTCATCATCAGTGAAGAAGGACTTGTTATGATAGGTGCCCCGAGCCAGCATGCCCTTGGGTGTTTCCTCAATAGGTGTCAGGAATTCGTACTCCTCCGGCCGTGGCCCATAGCTGCCAACCATGAACGTAGCTTTATCCACTAGGAGTAAACAATCCACAAGGGAAAAGTCCATGAGGAGGGAAGTAAACAAGGAGAGGAAAAGCTGGGTTCCCGAGTACGGATCACACAGGAACTGAGGCAGGCATGAGCGGGAGAGGGCAGAGGCAGGGGGCAGACAGACTCACTGAATGAAATGATGCGAGATTTTTTTGCAGAGTCTATATATAGAATCTATGTGTGGAATGAGGATCTCCCTCAGGATAGCCTGAGAAGGGCTGTGTGTGTACAAAAGGAAGAGGGCTCTTTATACGGTTAGAAGCTCTGTGGGGTAGCACAGAACAGGCTGTTTTTGCCTGTGTCTGTTTGAAGGCTCTGTATGGAATGGGAAATTCTGAGAGGGTGGCTTGGGCAGAATCTGTATATAATGGAAACCTGTGTGATGAGTGGTGTACACATGGCTGCCTGTGTCAGGGGAAGGCTCAGTGTAGGATGAGAGCCTTTGGAAGGGGCTCTTTGATCTGAGGGATATCTCTATAGGCTGAGAGAATTTGTGTGCAGGGTTGGGAGTGCATGGGGGGGTTGGTGTGTTTGGGAGGAGAGGGGGTTCTCTCTTACTCACCCTTCACCCCCGTCCGGTAGCTGTGCTGCACATATTTCAGTCCGGACACAATGTCCCTATTTACCTGCAAGAGGAAGTGATCAGAGATGAGTCTAATGAGGAGGGTCTCAGTGCAATCTCTCCTGCTCTCCTCCCCTCAACCACACACAGACATTCCTATACCAGCTCCCCCCGCCACTACTCTCCTCCTTCCCTGTGCTGGACAGGGCGGGACAGGCCTCAGGGCCCAACATGGAGCAGACATTGCTGAGGGAAGCCCTGGCAGTTCTCAGTAGCCAGAGATGAGTTTTCACACAACCTGGATACTTCTGTTTCTCTAATGTGCATCAGAGTTCTTCCTCTCCTTGCCCAAGCCCCCAAGGTGGTTTGGTGGGGCGAGTTAACCAGTCTCTCAGGAGGCTCTGCAGAGACGATTGGGGGAAGGCTGAATGCAGGAAAAGCACAAGGTTCACAGCTGAGCATTCCCATGTTAAACCCCAGAACCAGCTGACTGGAGTCATGCATTCTGCACAAAGAGATGGGGAAAGTCTAGGGTAAGACTAACTGAGCTCACTCCCTCACCTCAAGGGCTGCAGGGGACTGGGATCACTGAAGGGGTGGGAAGCTCATTCCCAGGATATGGAGGGAGATGGTTCAACTAGTTAGTTAGCTAGTGTAGACACAGCCCCAGTAATCTCAATATTCTCCAGGAGAGTCACAGCCTGGCTGCATCCCCTGCTTCTCCCAGTCTGGACACAGTGCCTCACTGAAGCATTATTAAATCCGAAAACAACACAACATGCTCCTTCACATCCCAGGGTTCAGTTTGCTGTGCCTACAGTGATCCCAATCCTGGCCAGCCCTGGGAGCCAGGGAGAGAGTTAAGATAACTAGTCTGGCCATAGCCTTATCCCATCAGCAAGGGTGGGAAATTTAAGGAAACATTTCCTAGCAAAAAGAAGACTGGGGTGTAACTCTTGGGGTGTCATTATCTCTAGGCCTGTGTGCAGTAGAGCTGCATGGAAATGGTGGAAAATTTGTCCACATTAACATTTTCACTTTTTCAGTTCAGGAGGTTGAACATCTCTCAAATTTTGCTTTTCTGCAAAATGCAGCTACTTTTTTAACAAAAACTTGTAAAGATGAACGTGTCTGCTTTGCATGCCACCTTGCTCTTTGAACGCACCCCATTTTCAAAAGGAAGCAGGTGGAAATGGCATGAAACGCTGTTGAAATTTTTGGCAATGTGAAGCCATTTGGGAGGGCATAACACAATGCAGAAAATCTCAGATTCTGTGTATTTTGTCTTGTGCTGCAACTATTTTACCCACCTCTAGGTGTTTGGGAAGCCCAGCAACTCTCAGCAGATCAGCTTCACAGGGCTTCATTGGAAGCTTTTTTTTCCAGCTTTGGTTTGTATGGAATCAAATTTTGCTTTGAGTCCCAAAAACTGAAAGCAAAACTCAGTCACGGCTACTGAGTTTCACATAATGACATGTATGAACCATTTCCAAGCATGAATTTTGACTGGTTTCCATGCAACCTCCAGTTCACCACCTTAGTTTCATCAGGTTCACACAACAGGCTTACAAAGGTTAGCAAATCTTTAGGTGCATGTGGTCCAAGGTGATTTGTAACAATACCCCAAATCACTGGAGTTTTACATGGTTCAGAGCATCATTTCCAACATTTTGCTCAGCTCTGGTTATCTGTGATGACTGGCTGGTGACTGGAGCGTGCACTGAGCAACCTATGGGAAGGGACCAGAGAGAAAGTGACTCACTTTGAAGTGGATCTTAACTCTATATTCAACTCCTTCCTTTAGTACAAATGTCTCTTTCTTCAGTGCCGCAACATCCCCTGTAGAGAGAGAATCAGACAGATAGATAGTACTGCCACAAAGAGAAGAAACCAGACTCTTCCAGGGAATGGATGTGCCCTTTCATTGGTTTTTCCTATAGCGCACCTGGGAAATGTGCATGCAGGTGTGTGTATATGCAAGCTTCTTTATGAATGTGCATACATACAGGTGCGTGCATATCCAAGTGTGTACGCAGGTATATGCATGCATAGACATATGTGCTCCTCTTCATACACAAAAATAGAGCATGCTTGTGTATATATATTCATGTGCACACTTGTGTGTGTGTGTGTGTGTGCACATGCATTCACAAGAGGCATGTGTGTGTGTGCGCAGATACACAAATGAGAGGCACACACGTGTGTGCAGATGTGTTTTGCCCTCCTGTTACTCCAGTGAACCAGGTGCGTAGCATGGCCCTCTATGCACCACATGTTAGCTGTTTCGCTCATGTGGAGTCCCTGGTTCTAGTGAGAGGGAGTGGAGGCGGGGAGTGTCTCGGCTGGAAACTCAGATGGGCTGCACAGTGTGTGAAGATAAATGGCTTTGCAATGCTGTGCATGCGTGCATGCTGGGGATTTCAGTTGAACAGGAAGTATCAATGCCTTGCCAGTCCTGACTTCCTCTCTCTGATAAGAAGCCCATATAAGGTGAAGCATGACTCTCTCACCATGTCCCCTGAAGCCGGAAGTGCAAGGTTGCTTGATACTCCAGTTTCAAAATGGCCTGTTACTCTAACATGTACCTATATCTTGTGCTGTTAGGAGCTAGCTGGGCAGAAACCAGAGCACACGCCTTTCCCTTTGTACAAAGAACTATAAGACCTGCAATTCTTAGAGATTTCCAAGATCTTCTGCAGAGGAGTTGAAGATGGAGACCACAGACATATGTCTTTATTACTTCTAACCTTCTTTTTACTGTAATTGTACTTTAAATAAGAAACTAGGCCCGAGATCTCCATAGGGAATATTCCCCTAGGGTTTACCTCACTTTCCACAGCACCAACTTCAAATGGGAAACAGGGCTCTGGAATTATCCTTAGACTTGAAATTTGGGCTGGACCTCTGATCATTCCCATATGTGACAAAGAAAGAAGTCTTCACCTACCCGTAAGGTCCATGGTGATTGATCCTGGAGCAGTATCACATACCAGGGTGAGCCGTGTGACTACCACGTTGGGAGCTGTTGGGTCTGTAGGATTGGAAAGAGGAGGCCAATTGGCTTGCAAAATCAAAGTGGAGGGAGGGAGAGGAATTAAGGAATCCAGGGTCCCTTCCTCATCTCCCTGTCTAAAGAACGCTCTGTTATCTAACATGGAATAATGACTGGGTCCTCTTAGGAAGACAGAACAATGCACCTTGCCCAATGGGAACCATTCCATAAGCCACATCCCACTACCCCTCTAGAAGAGACTGTCAGGAACATACCTTCCACCACATGACGCTGCCCCAGAAAGAACTAACCCGGGCATAGCTGCCACCTTGGGTCCGTCCAGGCAGGATTCCCCCTTAGGCACATACCTGAGACCACAAAGCTCTTTCTCAGTAGGAACTCTCTCAGGCATGCATTCATGCCTCCACAAGCCTTCGCCCCATCCCAGACATCCCTAGCCACAGACCTGACACTATAGACCCTATCTCCAATTGAGTCCACCCACCCCAGTCAGGCACATATCTGGTAGCTTGCTCCCATACCCCAGCAAGAGCAATGCATATATGTACTGTACCCTCCCCATTGGGGACAACCTCAATCCTTCCCCACAATGCATTCCACCATTGTGTCCTCCCACAACCAGGATTGGACACACACTGTATTTCTCTGTGAGCCTTTTCCATCAGAGATCCATACCTGCCACCACAGGCCCATCTCCCAGCAGGGATTTCTTGTACTTAGCGAGGCTTTCATCATCCTTGTCCAGCTCCTGCAGCTCCTGAAGCGATTTCTGGGGTGGGGGCTTGTAGTTGATTTTGCCATCCACATCCTCCTCCTCTTCCTCTACATGTAGGTCTGGGGTTTTCTCAGTCATGGTCTCTTGGCCTGAGGAGGGCAATACAGCCAGTCAGTGGCAGAACAAAGCAGGTGGGTACAGCCGGGGGGGCGTGGGGGGTATTTGTTCTCTGGAGAAAGCAACTCAGTCTCCAGGGTTGTCAGTCAGACACCTGGCACCATAGCTACTGGAACTAGGGGTGCTCACGGTGCTGCAGCACCCAGTGGCTTGAAGTGGTGTCTATCATATACAGGGTTCACAGTTTGGTTCAGTGGCTCTCAGCACCTCCACTATACAAATTGTCCGAGCACTGCTGCCTTGCATCAGCACCACATTCAACGTCGTAACCTAATGCCAAAGCAAAATGCTCAGAAATCTGATGCTTGAGGGTTGAATTAGTCTGTTGTTGCTGTTTTTGTATTTTCAGTTAGACATGCTTCCCCCCTTGTCTTTCTTTCTTGTTCCGCCCCCCGCCCCCCTGCTCTTTGTGGGGCCTCCAGGAGTGAGGAAAACAACTGAGACTGAACCAATGACAATTTGCAACAAGCCACCTTGTGCAACCCTAGCACAGGACTACAATAACTTGGGCAAGCAGCCTCAGCACTGATCAATGAGTTCACATTAAAAGCGACTGTCACATATAGAAGCATGGAGGGAAATAAAAGTCATTAAGGAAAAGGTTTAATTTTCCTGCTTCTAATGGGCTATAAATAACACTTAGAAACGCAGAATTTACAAGGAGGTAAAATACCTGATAATGACTCTCTTAACTGAACAGATTAAATAAACCCTCTTTGCTCAAGAAAATGAATCCTACTAAATACAGCTGCACATGCCCCAGACTTTCTCTGCTGCACACCCTTGAAAATAGCTCACTTCATGCAATGACAGGGTCCACTTCCTGTGTAGGAAGGAAATGTGTGGTCTGTTCCTATGACAATAGTTGCCCCAGCTGCAGACCTGCTCTGAGCAGTAGCATTTCAACCATAAGACATCTCCGAAGTGAGAGGAAGTGAGAACTAAAGTCAATGAGCAGTTGTCTCAGCGCGGGCTTAGACAGGAGCTGCTCAATGGACTTCCTCTTCCATGAAGACAACGGCGGGTTCTTTCCCCACGGAATCCTGGGATTATCCCAGACTTCCAGAGCCACTTCTGCAGTTGGTATAAATCAGTGCAGCTGCACTGAGGTCACCAGTTGGAAGAATGAACCTGCTCTGGTGGCTGCACAGAAAGAAGTAAAGAGAGACAGAAAAAGCGGAGGGAGGATGAGGAGATAGGTGGATGGATGGAGAATGGATGGCCAAAAGGAGAGAATGAAGTAGAGTAGGGGATAAATGGCCAGAATAAGGAAGGAAAGGTTGAGCGGTTGAGTAGATAGGACTGTAGGTTCTGCCTTAATGAATCAGATGACTGGTCCATCTAGTCTGGTATATGGTAGTGGCCAATTTTTGATGCTTCTGAGAAAGGTTTAAAAAACTCCAGCCACAATGCCATAGCCAATGGTGGATACTGCACATCAACCAAATCATTCTTTGCTGTGTGACAGTTTTGTTTGATTTGTTCTATATATAGTGGACATTCATTTTAGTGACTGACCGTTCATTCTTGTGTCATGGGACAGTATGAAAAGGGGGAATTGATACACTTCCACTTTACCCTTAGTTATTTTAAATTTCTCAATCAATTTCCCTCTAATTCTTCTCTCTAGGTAGGTAACCCTAGTGTTTACCCACTCACACAATGGATATGTTGATGATAATGACATATTTCACTTGGTCATCAAAAAAACTTAAATTAAATTAAAATGACTCTCCCGGGATGAGTTTGTGAATAGAACTGTGCGAGGCTGAGTCACACCCAGCTTGGCAGCTTCAGACACTATCCCAGTCCTGGTGAGACTGATGGAAAAACTCCAGGAGGAGCATGTTAGCAGATGCCTTTGGTGGCGTAAAGGTGATAGATACGCCACCAAAGGCATCTGCTAACATGCTCCTCCTGGAAATGGAGTTTCCATTGTGTGAGATGTCAGTGGTGAGAAAAGGAAATCTGAGACAGCCCTACGGATGAGGAGAAAGCTCAGATCTTCCAATTGGTGATTCATTGCAACTGCACTGATTTACACCAACTGAAAAATTGGTTCAGGGAGTCTGCATTCCATGGCAAAAGAACCTGAGATTGTCCTCATGAAAGAGGAAATCCAGGCCTGTTCCAGGACCCTATGGGAAAAAATCTGATTGATCCCCCAGCTTCAGCATGAATAATGCAGGATGAAGCCCTGAAACTGTTGATCATTCCCTGCACCATCTTGTCCGCCTGCCCTCCCCACTCCCTCCATGAGGGTCTTTATGATTTATGATAGAGGGAGACACAGAGGGAGAAGGAGAAAAAGTCATTGATAGAGGGAAAGGGAGGGAGGTGGAGAATAGAGATTTTGTCCTGGAATTTCTGATTACTCCCCTTCCCTAAGATCTTCCTCCTGCTTTGCCCAGGGCTGAGGAACTTTTCCATCAGAACTAGTGCAGAGGACTCCCCTTCTCAGGAATTCCTTTGGGTGCCCTAAACCTCCCAGAGATCTTAGCAACCCACTGGGCAAGCTGGAATGGAAGACTACCTGATTACCTGAGTGAGCCAAAGGGATAGGGCTCTGGCTAGTTCCCTCCTGGCTCATTCGTATGCCTACGCTGCTGATCCCTACTACATGGAGTAGGTCAGACCCACGCCTGAGTTTTACTTCTAGGGTTCAAGAACCCAATCCTGCTTTGTACAAAACTCCCATTAACTTCAGTGGGAAAGGATGGGCCTTCTGTGCATATGTGTCCTCACTCACTACTGTCATCTACAAAATGGAACACATCAGAGCTTCTCCTGGACACCTCAGTTTCCTCCACCTTGTTTATTAGTGCACACGGGTGTGGTTTGCCTCACTGGCCCAACAGGAAGGGCGATGCCCCTGGGGCTCTTCTGATATATTGTCTACATACTAAATGGCCACTTTTACAATGAAAAAATAAAATTAACCCTTAAAACACTTTTGGAAAGAAATTAAAGATTTGTTTCCTATCACGAATGCTTTCTCTTTCCCTACCCACTCCCACAGATTCTTCAGCCCTCCCTGTGCCCCTGCCCTGCCCCTCGAGACCTCCCTCTCTTCACGCACTAGATTTCAAATTGTGTCTGTGAGGCCCGGGGGCTCATCTCTGGCCATGGGGGAGAAACAATGGTCCAGAATTAGGGAGCCCCTGCCAGAAAGTGACAGCTTCAAAAGGCAAAGAGCAAAAACACCATAATCATTGGTGCCAGCCACCCACTCTGGCAGAGTCCCAGGGCTGAACGGGCAGGGGAGGTTGAAGCTTCAGACGTGCTCGCTGTAGGTCAGAGGGAGGCATGCTGATAGGAGGCAGCAGGCAGAGAAAGACCTTACTGCCACTCCCTGTGATGTATGGTATCTGCCCTGGGCATAAATAGGGGGCATCAGCCATTTTACCAGTGCTTCTTAAGAGCATCAAACTCACGTACAACGTAACCCCCAAATATAGCGCTTATCTACGCAACCATGAGGATTTGGCAGAGGGAATGCAATGGAATTTTCCATGATGCAGGGTAAACTACTTCCTCTCCCAGCCCCACCCTTCAGGGATGAAAGGTAAAATACCCCCCTGCCTGAGCAGGCCTCTTGAGAAAGCAAAGCATAGCGTTATTTACCAAGAGAGCCTGGGCAGGAGACAACTCCCAGCCCCCTCGAACCCTTCACGAGCATTTCCCAGGCTCACTGACAGCGCAGTGCAGAGCTGAACTCCGGCTGCCCAGTCATCTCCCCTTTCCCCTCACTGCTGTCTAACTTCCCTTTTCTGGTGCAGCCAGGACCGTCCTCTTTGCATTTCAGACCCTTCCCTATTGTCAAGCTGTGCAAATCAATCCTCCCTCCGCCACAGGGAACAGGCTCAAACTGTGGTAGCAGAGTGAGGAGGCTCTTTTCCAGCTCCCCCTCCCCCGAGTTATCTGCATTTATACTCACTGGCAGGCGTCTGCGTCCGGGGACCCTCTCTGCTCTCTGCGCTCAGTTTTGAGCTTTGGCCGTTAGAGCAGGAAGGAAGTTGAAGGGGGGGAAAGCGCCCACACTTGAAGAGGAAGCCCTGAGCTAGCTGCAGAGTCACTGCTCATGCTGCAGTGCTCACTTTATCTGGATCCTCCTACATCTTGATCAACGGGGTCTGAGTAGCATCCTTTCCCACAAACAGCCTGTGTGTGTGTGTGTGTGTCACTGTGTGCTTGCATGGGTTTGGCTGTGGGTGTTTTGTATATTACTGTGTACCGTACCTCTTTGTCCGTGCCTGAAAGTCTGTGTGGAGATGGGAATATATTGTTGCATGCATTTGTGCTCAGATGTGGGTGCGTGTACTGCAGTCCTGATTCTTCTCTCGCATTCGTTTTCCGCTGGTGTAGCTCCACTGATTTCAACAGGGTTATTCCTGGTGTGGGGGGGAGGGGGGGAAGAGGGTGTAGATATAGGTGTGCATTACAGAGGCACCCCCATCTTCCCCAAATTTAAGGTGTGTTTAGTTTTCCACTTAAAGCAGGGTGTGAATCCCTAAATTAAGCATGGTAACTCACAGGAATCAGGTTTCAGAGTAGCAGCCGTGTTAGTCTGTATTCGCAAAAAGAAAAGGAGTACTTGAGGCACCTTAGAGACTAACCTAGAGAGCTACAGCTTATGCTCAAATAAATTGGTTAGTCTCTAAGGTGCCACAAGTCCTCCTTTTCTTTTCACAGGAATCAATTATCCTCAAACACCAACAACCTCGAGAAGGAGAAACTTTGATTTTCTATGTGCTTTTCACGCTCTTTAGAGCCTGCTTTTCAGACATGTAGCAGTTTTAAAACCATTTCCTCTTTGAAATGTCAATAAAGATTCTTTCTCTTCCAACACAGAACATCCTCACCAAGTGCACATCTAATGCCTCACAATCACACAGAACATCCTCACCAAGTGTGTCTGTATTTGCAAAAAGAAAAGGAGGACTTGTGGCACCTTAGAGACTAACCAATTTATTTGAGCATAAGTGAGCTGTAGCTCAGGAAAGCTTATGCTCAAATAAATTGGTTAGTCTCTAAGATGCCACAAGTCCTCCTTTTCTCCTCACCAAGTGCACATCTAATGCCTCACAGTCACACTCAGATGCCAAACTTTCCTCTGACCTCATACTTTTCCAGATACAAATACAATAACACATTAAAGACCTAACCCCTCCAGGTATGTTCACAGGCACACACCTTAGAATGCTCAAGAATCGATGGGGGAGGGATGGGTGTGTAGGCACCACTAGGTAGGTTTTATAGTCCATCCAGCTGAGATTAGAAAGAGTTATTGTTTCTGTTTCAGTGTGATTGTTTGAGTGTGATTGTGAAGGATTGGATGTGTGTTGGGTGATTCTGTGTGTTGGAACTGAAAGCATGTTTGTTGTAGAACCACAATCTGAGGGCCAAATTCTTCTCTCAGTTACACTGGTGCAAATCTGGAGTAAATCCGCTGATTTTGATTTACTCCAGATTGACATGGGAGTAGCAGAACAGAATTAGGACCTGTGAGTAAACAGATCATGCAAAAGCATGTGAGTTGAGGCTGTTGTGAAATGGGGGAGGGATAGCTTAGTGGTTTGACCATTGGCTTGCTAAATCCAGGGTTGTAAATTCAATCCTTGAGGGGGCCACTTAGGGATCTGGGGAAAAAATTGGGGATTGGTCCTGCTTTGAGCAGGGGGTTGGACTAGATGACCTCCTGAGGTCCCTTCCAACTCTATGATTCTATGAAAGTAAATGTCACAGGTGGAGATTTTTAATGATTGTGTGGAAAGGAGATGTACCTGAGCAACTTTAAGTGAATGGAGTTTTGTTGTTGCTTTTTGGGGGTTGGGGTGGGAGGGAAACATACACATCTGTGTGTATATGCATGTTTGTGTATTTAAGTGTGCAAGTGTGTGTAGATACCAAGATGTACATATGAGTGTATATAGCTATAGGAGTGTGCACAGGTGCATGTAGGAAGGGGTGCATGTAGCTGTGTGTTTTATAGGTATGCGTGTATAATGTACATACGATATTGTATGTGCAAGAATGTGTTTGTGTATAGCCATGGATGTAGGAGTATGTCTGATGTGGCCTATTGAATAGAATGCTGGAATGGGATTCAGCCAGTCTGTAGTGGCACAGGGAGGTGAAGTGACCTGTGACTTCGGGCCAGTCATGTCACCGCTCCGTGTCTCAGTTTCCCCAACTGTAAAATGGGAGATGATAAATCTTAGCTCCTTTGTAGATCCTTGGGGATGCAGGAGTCATGTACAGCTCAGACAATGGAACCTACCTAGCAGTGGCCACGCACCCACCCCTCCCCCATCTGTTCTTGAACATTCTAGAGTGTGTCACACCCTGATCACCTCAGTTCTGAGAGAAACTGTGATAAGGAGGGTCATGCCTAGTGGTCAGAGTTGGAATCAAGAGTCCAGGGTAGAGTTAGAGTGAAAGCATGGATGGAGAAAGAACAGGCTAAGGCTTGGGGAGTCTTGTCACTGTCAGTCAAAAATGAGTTCCAAGCCCTACAGAGACACTGAGCAGACTGAGAGGCTCTTTCTTTTTGAGAGGCTTATATACCTGGTCTGGAAGTCACATGGCCAGTTCCTAGCTTGTGGATTGGCTGGAGCCTAGCGCAGGAGTGACTCATCACCTTACAAGTTCCTTCCAACCACCAGCTGCAACAGACCAGGAGCAAATCTGGAAAGAAGATCCTGAACATAAGAATGGCTATACTGTGTCAGACCAAGGGTCCATCCAGCCCAGTATCCTGTCTACCGACAGTGGCCAATGCCAGGTGTCCCAGAGGGAGTGAACCTGACAGGTAATGATCAAGTGATCTCTCTCCTGCCATTCATCTCCACGCTCTGACAAACAGAGGCTAGGGACACCATTCCTTACACATCCTGGCTAATAGCCATTAATGGACTTAACCCCCATGAATTTATTCAGTTCTCTTTTAAACCCTGTTATAGTCCTAGCCTTCACAACCTCCTCAGGCAAGGAGTTCCACAGGTTGACTGTGTGCTGAGTGAAGAAGAACTTCCTTTTATTTGTTTTAAACCCGCTGCCCATTAATTTTATTTGGTGCCCCCTAGTTCTTATATTATGGGAATAAGTAAATAACTTTTCCTTATTCACTTTCTCCACAACACTCATGATTTTATATACCTCTATCATATCCCCCCTTAGTCTCCTCTTTTCCAAGCTGAAAAGTCCTAGCCTCTTTAATCTCTCCTCATATGGGACCCGTTCCAAACCCCTAACCATTTTAGATGCCCTTTTCTGAACCTTTTCTAAGGCCAATATATCTTTTTTTGAGATGAGGGGACCACATCTGTACGCAGTATTCAAGATGTGGGCGTACCATGGATTTATTATATAAGGGCAATAAGATATTCTCTGTCTTATTCTCTATCCCTTTTTTAATTATTCCTAACATCCCATTTGCTTTTTTGACTGTCGCTGCACACTGGGTGGACGTCTTCAGAGAACTATCCACGATGACTCCAAGATCTTTCTCCTGATTAGTTGTAGCTAAATTAGCCCCCATCATATTGTATGCTCTTTAGACAGAGCCTCTAGTTGTTGGTTTAGTCAGTTTAGGTATTGTCGTTTAGGTTTGATGTTTAACTTAAAAAGTTAAAGGTTTTAATGCTAGTTATCTTTGGCCAAGGGCCAAGAGACCAGGTTTGACATGAGGCATATCATGTCTGATGGTATTCCCGGCATTGAAGGCACACACTCAGTGCCTCACTTGTCTTGACTATAAAGAAGCCCTGAAATACTAAACACATCAACAGGAGGGGGTGGTCAAACTTCAAAATGTCAGAGTCTGAGTTTGGATCAGAGAAGTATCCAGAAGTTTGACCGTTTCTTACTAGTTTAGCCAAATCTTTAAAGGCACCTTCCTAAACCACACGACCTTTGCCCCCTAAGGCCAAGTGTTCTAAAATCTAAAATCAGTCAAGTAGCAAAAATCATGAGATTGGGCTAAAAATCATAAGAGTTTTTAAAAATAAAAAATAAATGTGGGGTTCTTTCTAGTTGCCATCTGGTACTGGAGCCTTTAGGGTTCATGTTTTCAAGCTAGAAACTTAGTAATTAAGAAAAATGCTGAGGTTCTCATATCATCACAGGAATCCAGGAGCTTTAAGGAATAAAACCCTAATATTGTGATAAAAGCAGGAGAGTCATCAACACTCCCCTTCCAAACCTCCTACAGTCCTGGGCTTCCGTCTATTTGAGGGTTTTTTTCCCAGCGGGTCAGGGTGAACTTCTGCGCATCTCACAGACTTTTTAACATCTTCAGGAGGCTCTCATGATGTTTGGAAGAGCTGAGAAGTAAACCCATGCACTCCTTCTAACACCATCCTGCTTTATCTTTTTGGAGGAGGCAGCCTTCCTATCCACCCCTTTAGTTAGCTGCAGAATTGGAAACACTCATTTGAATCTCACTAAAGCTGCACATTAGCCTTTCAGTGCATGCAAATCTGTCTCATCCCCAAAGTACAAACACCATGCAACAATCCCTGTTCTCTAAAATTGTGGAGGAGGGCAGGAGGCGTAAAAGATCAATCAAACTCTCCCCAGTACACCACTCATCATTTTGAGAGACCCTAGAACATAATTAAGTATTGACTAGCCCTCTTTGGAAGAAGAGATTTCTGTGACTGTAATGGAAGGGGTAGAGGATCATGTGATGGTTAGATCTCCCAGTGACCATTGGGTTATCTCTCCCACTGAAACCAGGAAGGCCAAACCCTTATCAATACATTTCAGAATCTCACCAAAAATAAAAGAGAGAGAGAAAGAGAGGATCCAAGTGGTGTGGTGGTTTATATTCAGGGTTTGTCTCTGGAGTTCTTAATTTTTGGAATCAGTGTATTCACTTCTAATCAACAGGCAATAGACAACATATTGTAGGTAACTACATTTTGCTGTCCTGAGTTCAGTTGGATATAGTGTCCTCTTCATTTTGTGTCTGAAATTTTGCAGAATGTTGCTGTATGTTGTTTAATGCCTTTGGTATATTCCACCCCAGAGGTAGCTGCATTTCAGCAAGGGATGAAGTGATCTTTATATTCTGCCAGTTGCAACTGGTGACCACCAGATTTAGTTAACACTGCAGACCAATTTCTGTCATAACCTTTTGTTTTCACATGCTTGTAAGTTTCCAAAACATTCATCTTTGAGGCGAAATTTTCTAGTTATGGGCTCTGACACAAGGTGATTGAAGTTGGAGCAGAGATTCCAGCATTTTTTAATGATGAGAAGTTATAAAGCCTATGTTTTTCCTAGTGCAAACAATGTTTAATGTAGAGATGTTTGAGTGAGGGGTATAAATGTGCACTTGTATAGAACTTTACAAGTATTATTATTTAATTAGAGTTCACTCTACTCTGTATAATTTCCTCTGGTCCTGCACCTACATCATTAACTGTGCCAGCCGTACAAGTGACTGATCTTTTCTGGGAGGAATTCACAGTTGTGTTGCAGCAACCTTATGCCCGTAGAGCTGATGCAAAGTAGTTGTAAGTCTCACCCCGAGGCTTCCCCAGAAAGATAAAACAGTTGTCATTTATTCATAAAAAGCTACAAAATCTTAACTTCAATGGTGTCACCCTCGGCAGTATGGCAGGGGGACTCACTGCCCTCCTCCCCAGGCTCCCAGCTCCAGGTCCTCTGGTTGGTGGAAATGTTGATAATACTGCACAATGTCGTCAAAAATGCGCATCATTCAAAGGCCCTTTCTCCCACGAACGCAGTAGTACCAAATATGACAAACCTAGAACACTTATATAGATAACTATTCAAGAAAATGTTGAAAAATCAACTTTTTAAAATTATACTTTAACACAGGCATGACAAACATGCATCCCTCACCAAGTTACATTGTAGCCCTTGACTGACAGTACTGTGTTACCGGCTAATGCTCAGAACATGATACCTGGTTACATAGGCGCCAACTCCGTGGGTGCTCATGTCCTGGTCATGTCCAGATCTTAGTATGATGTTGATCTACATGAGACTTTGGGAAAGTCCGAGTTCTCCAAGGTATCATGATTGATGTTCGAATGCTATGGAACAATGCATGTGTGCCAGGTGAAAAGCAAACTAATGCACATCTTGTATGGTCCTCCTAAGCCAGGACCTACTGACAATGTAACCGGCACATTATGTCGGCAGGGGCCTTTCAGCAGAGCAATCATAGATGGTATGACTCAGGTACAAGTTCTTGGCAAACCAGAACCTGTTAACACCTGCTGAGATTGGGCTGAATACTTCAGTATGAGGTCACGGAGAAAATACTGGACCTATGATGAAATCCACCTAGTGTTTGACATGTATACAGAAAAATCAATTAAAAATATTACCAGAAAGAAGAGCCTCCATGCTATTGCACCTGTGTAATACAAATTCACTGACTCCATGAACATCTCCAGTGCCACAATGAAATAGCTACTATCTCATATTCACACGAAGGATGAGTTAAATGCATATCTTGCAGGAAAAACACTCCAGCATGTGAAGAATTGCTTGAAGAATTTGGTTGTCACATGGTATAATCAAGCTGCTGCCTCTCACTATTCAGTGGAGTTTCTTTGTAGTTCCCATGAGGAGGCTGACACTAATATAATCTTGCATGCTATCAATGCCACAAATGCTACTAAACTTTGGATATTTGCACAAGACACAGATGTTTTAGTGCTCACTGTGAGATGCTACCCAAGACTTCAGCAAGATTTTGTTTTTGTGCCTCCTGCTGGGGAACAGAATTGCTCTATATCCATCAGAATTGCTCTATATCCTATAATTTGAACCATTAAAAGACACCATCCTGAAAGATTTCATTCCATTTCCGAATGTGACACTACTGGACAATTGGCTGGAAACATCAAATTATCTTACTGGAAGGCATTTGATTCAGCCACCAAAGACTCCTTCCTCGCTCTGAAGATGCTTGGAACAGCTGGAGGCATTCATATGCCAAGTTTAGTATTTGAAGACCATCATTGTGACATTTGCTGAGCTACATAAGTGGATGTTTTCCAAGAAGCAGACAAACAGAGAAAAAATGCCACTGACAAAGGATGCATTTACATCTGTTATCAGGAAGGCAAATTACCAGGCAATGGAATGGCCTCAGGATGATTAAGTGCATCTGTCATAAATATAAAGGGAAGGGTAAACACCTTTAAAATCCCTCCTGGCCAGAGGAAAAACCCTTTCACCTGTAAAGGGTTAAGAAGCTAAGACAACCTCGCTGGCACCTGACCAAAATGACCAGTGAGGAGACAAGATACTTTCAAAAGCTGGGGGGAAGGAGAAACAAAGCCTCTCTCTCTCTCTCTCTCTCTCTCTCTCTCGTCTGTGTGATGCTTTTGCGGGGGACAGAACAGGAATGGAGTCTTAGAATTTAGTAAGTAATCTAGCTAGATACGCGTTAGATTCTGATTCCTTTAAATGGCTGAGAAAATAAGCTGTGCTGAATGGAATGTAGATTCCTGTTTTTGTGTCTTTTTGTAACTTAAGGTTTTGCCTAGAGGGATTCTCTATGCTTTGAATCTAATTACCCTGTAAGATATTTACCATCCTGATTTTACAGAGGTGATTCTTTTGACTTTTTCTTCTATTGAAATTCTTTTTAGGAATCTGAATGCTTTTTTCATTGTTCTTAAGATCCAAGGGTTTGGGTCTGTGTTCACCTATGCAAATTGGTGAGGATTTTTATCAAACCTTCCCCAGGAAAGGGGGTGTAAGATTTGGGAGGATTTTGGGGGTAAAGACGTTTCCAAACGGGCTCTTTCCCAATTATATCCCTGTTAGATGTTTAGTGGTTACAGCAAAAGTCCAAGGGCAGAAGGTAAAATAGTTTATACCTTGGGGAAGTTTTAACCTAAGCTGGTAAAAATAAGCTTAGGAGGTTTTCATGCAAGACCCCACATCTGTACCCTAGAGTTCAGAGTGGGGAAGGAACCTTGACAGCATCCAAAACTACTCTCCTTTATCGGGCATAGATGGATCTTGGAGAATGGACTGATCACACCAGTTATGTTTGAAATACCACACGCTCTGGAATCAATCCTTCCGCTAATCGAATGGTCATGTGCAAAGACCAGATGCTCACCACCCTGCAAATGTTTGGCCATCAGCCTATCACTTATGGAGATGTATGAGTGTGGAACGGATGAGGATTAGTGTGACAATGCATCTAGCAGTGGTGCCCTAGACAGAGACAACACTGATGATGACTCCGATGAATGAACGCTTTAAGTCTTTTTTTATGTAAGCAATGCATCCTGGTGTTAAAGTGTAATTACCACAACTTTGCCTTTTAAACATTTTCTCCAATATATATCTACATAATTGTTCTAGGTTTGCCTTGTTTGGTAACTGAGTTTGGGTGGGGTGGGGAAAGGGCTTTTGAATGATACCCAACTCGCCCTATTTCCGATGCATTATATTATCAAAATTTCCACCAGCCGGAGGCGCAGGAGCTGGGAGCCGAGTTTAGTGAGTCCCTCCTGTGACACTACCAAGGGTGACACCACTGAAATGATGATTCTGTGGATTTTTATGAATCAGATGACACCTCCCTGACCCTTCCATCACTGACTTGCCCACACAATGAAATTTGACTATATTAGGCTCCTAGGCTAGAGTAGGAAGCCTCCCTTCTAAATGCAGAAATCCCCCCTGCCCCAATGAAATTTACAGTATCTCTTGGAAACTGTCTCTATGGTAAGCTAGTGATGTACTTTGGAATTCTGTGGGAAGAAAGTTGCAAAATAAATGTAGAGCAACTTCAGTGGGATTGACAGGAGAATTTGGCCCAGTAACTGAAATTGTATAAATGCATATATGCTATACAAGTCCCCAGCCTGCCTGAGGGATCATTTAAAAGCATAAATCCTGTTGAAGTTATTGCTACTCACAGGAACTTACAACATATTTTCCCCATTGTTACACTACTTCACTCTACTAGTACACTAGTTTATGTGGCAAGTGAAAGTGACAGAGATGTGAATACATACCTTGGTATGGGCGCAGATGTGCACAGTGTGAGAGCCTCTGTATAGATAGGAATGGGTGTGTGTTTAACATGCCTCAGCACTACATGTGGTAGGCTGAAGGTCACAGAGCATGTGTTTAGCAAAGATGGGAGGGGACACACATGGAATGGTCCAGACACACAGCACACAGCAGGGGCCTTCATGGGTTTCCGTAATTCCTGACCCATATTACTGTAGAAGGTTTCCTGTGGAAGTAGGTTCCTGAAATTCATTCAGAGGGATGAGACTGCAGGTGTTTTCCAGGTTGGGTGGCACGGAATCGGTCAGGTGGGAACCTGAGCCCAGGGGAATGTGATGGAGTGCTCTGCCTGAGGGGGGCGGGGGAGAGATTGGAGACTTAACGCCCAATTAAGCAGCTTTTAAGCCAGCTAAAGTGCTAATCGCATAACTCCAGTCCCCAGTTCAAAGGTGAGGAAGGAAGACACAGGAACCCTGGGCAACTGCTGCTGCCTCTCCCACTTGCTTCGGCAGCACATATACTAAAATCGGAATGATACAGAGAAGATTAGCATGGCCCCTGCGCAAGGATACACGCAAATTCATGAAGCATTCCACCTATCAAACACACAAAGGGGGCAAGGCTGGGGGAGAGGGTGTTGGTGAAATGAGAGGGTGGTTCAGGCAGGGAGAAAGAGACTGAAAGGTAGAAAGTGGCGGGAGGGGGCAGCTGGAAGAAAGGGGAAAATAGGGACCTGGGTGGGGACACAGAGAAGGGGCAGAGTGGAGTGAGCCAGAAGGATTGAAAAACAGTCTGGTAAAGGAAAGAGGGGTCAAAGACTGCAAGTATGTCTACACTGCAAAATGGGTGTGCTCTTAATGCAGGTTAGCTAAATCAGGTTCAAATGGCAGCAAAGACACAGCAAGCCCCCCAGCCCACAGAGGTAGACTCGTGCTAGTGGGGCTCAAGCTAGCACGCTAGAAACAGCAGTGTGGATGTTCCAATACAGGCGGAAGCTCAGGCTTTCAAACCAACACAACCCCCTGTGCTTCCAGCCCGAGCCTGGACATCTACACTGCTGCTGTTAGCATGCAGACACAAGCCCCACTAACACACGTCTGTCTACCTGGGCTGGGGGGCTCACTCCCAGCTGCAGTGTAGAGATACTTTAGGGGAGCCTGGGCTTGTCTTGAGCTGCTAACCTGAGTTAGGTCGACTTGGCATGTCATCCCTGCTATTTTAACCTGAGTTTGCTAACATGGGTTAGCTGACCAGAGTTAAGAACACACCTCTTTTTGCAATGTAGACATACCTTGAAAGAGAGACCCAGGAAGGGAGAGGGCACTCTAACTAGGAGAGTAGGGTTGCCACCCATCCGGTTTTCACCTGGACAGTCTGGGTTTCGGCTTGTGTGTCTGGATGCCATTTGACAAGCTCTGATGTCAGGTTTTTTTTTCAATCTGGGGGGAAGAGTCAGAGCAGGCGCAGGGCCTGTGGAAGAAGTGGAGAACAGGGAAGGGCCTCAAGCATGGGAGGCAAATTCTATGGGCCCGTGGAGCCTGGGCACCAGGAATATTCGTGGCCCGGGGCCCAGCTCCAGCACTGTTTGAGGACGGGTCTCTCCCTCGGCCCCACCTTCCACCCCTGGACACTCCCCCTGCACCGCCAGGTGATTTAAAATGGCCCGGGGCCCCCACCCATCACCGGCAGCGCAGGGGAGCTGAGCAGCTTCCTGCCTGCATGCTCCAGGTAGCTGCCGGCCCCTCCCTGCTGTCCCTGGGCGGGGTGGGTCTATGTCCCACCCCAAGCACCCCTGTGGCCAATAGGAAGCTGTGGGGGCAGTGCCTGGGGGTAGCAGCACACAGAGGCCCCCCGGCCCGCCCTGCCTAGGAGCCCCAGGTAAACGCCACACACCCCCATCAACCCTCCATCCCCCACCCCTTACCCTCCCGCCCCCAAACTCCCTCCCAGAGCCTGCACCCCCACCCCCAGCCCAAAGCCTGCACCCTCACCCCCTCCTGCACCCCCCTCCTAGCCCAGAGCCTGCACCCAGCACTCAAACTCCCTCCCAGAGCCTGCACCCTGACCCCCTTCCCACATACCTCATCCTGCCCCAAACTCCCTCCCAGAACCTGCACCCCCTCCCTCCACACCCCCTCCTGTTCCCAAACTCCCTCCCAGAGCCTGCATCCTCACCCCCAGGCCAGAGCCTGCACCCAGACTCCATCTTAGAGCCTGCATCCCTCAACTCCTCCGGCACACCCACCCCCTGCCCCAGCCCAGAGCATCCACCCAGCACCCAAACTCTGTCCCAGAGCCTGCACCCCCACCCACTTCCCACACAGCCCCTCCTGCCCCCAAACTCCCTCCCAGAGCCTACACCCTTCACCCCCTCCTGCACCTCCACCCCGTGCCCCAGCCCAGAGCCTACATGTTCTGGGCACCACCAAAATTTCTACAAACCTGCCATCCCTGGCCTCAAGGGAAGAGGTGAAACAGGGGTAGGGCCTTGTGGGTCCAAAGTTACCAGCCATTAGAAAGGTGTCAACCCTAAGGAAGAGGGTGAATACAGGAAAGGAGACAGGTTTCTGGATAGGGAGAGAAGGATTCTACAGGTCCCCCTAGGTGCAAATTAGAGAACAGCAAGTGAATGTCTCAGGCCTGGTCTACACTACAGAGTTAGGTCAACGTAAGGCAGCTTAAATCGACCTAAGTCTGTAAGCGTCTACACTAAAATGTTGCTCCTGCTGATGTAACTCGCCTGCTATTCTGACTTAATAACTCCACCTCCATGAGAGGCATAGCACTTAGCTCAATGTAGTTAGGTCAATGCAGCGTCAGTGTAGACACTGCGTTGCTTACGTTGACTTTAGTGGCCTGCAGGAGGTGTCCCCCAATACCCCACCGTGACTGCTTTGGTCACCGTTTTGAACTCCACTGCCTGGTGGCCAGGTACACGCCTCTCCCCTCAAAAGTCCCATGAATTTTTGAAATTCCATTTCCTGTTTGCTCAGTGTGGAAAGCTCACCCAACGACTGTCTAGCTGACCATGCCAGCTCCACGCTGCAGACAGACTCCTGCCAGGAGCACATAGGAGGTGGTGGATCTCCTATGTTTCTGGGGAGAAGAGGCCGTGCAAGCACAACTCTGGCCCAGCCATAGAAATGTCGCTATCTACAAGCAGCTCAGTCAGGGGAGAAGGGCTACAAAAGGGACCCGCAGCAGTGCCATGTGACAGTTGTACCAGAAGGCAAGGGAGGCTAACAGTTACTCTGGTGCAGAGTCGCAGACATGCTGCTTTGACAAAGAGCTGCATGCCATTGTCGGCAGAGACCCCTTCCCCTCCCGCCCTCAAGAGTCCCCCGATACTTGGGAGGAGCTGGAGTCATAGACCCCCAAAGTGAACAGTGAGGAGGAGGTGTTAGGCAAGGAAGAGGAGGAGGAGGAGGAGTATGGGAGGAGTGTTGTATGTAAGACATAGGAGGTAACTGTCCCACTCTACTGGGCACTGGTGAGGCCTCAGCTGGAGCACTGTGTCCAATGCCGGGTGTCACACTTTCGGAAAGATGTGGACAAACTGGAGAGAGTCCTGAGCAACAAAAATGATAAAAGGTTTAGAAAACCTGACCTTTGAGGAAAGGTTGACACAAGTGGGCATCTTTAGTCTTGAGAAAAGAAGATTTGTGAGGAGGCCTGACAAAGTCTTCAAATCTGTTAAGGACTGTTATAAAGAGGACAGTGATCGATTGTTGTCCATGTCCCCTGAAGGGAGGACGAGAAGAAATGGCTGCTGCAAGGGACATTCAGGTTAGATATTAGAAAAAACTTTCTAACTCTAAGGGTGGTTAAGCACTGGAATAGGTTACCAAGGGAGATTGTGGAATCCCCATCACTGGAGGTTTTAAAGAACAGATTAGACAAACATTGGTCAGGGATGGTCTAGGTTTACTTTGACCTGATGACTTTTTAAGGCATCCCTTCCAGCCCTGCAGTTCTATGACTCTAGAATATAAGTGAGATCGCAATCAGGGTGTAAGTATTTTTATTGTTTGTTGGAAATTCATTTCTGGCCTAGGTGGGATTTAGAAGGACAGAGAATTTTGTGAAAAGGACAGTGACAAGTTAGTCCAAATAACAAATATTGTACATGTTTTGTATCAGCTGGTTTAGGTCCTCAGCTGGTGTAAATTAATGAGTATAGATCCACTGATGCCAGTGGAACCACCAGTCAAGGATCTGGCCCACTATATTTCAGCCTCAGGTCAGATATCTTTTCATAGCAAGACAAACTCATCCATGGAATTGTGAGTTTATTTTAAATTGTGTGTTTCCTGTATCATTAAAGTTTGCCAAATTTGTTGTTATTTCCAGTATAGTTATGATTACCATAGTTACCCTAGGGTTTGAGATCTTGGGGGAGGGGTTGCAAAAGATTTCTTAGAATGGAAGTAGGGGGAAAGGTCATAGAATATCAGGGTTGGAAGGGACTTCAGAAGGTCATCTAGTCCAACCCCCTGCTCAAAGCAAGACTAATCCCCAATTTTTGCCCCAAATGGCCCCCTCAAGGATTGAATTCACAACCCTGGTTTACCAGGCCAATGCTCAAACTACTGAGCTATCCCTACAGCAGCATTGAGAGTGGTGGTTCTCCCTTCCGGGGCCATAGAGACAGGATTACTGTTATTGTTTGACCCCAGTTTCTGGCCCTGTTCAGGTCTAAGCTGTGTTACGTGGGAGTTGAAAAAAAGCATGAAACTCAATTTCTCACTGTGTTAGTCAATCACAAGAAGGGATGGAAGCCAGAGTATGAAGCAGCAATGTGGGAGGCCATAGCCATGGACACACAGAGGGAACTGATCTGGTACTTGACTCCTGGTCAAGCCATCATGCCCAGCAAATCCCATCATCCAGCTGGGATGCTCCTTAAAATTACAACAGTCACTCCTGCATGTCTGTTAGTGCCATGCAAAGGGAGCATTAAGTGCACGCTTGCCTGCATGTTCACACACACACACACACACACTGCAAAGCAGAGTCCAGCACCTTCAGGAGAGAAAGAGAAGCGAAAGGGGAGGGTGAGAGAATAGATGGAATGAGAGCAGTAGAAAAAGGGAAGGCAACAGTGGGAAAGAGTGAGAAAGGGATGAAAAAGAGAGACAAGAGAAGAACATAAATGGAGCTGGTTGAGTATTTTCTGTCAAAATGTCTTTTTCACTGGAAAATGACTTTTTCAACAAAATGGAAAATTTCATTAAAAATGACAATTTTCGTCAAACATTTTCAGGTTTTTCTCAGAAAAAAAATTATTTGTTTTAAACTGCAAAATTGGGAATTTTGGTTGCTGAAAACCTACATAATTTAGTTTTACTTTTAGAACAAAAGCCTGAAAAAAGTTTCAAAGAAAAATTTCGACAAAATAAAAAAAAGTTTCATTTTCATCAACATTTTTCACAGGGGAAAACAAAACAGTTGTTTCCCAGCATGCTCTCAATATAAGAGAGAGGGACAAGGAGAGAAAACAGACATCTGGGCCAGTTGGAGGCAGACAGAGAACTGGGAATGAGCAGTGGGTGTGGGAGGAGAGTCTGGTGCCAACATACTGCAGCTGCTTATATCCCCAAGGCTGCTCCAGCCTGCAGGAAGCTGCTGACCATGTTTAACCTCAGAGTATTTGTGTGCCAGAGCCAGTCCCTGCAGGGAGGAGGAGATGACAACCCAAATATTAAAAAATCGTTAGTCCAGCCTCAAAAAATTATGAGATTGTCTTAAAAATCATGAGGATATTAGAAAAATATATTTCAGCTTCTTTTTCTTTGTCTTCTGGTTTCAGACCCTTTAGGTTACACCCAGGTCACATTTTCAAGCTTTTCTCCACAACCGTGAAAGTAGGGACTTACTGACATTTTTTAAAGAAAGCTGAGATTCTCACACAGGGTATGTCTACACTGCAATTAGACACCTGCAGCTGGCCCGTGCCAGCTGACACAGGTTCACAGGGCTCAGGCCAAGGGGCTGTTTAATTGCAGTGTAAACATTCCAGCTTGGGCTGCAGCTTGAGCTCTGGGACCCACCCAACTTGCGGGGTCCTAGAGCCCAGGCTGCAGCCCGATCCCGGACATCTACCCTGCAGTTAAGCAGCCCCTTAGCCCGAGCCCCACAAGCCCAAGTCAGCTGTTGCAGTTTTTTAATGGCAGTGTAGACATGCTTGTAATGGCCAACCTGCAAGATGTGACGCTTCAAAGAAAACACCAAGGCACAGATCTTCAGAGTATTTAAGTCAATATCTTTGTAAATCTGGACTTAGTTATGGTGAGAACTGTGACACTTGCTAGAGTTGGCAATACTGCCAGTATTTGATGCACCTCTGACATTGCATTCAGGCCAGGCAGAAGGTGGGCTCAGCCCAGCACTGCACTCCCTTCATGATATTTGACATAATGCAGTATGACTGAGCAATGCAATCGTACATGAGGTGGCCACAGGCCTGAACTAAGTGGGTAGTTGCCTCGGATGCCACACTTAATAGGGCACTGGAATCGCACTGCGATGCTGTGGTAACTCATCAACAGTCCAGTCTTGAACTGTTCTTCTGCACCAGGAGTTTCTGCTCAGTTGCTTTACCCTCTCAGAGAGTTCCCTGTTCTTGTTCAGCCGGCCATTTGGGTCCCAGATGTGCCCCAGAATCCTTTCTATCAATAGGTGCAGCATCACCTTTTAAACACCACTGTAGCTACTTCAAAGGTTACTGGGTAAGTCTGGAAGGTAGAGATACCTGCTTCCGAAATACAACACTCTCTCTCCCACTCTTCTCTCTCTAATGTTATGTTTGTGTCCTTCTCCTCTTGCAATTTCTGTATCTCTTTTCATTCCACTCCCTGTTCTCAGAACAGTATACCCCTTCCTCTGTGCCTTGACCTCACTCCCTGGGCCAGATCCTTAGGTGGTGTAAATAAGCATATTCCCACTGAAGTCAATGGAGTTACATCAGCTGAAGATCTGGCCTTCTTCAAAATCATCTTCAGACTCACTGCTTTCATCTAGATCTCTGTCACTGCTCTCCTCTGAGGCTCGTGCACCTGATCATTAAAAGACATCCCAAATAAAAAACAAAGGTCTTTAAAAAAAGTATGTTAAAATCAGTGGAGTTATTCCAGAGTTTAATTTGGACCAATGTATGATCTGCTTCCCTTGTAAAATGTCCTCACAAAATGTTGTATTTCCCTTGTCTTCTCTATCACACCCCTACCTGCCTCTTCTGTCACTCCATTCATCCACAGGCCTAATCTCTCTACTCCAGTGCAGGGGCACCCAGAAGACCTAGCTGTTACCTTAGCCCATGGGCTATAATAGTGGCAGTGGGCTACTCAACTACTTTGCCTCAAGCTACTAGATTGTTGGAGATGAGGGAGGATTCCTTTTCCCCACATTCCCTTCCCAACTCAGAAAACCGACTTGGGCCTTCCGTTAGGAGCATGTCATGGTTATAACATTTCTTTAAATCTTCCCCTAGATGCAGCCTCAATAAAGCCAGGATCAAAGGTCTTGGAGACGCGGTTGCCATCCTCCAAGGACGAATGCCTCATGATTGGTGCCTTGAGTCTGTGACGTCACCTGCGGGCAGACTATTTCTGGAGAATGAGTTGCGTCTTTGAGAGATTTTTCTAATCAGGCCGGAGGAAGGTAATTTAATGATTTCCGAGAGAAGATCTCAGCACTGTAAGTTTTCCCTACAACCTCTGTGTACCCCAGACTGATGGTGGGGAGGGAGGGTGGGAGGAAAGAGAGAAACTGAGCTGAGAAAAGTCTAATGAAACCACTGGGGAATTGTTTGGAGTTTTGTGTCTGGAAGAGACAGTTTTTCATTTCTTAGGTAATGTTTTGCTCTGTCTCTTACCTTAGTATAAGGTAGGGTGACCAGCTGAAACTGACAAAATATCAGGACACTTGGGGGAAGCTAAAAAAAGGAAAGTGGCCGGAGTGGCGTTGCCAAAGCAAAGAAAGCAACAAAACAACAACAACAACAGCAACAAAAAAGGCGGCTGGAGTAAATGGAAATCTTGCACGAATAGTCAGCCTACCTATAAGAGGCTGGTTAGTTTGGAAGCAGCTTCTTCCTTAGTGTTTTTCTTGGTGACTGTTTGGTTTGGACTGTTGCTTGGCTGTTGTGGAATTCATCTGAGTCTTTGTATGGCTGGCACTGGCAGGGCATTGCTGTAAAATGTGTACAGTCTGGTAAAGACACTACTGGAGTCCAGGACTCAGCTGCTGTTTACAAGGTACTGCTGAAACCCCAGGAGGTATTTGAAGGGTTCTGCTCACACAGCTAGATACCCCCTTCCCCAGTCTGGTAATAAACCCTTTCTCTCTGTAACAGTCTGTCTTCCAAGCTCACCATTTCACCTTAGCAGGATGGGATGGGATTTCCTAGGATTCCCATCAAGGAGGGGGCTGCAGGACTTCAGTTCTACTTAGAACTAGCTTAAAAGCTGACTCTCTTTTTAAGTGTATCCTTTTTTGTTTCTGTTTGGTCTTCAAACCATTGCTAGAGAAAAGAGTCTGAGAGCTCAGAGCAGTAGGTTACAGGCATCAGCAGTGGCCGAGGCTGGAAATATTCATTACATCCCCAATTCAAACAACTGGCACTGGAGCTGTGGGTCTTCTCTCCATTCAGCCACAGTTATGTCTGATACTGGATACAAAGTCCTCTAGCTAGAGCACTGCTGCAAGGAAGACCACTGCTGCAGCACACATGGGGCCCATAGCTGAGATGGTGAGGACATCACCACCTGGAATAAAACAGCGAGAGCATTTCTACCTGGAGACGGTGTGTGTTTCCAGGGCATCATTGCGAGGAAGATCACAACCCACCTGGGACATTTTGGGGGCTGCACTGCAGATCCCAGCACACATGCAGTAGTGCGTGTCTGACCTTCCCAGGGCACGGACCCGAGGAAGGTCACAGCCCACATGGGGAATCTGTTTGATGTTGCTATAAAGAAGATCATGTCAGATGTCTATTTCGCCTGTCAGGGAAATTTTCCATAGAGGATCAGAGATTAAAGCTGTGAAGGGGGTGGATTAAAGAGCAGCTATTTGTCACTAGTACTCAAGCCTCCTTAAGTGCATTGGAAGCACAAGGTAGGATGTCATCTGCCAGCACTGGGATAAGAACATCACTGAGAACAGATTGTATTAGGTAAAATTAGTGTTCAGACGCAAGCAAGGCTATTACGCAAATGGATTAAATCCTGGGCCAAGTAGAGATCCTGTCAGAGCCAATTAGATAACACTGTGTGAGGGAGGGCAGAGGATGTGAAGGAACATTCAGTTGTCCAGCAACCTTCACTGGGAAAGGACAGGAATCCACAGCTACTGGCTCTGTCAGTTCTCTCACCCTGGGACTATCTTTCACTGTCTGGCAGTGACATTAGTGGCAGGGGAGCTGTGGCAAAGCCTCTGGAACGTATTGAGAGGTAAGGCGCCAGAGAACTCAAAGAGGTGCCATAGAGAAAGATCAAATCTAGTAGGAGTTTGGCAGGCACCTAAGTATTGGGGTGACGGGGACCATCTGAGTACATAGATAAATGGATAGAGAGGGTTTCAAAACACAAGCGGAAGGCTGTGTTGTGTGTTTCCCCTACTTCTGTGAGTCTTGGGCTGCAGCCCCACTCAGTGGTCCTGCATGGTTCCGGAGGAGTTGGTCACAGAGGACAAGAATTGGTGCAGCTCTTGTGTCCATGAGAATTGGTCTCCACTGCAAGAACAGAGACATCTTTGCCTGTGTGTGAATGGAAATTAACTCTCACTGGCCTGTCAGTGTAATGGCAGTACACTGATGTTGTGCTGTCTGGTGCCGAGCTTGAGATGAAGGAAGTATGAACTCTCCCAACACTGAGGCTACTTCCTACCCAAAAGCTCTGTGCTCTTTCCCAAGGCACCATCAAGATGTGGAGATGGGTAGGGAGAACAGGAGTAATGAAGGTGCTGAGGGGAAGAGAGAACTGTAATTCCTTAACCCTCTTGAATCCCATGTCTCCCCCTCTCTCTTACATCTCCTAAGGTCCCTTCCAACCCTGTGATTCTGTGACTCTGTGACATCGGTGCAGATGAGAAATAGGATGTAGTATGGTTTTGTCTTGAGCTTTCTCCCACCATATACCAGGTGGAGGTGGCTGAAACATCACTTAGGAGTGGGGTGGAGGAAAGGCTCTGAATCCCACAGACGGAGCCCTCCTATTATCTGCTTGTCTTCCTGAGCTCGGGGCCAAGGGGTCTTTGAGGGACTGGAGGCCGCTGCCTCTCAAAGGCGTTATGATCTGGAAGAAGTGTGGTGTTAGCACCAGCCTGGTGTCTCACTGACAGATGTTAGCCCCGTTGCCTCTCCGGTTTCCTGATGTCAGTATCCAGGCTTAAAAATCTCAGTCAGCCATTTTTACCATCATGTCACATTTCGTGGCCAGGATAGGAGGCAGCCAGCACAGTATCTGGGTCTGTCAAAGTGGATCAAAGCTGGTTAGAGATGTTCTCTGGATATGGATTACACATTTCTGTTGCCCTGTGCCTCTAGTACTCCAGGAGGGTGTCTACATCATTGGAACTGTGTACTACCCCTTGATTATTATTGTTCTTCAGAATAGTGCACAATGCTTTAACCACAAGTGTAGGCAGGTATAACCCATGCACGATGCTTAATTTTTATGCTTAAAGCTCTACATTTCTTAGAGCAAAGCAGCAGGGTTTAAAAAAATTTTTGTCAATTCTTTAAATAACACATTCTCAGAAAGGAAAGATGGTCTTGTGGCTAAGAAAATAGGGACCAAACTCCCTGCTAGTGTAAATTAGCACAATTCCATTTACTTCGTCAGTGAATTTGGCCCTAAACTGAGAGTCAGGAGATCTAGGTATAATTCTTGGCTTTGACACAAACTTACTCTGTGACCTTGGACAAATCACTTAATCTCTGTATCTCAGCTTCTCTTCTATAAAATGTAGTTTCCCCACTCTGCAGGGTTGTTGTGAGGATAAATTCATAAATTCCTGGGAGATGCTCAGATACTATGGTGACAGGATTCATATAGGTAACAAGACAGATACATAACTAGATTTACTGTGACTAGGTTTGTGATCAAACTGAGTGTATAGCAAGTGTGCCTTGGAAGATTATGGATATACTGTAGGCAGCAAGGCTAGTGCATATACATTTCAAACTATTCCTGGCTGTCACTGCAAACTCTACTGTCTGTTATTTCACTTGGGATGGCTTTCACCGTTCAGTCTCTCGTGTATTAGTGTATGGAAAGATGTAGCTATTGAGGTATTCATAGGGTGTTCAGCACTTAGGTATCTGAGCTCCTTGTATGGAACACTCTTATTTCAAAGTATGTGGTGTATCAACACACATGCACACGTTAAAATGGAATTGCTAAGAATATATTTTTTGCTCCTCAGGCTGTCCCCCCTGACCTTTCCAGATTTTGTTTAAAGGAAAGAATTACAGCAAGTGCAGGCACTGATGAGGGGCAAGAAGCCCTCTCATTCCATGGTTGTCAATGATCTAAAAATATTCTCAGCTCTTTGGTGGCTTTTATAGGCTGGTGATTAGAAAGATCTCATCTCTGCAGACTGTAGCGTCATCACAGAGGGTGGGGGAGGGAAAGAGGATATTTGGAGGATTATACTAAAGTTACTGCGGTGACATAAAGGGATTTGACGTCAGTACTGAGACCATGAAGCTAATTCCAACACTTGTTAGCATGAACATTCAGTAAGTGAACCAACAGAAATGCTTTAGGACAGGAGTTACATGATGAACACAAAGAAGGGAAGTATGTGACTTCAGGAAGGGAGAAAGATGGACAATGGCCTTTTCCATGGGTGCACATAGGAGTGGAGCTGAGGGTAAAATGAGTAAACAGAGTTTACTCCCTTCTCCTTTGGAGAATATGGAATGTATTGTAGGCTAGTTTATCCACTTTTTTTTTTTTAACCAGTATACCACTGGGTGCTCTTGAACAATGTGCAATGAGCTGCATCAGACTTAATGAAGGGATGGTGACACCATGGGACACAGGTGTCAGGGATCCATGTCCTGTAGGGTGTAGAACCACAGGACCCTCAGATACCAAAGCAGCAAAAGAGAATGTATGTCCTCTACGTGCCAGCAATTGAATTCATATCCTTTCCAGTCCACCATCCACTAGGGGATGACAGTGACCAAATGGTTCCTTGGCACTTTTACAATCTGCTGAACAGATGTACAGATTTGAGAACCACACAGTGTTAATTACTTAGCCTTGTTCCTGGATTTCCTTTTTATGATATGGAATTGTGGCCTGATCCATATGCAGCAATGGAGTATGCAAAACCGTTGTTCATGGCACTTAAAATCATCAAAATTGGAGATGGACAATGTCTATTGGGCCATCTCACCCATTCACACTCTCCCACATCCTAGTCAATGAAGGATTGTTTCCTAAAATATATTCTCCACTGGTCCAGTTTAAAACATCTTGGGAAAAACTATTTCCCTAGGAGGCTAATAGTCCATATTGCCTAGATATTCTGTAATGATTATAAACATTTTCTTATGGTGAAGTGGCACCCAGTAGGTAAATACTAAATCTGCAAATAAAAATATAGGCATTACCAGAGTAGGACAAACCAATTGTCTAGCTCCATTAGTACTAGTCTTCCTGCTCCACCAGAACAGATTACTGGGCTTTCTGCTCTAGCAACCTGTCTCCAACATTAACCAGTAATGCATGTTTCAGAAGCAGGTGTAACCATCTGTCTGCAGGTCACTGTGCAATATCCTGCTATGGGGATAAATGTCTCTCTGCCCCCAGCTGGTGTCCCCATGGCTTGGAGACTGAGAACTTGCCATTTTTATCCAAGCAAGTGTGACTGCAGATGCTGTTCTGATTCTTATACTGTACATAAGAACGGCCATACTGGGTCAGTCTAAAGGTCCATCTAGCCCAGTATCCTGTCTTCTGACAGTGGCCAATGCCAGGTGCCCCAGAGGGAATGAACAGAACAGGTACTCATCAAGTGATCCCTGTCACCCATCCCAGCTTCTAGCAAACAGAGGCTCGGGACACCAAACCTGCCCATCCTGGCTGTTGAATCTCCATCCAGGCTCTGGTCAAAGTTATAGTCCTTTCTTCCTCCTCTAGTTGATGGTATCTAGAAGTCATAAGTTGAGCACTCTCCTTCCATTTCATTATCTGCATTTGTCTTACAGACAGGAAGATTTGAAAGAGTACCTCGTGCATACAGCAACCCAAGAATGAGCGACGCCAATACCCTCAACACCACAGAAGTGGCAACTGGTCCCACCACACCACGCAAGGGACCTCCCAAGTTCAAGCAAAGGCAGACAAGACAGTTCAAAAGCAAGCCCCCAAAGAAAGGAGTAAAAGGGTAAGAGTACTAATGAGAGCTCCAGGGAGTGGTATGTCCCTTCCCATATATTAGGTGAAGCAGTGAGGAGATCTGATACACCTTCTCATATCTGGGAGCTTTCAGATGATCTCTGTATGAATAGAACATGAGAAGGCAAGATACATTCTCATAGGGAGGAAATCATGCCAGAAGTGACACTTCCCCCATATGAGTCCGACAAGAGAGTTGCACCAAATTCTCCATGGAACCCATTAGGCCAAACCAGGAAACACTTGTATTATACTCTTGTGTCACTCCCTTTTAGTGTTGCCAATCCAGTAATTAAAGATTAATCTTTAATTAAAGATTATGTCATGTGATTATGTCCAGGAATTCATCCAATCAAAATTGGCAACCCTACGTCCCCTTGGCAGTGAGGAACTTCTTGTGAGCTGTTCACTCCTCTGCTGCTAATCTTTTGTCCTTTGTCCCTGTAATTTAGCAAAATCCTCGTTGAACTATTCCCTTTTCTCAGGTGCTGATCCAATCTCCCTTCAGTTAGGAAAGACCCTGTGTGAGGTAATACTTCTCTTTTGGTTCTGTTCCAGCCTCACCTCTCCTCTGTTGTCCTTTCTCACAGGTTTGGAGATGACATTCCAGGTATGGAGGGACTTGGAACAGGTAAGTCATATTTAATATTGCTCTTCAGATGCCTTTAAAGTATTTCTGTTACAAAAACATAGAATCATGGGGCTAGAAGGGACAGCAAGGGTGATCTAGTCTAACCTCCTGACAAGATGCAGGATTTGTTGTGTCTAAACCATACAAGACAGATGGACAATCAGCCTTCATGCTTCAGGGCTTAAGATGATTGCTTACTATGGTCAGGTATAAATGTCATTTTTGTCCTTCCATAATGTAGCACTGCACAAGTGGCCAAGAGGCCTTGTGAGTGTTCCAGCCTCCCTTCCTTGTAATCTTCTATCAGCTGTGGAATTAGGCAAATACTATGAAATATTTATGTCTGTTTGAATTTTTAAATGGATTCACTTGGCTGTGAATGGGCTCACTTGTGTTTTGCTTTCTGCAAATATTGTAGCAAATTACTTCACTGGCAGGAAAGTTCACAGAAACAGTTACTTTAATGCCAGTAATGCAAGAAAATCACAGAAAGTGAATTTCAAATTGCTAATTGTTAGCATTCTCACCAGATTGCTTATTCTAAGAGTTACACTCGTCCACCCAGTGACAAGAAATGTGTCATGTGATCTGTCCAATCAAAACAGCTCAGATTTCAAACATCAGACACACCCCAATAATCTACACACCTAGAACAGTGTGCCAAGATTATTCAGCAAATAGTGTCAGATAACAAAAGTATTCAAGAAAATCACAATCTGGTTATAAAAACAAACAAACGGGGAAGCAAAATTAATCAGAAGTTTTTAAGTGAGCTGTTCAAATAGCTCTAGTTATCAGTTGCTGAAGATGAGATACAAGACTGCATGGACTATGGTTTTTTTTCTGGTGCAGCAAGAGGTGAAATGCCACATGAGAACCATTGATCTAGTTCAGTGTAGCGGGAGGCAGGAGTCTGCCCACTCTTACCCTGATGGGGTGGGGAAATATTGTCCCTCACCTCTCTGCCTAGTCTTTGAATAGAGGCCCATTTTCCTTTCTCCTTCACCTAGCACTATTTCTTTAATAAAGCAGCCTGCCCATCCCTATAGGACAGAAGAATCAATCAGGTATACGGAGCTTGTACTGAGCTTGTCAAGTTTCACTCTCTGTCTTGCAGATATCACAGTGATCTGTCCATGGGAGGCTTTCAGCCATCTGGAACTGCATGAGCTGGCGCAGTTTGGTATCATCTAAGTCACCAGAATGGTGTCTTCCAAGGTTCCAGAATGGTCTTCTTCACCATTGACACTTATTTTCGGCCCTTCCATCCACCTGCCGAGATTCTGTTGAGCACGTGCAGGGTGGCTTCATGAAATTCACCTAGTCCTAAACAATTCCTTCTCAGATTAACTTGGCAAGAAGTTATCAGGGACCCTGAATATTCACCAGGCCTCATCTGATGAAACTACTGGAAATGTTTAAACATCTCTGTAAAATATCCTCTCTTCCCCCTGGAGTATTCATGTGTGTGAAGTCTTACCTGTATCCCCTGACTCCTGGGATGCTGTATGTATGAATTTTCACCCTATATCCCCTGCTCTGAGTTACCTGAGATACTGTCTGTATGTGCCTATTTGAAGTCTTATCCTGTATTCCCACCCTTGACCCTATGAAATCTAACTCTGAATTAAACCTATCCGCCACTCTCAGGACACTCTCAGGCTTTCCATGTGTATGTGAAGTCCAACAGATGTGGATGATATTCCCATGATATCTGAGCCAGCAATCAATTGCTCTGTGTATATTCATAGGGAACAGAGTCCTCAGAGTCACCTATCCACCTTTCATTAGGAAGGAGAACCTGGAGTCTCTCATGTGAGCTCTGCATAGGGAATCTGCCACTAAAATTCACCTCACAGCCATAGAACAGAAGGGCTTGGGAATACTACATCTTCCCTATATTATCCACAGGTTAGTGGAGTAGTCATTAGATTTCTGTTGCTCCAATAAGGACAGCTGACAGCCTGAATGTTCAAGATCACTAGCTAAATCTATCACAGCACTCACCCCTCTGCTATCCTGCGAGGTTGCCATTCTGATCAAGTGACTCTCAGAGTGATATAAACGTTCATATCCTATAAGTAGAAATCCCTTCCTGTTCCTGGTACAAGCTAGTCCTCATGTAAATATGGTATCTGCCAGTTGTTGGTTAAGAAAATGGAGAAGCATTGCAATCATCACTTGACAGTGACATACAGCACATTAAGGGTATGTCTACACTGTAACGTAGGCCTATGCATGAACCTTGGCTCAAGCCTAACCCCCCAGTGTACACTGCAATTGCGCTAATCCAGGGCTCGGACCCAGGGTCCCAGACCCTGCAGGGCTGGAGGAGTTAAGCTGTAACCCAGGGTGCGACCCTATTGCTTTGCAATGTTGACAGAGCCCCGCTTGTCTTGGGCCTGGAGTCAGCTGGAAGTATCCCACAATTCCATGGGACAACTTCCTTGGTCCTCTCTATCCCAACAATCTGCAGTCCACTCTCGTGAAAATGGCAAACGGCAGCAGCTCAGGTCAGTGTTAACCCATTCTCTTCTGATCACTGGTCTGCAAGCACACTGTCAGACGGCCTCCTGGGCTTGCAATGGAAAACAAACCGAACAAGCCTTTTGCAAAGTGACCTGCTTCCTGGTAACGTGCAGGGTAGGCAGTAAAGTTTTCCCACAGTGCACCATGGTCCTAGGGCTAGAAAAGCCACATTTCAGAGGGTGGAGGTGCTAGGGACTCTGGGATATGGTTACTAAGACCTGGGTCTGCACACTGCAGTGTGGACGCCAGAGCCCTACGCTTGAGCCTGGGTTAGAAAAGTCTTAATATAAGGTAAAAATATAATGTAGCCGCTCAAGCCTAGAGTTCCCTCGCACAGGCAGCCGACTCAAGGTAGACATATCCTAAGGCATGGGCTGTGTACCAGCCAGATTTAGGTCAGTCCTTCTAGTACAGGGCAGGTTTAGCATAAGCTGGAGTCCTACTTACCTCCTTCTCCCTCACATTCAGCATACAGTAGCCCTCCCCCCGCCCCCATCCCCTGTCCCCGCCCACATCACTCCATCCCTATCAACCATGGAATGTGAAGCATTTTCTTTCCGTGCCCTTCTCCAGTTCAAGCTTTGCAGATTGCATGTGTTGAAGTTGAACACCAGATCTCAGAGGTTGGTGCAGCAAGTTGGGGTGCAGGTGGAAGAGAACAACTGAGAGTAGGCAGAAGGAGAGTAGTTCTACTTAACCTTATGGATCTATCTCTTGATCTCTGGCAGCCTTTGTCCTTGTTGGGCTGGTGAATGGTGTTGCATTTAGCCACACTCAGAATTGTGCAGAGAATGGGCAAGAATATTCCCTTCCCCTCTTGCATTAAGAAAGGATTTTAATTTTGTTCAGAGTCAAGGGACAAGTGGTTTTTATTGTCTGATACTCATAAAAGAGGATGTCATCTTTCTAATCATTGTGGTGAGCTTCATTCAAATTTACCTTTCCGTGGTTTACACTGCATGTGTCAAACTAATGATTTCTATATATATCTCTATTCTTACTTGAAAATGTTTAGCAAATATGTGTAAAGTTTAAAATCAATTTACGCAAAGATTTGTTACAAATACATGGCTGCATCATCATCACCAGCTATTGTGAGGATCTTTAATCCAAAAAAACAAGACTCATCACTTTAAAGATAAAGGAATATGCTCATTAGCTGTCAGTTGTACTGCTTTTATTTTCAATAGGCCAGTCACTAGAAGGCAGTACATAGTACACAAACAGGAAACACATTACAGCAATGTAACCATTACAAGTACAAGTTGCGTGTCAACTGGCAAACTACATCACAAGACTACTTCATACTGGGTTCCGGGAAGTCGGTGGACACAAGCCCGCCCACTGGTAAAGCACCCTCCTGCAGCCCATGGGGAGGATCCACTGGGCCCGGGACTCAAATAATTGCATGGGACAATGGAAAAATAACAGGGATAAGTGTGAGGGTCAAAGGTAGGAAACCTGTGGGGGACACAGAGCAGAGAACCCTGGACAGCACCACTGCTCCTCAAAGGTGTCAAGGGAGCCAGTGGAGGCTGCCCAGAGGAACTCTGCCCAGATGTGTGAACAGAGGGAGGATCGAAAGTAGGCCCCACAGTTGCAGGAAACCCCCTCAACCAATCACAGGACTACTTGTTAGGCAGATACCATCTATAACCTTTGTTTTTCATGCACTGTTGCTCCTCGTTTCTTGCACCCTTTGCTCCTTTTACAGCTCTTCCTCTTTCTCAAAATCTTCTCTGTGCAGGTCTGATTTGTATTTAGCTTTTAAATATGAGTGACTTATTTCATTTATCTTCAGTCATACTTAATAGCCTTTGGTTTTTTGATTAAAAAAGGATGTCAGTTTTCTTGTGCTTTCTCTCACCTTAAATTGCTCTATTTATATGACCCTTATCTCTCCCTCTCAGATTCTGACCCTCTCTTATAATTTGTCTGGAAAAAGGCCTATTGGTTCCACTTACTGGATCACACAGAGAAGTGTGATCATTGCTTCTCTCATCAGTGTGCTTAATTAGGAACATAACAAAAGGACTGAGCATTAGAGTAGCCCTTGAGCTCCCATTTTTGTCCCAGGTTGAGACATGACCTTGTGACATTGGGACTGTTCTCTGCCAGCAAACACTGGGGCATTCTCAAAGTTCCCTCTTTCTAAAGGCGTCCAGAGATTGGGACATTCTAGTGAACATCAAGGTATTGATATAGTTTCTCCTCTGAACCCTGTGTTGGTACATTCCCTTCTGCCATAAGAGTATTGCTAGGTTTCCTCTTCAAAGGAGTCCAAAATCAATACATTCCCTGCTAGCTCCCATACCTGGCTGAAGTCCTGTTTTGCAGGGGCTTTGGGGCAGCTGCTGTTGGTCTTAGGTTGTTTTGTTTTTTTTTTGGGGGGGGGGGTTAAGATGATAATTGTTCCTTTCATTTTAAGGAGTTTTAAGATTTATGAAAGGAATTTTAAAACATGTTCTCTTTTGGTCTTTAAAAAAAGAGAGAACAAGAGAGCCCCTGCAATCTTAATTTTCAGAAGAAGCTGTGAGAGTTGTCAATGTTGCAAGGAAAAAAATATATGTAAAAAAACCTGATGAAATACTACTGCAGCATGTACACATTGTAACAGGTTATTCTTTGTTCTTTTACTATTAAAATTGTTTTTAAAATCCTGAAGAGATGGTCTGAAATTACTTTTAACAATAGACACATCATGTTTTCACTAGAAGCATTTCATGCTATTTCCTTCACCTCTGGCCAGATCGGACTGGGACAGAAGGAGCCTTTTAGAAACACTCCATCACTGCCCCCACCTCTCATCCCCCCTTGAAAGAAGGCAAGTTATTTTCTGAGCTATTGTTGCCATGTAGCCAATAAGCGACAGAGTTCAGTTATGACATCATTTGAGAAGCAAATCTACATTCTCCTCTGTTTGTGCTGCTACTGGGGAGATAATACTTAGTCACCGATTCCTGTGACAGGCCACTGTCAGTGGAATCGATAACAAGCAGGAGTGGGATTTAGCCCATATTTTCTGGAACATCATAGCCTACATTTTCTGTAACTTATGGACCAGCACCTCAGGTGGAGTAGCTCCAGCATAGCTCCATGGATATAGCCTTGAAGCTGTTCGCAAACTCTTTATATGTTTCCCAACTCACTAATCCAAAACATATTTCAATAGCCCTTTTACTTCTAAATTCAAGAACTCTCGAAGCTCAACACTAAGCAGCCCCATGATGACAAATCAATGTGTGAACAACCTAGTGCATAAGAGTCACTCTACAGTAACAACCCAGTCTGGATAGGCCATCTCTCATGAATCACCCTATAAAATACCCTAGGGTACATACACGTGATGGGGGAGATGTGACAGTTGAATAAATGAGCAGATTTCCATATTACCAACACAAGTATTCATAAATCATGAGCCAGACCCCCACAAAATCATGAAATGTGCTTAAAAATCCAAATATTTTTTAAAATAATAAATATTGGGTTCTGTTTCTGAGCTTTAGGGTGCCTTTGCTATACACGTTACACTTTTTCTCCCCAACCCTTCAAGGCTGGAAACTTACACATACACACACAAACAAAAAATTAAATGAAACTGAGATTCTCTAGTAATCACATGACTCCAGCAGCTGGGGCTTTAAGAAAATCACCAAATGTCACAGAAGTCGGCAACACTGACAAACTTTCAATCATTCATCCTATGTAACAGTAAAAAAAAAAAAAAAAAAAGGTTTAGAAAATTTGAAATGTAATGCCCTCTTTCTGAAGACTGCCTCCTTTCCCAGCTTCATACCTGTAACTAGGTTCCTGACACACTGATCACATTCACCACCCTCTCAGAACATGCTCTCCTCTCCCCACTCTACCCCTGCTCTAAGCAATAATAAAAGCTTTCCTTTCTAATGGGTCTGATCACAGAGTTGAGGTATTTATTGCCAACCAAGTCCAAGCGTCCCCCCTCAGAGTAAATTAGGTGTTTGGTTCTTTGTGTAGGTTACATGATAAGGCCTACAGTAAATCCCAAGTAAACCAAAATAAATCAATTCAGTTATATCTCAAAGGGTCATACACATCTCACAATAATCTCTCTCAATAGCAAAGATGCGTTCAGAGTAAACAATCAGAAGAAATACAGAAAATGAAGTGAGAGGATTTAGTGATACATCTTAAGCATTCCTCCCTTGGTTAAAAATACTCAATTGTATAGCTTTTTTAGTATTATTTTATTATGGTAGCAGCTGTGCTGTCGTGGGGCTGGATCACACCTGAACAGCCTTCCGGCACTTTTACTGAATGGAGGGATGCCATTTTGTTCTCAAAATGGCATCCTCTGCATAGCATGGCCTCGCATGCACTGTACTTGTGTGAGGTCACACCACATGGAGGATACTATTTTATACAGAAACAAAATGGTGTCCTCCATGCAGCTGCATGGAGGTGTCCATTGTAAAGAACAAAACAGCATCTCCGCACAGCGTGAGCTTGCACACCCTGTATATGCATGGCCATGCTGGCAGAGCAGAGTACCTATACTTTAAATAGCAGGACTGCACCACAGAGTAGCAGCTAGCGGTCCCAACTGAGATGTGGATCTATTGAACTGCTAAGTGCTGTACAAACACATAGTGCGACAGACAAAAGGTAGGAGGGGAAACAGAAGCACAGAGAGATGAAACTACTTGCCTGAGGTCACATAGAAAATCAGTGGCAGAGGCAAGCTTAGAATCCAGGTCTCCTAATTCTCAATCCAGTGTGAGACACATCTGGCTTTGCTGATGTCCTCTTCAAAGTACCCAGGGTAGAATCTTAGCAAAGGTTTTAACATCCTGCTCTTGAAGAATTTGCTTTTAACTAATTAAATACTACATTCAAATGTACCTCCAAGTAGAGGCCAGATCCTCAGCTGGTGCAAACGGGCATAGCTCCCTCAAAGTCAGCAAACCTGTGCTGATTTACACCAGCCAGGGATTTGGCCCCTGTTCTTTAAGAATACATTCAATAACTTGGAAATAAACCCTCATTCCATAACCAATTCTCCCCTTGTTGTGTGAAAGGATCTCTTCTTTCAGAGAGAATGGGAAACATTACTAAAGATAGGTGGGCACCATAGAGTAAGAGGAGGTAGAGATTGAGAGATGTAAAGACAAAGAAGTTTTCAGACAAGATTTAAAAGGAAGTGGAAAGTGAACAAAGCCAAAAGATACCTGAAGGCTGCTTCATTGGCAGAGGCGGCAGAGGAGAAGGCTCCTGGATTACCTGTGGGAGGAATGTTATGAGAAGGGACACAGAAAAGACTGCTGATAGGCACCCACACAAGTGAAAAGTTCAGCACACCACCACTTTACTTTTATAGCCTCTTTCTTTCAAAGTGTACCTCAAAATGCTTCACAGAGTCAAGCAATACAGCGACCATGTTATAGAAGGGAAGGAATAATAGCAGAAATGAAAGAGCCTAAAGTCAAAGAGATGGAAATAACAGGAAGACAGCTCTGCATGGGCAACTTGCCACAGGAGAAGGCCCTCATACCAACAGCTACTAGATTGCGTGAAGGACGGAGAGGAGGCCTCTGCTAGATATGCAGAGGGAGTTGGGGGGCGGGGGGTGAGGAACAGAGAGAGGATATGTCTACGCGAATACTTCATTCGTGGCAAGCTGGGGTTCTCCAGTGCCTCACTAATTATCTGTGTGGACCCCACTGCTGAGCACTAGAAGTTCCCTAGTGTACATTGATGTACCGTGGTTTGAAACAGAGATACAAGGATTCTGAGGCGAGAGGAGGAGATTTTCAGTGGACATTCACTGTCCTCATTTAATTGGCATCACTTTTTTCTCTCCAGTATTTTTCTCACTTCTCCTTTCTCCTCCACATTCCTGAGGCTGTAAATAAGCATGAGTGTCACCACCATATACATCACAGATACCAGCTATCCAGACTGCTAGACAAGCTGGAGGTGGGGCACGTGTATATGAAGCTCATCCTCCCATAGAAGATAGCAATCACTGTCAGATGGGAGAAGCAGGTGGACAAGGCCTTTACTTTCCCGTGGCACCCAAAGTGCTTTCTCAGGATGATGGGGAGGATGTAAACATAGGAGATGCAAGTCAGGATGAAAGAACTCACCAGAGTCACCCCACTCCGACGGCAAAGATCAGGACATCATTCAGGAAGGTGTCAGCACAAGCCAGCTCCAAGAGCGGCTAGATGTCACAGTGAAAATGGTGAATGACAATGGAGCCCTAGAAAGGCAACCTGGACATCAGGAGAATGTGTAACAAGGATGTTGTGAAGCCATCTGTCCATGAGCTGGCCATGAAGGCAATGCACACTGCTCTGCTCATGACCGTGTAATGCAGGGGTGGCAAATTGCCACCTAGCAGTCATATCCCATGGCTGCCAGCAGCAAGAGCTCAGTGTCCGCCATGGTGATGAAGAAAAAAACCTATCTGCACAATGCAGCCACTGAAGGAGATGCACTTCTTCTCCAACAAGAGGTTTACCAGCAGGTTGGGGGTGGTGATGAAGGAAAAACAACTGTCCAAGAAGGAAAGGTGGCTGAACAAGAAGTACATGGGGTGTGGAGGTGATGGTCCAGCCAGATCACCATCATTATGGTCCATTCCCCAAAGGGGTGACAACCAAGAAGATAACTAGGCATATCCCAAACAGTAACGTCTGCACCTCACAGAGGCCGGAAAAGCCCAACAAGTGGAATTCAGCGACCTAACTTTGGTTTCCATTCCACAAAGACATTGAAAATAGCAAAGGATCAAGCTGGACATCCCCATGTTTGTTAATACAAGAGCAAACACATGCAGTTATTACAAGCATTCATACAAAACTGTTATTAATAGAGCACCATAGAGATGCTTAATGGCTTACAGACAGCGAAGAGACAAAGGGCCACTACAGCTGCTTTGCAGACCTCCTGCATAATATGTTACCAAACATTGTATTATTCAAAACTGATTCAAATTGCTTTGATAGTTTCACAGTTTGGGAATTGTAAACAAAGGAGAATGATTCACCTCAAGGTATCAGGATGGGACAAGGTGTCTAATGCGGTCCCCCAAGGATCAGTATCAGGTCTGGGCTTCTTTAACAGGTGTCTCGGAGGCCCCAGGCAGGACTGAGGCCCTATTGTGCTAAGCACTGTGTCATTAGAAAGGTAAACAGCAGTGGCCTGATTTTCAGAAGTGCCCATCACCCGCCAGCTCCCATTTTTCTCACTGGGAGCTGTTGAGCTAGGAACACTTATGAAAATCAGGCCATTTGTTAATTAAACTTCTGAGTGATATTAAACTAGGAAGTTTTGTGAAAACCACTGAAAACAAAGATGTCACACCCTTGGGTCTGGAGAAGTCAGATAGATGGAGAGGATATACTGATATTCAGCATGGAAAAAAATGCAAGCTAAAGCATCTGGAGGCAATCATTCAAAACACAAGCCTTATGTAAGAAGAAATTTGGTAGGAACTGGTCCCAGGAGAGACCCCCCGGGTGACAGTGTGCAGGAAATTAGCTATGAGATTGCAATGAGATACGTCAGCAAAAAAAAGCCAGTGTGATTTTGGGCTGCATATACTGAGGCATCATTCACAACACAGAATCCTAATTCGGTATGAGGAGACTAAAAGGAGCCTAACGTTGTTGTTACCACCCCCAAGAAATCTGCCCTCAGTTCTACGCGCTCCAGAAACCACAACTTTGATAAACTATAAGAAATTCAAAGACTATCAACAATAATGCACAACGATGGGAGAGGAAATTTAGAGGAAAAGAGGAAAGGAGCTAATGAAACTCCATTGACTTCAATGAATTTATCCCAAGCAGAGTTTTGATTCCCACCTGTCAAAAGGGTATAAACAAGAAAGGATGACAGAGGTGGTGACCTCATGAGAGTCTATTTGATGACAACAAGCACATAAAAATTTAAACTGGCTACATCAGGGAACTTTCCTAATGGTGACATCCATTAGAATGTACTCTTCTCTCAAAGGAAGTGGTGAAGCTTCATTGCTTGGGTCATTTGAAACTAAACTGCATAAAATACCCAAGAATACCCTCCTAGGAACAATCTTGAATGGGTCAGAGGAGAGGAAACTAGATGACTGACCATGTTAAGTCTTTTCCATCTCTGCTTTCTATGTATCTATGAAATAATAAAGAACATAAAATGAAAAGCTTGTAAAATTCAGAATCACTCATTACAACAGCAAATTTAAACACAGAAATCAATTCAGTTCTTTGGGCATCTACAAACTTTTGGATTCAATAGCAAGACAGAAAAGGTGGTAAAAAATGAAGATGTTTTAAGCAATAGAAACAGCAGCCTGTGAAATGGTAACTCTTCACTTGCCATCCTTTTCATGTGACTGAAGCAAAACCTTTTAAGTCAAGATTCCATTCATCTCCCTACTTGTTATCTGCCAGGATCAGTTATCTCTCAAGATTTCCAAAAAAGCAAGCATAGAGAATGAGTGTGGACACAGCTGATGAGGGATTGTTCTTTGTGGACTTCTAATATCACATGGATAGTGGCTAAACACCTTTAATTCCTAGATCTAGAGCATTGCCTGGTGCCTTAAGGAAGGTGTTGGATAAGGGTTAGCTAATAGGAAGGTACCAGCAACTAGGAAGCAGGTTAGTTCCCATGGAGTTTTTTGGAGGTGAGGGGCAAGTTAGGCAGCTGCTTCAGGTTACCACACTCTTTTCATCCATAGTATTTTAAGAGGTTTATTCTGTATCAATTGAAAGTGACTTTAAAAAAATGGAGAATCTTTTTTTTTAAATAGTATTCACCCCTATATAAAATGTTAACAAGTCTGATTTGGGCAACTGCTGGTGAAATAGAACAAGGGGGAAGCCACTATGACCTAATCAAACATTACTGCCTTCCCCCATTTTGCCTCATTTCCCCATTGACCTCAGCCTCGACCATGTCTTCTAGGCTCCTCCTGCATCACTTACACTTTCTTATCCAGCTCACTAGCTTTGTTCCCTCCCTCGCTTCCTCCATTCTCACCCCCACTCTCTTTCTCCCTTTTGCCCTCCTTTCCCTACCTTTCTCCCCTTTCCATCATCTGTTCTGTACATAAGAACATAAGAGCGGCCATACTGGGTGTAACCATGCCTCCATGGGTCACAGCTGAGAATACCAAATTCAGGACAAACTGCTGAGACATAGAGCAGATACATCCCAAAAATGAGGTTATTCTCCCATGAGATATACCAAACCAGCAACAAAACTAAACTTCTGTTTCACCACACTGGCTAACAAGAAGTCGGAACAGCAGTTTCCTGAGGCTTTCCAGTCCTTGTATTACCAACAAAAACACTAGATTTAGAGATGAGTGGTTCTTAGCTCAATAATATGATATGGCAGCCAAGGTCTACAGTTCAGTTATAAGGGACGTGATTCAACATCAGCTGAAGTTCATGGGAGCCCTTCCTTTGACTCCGGGGGACTTCCTTTTATCCACTTTAAACGATCTGTCTTTCAAATTCAAGTTACCCTTGTCCTTAGATTACTAACAGGCACAACCAAAAGGCCTTCTCAATGCCATCCCTTCTTTTATATACCTTGATCTTATTTCCTCTTGCTCCTTTCTGCTCTGAAGTTCTGAACTGCCTGAAGAATGAGGTGCTTTGATGTTATACCCTTCTCACATAGACTTTGTCTGCTGTTCCTATATATTCAAAAACATTTATAGCTATTTCATGCAGTGTTTAGCTTGAATAACTCTGGCTGCACTAAACCCCAACATTGTCTAACTTACTTTGCAACAAGCAATGATTTCCTTGTGATATTATGCAGCCCATTGACTAAGGTGGTGGTCCAACATGAGTGTTTAAGTTAAGTTCTTCCAGCAGCTGGTCCCTGAGGAACCTTATCTCACAGTCACTGATTAAAAATAAAACTTCAAACATCGTACACCGGGACATAATGGAGCCGAAGTGTAATTTATAATGCTGGCAATTTTGTTTGTGTTGTTGCCAGACACACAAGTTTATTTTCATAATATTTTCCCTTCGTTCAAAGAAGTGTGAGTGAACTGAGCACTGGTGAAACGTTTCAGACAGTCACTAGAGAATGAAATCTTCTATTTTTCAACCAAACTGATACAGCAACTAGTGATTACAGTGGAAACATCACCATACTGCCCCTCATTGATGTGTCTTAACCTTGACCTCATCTAGAGAGGAGAAAGGGAGATCAATCTCCATTGCCCATTCAGTCCTTTACCTCTCTGATGAGACTGCCAGATGTGTTTTTGTGATGTGTTTAGCTGTTCACTACTGTCCAGGACCCCAGACCAGATATTAGTATGACCATTACTGGAATTATGTGTTTAGTTCTGGTGTCCACTCTTTAACAAAAGATGTTGACAAATTGGAAAGCATTCAGAAGAGAGCTACAAAAATGATTCGAGGTCTGGACAGAGACTCAGTGAACTCAGTCTATTTATCTTATCAAACAAAAGGTTAAGCGATTTGATCATGGACTAAAGTACCTGTATGGGGAAAGATTTCTAATAGTAGAGTGGTCTTTAATCTAGCAAACAAAGGCAAAACAAGGTCCAATGGTTGGAAGCTAAAGCTAGACAAATTCAGGTTTTTAATGGTGAGGGATAATTAACCACTGGAACAACTTACCTAGGATTGTGGTGGATTCTCTGCCATCTGAAATCAAGACTGGAACATCTGCATAGGTGGTGGGTATAATAGTCCAGGGAAGGCTAAGTCGCCACTGAGGAAACAATGTCTCTTATTTCTGCCAGAGATACAATTAGATATATTCAGAAGACAGCTTCATGGACAAATGGGTAAAATCACAGCTTTTGAAACCTGAAGGCATCCTTTACCACTGGTCATGTATCTGGTCCCATGAAGGCACACTCCATGGCACCATTTGTATGAGGCCCCACTTGTTTATGCTGTGCAGACTCCAAGTGTTACTTATCCTTGCTGATAGCCTGGGCTGGAGGGGTCCTTTTGGAGGCTCCATTACAACATTAATTCTCTTAACATATTGACTCTGAGATCTCTATAATTATAAACAAACAACAGGATGATGCACGGGGTACGTTTTGGTCCTGTTCAGGTCAATGACATCTCAGTAATGGGTTTGTTTACAGCCCACACACAGCACAGAGATACAAATAGGTTATTTTTCTTTATTTTTCTTTATAATCTATATAAAAACCTATCCAAGGCTCTCGGTGCCTTTGCCAAAAGTTAAAAATACAGTCAAATCAAAAATAGAGTCAGGAGCTGCTCCCAACCTCAAATCAAAAAATAACCAACCACAAAAAAAAAAAAAACCCAACCAGTATGTCCCCCACCCGCACCAAATAAGAACCCTTGTGCTAACTCTTATGCTTCTCTTCACCCCACACCAACCTCCTGAAAAAGAATGTCTCAAATACCAAAGAATATTTCCATGCCATAGCTTCCTAGTGTTATTCATTACATTTGTTCAGTAACATGTTCTTCCATGCACGCTCTCTCAATATCCTGACCTCCAAAATGTTTCTTGTAAGCTTTGCCTTGTATAACGTGCAATTGTTTAACTGGATGTACAGTCAATCCACACTGACATTCCCACTGAATTATACTCAGTGTCACTGTAGCTGGCAGATGCCAGGAAAAAAACAGCTGTTAAGTTAATAGGTTGGAGATGGGCCATGGAAATCTTGTACCATGGGTGCTCGACACCCCCCCCCCGCCCCTGCCCCACCTCTTCCTGCCCCTGCATCGCCTTTGTCCCACCCCCATTCCACCCCTTCCCCAAAGTCCTGCCCCACCCCACCTTTTCCCACTCCAGCCCCGCCCCCTTCCCACCCTCATTCCACCCCCTTCCCCCAAGTCGCGGTCCCTGACCAGCCTCTTCTCCACCTCTTCCCCTGAGCATGCCACGTCCCTGCTCCTTCCCTTCCCTCCCCTCCCGCAAAGTCCTAAGCACCACCAAACAGCTATTAGATGTTGTGGGGGTGGTAAGCGCTGGGAGGGAGGAGGAGAAGCAGGGACGCAGTGCATTTGGAGCGGGGTAAAAGGAGGCAAGGAGGAATGAGCTTGGCTGCTGGTGGGTCCAGAGCACCCGCTAATTTTTTCCCATGGGTGCTTCAGCCCCAGAGAGCCCATGGAGTCAGTGCCTATGTCCTGTACCTATGCAAAGAGCAGCAGTCTGCTTCAAACATCTCATAGAATCATAGAACTGGAAGGGACCTTGAGAGGTTGTCTAGTCCAGTCCCCTGCACTCAAAGCAGGACTAAGTATTATCTAGACCAGGGCTCGGCACCCTTTCAGAAGTGGTGTGCCAAGTCTTCATTTATTCACTCTAATTTAAGGTTTTGCATGCCAGTAATACATTTTAATGTTTTTAGAAGGTCTCTTTCTATAAGTCTTTAATATATAACTAAACGATTGTTGTATGTAAAGTAAATAAGGTTTTTAAAATGTCTAAGAAGCTTCATTTACAATGAAATGAAAATGCAGAGCCCTCCCGGATCGGTGGCCAGGACCCGGGCAGCGTGAGTGCCACTGAAAATCAACTCACGTGCCGCCTTTGGCACGCATGCCATAAGTTGCCCGCCCCTGATCTAGACTATCCCTGACAGGTGTTTGTCCAGCTCTTAAAAATCCCCAGTGAAGGAGATTCCACCATCTCCCCTCATAGAATACAAATGCTTTATATGTAGGGTACAATCAGGCACTGGGTAGCTGGGGCAGAATATCTCTTCTGCTGTTTGTGATAGCTGTATGCAACAGGAAATGCTATGGTCACATGTTTTAGAGAAGACAGAGAACTCAAACGAAAAAATTCTGAGTGTTTAGTTATTGCCATCTTTGTTTCATGGGCTCAGTGGCTGTCATTTCCTAGTAGCAGACACAGAACTTCTCTCATTTAACAATTTATTTTAAATATTTCTGCAATACAGATTTATTTTGTAGATGAACCGGGTATCAGTTTGGATTCTTCACTTTCTCTTTAGGCATCACATCGTCCATTCGGTAGCATTCCAAGCTCGATGCAGATCCCTTCGAACTGGAAAAGAATGAGGGGCAGGTCAGTTGCCTGACCTTTGTTAGTTGTCAGTCCTTTCTGTTGACAAGTTGGCTTGCTGATCTGCTTAACTCAGAAGCGTATCTAAGGGTATGTCTACACTACGGAATAAGGTTGAATTTATAGAAGTCGTTTTTTTAGAAATTGGTTTTATGTATTCGAGTATGTGTGTCCCCACAGAAAATGCTCTAAGTGCATTAAGTGCATTAACTCGGCGGAGTGCTTCCACAGTACCGAGGCTAGAGTCGACTTCCGGAGCGTTGCACTGTGGATAGCTATCCCACAGTTCCCGCAGTCTCCGCTGCCCATTGGAATTCTGGGTTGAGATCCCAATGCCTGACGGGGCTAAAACATTGTCGCGGGTGGTTCTGGGTACATATCGTCAGGCCCCCGTTCCCTCCCTCCCTCCCTCCGTGAAAGCAAGGGCAGACAATCGTTTCACGCCTTTTTTCCTGAGTTACCTGTGCAGACGCCATACCACGGCAAGCATGGAGCCCGCTCAGGTAACCGTCACCGTATGTCTCCTGGGTGCTGGCAGACGTAGTATGGCATTGCTACACAGTAGCAGCAACCCATTGCCTTCTGGCAGCAGACGGTGCAGTACGACTGGTAGCCGTCCTCGTCGTGTCTGAGGTGCTCCTGGCCACGTCAGCTGGGAGCGCCTGGGCAGACATGGGCGCAGGGATTAAATTTGGAGTCACTCTCTTTAGTCCTGCAGTCAGTCCTATTCAACCGTCTTATGGTGAGCAGGCAGACGATATGTATTGCTGGCAGTCGTACTGTACCATCTTCTGCCGGGCAGGCAAGAGATGAGGATGGCTAGCAGTCGTACTGTACCATCTTCTGCCGAGCAGCCATGATATGTGGATGGCATGCAGTCCTTCTGCACCATCTGCTGCCAGCCAAAGATGTAAAAGATAGATGGAGTGGATCAAAACAAGAAATAGACCAGATTTGTTTTGTACTCATTTGCCTCCTCCCCCATCTAGGGGACTCATTCCTCTAGGTCACACTGCAGTCACTCCCAGAGAAGGTGCAGCGAGGTAAATCTAGCCATGTAACAATCAGAGGCCAGGCTAACCTCCTTGTTCCAATAAGAACAATAACTTAGGTGCACCATTTCTTATTGGAACCCTCCGTGAAGTCGTGCCTGAAATACTCCTTGATGTAAAGACACCCCCTTTGTTGATTTTAGCTCCCTGAAGCCAACCCTGTAAGCCGTGTCGTCAGTCGCCCCTCCCTCCGTCAGAACAACGGCAGACAATCGTAACGCGCCTTTTTTCTGTGCGGACGCCATACCAAGGCAAGCATGGAGGCCACTCAGCTCACTTTGGCAATCAGGAGCACATTAAACACCACACGCATTATCCAGCAGTATATGCAGCACCAGAACCTGGCAAAGTAATACCGGGCAAGGAGGCGACGTCAGCGCGGTCAGGTGAGTGATCAGGACATGGACACAGATTTCTCTGAAAGCATGAGCCCTGCCAATGCATGCATCATGGTGCTAATGGGGCAGGTTCATGCTGTGGATGCCGATTCTGGGCTCGGGAAACAAGCACAGACTGGTGGGACCACATAGTGTTGCAGGTCTGGGACGATTCCCAGTGGCTGCGAAACTTTCGCATGCGTAAGGGCACTTTTATGGAACTTTGTGACTTGCTTTCCCCTGCCCTGAAGCGCATGAATACCAAGATGAGAGCAGCCCTCACAGTTGAGAAGCGAGTGGTGATAGCCCTGTGGAAGCTTGCAACGCCAGACAGCTACCGGTCAGTTGGGAATCAATTTGGAGTGGGCAAATCTACTGTTGGGGCTGCTGTGATGCAAGTAGCCCACACACTCAAAGATCTGCTGATATCAAGGGTAGTGACCCTGGGAAATGTGCAGGCCATAGTGGATGGCTTTGCTGCAATGGGATTCCCTAACTGTGGTGGGGCCATAGACGGAACCCATATCCCTATCTTGGCACCGGAGCACCAAGCCGCCGAGTACATAAACCACAAGGGGTACTTTTCAATAGCGCTGCAAGCTCTGGTGGATCACAAGGGACGTTTCACCAACATCAACGTGGGATGGCTGGGAAAGGTACATGACGCTCGCATCTTCAGGAACTCTGGTCTGTTTCAAAAGCTGCAGGAAGGGACTTTATTCCCAGACCAGAAAATAACTGTTGGGGATGTTGAAATGCCTATATGTATCCTTGAGGACCCAGCCTACCCCTTAATGCCATGGCTCATGAAGCCGTACACAGGCAGCCTGGACAGTAGTCAGGAGCTGTTCAACTACAGGCTGAGCAAGTGCAGAATGGTGGTAGAATGTGCATTTGGACGTTTAAAGGTGCGCTAGCGCAGTTTACTGACTCGCTTAGACCTCAGCGAAACCAATATTCCCACTGTTATTACTGCTTGCTGTGTGCTCCACAATATCTGTGAGAGTAAGGGGGAGACGTTTATGGCGGGGTGGGAGGTTGAGGCAAATCGCCTGGCTGCTGGTTATGCGCAGCCAGACACCAGGGCGGTTAGAAGAGCACAGGAAGGTGCGGTATGCATCAGAGAAGCTTTGAAAACCAGTTTCATGACTGGCCAGGCTACGGTGTGAAAGTTCTCTTTGTTTCTCCTTGATGAAACCCCCCACCCCTTGGTTCACTCTACTTCCCTGTAAACTAACCACCCTCCCTTCCTCCCTTCGATCACCGCTTGCAGAGGCAATAAAGTCATTGTTGCTTCACATTCATGCATTCTTTATTCATTCATCACACAAATAGGGGGATGACTACCAAGGTAGCCCAGGAGGAGTGGTGGAGGAGGGAAGGAAAATGCCACACAGCACTTTAAAAATTTACAACTTTAAAATTTATTGAATGCCAGCCTTCTTTTTTTTGGGCAATCCTCTGTGGCGGAGTGGCTGGTTGGCCGGTGGCCCCCCCACCGCGTGCATGGGCGTCTGGGTGTGGAGGCTTTGGAACTTGGGGAGGAGGGCGGTTGGTTATACAGGGGCTGTAGTAGCAGTCTGTGCTCCAGCTGCCTTTGCTGCAGCTCAACCATACACTGGAGCATACTGGTTTGGTCCTCCAGCAGCCTCAGCATTGAATCCTGCCTCCTCTCATCACGCTGCCGCCACATTTGAGCTTCAGCCCTGTCTTCAGCCCGCCACTTACTCTCTTCAGCCCGCCACTTACTCTCTTCAGCCCGCCACCTCTCCTCTCGGTCATTTTGTGCTTTCCTGCACTCTGACATTATTTGCCTCCATGCATTTGTCTGTGCTCTGTCAGTGTGGGAGGACAGCATGAGCTCGGAGAACATTTCATCTCAAGTGCGTTTTTTTTCTTTCTAATCTTCACTAGCCTCTGGGAAGGAGAAGATCCTGTGATCATTGAAACACATGCAGCTGGTGGAGAAAAAAAAAGGGACAGCGGTATTTAAAAAGACACATTTTATAAAACAGTGGCTACACTCTTTCAGAATAAACCTTGCTGTTAACATTACATACATAGCACATGTGCTTTCATTACAGGGTCGCATTTTGCCTCCCCCCACCACGTGGCTACCCCCTCAACCCTCCCCCCTCCCTGTGGCTAACAGCGGGGAACATTTCTGTTTAGCCACAGGCATACAGCCCAGCAGGAATGGGCTCCTCTGAGTGTCCCCTGAAGAAAAGCACTCTATTTCAACCAGGTGACCATGAATTATATCTCACTCTCCTGAGGATAACACAGAGAGATAAAGAACGGATGTTGTTTGAATGCCAGCAAACATACACTGCAATGCTTTGTTGTACAATGATTCCCGAGTACGTGTTACTGGCCTGGAGTGGTAAAGTGTCCTACCATGAAGGACGCAATAAGTTTGCCCTCCCCAGAAACCTTTTGCAAAGGGTTTGGGAGTACATCAAGGAGAGACGCGAATGCCAGGGCAAAGTAATCCTTTCACATGCTTGCTTTTAAACCATGTACAGTATTTTAAAAGGTACACTCACCGGAGGTCCCTTCTCCGCCTGCCGGGTCCAGGAGGCAGCCTTGGGTGGGTTCGGGGGGTACTGGCTCCAGGTCCAGGGTGAGAAACAGTTCCTGGCTGTCGGGAAAACCCGATTTCTCTGCTTGCTTGCTGTGAGCTATCTACAACCTCATCATCATCATCATCATCATCTTCTTCGTCCCCAAAACCTGCTTCTGTATTGCCTCCATCTCCATTGAAGGAGTCAAACAACACGGCTGGGGTAGTGGTGGCTGAACCCCCTAAAATGGCATGCAGCTCATCAGAGAAGCGGCATGTTTGGGGCTCTGACCCAGAGCGGCCGTTCGCCTCTCTGGTTTTCTGGTAGGCTTGCCTCAGCTCCTTCAGTTTCACGCGGCACTGCTTCGGGTCCCTGTTATGGCCTCTGTCCTTCATGCCCTGGGAGATTTTCACAAATGTTTTGGCATTTCGAAAACTGAAACAGAGTTCTGATAGCACGGATTCCTCTCCCCATACAGCGATCAGATCCCGTACCTCCTGTTTGGTCCATGCTGGAGCTCTTTAGCGATTCTGGGACTCCATCATGGTCACCTCTGCTGATGAGCTCTGCATGGTCACCTGCAGCTTGCCACACTGGCCAAACAGGAAATGAGATTCAAAAGTTCACGGTTCTTTTCCTGTTTATCTGGCCAGTGCATCTGAGTTGAGAGTGCTGTCCAGAGCGGTCACAATGGAGCACTCTGGGATAGCTCCCGGAGGCCAATACCATCGAATTGTGTCCACAGAACCCCAAATTCGAGCCAGCAAGGCCAATTTAAGCGCTAATCCACTTGTCAGGGGTGGAGTAAGGAAATCGATTTTAAGAGCCCTTTAAGTCAAAATAAAGGGCTTCGTTGTGTGGATGGGTGCAGGTTTACATCGATTTAATGCTGCTAAATTCGACCTAAAGTCCTAGTGTAGACCAGGTCTTAAAAACTAACAAGCAAAGTATAACAAATATTTTATACAAACCACATCACTTCCATAAAAAATATTTGCTCATTGAAATAAGATACCTTACCGCACATATTCCACATGCTACAGTGCCATAACACAACTCAATCCATGTTAAGAGGGGTTTTAGACATGTAATAGATGCAGTAAGGAGTATCAAGAGGGATTTGTTGCTGTTTCTTACAGGAATTACTGGGTGAAATTCTATGGCTTGTGTTATGCAGGAGGTCAGACTAGGTGATTTTATACTGGCCTTACCATCAATGAAGCTATGGAGGTTAGAAATTCAGCTTTATTCCTCTGACAAATTAGAGTGTTTAGTGTAGCTATGCTCCCAAACTCCGAGTAAAACTATGAAAGATGCACTTTGGTGAAGTATTGCTGTGGAACAGGACTAGCGTTCAAAACAGCTTTTTTTTTTTTTTTAAATGATTCCCCATATTGACAAAGTAGGACTCCGTCACCATCCTTCCCATTTCTGCATGTTTCCCACAACAAGAGTTTTCCCCCTTCTCCAGGACACTTCTTTCCTTGTCAGCTGCTCCTCTGTCTTTCCCTTATCTTTTTGCCAGGTCAGGGAACATGTCTTCTGGTCTGCCTGTCTTCCATAGCCTGTGCTTTGGGGGTGGATTCTCAGAGCCCAGGGACGCTTCTGGACTGATTACTTCTTACAGACAAATGCCTCCTAAACTCATGGGGCCATTATTTCCTGAGAATGTGGTACCCTAGGTAACCATTTATCAAACCTGTACCTAAAATCACCCCTGTACAAATTACAACATTAAAGCAGCGGCACGAATTCAGAAATTTCTTGGGGGGAAGAAAAGAGGGGACAAATTCTGGTGTCCCCTCACCCCTGCACAGTCCTCGTTCTAGTCCCCATTTATGTCCCCCTCCCCTCCCACAGGGACCCCGGATCTCCCTCAGCCAGGGAATTTCCAGTCTTTCTTACCCACACAGAGCATGTGCTGGTGCTGCCAGAACTCAAATTCTTGGCAGACTCCCCTGCACTCAGCTGTACAGGAACAGACTCTCCATGCACCAGGTCGCAACGCCATTTGGCCTGGCTGCCCCTCTGTCTGGACAAAGGACAAGTATCTATGGTGTTTGGGCTACACCGCAAAAACTGTATTTATTTAGTATAGGACCACAAATGATGGCAAGTGGTCAGGGCAAGGACAAAAAATCTGGGAGGAGGCATGTTCACTCCCATGCCCCCCACTCCTCTTTATTGCTGCGATGGGGGCAAAGGTTTTATTAAAAAAAAAAACAACAACCCACTAAAGGCAAGGCAGTCTAGTTGGATCTTGTAAGTTACCCTCACTGCTCATTAAAATAGTCTTGAATGGCCAGCAATAACCATTCAGGAGATAGAAAATGAGTACTTGTGGCACCTTAGAGACTAACCAATTTATATGAGCATGAGCTTTCGTGAGCTACAGGAGATGTGTGAGAGGGAAGGTGGGGTAACACCTATGTCTTGTGTGATTTCATATTGCAGGCCTGTTTGTGTAGTCACATGCAGTTCTTGAACTGATTGAAGTTTTTTAAAAGGCTGCCTGGGGTCTGGGAAAGCAATTTTGCCTAATACTGATGTCAATAAAATTGGAAAGAAGATAGTAAAGAATGGCAGACGTGACAGACTGTGTTTCAAAAGATTCCCTGGTTAGCTGTCAAGATGTTTGCAGAGGCAGCTGAGGAAATGCCAACAAAGCCCTTGCTTGCATGCACAACCCCATCCCACCCCCAAAAAAACAACAAACACATATGCCCCGCCCACACACAAAGGAAATTAGATAAAGAGGGAGACAGAGAGATTAGTTTGCTCTGAAATTGGCTCTTCAACCCTGTCTATATTACAGCTGTGACTGAGTAGGTTACAACAGGTTTGCAGTGTAGTGTAGCGTCCCTATAACCGGGCTCAAGCCTTGGACTGTCTGTCCAGGGTTCTAACTCTTTTATGAAGGTATGGTTAGGCCTCAATAACATTATAACTTTTAACCCCTGATTTGATTATAGCTATAGCATCGAGTTTTAAAAAATGAGCTAATCGCAGAAATCAGTTCACACCGATATAGTCACGGCAATGACAGGGATAACCATTGATAGAAGCAGTTGAATACTGAGTATGAAAACAAACTTTGTGGAAAGATATCACATTTCAAGAAGAGTTATAGCAGCCATTGGTTAAATAACACAATTATTATTTGTATTCCAGCAGCACTCAGATGCACCAATCAGGGATCAAAGCCACATTGTGCTAGGCGCTGTACAAACACGGAGCAAAAAGATGGTCTCCTCCCCCAATTAATTTATAATCCAAATGGCAATGGAATCAGCTAGAGCTGTACAAAAGTTTACAAAACTGTAAATTTGCATAGATTTCTTCCTTGCATTTCATGTCACGTGGGTCCACTCCACCTCTCATTCCCCCTCCTAGTTTTGTGCTGCAACAAATCCAACATCATGGGTTTGGAAAGAAACCATGAAACACCAGGGGTCAGCTCAAAACTGGAACAACGTTTATGAACCTTTTGACAAACCAGGGCCAAGTTTATAATACTAAAAAACAATTTCCCCTTTATGTCATTTCAAGTTGTGGCTAAAATGTCACAAAGCTGTAGCCAAGACTTTAAAATGGAAGGAGGCAGAAAAGAAAGACGCCAAGAATAAGAAAAATTCCTCGAGGTACTCAAGGGGGAGAGATTTATTTTTTGTACAAAAGTCAAAGAGTTAGTCGGAAAATATGAACAAAGTACATTCCCCACTAATGATAATATTTATAGAATTCCTTATCCCACAATAAATATGGGAAGGGGCTTAGACATTTAGACAATCTCCAAAAGAATGATTTTTTAATGATGATAGAGATATTGAAACATTCACTTACTTTGTTCCAGGGCTAAAGAGATGATCTCAGGTATTTCTAGGCACTCATCACCATACAGTCTGAGAATCTCATTGTTAAACCCTTAAAATAAAATTGAAAAATGTCTCACTAAGTTCTTGATCCAAATAGTAACATAAAATACAAATAATGATTTGTTTTCCTATAGACCTGGGGTGGCCGACCTGCGGCTCTTCAGAAGTTAATATGCGGCTCCTTGCCTAGGCGCCAACTCCAGGGCTGGAGCTACAGGCGCCATCGTTCCAATGTGCTACAGGGTGCCCACTGCTCAACCCCTGGCTCTGCCCCAGGCCCCAGCCCCACTCCACTTCTTCCCCCAAGGCCCCCACGCCTTCCCCTGAGTCTGCTGCACCCTTGCTCCTCCTTCTCACCCCCACCCCCCAGCCTCCTCCACATAATACAGCTGATTGCGGCGGGCGGGAGGTGCAGGGATGGAGGGTTAGGTGCTGAGCGGCGGTGCTGCTGGTGGGTGGGAGACACTGGGGGCGGGGAAGAGCTGACGGGGGGGGGGGCTGCTGATGTGTTACTGTGGCTCTTTGGCAATGTACATTGGTAAATTCTGGCTCCTTCTCAGGCTCAGGTTGGCCACTCTTGAGACTGTACCTTTCAAATAAAGATCAAGAGACTTATCAAAACTGCAACCAGGACAAGAAAAACAAATGCAGAAACACAATTAATACTAAAAAAGACAAGGAGGACTTGTGGCACCTTAGTCTCTAAGGTGCCACAAGTCCTCCTTTTCTTTTTGCGAATACAGACTAACACGGCTGCTACTCTGAAACCTACAATTAATACTGGTTGTTAGGGATGTGACTCTTGCTAGACGAGCTAAGGAAAGAAAAGTGGCTGAAAAGATCAGGAGAGGAAAACAAAGAAGAAATATTTAAAAGAATATGCTTGACCGAGCACTTCACAAATACTGTAAAGATCCAGCAAAATCTGCAGAACTCTTTCAGCAAGATTGTTCTAATAGTATCTAGGAATATCACTGATTTTAAGGGCAAAGTTAACAAATTAGTGAAAAATGATTAGCAGGAATATATATGTTTAAACAGTTAATTAGTAGGTTAAGCGAAATAATGTGTCTTTGAAAGGTTTGGGATAAGAAGATAAGTTTTATATTTTGATATCTGTTTTATACTATATCTACATTAAGTCATATGGGACTAGAAAAAATTATTGGGAGGTGAGCATAGGGCATAATATCTAGACAGCTGTCTTCATTTTGGTGTCTTATCTCCAAGAGATATCTGATTATCCCCAAATCTCCAATGGGAGGAGAGGGAGTAGGAGTAGAGACTTAGGTCAATTTGGGGCATGCTGAAGTGATATTTTAATTAAGTCCACATCCTGAAAACATTTGCATTCACGCTTAGCTTTACTACTGTCAGTTCTGTTGAAATCAACGGTAAAGATAAGCATGTGCTAAAGTGTTTGCAGGACTGGAGACTTAATGAGCAACAAATGAGTTTTAAAATAATTCAACATTAAAAGAAGAATCATATATGAGAAATAAAAATGGACTATATGAAGGGAGCAAGAGTGGAACTAGTTTATGGGCCCCATTCAGCAAAGCACTTACCCACATGTGTAGATCCTACTGAATTCAAGTACTTAATGCTTTGATGAAGTGGGGCCTATATTAGCGCCAAACGTCCTTGTTTGATTTACAGAGGTTTAAGATAGAGAGGCATTTCTTAAGTTGTATGAGCATGCTGTGAAATAACCCAATCAAACGTTGCTGTGTTCCCAAGAGGGTTAGCTCTTGAAGCTACAAAGCGGCAAGACTGCCGTCTGGCAGCCTAAGGCTCGTCTTCACTGCAAAGTAAACTCCAGTTATAACCCATATTGCTGCTAACTTTAGACTCATCCACACACAAAAAGGCTTATAGTGAGTGCAATGGTGCTTTTCTCTCTAGCTAGCTGGCCCATCAGGTGAAACAGTCAAAAGCCCAAAGGCTGCTAATGCTCAATTCTAACATGACCTCTCTTTAGTGTGGATGCAGGCTAGCACCACTCAAGTACCACCATTACTCAGATACCTTCCCACGGTTCCCCCCAAGTGCCCAGAAAGAATCAATCAATTCTCTCAAATTCCCTGGGAAAGAATTTAGAGAGCAGCTCAGCTTTTGACCGTGCTAAGAACCTTGGAATGTGCCCCAGCAGTCTGACTGTGACACAAAGTGAGTGCAGTGCCAGCAGGGAGGCAGCAACTTTCGTGTTCTTTTGCAGCGTGGGTGCCCTCACTCAAGCTAACTCAGGAGGAGTAACTCAAGTGTAGTTAACTCTGCAGTGAAGACATACCTACAGACAGCCTGAATATTGCAGGTTTTCCCCTGTGCTCCTATACAGTGTAATCCAAAGCCCACATATGACTCCATGGCTTAGTGAAAAGCAAAGCTCTGAGCCATTACTCTACATTCCTTATCAACTACCACCACCATGTGGCCACGCTGCTTCAAAATTTATAACTACCAATACTCTTTTTAAGAAGTTTCAGAGTAGCAGCTGTGTTAATCTGTATCTGCAAAAAGAACAGGAGTACCTGTGGCACCTTAGAGACTAACAAATTTAGTAGAGCATAAGCTTTCGTGGGCTACAGCCCACTTCATCAGATGCATAGAATGGAACATATAGTAAGAAGAAATATATATATATACAGATAAGTTGGAAGTTGCCATACAAACTGTGAGAGGCTAATTAGTTAAGATGAGCTATTATCAGCAGGAGAAAAAAACTTGCGTAGTGATAATCAAGATGGCCCATTTAGACAGTTGACAGGAAGGTGTGAGGATACTTAACTGTAGGGAAATAGATTCAATATGTGTAATGACCCAGCCACTCCCAGTCTCTATTCAAATCTAAGTTCATGGTATCTGGTTTGCATATTAATTCAAGCTCAGCAGTTTCTCGTTGGAGTCTGTTTTTGAAGCTTTTCTGTTTCAAAATTGCCACCCTGATGAGAGAGTCCACATAGGAAAAAAGGCTGACAAAGGAGGTGCTGTCATCATCATGAATAAGTTGAAATAGGAACAAGAGGCTGTCAGGCAGCTCTCTAACTCCACATTCTACAGGCCATTATCCTCTGATCCCACTGAGGATTACCAAAAGAAACTGCACCATCTGCTCAGAAAACTCCCTGAAAAGGCACAGGAACAGATCTGTGCAGACACATGCCTAGAACCCTGACCTACACTACCAGCACTCCCCACTGTCTTAGAGACACCACTGACTTCCTGAGGAAACTACAATCCATCTGTGATCTTCCAGAAAACACCATCCTGACCACTATGGATGTAGAAGCTCTCTACACCAACATTCCACACAAAGATGGACTACAAACCATCAGGAACAGTAGCCCCGATAATGTCACAGCAAACCTGGTGGCTGACCTTTGTGACTTTGTCCTCACCCACAACTATTTCACATTCGGGGACACTATAAACCTTCAAATCAGTGGCACTGCTATGGGTACCCGCATGGCCCCAGAGTATGCCAACATTTTTATGGCTGACTTAGAAAAATGCTTCTTTAGTTCTCATCCCCTAACACAACTACTCTAGTTGCACTACATTGATGACATCTTCATCATCTGGACCCATGGAAAAGAAGCCCTTGGGGAATTCCACCATGATTTCAACAATTTCCATCCCACCATCAACCTCAGCCTAGACCAATCCACACAAGCGGTCCATTTCCTGGTCACATAAACACCCCCCTATACCGGAAACCTACTAACCACTATACTTACCTACATGCCTCCAGCTTCCATCCAGACCACACCACACGATCCATTGTCTACAGCCAAGCTCGACGATACAACCGCATTTGCTCCAATCCCTCAGACAGAGACAAACACCTACAAGATCTCTATCAAGCATTCTTAAAACTACAGTACCCACCTGCTGAAGTGGGAAAACAGATTGACAGAGCCAGAAGAGTACCCAGAAGTACCTACTACAGGACAGGCCCAACAAAGAAAATAACAGAACGCCACTAGCTGTCACCTTCAGCCCCCAACTAAAATCTCTCCAGCACATCATCAAAGATTTACAACCTATCCTGAAAAATGATCCCTCACTTTCACAGATCTTGGGAGACAGAACAGTCTTCGCTTACGGACAGCCGTCCAACCTGAAGCAAATACTCTCCAGCAACCACACACCACACAACAAAAACACTAACCCAGGAACCTATTCTTGCAACAAAGCCCGATGCCAACTCTGTCCACATATTTATTCAAGTGACACCATCATAGGACCTAATCACGTTAGCCATGCCATCAGGGGCTCATTCACCTGCACATCTACCAATGTGATATATGCCATCATGTGCCAGCAATGCCCCTCTGCCATGTTCATTGGCCAAACTGGACAGTATCTACACAAAAGAATAAATGGACACAAATCTGACATCAGGAATCATAACATTCGAAAACTGGTAGGAGAGCACTTCAACCTCTCTGGCCACTCAGTAAAAGATTTAAGGATGGCAATTTTGCAACAGAAAAGCTTCAAAAACAGACTCCAATGAGAAGCTACTGAGCTTGAATTAATATGCAAACTAGATACCATGAACTTGGATTTGAATAGAGACTGGGAGTGGCTGGGTCATTACACAAATTGAATCTATTTCCTTACAGTTAAGTATCCTCACACCTTCCAGTCAACTGTCTAAATGGGCCATCTTGATTATCACTACACAAGTTTTTTTCTCCTGCTGATAATAGCTCATCTTAACTAATTAGCCTCTCACAGTTTGTATGGCAACTTCCAACTTATCTGTATGTATATATATTTCTTCTTACTATATGTTCCATTCTATGCATCTGATGAAGTGAGCTGTAGCCCACGAAAGCTTATGCTCAAATAAATTTGTTAGTCTCTAAGGTGCCACAAGTACTCCTGTTCTTTTTAAAAAGTTGTTCTATATTTTCTTCTGTTCATTATTTACCCTATTTTCTCCTCTTATGTTAGCTGTGTTTGTGACACTTTGGCCTGGTCTACACTGGCAAGTTTCTGTGCAGTAAAGCAGCTTTCTGTGGTGTAACTCCCAAGGCGTAGACGCTGCCAAGCCACTTAGTGCCCAGAAACTGCACAGTTGCAGCGCTGTAAAAAACCCACCCCGACGAGAGGCGAACAGCTTTCTGCGCCGGGGCTACAGTGCCACGGTGCCAGTGTAGACACCCTGGCGATTACAGCGCTGCGATTGGCCTCCGGGAGATGTCCCACAATGCCTGTTCTCGCCTCTCTGGGTATCGGTTTGAACTCTACTGCCCTGCCCTCAGGTGACCCACCGGGAGTGCCACCCCTTAAATTCCTTGGGAATTTTGAAAGTCTCCTTCCTGTTTGTTCGGTGACACGTGCAGTGGTCTCAATGCATCTTTCCAGGTGGCCAGGCCTGCTCCACGCACCAGGCGATTCCCCACTTGGAGCAATGCCGAGCGGCTGGACTTCATCGGCGTTTGGGGAGAGGAGGCTGCCCAGTCCCAGCTGAGCTCCAGCCATAGGAATTATGATACCTATGGCAGATTTCACGATGCATGACAGAAAGGGGCCATGACCGGGACACACTGCAGTGCAGGGTCAAAGTGAAGGAGCTGCAGAACGCCTATTGCAAGGCGCGGCGTGGCAGGCAAACCGCCGCTCCGGTGCTGCACCCATGAGCTGCCAGTTCTACAACAAGCTGGACGCGATACTCGGTGGTGACCCCACCGCCCCACTGCGAAGGCCACTGTGGATACTTCGGTGGCTCGTGTGCCAGTCGAGAGTGGACCGAGCCAGGAGGAGGAAATCTTGGATGAGGATGTGGAGGGGGAGGGGAACCCAGAGGCAGAGGATGGCTTGGAGGTCAGAGATGCATGCAGCCAGGAGCTCTTCTCTACCCCAGAGGAGGCTAGCCAGTCACAGCAGTCAGAGCTTGGTGAAGCGCAAACAGGAGAGGAGGCAACTGGTATGTGGCTTTGATTTGGGGAATTGCTGAAGCGAGTTGTTGGGGGCAGGAGGTTTGCAGAAAGCAGGCTTGTGTCTGTATGATGCACATACCACCACATGCCTAGTCTGAGCAATGGAACAGGGTGTTGATTGACTCCCTCACTTCATGGGAATCTGCCTCAGAGATCTCCACGAAACTCTCATGGACATACTGGGTAATCTGCTGCTGCAGGTTCTTTAGCAGAGCTGCTTTGTTTCTTGCCCCATTAAGGGTAACTTTCCCACGCCACTCTGCCGTCACTGCGGGGGAGAACCATTGCTGCACACAGGCGAGCTGCATAAGGGCCAGGGCAGAAGCCACAGTCTTGGAGAAGACCCTCCCTTGATTCCCTGCTCACCCTCAGCAGCGAGATATCTTCCATAATGAACACAGCCTGTGGAAAATGTGGGGACAGGAATGATTATAAGCCTCCCCACTGACAGTGCAGGGTCTCCCCAAGAGCCACATGCCCAGTGTACAGTATGGTCCTGGAACACTGATTTCCCCTGCTCCTGTGGTTACTCACCATTTTGGGGGTCTTGTGGCTCATGTTACTTGCATGGGGTCAGCCAGTTAGTGACAGGTATGTGAATAGTGGCTGTGTTTTAAATCACTGCATCAGTGGTCTGTGTGTTGTAAACAATACCGCTTCTGTAAAATGTTGAATTTTGGCTTCACAGATATTACCTTGGGAGCCCAGCCTCCCTCTTTGTTATCGCCAGCTGAACGGCTGTGCAGAATTAGAAAGTGGACAGAAAAAACTAAAGAGGACTTTCTACATGATGTCATAATACACTCCACAGCCAAAAAACAAGAATTGAAGGAGTGGCCAGACAGCGAGAAGAGGGACCGAAAGTAGAACGTGGTGCGCCAGAACGAAGCCACGGAGCGGCTCTTAAACATTATGGAGCACCCAGCAGACATGCTCCAGGTGCTACTAGCACTACAAACCAAGCAGCTGCATGCCCACCCTCCCCTGCAGCCGCTGTCACAAAACACTTTCTCATGCTCCCCCCCAGATACCGCCAACACACTCTTATCAACCTTCTGGCTCCAGTCTATACCCGCTGCATTCCACTCCTGCCCAGTCACAGTCCAGCCCTGCAGACTCCCAGTACCCACTGCATCAACACCCGTACCTCTACAGTTTAGCCCTGCTGAAGTACAGTACCCACTGCACTGTACTCCAAAGGACATACGACTGTTGCATACGACACCTGGACATACACAAATCTTTAACAGTCCTAGGACACCACCTCCTTCTTGGACCCTCCCTTCCCCCATCCCCCACAGTGCTGATGTGTTTTTTTGTTTGTCTCTCTCCTCCAGTTATTGTTTTTTAATAAAATAAATGTTTTGGTTTGAAAGCAATCTTTATTCCATTAATTGAAAGCAAACAGAGCCCTGTAAAGGAACAGGCAAATTCCTTAAACCTTCATGGTGCATCGTCTGCACCAACCACAATCACCTCCTAGCATTACAAGCACTGCACTCCCGAGCATAGCAATAAATATTAATGGCTTTCAGCTTCAAATTGCTGCCTCAAGGCATCCCTGATCCTTATGGCCCCATGCTGAGATCCTCTAATAACCCTGGTCTCTGACTATTCATATTCAGCCTCCAGGTGCTGAGCCTCAGCAGTCCAGCCCTGAGTGAAGCTTTCACCCTTCTCTTCACAAATATTATGGAGCATACAGCACGTGGCTATAAGCATAGGAATATTGTCATCGGCCAGGTCCAGCCTCCCATATAGGCAGCGCCAGCGGGCCTTTAAACAGCAAAAAGCACACTGAACAGTCATTATGCACTTGCTTAGCCTGTTGTTGAACCACTCCTTACTGCTGTAAAGGTGCCCCGTTCATGGCTTCATAAGCCATGGCATTAAGGGGTAGGCAAGGTCTCCCAGGATCACAAATGCCATTTCGACTTCCCCTATGGTGATCTTCTGGGCCGAGAAGAAATTCACAGCTTGAAGCTTCCTGTACAGTATTCCAGTGTTCCAAAAGATGCATGCGTCATGCACCTTTCCATACCAGCCTATGTTAATGTCCATGAAATGCCCACGGTGATCCACAAGCACCTGGAGAACCACAGAGAAATACCCCTTCCGATTAATGTACTAGGTGGCTAGGTGGTCTGGTGCCAGAATTGGAATATGAGTGCCATCTATCTCCCCTCCGTAGTCTGGGAAGCCCATTTGTGCAAAGCCATCCACAATGTCACACACATTGCCCAGAGTCACAGTCTTTCAGAGCAGGATGTGATTAATGGCCCTGCACACTTCTGTCAACACAAGTCCAACAGTCAACTTTCTCACTCCGAACTGGTTAGCAACTGATCAGTAGCAGTCTGGAGTAGCCAGCCTCCGCTGTGCACTCGCCACGCGCTTCTCCAGTGACAGGACAGCTCTCATTCTTATGTCCTTGCGCTGCAGGGCTGGGGCGAGCCCACATTCCCATTCACACAGTCCCATGAATGTGGCTTTCCTCATCTGAAAGTTCTGCAGCAACTGCTCATCATCCCGACGTGCAGGACGATGTGATCCCACCACTCAGTGCTTGTTTCCTGAGCCCAAAAGTGGCGTTCCACTGTGGTCAGCACCTCCAGGAATGTCACAAGCAATCTCGTGTCGTAGCTACTATGTGTGGTGAGATCAATGTCGCGCTCCTCTTGCCTTTGTAGTTTAAAGAATAACTCTACTGCCACTCGTGACATGTTGGTCAGAGCAAGCAGCATACCGATCAGCAGTTTGGGATCCATTCCTGCAGTCCAAAAAGGCAGGGCAGGGCGCACAGTACACAAACCATTGGAAGATGGCACCAAATGTGGACGGAAGCACAGGGATTGCTGGGATGCGAAGCAATGCATCATGGGGCATTGGGACTGGACCCAGGATGCCCCATGACCCCCTTCACCTTCCCACAACTCTTAGTGGCAGAAGAGGAAGAGATGTTCTGTGAGACAGCTTCCCAGAGTGCACCACTCTGAATACCAATGCAAGTGCCACGAGTGTGAACATGCTATTGTGTAGCAGCTGACAGTGTGGACACACATCAGCGGTTTCCCTTCAGTGCTCTCTGTGCGGTGCTGTAACTGCCTGTGATGTAACTCTGCCAGTGTAGACATACCCTGAGGGTAAGCTGTCTACTTTAGTAACAGAAGAAACATCCTTAGAGCATTCTGATACTTATACCAAGCTAGAAAAATTAACAAAAGAGAAAATACATTAGAAGCATTTTTCTCAAAGTTTATACAAGATTCTTGATCAAGTAACATAATATTCACAATTCCTTTACACGCACAGCAGTAACAAATATAGCTGTTCAAAACAGAGTACTAAAAGCTAGTGCTTGAAGCAGCACTCTTGTCACTATTGATACTTAACAGGTTCCCCTGGAGAAGATCTAATTGGACAAAGGTGTAGCTGATTACCAGTCCAGACTCCAGATTGGCACTAGTGAGCCAATTATCCCGTTAACAGAGAAACTGTATAAAAGGACACAGAAGGGCTATAGTAGAGATAAATAGAGGGTTAGGAGATCCTGCTGAAGGAAGGTCTCTGAGTAGAGACCTTACCTCCTCTTCCCTTTCAGGAAAAATGACTAGAAAGTTGTAAAGATGTGGAGACACACCTACGTATTGGTAGAGGGATTAAAAGACTATAAATAAACTACAGGGGGTGTTTACAAACAAGAAAGTCTCAATATTGTGAGTCTGTAGAAGAGACAGAGGTGTGGCACACCACCCAGTCACCGGTGGGGGATCTGTCTGGGATTTGCTTGAATCTGTGTGAATGGAAGAACTTCTGAAGAGGTCTGGCAGGCTGGGTGCTAGCAGAAACACTGTAATGGGTGGTAGAGCAGTAAAGAGAGATGCAGAAAACCCTCCAGGCCTTCTAAGAATCCCACTATGCAGAAAAACAGTTCTCGCTTGCCCTTGCAAACAGAGCAACAAAAGAGCCTGCAGGAATTTATAAGAGAGCAAACCAAGCTACTACAACAATAATTCCCACAAAGTTTGGTGAGTCCTGCAGCGAGGGGCAAAAACCAGGCACCGAGCCCTCTCCTAGCCCTCTATCGGTGCTTAATTTATGCCAAGGCTGAGCCCCGCCATCTCTGGGCTTGCTGTGTCTTATGAAAGTAAAAAAGTTGCTTGAGCCCTGGCACCTCTTTCATTACAAATCAAGCACTGTTTTCCATGTGTCTCCTTCTTCCCCTGCCTTTCTGTCTAGCTTTCCTATTAATCAGCTAATTGGCTCACTGAGTCCCTTGCAACCAATCTGGCCTGGTAATCAGGCACACCTCTGCCCACTTAGGCCTTCTCTAGGGAAGCTAATTAGTACTCAGCATGACCAGAGAGCTGGCTCAAGCACTACCTCTCAGTGCTCAGTCACTGGTTTTAAAAGAATAGTTTCAAACATTTCAAAAACACCACACAAATTCTAGCTTAGAATATCAAACAGTAACCTTAAGGTACTTACTCTGAAATCCATAGTTAATTTGGGCTTAGCATACAGTGTGATAATGTTTCTTATTCAAAGCAAAAAGAAAATGTTGTAAATCTAGTGAATACTACTGCCAAAACATTTTTTTCTAGCAAGAAAACAACGTACCATAACATCTCACTAAAATCATTCAGTAGGGCCAGTATTGTCCAGTGGCTAGGGCAGTGAACTGGAAACCAGGTGACATGGTTTTTAGTCCCAGCTCTGCTACTGTGTGATTTTGGAAAAGACACTTCACCCCTGTATTTCTTCTCCCTTCCTTTGTCTCTTATTAGCTTTCTGAAACAGCAACTGTCTCTTGCTAAATGTTTTACTCCTGGGGGGAATTCTGTGCCCAAAAATTAACAATTCTGCACACAATATTTTAAAATTCTGCATATTTTATTTGTCAAAATAACACAATATAATCACCAGTTTCAATTATTTTGGTAATTTATTTCAAAATATCTGTCAGCAAGTATGTCTGTAACAATACAGACAAGAAAAAAAGATGCAGAAAATGTTTTTTGACAAATAGATTTCTTACTAGGCATATTAATACAGAACTGTGAGTAATAATTAATTTAAACTACAGTACAGAACCATATTTCCTGAACCCCTCAGAAGCAGTGCAAAGGCTTGTGGGAGTCAGGGGTAATGAAAGAACTGAGGGAGAGGGAAGTAATTGCTGAGAAGGAGCCTGGGTATAAATTTGAAAGGTTGTTGGGTATTGGTGGGGAAAGCATGGAACAGGTTTGGGGGGGGAGGGGGGCTGGAGAGAGATTTTTAGGGAGCAACCCCATGCAGACCCTACCTGACCCCTAGCCTCTCCCATTCAGTCAGGTACATCTGCCCCTGCCCCTGTCCCTGTCTCCGTGCCCCTACTCAGCCACCCCTCTGTAGCTCTTCATTCCTCCTCCTCTGCCCATGTGTCCCTGCACCCCCTTGGCCAGCCCCATCCTCTCAACTCCATATGTCCCTGCACCCCATCCCTATGTGTCTCTGTGCCCCCACTCAGCCATACCCCTTCCCCCCTGTAGCTCTGGACCCCCTTCCCCTCTGTCCATGTGGCCCCACACCTCGACTCCCATCCAGCCCTTGCCCCAATATGTCCTCCCCCACTAGCCCTTATGAGCCACTGTCTGACTCCCCCAGAAACCCCATGCTGTCTGTCTCCCCATAGCCCCTGTCTCCTGACCTGGCCCCACAGGTGCTGTGAAGAAGGTACCCTCTTTCTCTTCCCTATCCTGGCCGGGGCTTGCCAGGAGTGGCTGCTGTATTCTAGCGCCACAGCGCCTTCTGGTGGGGGAAAAGGCAGAACTTCAGAAGTCATTTTCTGCTGGGAGCTGCTGCTCTATTCTAGCGCCACACGCCCTCTGGTGGGTAAAAGGAGGAACTGCAGCAACTTTTCAGCAGAGGCTATTTTCTGCAAATATGTGTGTGTGTGGCACATGAAATATGCACACACACAGTGGTGCAGAATTCCCCCAGGAATAGTTTGTACAGCACCCATCACAACGGGGTCCTGACCTTGATTATGCCTTCTAGGCTCTATGGTAATACAAATAATTAATATTAATAACCATTAGAGCAATGGTTCTCAACCAGGGGTATGTGTACCCCGGGGATATACAGAGGTCTTCCAGGGGGTACTTCAACTCATCCAGATATTTGCCTAGTTTTACAACAAGCTACATAAAAAGCACTAGCAAAGTCAGTTTGTACAGACAATGATTTGTTTATATTGCTCTATACTATACGCTGGAATGTAAGTACAATATTTATATTCCAATTGATTTATTTTATAATTATATGGTAAAAATGAGAAAGTAAGCAATTTTTCAGTATTAATGTGCTGTGACACTTTTGTATTTTTATGTCTTATTTTGTAAGCAAGTAGTTTTTAAGTGAAGTGAAACTTGGGGGTACGCAAATCAAATCAGACTCCTGAAAGGGGTACAGTAGTCTGGAAAGGTTGAGAGCCACTACATTCGAGTATACAGTTATTTTCTAACCTTTTGTTCTAGGATTAGTTCCCAGTGTATATAGCTGAAGCAAGTCAAGCAACTCGTAATATTAAGAGCTAGCTTCTTATAGATTGCTTTTCATTAGGAGATCTCAAAACACTTTATACAGGATGGTCAGTATCATTATCCCCATTTTACAGATGGGGAAACTGAGGCACGGAGGGAGCTGTGACTTACCCAATGCCTCACAGCAAACCAGGAATAAAAAGAAGGTCTCCTGAACTGCAGTCCAGGGTACTTTCCACTAGGCCACATAGCTGCTATCCTGAGCCCTTACTTGCATTTGGGGGGAAATAGAGTATAAAGCAAGCAATTGTTAAATCTTCAGTAAATTAAACAATCAGTGTTATTTTTCAGCATAAGCATCAGGATCCTTTCTGAAACCTATCTAAGTAGAATTCTGACTGACTTGTGGTGTTGGAAAGCCTCTGTTGTAAACATCTGATGAAGTGAGCTGTAGCTCACGAAAGCTCATGCTCAAATAAATTGGTTAGTCTCTAAGGTGCCACAAGTACTCCTTTTCTTTTTGCGAATACAGACTAACACGGCTGTTCCTCTGAAACCTGTTGTAAAATAGTGGTGCTTTGGATATTGTTATTTTAAACAATATTTTAGTTTATGTGAGGCAGCAAAACACTGTGGTAGGAAAGTGCTGTCTGAAAGAGACATGTCTAATTTCAAGCAATTTCTTGAGTGGGGCAGATATTCCACATCTGCATTCATATCTCAGGAGTGGCTTTCCTACAGAGAAATAGAAACATCCGTTCTGTACGTGACACTAGAGGGTGTTATATAACTGTTTATGGGAAATGGTTCACAGAGGAAAGTAGTTCTCCCCCAGATGTGTGGGTCAAATTGTGATGATCCTGGTTTCACCTATGCAATAAACCACTTTAAGGCTTGCACAATCACAAAACTTATTACCATTATACAGGTAGAGGCCCCAGGGTTTCTCCCTGTGAAGAAAACAGCAAAACTCCCATCCATTTTTGGAGAACACGTCAAGGTATTTTCATTACAGCAAATAGCTTTTCAACAGTTATAGCAGCTAGTATCATATTTTCCCAAGCCATTACTGCAGGAGACAAGTTCAAACATAACTAATGCTCACTAGAAAGCCAATTTCTCTGAATGAGGACCTCCTGGGGAGGGCAGCTTGCCCTGGGGCCCCAATTTGAGAAGACCCCCAAACCAAGTGACTTTGTGATCTTCCTCCTGGGACGGCAACACCAGTGTTATGATCCTGTGGGCCAGATCACAACACTCAGAGTGGGGAGTCTGGCCCCAGACCAGCAGGACTAAAGCTGTGGCTGAGCAACAGGGTGAGTGTAAGGCGAGCTTGCTCTTCAACCCCCACACCTAGGGCCTCACATTTGTGTTTTTGTAACTGACCTGTTTTTGCACCCCCTTGTGTGGTGTGTGTGTGTGTGTGTGTATGTGTGTTTGTAAGGGTAGGGCCTCAGTTTCAGATTTTGCCTCAGGCTTTCAAGAACCTTTGTGTGCATCCAATGAAGTGAGCTGTAGCTCACGAAAGCTTATGCTCAAATAAATTGGTTAGTCTCTAAGGTGCCACAAGTACTCCTTTTCTTCATGGTGCAGAGGAAAGAGACTGCTTAACCCACACAATCCCCTTTAGGACTGTAGATAGTCCTTAGGAAATCCTTTGGGCAAGACTCTGTATTTAACCCTTTGCAGGGAGTGCAATGTCAATAACTCATAACATGCATTTCATTACAACTTACGCCATTACAGTAATTCGCCATGTCCAGTCTAAATTTTCTTCTACAGATTTAAAATTTTTATTAAATCTAATGTTAAATAATTATATAGAACATCTGGGTATAGTGCTTAGATTATCCACAAATACAAGGTTTACTTTTAAAGTCAGAAGATACATATAGCGCAAAATCAACAATAACCCAAATTTAGGTGAATAAATTTAAGAATACAGTTTAGATATTAGCATCCAAGTATTCAAGTACATCACTCATGAAAAGTTATACAGAGAGTTGGTTGTAGAAAGCAAATAGAGCAATGAGTGAGGATTCTCTCAGTAATAGAGAGTATAGGTTAGGTTGTCCATTTAGAAAATACAATCTACTTTTATACAACACTACTTCTTTTATCCCTCTCTTTAACTGCCACTACCCCGATTACCCTTGCAATCTCAATGCCATCTATCCACCCCCTTTAAAGTCTGAGCCCCTACACAATTCAGTCCCAGTAATTAGTTAGCTAGAATGCTGAGTTAGAGTGTGGAAAGAATCAAGTTTGCAATACTGCACACCTCTGGGGACATGATGTCACTATTCTCACTAATCACTGTATAGGCTCCATGCAAGGATGAGTCCTTTATGATCCCTGAGTGCCTCTATTCCTGTTCTTTGTATGCAATTTGATCCAACATCAGGCAAGTACCGAAAAATCATAAGATAGAGATTTCTGTTCTTACGGTGCATCCTTTATAGGCCCCCTTTTCTGAATTCTCTATCCTAAGAAAGGAAGAGGCCTGACACATTTTCTGTGTCCAATTTGCCATGTATTGCCACTCAGCAAGTCAACAGTTAAATGAAGCCTCCCTGCTGTAATGATTCAGTAGTGAGAAATAGGATCCTTTGGAAGTCACAAGATAAACATATTATACTAATAAAAGGAACCTAAATTTCCTCTCCATGGTAATTTACATAGCAAGTGCTGAGTTAGGAATAAAACTCAGGAATAAAAACAGGAATAAAAATTAATATCCAAATGCTAGCCATGCTCAGCCTCTTTCTGTCTCTCTATAATTTCATCACTTAGTCTGTTCAATTTCATTAACCTGAAAGAATGATTGCTTCATAACAACAGGTTTCAGAGTAGCAGCCGTGTTAGTCTGTATTCGCAAAAAGAAAAGGAGTACTTGTGGCACCTTAGAGACTAACCAATTTATTTGAGCATAAGCTTTTGTGAGTACAGCCGATGAAGTGAGCTGTAGCTCACGAAAGCTTATGCTCAAATAAATTGGTTTGTCTCTAAGGTGCCACAAGTACTCCTTTTCTTTTTGCTTCATAGTACTGCACCATTTCTCCTGTATGTCAATGTACTTTTCCAGAGTTGGGGGAGGTCTAGGTGGACTTTCACTTTTAATTTCTTTGTTTATATCATTCCTCACCCTTCTTCACTGCCACTCTTAGATCCCTGACAGTTGCCTGCAACAATAGATTGGGGTTGTCTTTCATGATGCTGCCTTCTCATTAGCAAGTCAAGAAAGCCAACAGAATCTATTATTTATCTAGGGCTCAAAAGTTTACAAAGCACGCAGCATAAAAGGAAGGCTACTGTTTTAAGAAAGTGACTTCTCAGTCTTCCACATACCCAATCTCATATTTGTATTTACTAATCCCTAATTATTAACCCTTCAGTAACATCAACATTTCAATGGCATTGTTTAAAACAACTGAAGTTTAAAGGAATAATCCTGCGGGACCCACAAGAAAAATCAGCATTTAAGGTAAATTACTTTTAACCCTGTTTAACAGCATGAAGACCTAGGAGGAGGTGGTGGTTAATTAATATTTATTTGCACGATTTAGGGGCAAGGTTTACTTGATTATATTTACTTTGATAGCAAGGTATGTTACTCCTTTTACTGTACTGTGAACTTGAACTCTTGTGAAGTGCTGGATTTACAGCCCTTGGAAACTGCTGTCTTCCATACACAATACAGAAGCAGCAAAGGCAGTATAAATAAGGCTGAAAAAAAATGGCGGTCCACAATTTTGTTGGGGAAACTGCAATTTTCCACACTCGCTGCAACTTTTCTGCATTGCCATTTTCTCCAATTTGGCCCAGACATCCCTCTGTTATGCGGAGGGGCATCTGGGCCAAATCTGAGTAATTGGCATTGCGTCCTGGCACTTGCTGTGGGAGTGGAGGCAGACAAGGAGAGGACCTGGGAGCTGTGCAGATCAGGGCCAGGCTCCCCCACCTCCAGCTCACTGGGCCACCTGGCTACCCAGGAGCAGGATGAACAGGGAGAGACCCCAGAGCCCAGCAGCAAGTGGGGAGGGGAGTCGGCAAGGCCCCAGCATGGTGCCGCAGGCAGAGTCTGTCCCAAGCAGGGCCAGCACCACCAACCCTGGGGCAGCACTGGTGAGTTTGTCCTTCATTGGTGCTTTGGACAAGAGTTGGGGCTCCTGCTAGAGGGGAGGAAAGGGGATGCAGAGGAGAGAGCCAGACACAGAACTGTGGGGGGAGAGGTATCCAGCCCCATAGGAAGGTAAAGGACCCTGCTGCCAACTCAACATCTAGTCAGTTACAAAACAAGAGTTTAGGTCCTGTCTCCCCACAGCTGCCTACACACACCTGCTCCCCGCACACTACCTTTTGTGGTACTTCTGACTGCTCCAAAACTGCAGTTTTAACAAACTGTGGCTGCAACTTTTGAACCAAAAAAAATCACAACTTTCTCACAGCCTTAACACTAGCTCTTATACAGCTCTCTTCTTCAGTAGATTTCAAAGCATTTTGTCTGTTGTATAGGCAGGCCATGCATCTGGTTTTAAACTAGACCTGGTGTGCCCAACCTATAGCCCATGGGCCATACAGAGCTCACCAGAGCATTTCATAAGGCCCGGGGCCTACTTCAACACAATATATTAACAGGCAATTCGTTAGTTTTTTGTCATCATGTTTACATCATTTTAGGTCACACAAGTGTGTAAATAAACAATACCATACATAGAAATAACCTATCTAATTACATACGAAACAAGCTGAACTTAAAATAGAAATCAATACAGGTAACTTTAAATCTTATTAAAATATGTAGAATCTGTTTGGCCCACACAAGGTTGTTCTTAGTTTTATGTGTCTCTCCTGTGTAACAAGGTTGGGCACCACTGAACTAGGCAGTCCTGCTTTTTAAGGCTTGTCTGATCTGGCACCGAGACAAAATTGGATGTGGTTTTGTCTGGTATAACGGGGGGATGACATTCTGAATGCATCCAATGAAGTGAACTGTAGCTCACGAAAGCTTACGCTCAAATAAATTTGTTAATCTCTAAGGTGCCACAAGTATTCCTTTTCTTTATTCTGAAGAGTGCATCACTCCACCGGCATGACCTTGCACATATCACATCAGTACAGGAGAAGCAGCACGCTCTTCAAAAATGCATCTCCCATGTAGTCTGACATCACATGCACCAGGCAGGCAAGGTCACACTAGTGAGGGCAACAGCATTCCCTGCTGTACTAGAACGTCCTGTATTCCAGAAATGCACAAGTGGCCACCCTTGATCCATATCATTATCCCCACTTCACAGATCAGAACACTGAGGCTGAGAGGTCAAGTGACTTGTTCAAAGTCACCAGCAGGCTAGTGGCCAAGCCAGAAATAGAACCCAAGTCTCCTGAATTCTAGTCCAGCACTCTAGTCATTAGGTTATGCTGCTTTGTGCACTGCCTCACCTATATAATCTCAATTCCTCATGACCCTGAGCCTCAGCTCTAGAGAAACAAGGACAGTCTCTGATCATGCAAATGAAAACCCTAGTTGAAACATTTTAGTTGGTTCTTCTGGGTTATATTACAATACTAGTTTTTTAAATGCTTAGTAACCAGCTGGAGCCATGTGAAAATTTTGATCTAGGGCAGGGGTGGGCAAACTATTTGGCCTGAGGGCCACATGGAAATTGTATGGCGGGCCATGAATGCTCACGAAATTGGGGATGGGGTGCAGGAGGGAGTGAGGGCTCCCGCTGGGGGGTGTGGGCTCTGGGGTGGGGCCAGAAACAAGGAGTTCAGAGTGTGGGAGGGGGCTCCAAGTTGGGGTGTGGGAGAGGGGTGAGGGCTCTGGGGTGGGGCTGGGGATGAGGGGTTTGGGTTGCTATTTGCAACTCAGCTCTCCAGTGGAAAAAGCAATCTGCACTAATGCTCCCCCGCCCACCATCAATACCCATCAGGAGAGCTGCACAGGAGGCCATACAGTGCAGTATTGGGAGATTTCCCCCAAATCCCAGCCTAGACTGGTCTCAGAGTTGCCAACTCTTGTAGCATAAAGCCCCAGCTCCCGGAGTCCCCCCTTTCGTGCTTTATAGATGGAATCATTTAAAGCAAGTGTCTAGCCGCAGAGGAAAGCTGGAAAACCCAAGGGCTCACAAGCCAGAAACACCCCAACTTTGTTCCGGTTTGACAGTGGTATGAGCTGGAGGCAACCTGGGGGGGCTGACGGTGGCTCCTCCCTATTAGGGCAGCTGCGGGGTGCCTGGCAAAGGGGGACGTTGAGGGCCAATCACAGGGGGGAGGAGACACGAGGCAGGCGGGGCCCGGGCGGAAGAGGCCCCGCTACAGCCTGGGAACTATTCACCCCGCCCCCGGCACGTGGCCTCTGCGCCTCCCCCGCGGGTCGGGGTCATCCCGGGGGCGGGCAGCGGGCAGAATTCTCGCGAGACGGGCGGAGAACTTGGTTGCTGAGGCAACCGGGCAGCCGCTCATGGGCGGGATTTCCGCCCCTTTGGGCTCCGCGCCTGGGCCTGGGGCGGGGCGCGCCCAGAGGGGGCGGGGCTGGGGCGGGGCTCAGGTATGGCGGGCGCGGCCAGGGGCCCGGAAGCGGCACTGGCATGGAGGGGGGAAGGGGATGTGAGTGGCTGCATAGCGGGGTGAGTGGGGGAGGGGTGTGCGGCGGGCTGTCGGGGTGAGTGTAGATTGGGGGTGCTGTGGTTGGTGTAGTGGAGGTAGAATGGGGCCTGGACAGGATGGGACGGCACTTCCAGGAGCACGTCCCTGAGAGAGGGTCAGACGTGTCATACGGGACATGCCCGCCAGCCTGTGGCCAGCTGCTAAAGAAAGCCCGGGCCAGGGCATCTGAGGTGGACAAAGATTCAGAGGCAGCAAATTAAGCCTCCTTCCCCTCCCTGAACGTCCTTCTCCCTGTTAACCTGCTGGGTTGTGTAGAGAGAGTCTGAAAAACGCACTTGCCCAGATGCCCCCAGGATCACTGAGACCTGAACTATTAATCTGTGCAGAATTTATTATTTCACTTTTGAAAGTGGAAGCTTCTAGCACCAAAAAAAAAGAAAAAATCCTTCCCAATGTAAACCATGAATCATCTTACTCAGCAGCAGAACGCTGCTCCAGGGCCTTCACTTCAGCTGGTAACTTTGCCAAACAGCAACCAAGTAAAATAAAGAAAATTGTTCTGTTTCATGCTGCTGTTAGAACCCTGGGGGCAACCGTGAAAATAACAAGAATTATGCCAGTTTAAACTGACTGCTACTTTGCAAAATCTGAATCTTTTCACAGGGAAAGAGAATCAAATAAATAGAGGTCTTGATTCCGAGCAGCAGCCAAGCTAAGTTCTGTTCAGTGTGGAGGCAAAGATGGCTGTGTATCACCTTTACAGTTTGCTCCATTTCTGAAAGCAATCAGGGACTGTTTGAGTTCCTGCCATCAGTCAGAGCAGCCTAGGTCTGCTTTGTTGCGGTGCCCCTCTTTGGGCCAGCAGAATAGTTAGAACACAGTATGCTCTGGCACATCTGCCTTCTACAACCACATCCCTTCCCTTTATTGAGGGGTCTGTGAGGAAAGTGCAGTAGAGAATTCTCTGGCATGGAAGTCTGCTGATGCCTATATTCCAGTTCCACCCTCTAGCTTTATCTCCGTTGCTATCACAGCAGGAGTTGTGCTGGTATTAGCAACATTGGGAAATTTTTAGAGAAAAGGTTAATGTAAACACCATCCCAAAGATCTTCCAGGAGATCTAGTTATAATCCATTCTATTCTCTTTTCCAAAGGGTTTCCTTTTATGGCTTCCTCTAGTGTTTGTTTTAATCTTTCCTTGAATGCAGCTAGTGATGGCATTTTGACTACCTCTCTTGGTGGCATAATGCCTAATTGTTTGTCACTGTAAAGAAATATTTTCATAGAAGGCAAGTATCAGGGGGTAGCCATGTTAGTCTGTATCCACAAAAACAACGAGGAGTCCGGTGGCACCTCAAAGACTAACAGATTTATTTGGGCATAAGCTTTCGTGGGTAAAAAACCCACTTCTTCAAATGAATGGAGTGAAAATTACAGAGCAATTTTCACTCCATGCATCTGAAGAAGTGGGTTTTTTACCCACGAAAGCTTATGCCCAAATAAATCTGTTAGTCTTTGAGGTACCACAGGATTCTTCATTGTTTTCATAGAAGGCAGAGATTTCAGGAGGAATCCCACCCTTGCTGCCCCTTTATTTGTGTAGAAAGAGTGTAAAAACAGTCATTTTGAAATTGTAATGTATTTCACAGTCTGCAGAACAATTTAATGTTCACATTTCTGAAGATTATGTCAGAAGATTCAGACAAAGATAAGCAGCTGATAAATCGCATAATAAGTGATGAATACAATTCGGTACGTCTCCCTTTGGCCTTCATCCTTTTGTATGTATCTATTTATTTATTTATAATGTACCAATCAATATAATATGATTTGCTTTCTATGCAAACTTGATGACATCTGATTCCAGTTCCCCACTTTAAAGAGGTCCTGTGATCTTGAAACCTAGCCACTTTTTTAAAAAAGAGTTAAAAGTAATTTCAGGTATTACACCTTCCCCTGAGTTTCCCTGTCAGTTTGTGTGGGTTTATGACCACATTTTCCTATTTTTAAAATATTTTTATCTCCACTATCCTGTTCAAAAAGGGAAAACTTACCAGTGCCACTGGGTATACACAGAATACTATCAAATGCACAAAGTAAAAATACAGTCCCCAGTCCTACAGCAAACTTTATGCAGGGATTGAGGTCTGCACAGGGGTCTGATTGGTTTCTCAGCTATTTTCCAATACAACATTCTTTTGTATTACTTCCAAACTACAAACATGTAGTGAAGTGATGTCATAGCATATCAACAAAACCGAGAGATGTATGTGATGATGCTGATGGTAATTACTTCCTCTTCTCTTCATCTCTGAGGGAGTCCAGAGTTTTGTCTTTTCCCTCATGCCTTATATTTTCCCATGCTTTTCTCAAACTTTTTTGTAGGGTGGATTGAATCTTTGAGACATTGTCTCACACACACCTCCTCTCACATTTGCGATTAACATCCTGGGGCAACTACATCAGTTGTTTTCATGGAAAAGTAATATGAAAACACTGATGTCGTTTTAACTTATTTTAAAATGGCTTAGCAGCCAAAAGCAAGAGGCGAGACAACACCATGTCACTAGCTAGCTCTCCACAGCTACCAACAAGTGTTTTGTGGACCACTGTTGATCCATAGACCCCAGTTTTGAAACCACACGTTTAGCACAGAACTAAGTGGAACCCCCTTTGAGCTCACCACTGATACTGTTCAGAAGAGTATGGTTTTACATTGTTGAGTAATGTAACACCCTTCCTCCTACCCTGTTCTCCCTGGGGGTGGGGATTGTGAATTCACTTCTCCAGGGTATTTCTAGCCCCCTGTCTGAGAAAGCATGACAGGGAATCAAAGCAAGGACTCCCACATGCCAGTACAGAGAACTAACACTACTAGGTTGCTGCTGGGTTAACCCAATAGTAATGCTTTGGGATTGTTGAGATGTTAAAGTGACTACTGATTTTGCATATCTCAATTTTCAGGTGCCTAACCTGAGACACAGTAAAGGAGCCTGATTTTTGAAAAGTACTCAGCACCAATCATCTGAAAATCAAGCCCTATAAGGTGTTTCCAGTAGGCATCCAAAAATTGAAACACATTTAGTCATTTCTGAAAATCTTGTCATCATATTCTTCTGTTCTAGGTAAATTTTCAGAAACCATGTATGGTTACTTTTTGATCCAAGCAGCTAGTCAAAGTTTGGGACCTTGTAGGTTGTTCCAGTTGGGAGTACAAATTGATGATAGTCTGGTATTTTCTTTGATGCAGTCTTGTTTATTTTCAAGGAATGTGCAAAGTTCTTCTGCAAAGGCAGGAGGAACCAAAGCCAAAAGGAGTAGTTTCTGAGCTTCCAGGCCCAAGCTTCATTCTGCCAGCATCACCACCTCAAAACCTTTTTTCTAGCCTTCTGCCAGGGCCATAGGCTGATGCTTGGCTTTCTTGCTCTGCCTCTGAGTCTTTCTCAGTTTCTTGTTTGCACTCCAGGTTGTCTTTTTGACCACACACAACAGCTAATGAGTGGAATACTCTGCCCACATGGTGCTATTTCTCTGCAAACTCCATTATGCCTTGTTTTGGGTGTCACCCCTTATCTGTTCCTTACAAATATCTTAAATGAAGGGCATGTTTACACTTATTAATTTCAATGAGATTTTACTCAGCTCATAACAATATTTAAAATATTAATGTAAATAGTGTCCACAAATAAATCAGAATTTCCAGCTGCAGTTGTGAAACAGTTTTAGAGTTAGAAAGGTTCCAAGGTATTTCAGGAAGGAAGGTGGGTTTTTTACATGAATGTGATATTAATGGTAGGGGTGCCATTCTGACAGCCCTATAGGCTAAGTACTGTATTAAGTGAAAATATACAGGATAGGCAGCACCAGCAGCAGTTCATGCTCCTTCATATTGCCTTGCTAGAATGTTCCAACCTTGACCTGGCAAAATCACCTTCAGGGTCAAGATAGTAATTTCCTCTCTACGGCTCTTTTAAACATTGGTCTCTCTACTGAAACTGGCAACAAAAGTGCCAAGTGTGGAATTGGGAATTTTTGTGATATAAACACTTGTCAAACTCATTTTTCGTAGACCTCTGAACAGCCATTAATAACAACTTTTTGTTATAATTTTTGAGCTGTAGCTCACGAAAGCTCATGCTCAAATAAATGTGTTAGTCTCTAAGGTGCCACAAGTACTCCTTTTCTTTTTGCGGATACAGACTAACACAGCTGCTACTCTGAAACCTAACAACTTTCAGTTACTTCTGCTATAACTGTAACTTCAGATTGGTTTACAAAGAGAGAAGACTAAATATCCCTTTACCAATCCTCTGAGCCTTCTAGTTTCCTATAGTTTATCTGGCTGGTTGGAGTTGGCATCTGCTCTGTTCAGATTTCCTGCAAAATATATTTAGTCATGCTCATTTGTCAAGGTAATTGACCAAATGGAAGCTGATCAGTTATGCAGGGAGTGGTCAGTTCCTCATATTTGCAATGTTTGTTGAAACTCATTCCCTTAGTGGCATGTCCTCCTCTCCCCCACCACTGAAATGTTTTCATTGTGATATAGTGTTTTCATAATAATAATGAACAAGTGAGTAATCTCACTGTTGAAAACCCCTTATCCTTCTAGAACAGGTACCAGGACAGATGCTATTGCTGCTTCCTTTTGGTTAAATAGAAACAAGAGGAGCCTATCCTGTTGTCTTATTTTTAGGATGAAGATCCCTTTAACCCATTTGTGGCAGAAGATCTTGAGCAGTGTGCATTTTTCACAGGTTAGAACCCTTCCATTTATTCCCATACACTTTCACTGCAAGGTCACAAGGGAGGATGAGAAGGTTAGTGCTCATGCAAGTGACAAGAGAGCCAAGTGTAGTCTGAGCAAAAGCTATGTATGCTTCCTCACGCAGTTGTTCAGCTAATGCACCTCAGTGAGAAGTTGCTGCATTCCTTTCATCAGAAACTATTGATCTTGCCAAATTGTGTGGTGGCTTCAGGATGTGAACATTTATCCACTAGGAATGAAAATGAGACAGCTAAACTAATTTCTTTTCCACGTGCTCTAGACATAATCTAGATTTGAACCCAGGTCCCCAGAGATGAAAAGGCATTACCCCAGTCTCTATTTGTTGTGCTGAGACAAAGCAGACCCAGAGAAAGTAGTAAGCCAGGACAAACTGCACACTTTGAAAAGATAACATTCCCTCCAGGGGTGCAATGAGAGAGGGACCTATGAGCCCAGGACCCAACTCACCCTTGGCCACAGGCGCTACAACAAATTCCTGTAGAAGTCCTCGCCAAACAGCTGTTTCTCCTTCCAGAGTGAGCCCAGAAGTGGAAGAGGTGGAGGAGGCAGCATGAGAAGATGGTGACCTTGTTTTCTGGATCTGTGGCATGCCGGAGGTGCTCCTGCCCCTGTTCTGGCCAGTTGCTGACAGCTTCATTCACTACTTCTTCTTTGGGTCCAAGACTTGGACCCAGGTGAGAGAGACTGGCCAGAACTCCTCATCTACCTCCCTTCCCACCCCCAGACCCAACTTCCCATTTCCTAGAACCCTGGATTGCAATCTCCTCATGCTACTTCCTCTACCTCTTCCGGGCCCTCTCCAGAAGGAGAGATGGCGACTTAGTGCGGACATACATGTGCCATGCAGCAGTATGAAGGTGAGGAACCCTATACACAGATGTGAACGTCTCAGAATGTAACCTCTATTACTTGGCCCGTGACCTTACCTGGGCCCCCCTCCTTAGGAAAATTCTGGTTGTGCCCCTGTTCCTGCTGCATTCAACACCCCTAACAAGTATAACTAAGAGACTTGCTCCAGATTACATGAAACAAATCCTTTCTAACTCTATTAAAAGATGCTAATACATATCTACAAAGACTCAAATGAAAGGTCCTGGCTTGAAATATTTATCCTATTTATTACTTATAGCAGAGTACTTGATGTATTTTGTGATAGATGTAATCCATTGTCCATTTAACTCAGCTTTTTAAATTCAGGGTGATTTATAGCATGCAGCATTGATCTTTTTTTCAGTGGGATGACAGTAAATTCATGAAACCAGTCTGCGGTACTGGATTATCCATTAGTTTCAGACCAATTGGCTTTGCATGCTGTCACTTGAAGGAATGAAGAGACTAGTGTATTTTTTCATTTTCACATAGATTCCATTTGTGATCAGCTTTTCCCACGGACAAAACAGATTGTCTTGGCATATAACTCTGGGAGATGGGTACCCCGGCTTCGTGAGCCTCGCAATCTTTATGGCATATCTCCTGCACGTCACCTGAGTTTAATACGTTGGCCACACCAATGTGAGGTCATCAGGGATAGAATTGAGCACATTGGTAAGTCCTAAATATTGGTCAATAATAATATTAATACTTAACTTTTCATAATTTTTTACAAATGAATCTTTATCAAAGCTATTGGGACACTATTAAGAACTTTCCTTGCCAGTCTCTGTGCTTTACTGATAAAATTCACTGTGGTTTGGGAGCAATCAGTGGAGATCATGTGCTTTTCTGAGATGAGATTGAACTGTTGATGGCCCTGATTCTGTTCCCCTTAAAGTCAGTGATCAAACTCCTGCTGACTTGAATAGTATAGGATTGGGTTTCGATCGCCCATTTAGTAGGGACACACGTGTTGTCAAAATGAGCATATAAATAAAATTGTATTTTTGGAAACAGTCATACAGATAATCTAGTGTTATTGTAGCTGTGTTGGTCTCAGGATATTAGAGTGACAAGGTGGGTGAGGTATTATCTTTTATTAGACCAACTTCTTTTGAGCTTTCAGAGAGAAGAAGAAGAGCTCCGTGGAAGCTCAAAAGTTTGTCTCTCACCAATAGAAGTTGGGCCAATAAAAGATAATACCTCACCCACCTTGTCTCTCTTATGCAGAGAGTGTGTCATTTAACATGTACAAACAATTGTATTATAAAAATGTAATTATCAGATTGCTGTTCATGTGGATTTTAACATAGTCAGCATCTGTCTTGACACCTAAGATCAGCCTTGAGTAAGTCTGTTCAGGGAGAACAAAAAGCACACCAGAAAATGAATTGAGTGGGGTGCCACGGGGAAAGTTGAGAGAATAGAGTCTTCTCTTTGTACAGCAGGATTGCAAGAGAACATGTGGTCTAATATCTAGAACAAAGGAAAGTGTCTGAACTTCATTCTAGACTTGGTTCTGCAAAGGAGACCTGCAAAAGATATTTTAAAAATTAGATTTATGCCCCATTTTACTATTTTATGATTGATGAAATTTTGGAAGTTTGTGTGTATGTAAGAAAAATCAAGTCTGATCTTCCCTGGGTTAACTAAATATTTTCTTGAGGATCCCATGATTGTATATTTTGAGCCTTCACAATTTAATTGAAGGGATGAGGATGTTCACTCTTTAACAAAAGCTATGTTTCTCCCAAGCGCTCATTAGAAATGAGAGATAAATAGGTGTCAAAACCAAACAAAAAGTAATGTTTTAAACACAATTACTAAAAATATTTTCCCAGTTTTCATTCTCTTGTCTCTAGTGACGTTATAACTTCACTAGTTTTTCAATCATAACCAGGACTCCAATTCATCTGGTAAATGGTGGTAGAGTGTGATACAGCATGGTACAGCACCTTTTTCATGCTGCCTGCTTGTTTTCCAGAATCATAAACTTTAATTTAAAAAGCAAAAGTAAGTCTCTAACTGTTTTGTTTGTGGAGGTACACTTGAGTCATGTTTTTGAGGCTAACTGATTCAGTGAAATCTGCCTACATTTGCAGAATCCAAAATAATAATTCCAAGAGGCATGACCCATTCATCTCAATGTGTGCTAACTCAGATGCCCAAAGATAATACTTTAAATGTCAACATTGTTAACTTGCTGCTCATCAAAGTATGTATAAAAGGAGAGGGAATATCATATTATGAAGAGCTGCACAATACTGCAAATAACAGTTTATTTTGGCACCGGTAGTGAGTGGCTTCAGAAGAGTACTGCCATTTTTTCCTGTCCCTAGTCAAGAAGGAGCCAATCCCAAAGAGCCTTACAGGTACCCCAAGCAAGTTAGCTGAACTCACACCAGGGGGAATCAAGCGCAAAATATCAGCAGGCATCACCCAAAGGAAGCCAAGCAGAACCATGGTTGTATGTGGACCTTACTGAGAGGGAGCTGAGCCAAGGAGTTCAGAGAGCATATGTGATCATAGTTTGAACATCTGCACAATCAAATGTGAGTGATAGGTGGGTGGGGCTTATTTTGTGGTCAGACGTTGGAAGAGTATCACTACCGTTCCTCTTTCCTGTCTCCCTTCCATCTGACCCCTGGTCACAACAGCATCTTCCAGTGGATATACATTTCTAACATAAAAAACAAGCAGGAAGAAACATTACTTATTATTTTTTTATATAAAAAATCTTCCAGGTGATAAGAACATAAGAATGGCCATACTGGCTTAGATCAATGGTCCATCTAGCCCAATATCCTGTCTTCCCACAGTGACCAGTGCCAGATGCTTCAGAGGGAATAACCAAAACAGGACAATTATAGAGTGATCCATCTCTTATTGTCCACTCCCAGCTTCTGGCAGTCAGAGGTTTAGGGACCTCCAGAGTATGAGGTTGCATCCCTGACCGTCTTGGCTAATAGCCATCGTTGGACCTATTCTCCATGAACTTATCTAATTCTTTCTTGAACCCAGTTATACTTTTGGCCTTCACAACTTCCCCTGGCAACGAGTTCCACAAGCTAATTGTGCGTTGTGTGAAGAAGTTCTTCCTTGTGTAGGTTTTAAACCTGCTACCTATTTATGTCATTGGGTACCCAATTCATGTGCTGTGTGAAAGGGTAAATAACACTTCCATATTCACTTTCTCCACACCGTTCTTGATTTCATAGGCCTCTATCATGTCCCCTGTCAGTCATCTCTTTTCTAAGCTGAACAGTCCTAGTCTTTTAAGCTTTCCTCATATGGAAGTTGTTCAATAACCCTAATCATTTTTGTTGCCCTTCTCTGTTCTTTTTCCAATTATAATATATCTTTTTGAAATAGGGAGACCAGAACTACACACTGTATTTAAGGTGTAAGCGTACCAGTGATTTATATCGTGGCATTATGATATTTTCTGTCTTATTATCTGTCCCTTTCCTAATGGTTCCACACATTCTGTTAGAGCAGTGGTTCCCAAACTTGTTTCACCACTTGTGCAGGGAAAGCCCCTGGCAGGCCTGGCTGGTTTGTTCACCTTCCGTGTCTGCAGGTTTGGCTGATCGCTGCTCCCAGTGGCCGCGGTTCGCTGCTCCAGGCCAATGGGAGCTGCTGGAAGCGGCGTGGGCCGAGGGATTTTCCTGCACAAGTGGCAGAACAAGTTTGGGAACCACTATGTTAGAGTTTTTGAGTGGTGCTGCACATTCCCTAACAAATCATGTTCATCTGTGAGTCTGATAATTCTGTTCTTCATTATTGTTTCAACCAGTTTGCCTGGTACTGAAGTTAAGCTTACTGGCCTGTAATTGCCAGATTTGCCTCTGGAGCCTTTTTTCAAAAATTGGCGTTACATTAGCTATCTGCCAGTCTTCTGGTACAGAGATTTAAGCAATAGATTACATGCCACAGTTAATAGTTCTGCAATTTCATATTTGAGTCCCTTCAGAACTTTTGGATGAATACCATCTTGTCCTCATGACTATTAGTGTCTAATTTATCAATTTGTTCCAAAATCTCCTCTTTTGACACGTCAGTCTGAGACAGTTCCTCACAATGACAATGGGAACAATTTACTGAGCAGGGAGGCTGCTACACTCTGCTCTGCCTGAGAGGACAGAGACTGCCCCACGCCTGCTTCGTCAGAAACAACCCAAAGCCCTGCCCCTCCATGCCAAGCGTGCCACAATAGCATGTGAGAGGGACACAGTGTCTTTCTTTATCACACACAAGACTGTCCAGCCCCCTTCCCCTCCGCCGGCGGTGATTTATGTCTCTACTGGCTGCTCCAGGAGCCCAAACTGACCTGCCTGTGCTGCTGGGGAGGGGCACATGACCACTCTTGAGGCTTCCCTTTGCTTCCTCATCAGAAGTCATTTTTCTGTGGGGAAGCAAAGAAATCTGTGAGGGACATGAATTCTGCACATGCGCAGTGATGCAGAATTCCACCAGGAATATCTCTCCCTCACATCCTATCAACCCCTTTCTAATATACATTAACTGCAGGGGAGGAAAAGGAGTTAAATCAAAATCACATTATTTTTGGAAATTATTACAGGAACCGGATCACTCAGAAGACTACTAGTAATGGGAATAATGGAGACTTTCACCTCTTGATTAATGGTTTAAAGGTGAACTTTGCAGCAAAACATGTTTAATGTCTCTTACTTTTCTCTAGGATCCCAAATTTGCTTGGCTTCTCTATAGCAAAAAAGTTTTCTGCTCCCCCTTCCTTAGGGGAGGAAAAATCTGCAGCCCATATTATAGATATGTGACATCTCTTTTCATACAACTCCAGTTCTTGCCTTTGTCCTTGACTGAAGAAGAGGTGAGGACGTAATATTTCAAATATATAAACACTTCTTAAAATTTAAAATGTACAGATGAACACCTCTGTACCTATATGCCTGGCCCATGGTATGATGGAGGAGGCATGATCATTCGTTTGATACAGCACTTTCTTATATTGAGTGGGCAGTTTTAACAAAGAGAATGAGTTGTGCAGTCTCCCATTATCAATAATGGAAGTTGTACGTCTGATTCTGTGGGGCTTGTTTTGACACCCTTCATGTGAATGTGCAGATAGCTGTAACTGGAGCCTCTAGCCACAGCCTTACAAACTGTTTTATGGGCTGAGAGTTCTAGTCATGTCATAAGCAAAGATCCAGAGTGTTAACAACAGTGACATATATCAATTGATAGACTTCCAGTCACTAGCATTATCAGGAGTAGTACAGGAATGTAGAAAATCAGTTTTACCAGAGAATAATACACCCTCCCATCCAATACTCGTTTTTATTTCGAATTGTGAATGAGAATTATTCATAGGTACTAAAACTGTGGTCCAAATTTATTGCCCTTTAATTTAATCAATTGACTACTCTGTTCTTTTATCCTAGGGTAGGGTAAAAAGGAAGGACAGCTATACTTTCGATGTGTCCTTCATAGTTTGAATACTCCAGTCTTGCTGACTTTTCTTTACAAGTTAAATAATCCTAGCAAACAGTCATCATGTATAAATTTATCCATACCTTTAACAAGCTGTATGCATCACTGAACCATGTGGATTTCCATTTTTCTTTCTGCAACACCCTTGTCCTTTGAGTTAAGATAGTCACTTATCTGTTGGTTTTGGTCAAACAGCCACTATGGCCAGTAGAGCTTCATCACCTATGTTTCTTTCTCCTCTTTCCCTATACACTCATCTTTTTTTAAAGTAACCCACTTTGACACAGATGCCCATTTGTGGTTCACTCTTTTTGTCAGCAACTCTTGTCAGACCTGACATACTCACTACACCTAACACTCTTGTCAGACTCTGTATCCAAAAGGGGACATGTAAGATATCATTGGAAAACAAATAATTCACTGATCATGCATATTCTTGTGTGATGTATGTACAAGGTGTGTACAAAGAGTTATGAATATGTGCTAGAATTAAGTTCTTAAAATGAGTTTGGCAAGCAATGCATAAGCACAGTCTGCCTTGGGCAAACAAATGTGTATTTGTTTGTCTGAGCTGCCTGGTCATCTGGCACAGACAATGAAGGTACATTTACATAGAAGGTAAACAAAGCCATCAATCTAATGAGTAGGCAAGAGAGCCTCTTGCAGGGGTCTGAACATCAAGTGATAAGTAATTGAATCAGCTGATTGTATGTGATATTGCTGTATTATAAAAGTGTATCAAGTAAGGTCTATTATGATAACCAATAACACATTGGTGATTCATATAATTGTAAAATGTATGTGTTAACTCTATGTGAGGAATTATGAATACTCACTGATATTATGCTTTAAAGTCTGTGACCCAACAAAAGGAGAAACAGATTTTCTCCTAGACAGGAGGGAAGGCAGCTACAGTAAAACCTACTTTAAAGACCACCTCTGAAAAAAGACCTCCTGTCACGAGCGATTACCTGCAGAGGCCACGGAACACCACCACTCTCTGGTGTGCAAACCTTTGAAAAGAGACCACCTCTTACAAGTGACCACTTTTGCTAACTCCCATGAGTGGTCGCTCTTGGCAGGTTTTACTGTATCTACCTGTCTCTAATGAAATTAAGCAAGATGTGACCAAAAACAATGGAAGCCCCATTTACATACCAGTCAGCAGGGGGATGGGAAGCCCACAGGAAGGAAGAACAGCATGAGGTCATCCTGAATCTGGAGACAAAACAGTGAGTCTGGGAAGATATAAGGAGAGAAAAAAAGCCATCTTGGCATCCATCACTGGATAGACAGAAGGGGCCAGAGTTCTTGCAAGATGAGAAAGATGAAACCAAGTGAAATCTGTGGGAACTGAAGTCTGTGGGAACTGAATATATGTGAGAAACCTGCTTAGCCAAAGATCTTTCACATAGGAAGACAAGGGAAACCAGCATTTGTACTTTGGTGAAAGGTTCTAACTGAGAAAAAACCAGCCATGGCTGGAAAGAAGGAGATTGGTAAGAAATCTACCTTGAACCAAGGCTGTAGCTTGTTGAGTTAAGTCTTGGTACCGGTCAACACTAAAAAGGTAGCTTGACCCAGCTATATTTCTGAAAAATCCACACTCCTGAGTGAAGTAGTTAAGACAACCTAATCCGTGGTGTAGACAGCACTAGATCAATGGAAGAATTCTTCCATCAACCTAGTTTACACCTCTCAGGGAGGTGGATTATCTATGTCAATGGGAGAACCGCTCCCATTGGCATAGGTAGCGTCTACACTGAAATGCTACAGTCTTGTAGCTTCAGCACTGCAGCTGTTCTGCCGTAGCATTTCAAGTGTAGAAAGCCCTTAGCCACTATGAAGCATATTTTACTTTTATTTGCTTGTAACCATTTTGTCTTCAGCTCTTGAACTTGAACTCACTTAAAACCTCTCTTTTGGTTAATACGCTTGTTTTATTTATAATCTAAACCAATCTAGTGCTGGGTTTGAATTGAATAATTATTAACTCCACTTTAAGTAATAACTGGTGCTTTTGTCTCTTTAAAGGCGCAAAGAAACTTATTACTTCTCTGAGTTCCAGGAGAAGACTGGACACTACAGGGCAGATGGTTTGGGGGAAATTCGGGACAGGGAGTGTATTGGTATCACCCTGTAAATAGTAACCAAGGCTGGTGGAGACAAGGGTGGGGGTGTTGTATTGTAGGCAGGCTGCTGGGGTCAAAGTGCTAAACCAGAGCTGCCCAGCACATGCACACACGGAACTGTATTCTTATCTGCTGCCTGTTGGTGTCTGGGCTCTGAGCCAGAGTAGTAGAGCATTTAAGGCACCCCCGGTTACAGGTTAGGCAGTGATACAACTTCTTACTGCTCTGAATTGCACCCCAAAACATGACATCCACTCAGATGATGTTTTTAAAGGCAAATTATCAAGGTAAAGTATGAGCTTATAAAACCCTTGTATAAACCTAAGAAAAATTCTGATCTTCCAAAAGGCATGATTCACTTATTCCTACCACAAAGCATTTTGAAGTTGCTGCCTGACAAGCAGGGAGAAGAATCAAGGAGCAGCTTTCAGAGCCTTCATTTGTGATGGACACCCTTTGTAGTTTAGCTCTCTCTCTGTCTCTTCTTTTTCAGACTGGATTCCCTGTGAGCCTGAGCCACTGTACCACCCAACGGGCCTGGAGCTTGAGCCACTGTTCCAATATCCCAGAGAGGACACAGTGGTTTATTTAGCAGATGAAGGTGGGAGCACATTGTGAAATGTTATTACAAGGTGCATGTAATTTTGGCACCCATTTTGATTGACTGGGTTTCTTTTATTTTTGGGGGGCCTGATTCATAGCCAATTTAAGTCAGTAGTAGTCTTTCCCATGATTTTAATGAGTTTTGGATAAGCTTCTATATCTGAAGATATAGACATAAATTAGAGCTCTCTCCCCATCCTTGGATTCTGCTTATGTTATTAATAAGGGTACAATTTAGTCACCGAGGTCAGGGAAGTCACAGATTCTGTAACTTTACCGGACTTCCATGACTTTGGCTTCAGCTGTCAGCAGTGGAGGCAGAGCCAGGGCTGTGCATCCTGGACCCATGGCTTTGGCTGGAGCAGGGGCTTTGCACCCTCCTCGGAGCTGCTGCAGGATCTGTGGCTGTGCTCTTCCAACCCGCAGCTTCAGCCGAGTTGAAGCTGAAGCTGGGCCTGTGCATCCCCTCCCCCGCCCCACCCCCCCTCCACTGTCCCCTGCTTCTGTAGCCAGAGCTGCTGCTGTGTGCCCCCGTCCTGCAGCTGTGGCAGGGTCTGGAGCCAGGGCAGTGCCCCCTCGTGGCAGTGGGGCTGATGCTATCAGTCTTCTCCATTTAGATCCAGTGTCATTCCTTCCCCCCTGGCCCTTTCTCTCCCACCATATTATTTGTAAAAGTCAGGGACAGGTCAGGGCTGCTGTGTATTTTTGCTTATTGCCCGCAACCCGTCTGTGACTTACTAAAAATAACCGAGACAAAATCTTAACCTATGTTATTAACAACTTTAAAAGTGCAGTTCAAGCAGTTTCTGAACGTCAGTGGGAATTAGCCTGAAACTAGTTTGTTAATTAATCTCTCTCTAGTGATGTTTTCATAATATTTGAGCAAAGAGAGTATGAACGTTCAAAAATGATTTTCTTCCATAATTGCAGGGATAAAACTGGAGATACATGTTGGCAGGAGACTCTTAGTATCTTGTTTGCAACTTATCACTTTATACTATGACCTTGTCAACTCTCTTAAGTTAAACAGAATCAGGTTGGGGGACTACTTAACTACAGATCTCTAAGGGGATAAGTAGTCCCCCAACCTGATTCTGTTTAACTTAAGAGAGTTGACAAGGTCATAGTATAAAGTGATAATTTGCAAACAAGATACTAAGAGTCTGCTGCCAACATGTATCTCCAGTTTTATCCCTGCAATTATGGAAGAAAATCATTTTTGAACGTTCATACTCTCTTTGCTCAAATATTATGAAAACATCACTAGAGAGAGATTAACAAACTAGTTTCAGGCTAATTCCCACTGATGTTCAGAAACTGCTTGAACTGCACTTTTAAAGTTGTTAATAACAAAGGTTAAGATTTTGTCTTAACTGGCAGTGGTACTTTTGATTCATTTGGTGGTACTCTGTTTTCTGATTCTCTTCTGAACCACAATAGTGTTAGGGGAGCTCTGTTGCTGAAAACACCTTCTTTTGGATGTTATGTGAAACCAAGATCTCAACCAGTTGTAATCACTAACCCCTGAAATCTTTATTGCTGCATACAAACCATGTTATAAAGAGTGTGTGTTTCTTGGGGATTAAGGTAATCATAGAATCATAGAAAGTGTTAAAGACCCAGGGCACTTTTCACAAGAGATGGGGTTTTAATCCTGCTGTCCTGGCCAAATACCCACTTGAATAATTACATTCTGCTTAATAAAATTCCACCTCCAGTTTGGAAATTGTATTTATCATTTCCTGCCTCACTCACCTAGTGTTCTGTGTGCTGTTAAATGGTTGCCGCATTTCAGTCTGGACAGAGCAGTGTTTGAGCAGTGAATGAAGTGATATTCTTTGTATATTTTGTATATCAATCTATGGCTGTAATGTGCATTGGGATGACAGGCCCTATTTAAATGTAAGGTCTTTATAATGATTAATGGATTTTTGTGCATAGCTCCTAGTAACCATAATAGAAGTAGGAGGCAGGTTTTATAAAACTTTCAGTGTGTATAGAGCTTTCCATCAAGAGAAATCTCAAGGTGCTTTATATTGTATAGGAATCACTTAATTTAGGCTCCAGTTCTGAACACTTCAGCATATGCTTTACATTAAGGTCAATGAGCATTAAGCACATGCTTAAGTGCTTTGCTGAATCAGAATTTTAGGATTGAAATACACCCAGTCATCTCTTGGCTGGATATGGTAACTATTCTTTTGCCAGAAACAGTGCACAGTAGGTTTTAGGAGGGGAACCGAAGTATAGATAGGGAGATGGGTTGATGCAGGGGGTTAAAATGTTGTTATACCATGGATCATACCTTAATGGAGAAATTGTCTCATGGACGTCACCCCTTCAAGTCATGATAGCACAGGCAATCTCCTTTCTAGTTTATGATTGTATAACATCCCTGTGTCAACTACAGCAATTGCATACACAGAAAGTAATAATGGAAAAAAAATAGTTTCTTTTAATCTGATTTAGCAGCTACAATAAAGGAGGCAAATTAAAACTATGTGAACAGTAAGTTCTCTCTGGCCACATTTTGGGAACTGGTGGGTTAATGCATTAGCTTGTCACTTGTAAACAAGATAAATTTAATACAGAGACTATTTATAAGTAAAAAGGGAGCTTTATAGTAATAGGAAAAATAGTAAACAAATAAATTTTCAAAGCATAATGGTGATGTTTTAGCCATGTGGTGGATTGAAAGGCATTCGGAAGGAGTGGCTAAAGCTTTTCACAACTCCTTTTAAAATTTACACTAGATATGCCCTAAAAATCAAGTGTGTAATTTCTGTAAAAGGTTTTAAGCATTGCTGAAAATTATTCACAACTGTGAATAATATGTATGTTCTGCTCCTTTCACTAGCTAACGAGGAATCCTGTTTTGTGTATTCTCGAGTAGGGGGTAGCTACCCCTCGAAGCAGGTCATCGCTCAAGACTGGGACAACACTTTGATCTTTGAAGCACGTTTTGAGAGTGGGAATCTGCAAAAGGTGGTCAAGGTGTAGGTTTATGATCTTTTCCTCTTTGTTGAGGTAGTGTAGGCACCAGCTGAAGTCAAATGCGCCTTTGTAAGTACCCTGAGTGTCGTTGGGGCCTGCACCCAGAATTACACTAACAGAATAAGCCCTAAGAATATTTTCATGTGGACTTCAAATGGAACAATCTCATAACCGTTCCATGGCATTAAATATTATCTATAGGTGAAATTCACTTCTGTACAAAGAGTCTGGGCAAGAACTATGTACAACTGGTGTTACCAGTGAAGCTTCAAAATGGTGATGTAGGCTCTCAGCACAGCTATAAATTTCACCCTACCTGCATAAGTTCATACACACACATTCACACTTTTTTTTTTACACAGATGACAATATTTTTTTATTTAGTTTAGTGAATTTTTTGCACAAGATTTTTTTTTAACGAGCCTTGGTTTGGTCACACATTTTAATTATTTTACGTAAGCACTAAAGGAATGTGAGGTTTATATTACTGACGCATTCCATCTAGTCTGACATACTGACCCTAGCAGCAGCCTATGCTTTGATTGTTTATACGAAAGTGGAAATCCCCCCACACTTCCAGTGTGGCTAATTGTACAGTGCTTTTTCATGATGTTGGAGAAATTCCTTCTCCGTCCCACAGTCCCCAGCATGATTTGAGTCTGTAATGTATTTCTGTGGTAACCAGCATTAAAAATGCTTGTCTTCTTTCTGTACACCAGTAGTGAATTCGAATACCAGCTGACACTGCGCACTGACCTCTACACAACTAGACACACCCAGTGGTACTACTTCCGAGTAACCAACACTCACGCAGGAATGCCTTATCGTTTCACCATTGTCAATTTCACCAAGCCCACCAGCCTGTACAACCATGGTATGCGTCCACTGTTGTACTCAGAAGTGGATGCGAAGATACACCAAGTTGGCTGGCAAAGGACAGGAGATGAAATCAAGTATTACAAAAACAACCTTGGCCAAGATGGGCATCAGTATTTCTCACTCACTTGGACATTCCAGTTCCCACATGACCGAGACACTTGCTACTTTGCCCATTGCTATCCTTACACCTATTCCAACCTGCAGGACTACCTGGCAGCCATCTCTAGAGATCCAGTAAGGTCCAAGTTTTGTAAGATCCGCATCTTGTGCCATTCACTAGCAAGAAATATAGTGTATGTTTTAACCATCACCAGTCCCTCAGAAAGTGGCAAGGAGGCAAAGCGTAAGGCAGCTGTGATTTTGACTGCGAGGGTACACCCAGGCGAAACAAACAGCTCCTGGATAATGAAAGGCTTTCTGGATTACATTCTGGGCAACTCAGGCAATGCTCAGTTGCTCCGTGACACTTTTATCTTCAAAGTAGTACCAATGTTGAACCCAGATGGTGTGATTGTGGGAAATTATCGCTGCTCCTTAGCAGGTCAGGACTTAAATCGTAATTACACATCAGACCTGAAGGAATCTTTTCCTTCTGTTTGGTACACCCGGAACATGATCAGAAGGTAACATCATCTCTCCTCTCTTCAGACCCAAAAAAACTTTCTATTTGTAGTGTGTGTTATTTAATATAACCAATGTTTGCACTATATTTGCCTCATATTTATTGTCTCTCATCTCATATTTAACCCATTCAGTTTGTATTATTTGTTTAAATTCTAAGAAGCTTGAGTTTTTATTGTAGTTTGCAATGTTTTCTGTTGCACAGCACCCTGTAATATAGCTTTAATACAGGGAATGAAAAAGATACCTTGGGTAGCAAAGGAGAATTTTTCAGGGAACCATCAGCCCCAGAACAGAAAGTGATTTTTTTTCATAGCCCTATTCCTCACTACTCCCCATCAATATTTACAGATGAAGGCCCTAATTCTGCTCCCATTGTATTCAGTGGCAAAATATCTGACAGCTTCATTGGTGCAGGACAGTGCCCTAAAGTGAGCCAAGTCCAGAGTGGATCCCAACCTTGTATTTGACTACTAGTCCTATCAAATTTACTGTATATTTGAGTATAAGTGTGTTTGGTTTCTAATGCTTCACTTCCTTATGCAGTGCATACATCTAGTCATCTGGTTATACATATAACTTCATACCCAGAGTCACCATTCAGGTTTGGCTTATGTAACTGGGTTCGTCTAATGGCTTTAGCTTTGAAAGGAGTCTGTCAGTGCTGATAAAGCTAATATTTAACCTACAATGTCATTTACAGTATGTGTTGATTCTCAGGTACATGTTTAATCATAAGCACTTTCCCTTTGTGCCTCTCCATTCTTCAAACAAGAATCCTTCTGTCTAACTTACCACCTTTCCATTAGAAAAATATTCAAAGAAGTTCAAATTCAAACACTGGCTTTTACTTATTTCCATTCTGGCCTATCTAATACTGACCCTTTCAAGAGTTTCTGATGACTCTGGGGAAGGACTTTGGAGCCTGCTAGAGAACAAAATTGAATGTTCTCCCATAGGAGACAACTTGTATAGATTTGAGAGAGGACAAAAGTTTTTATGATAGATGGGTACAGACTAGTCTTTTGCAAAGTTGTGTAGCAGAAAAACACTCTATTCACCCTGCATCAGTTTTACAGTTTAAAGGCAACTGGTATAGCAAAATATAAAAATAAAAACATTTAGAAAAATGTGCTGAAATGCCCCAAATATCTAGACTCACATTTAGCACATTATCACCTAAAAACGGGTAATCCTTTTTTTCCCTTTCTTTCTTGATCCATCATGAATTGCCAACTCCCATTCAGAGTGATGGCCCAGCATGAATGATTCTGCTAATATCACATCACCTGCATGAAATCCTACTGGAACTGTTTTTTTGGGGGATGTGTTAAATCCCCCCCCCCCTTTTTTTTTTCAAAACTTCATAGATTCATAGATATTTAGGCCAGAAGGGACCATTATGATCATCTAGTCTGACCTCCTGCACAATGCAGGCCACAGAATTTCACCCACCACTCCTAAAAAAGACCTCACACCTATATCTGTGCTATTGAAGTCCTCAAATTGTAGTTTGAAGACCTCAAGGAGCAGAGAATCCTCCAGCAAGTGACCCGTGCCCCATGCTACAGAGGAAGGCGAAAAACCTCCAGGGCCTTCCAATCTGCCCTGGAGGAAAATTCCTTCCCGACCCCAAATATGGCGATCAGCTAAACCCTGAGCATATGGGCAAGATTCATCAGCCAGATACTACAGAAAATTCTTTCCCGGGTAACTTGGATCTTACCCCATCTAAAAACCCATCACCGGCCATTGGGCCTATTTACCATGAATATTTAATTACCAAAACCATGTTATCCCATCATACCATCTCCTCCATAAACTTATCAAGTTTAATCTTAAAGCAAGATAGATCTTTTGCCCCCACTATTTCCCTCGGAAGGCTATTCCAAAACTTCACTCCTCTGATGGTTAGAAACCTTCGTCTAATTTCTAATCTAAATTTCCTAGTGGCCAGTTTATATCCATTTGTTCTTGTGTCCACATTGGTACTGAGTTTAAATAATTCCTCTCCCTCTCTGGTATTTATCCCTCTGATATATTTATAGAGAGCAATCATATCTCCCCTCAACCTTCTTTTAGTTAGGCTAAACAAGCCAAGCTCCCTGAGTCTCCTTTCATAAGACAAGTTTTCCATTCCTCGGATCATCCTAGTAGCCCTTCTCTGTACCTGTTCCAGTTTGAATTCATCCTTCTTAAACATGGGAGACCAGAACTGCACACAGTATTCCAGGTGAGGTCTCACCAGTGCCTTATATAACGGTACTAAAACCTCCTTATCCCTACTGGAAATACCTCTCCTGATGCATCCCAAGACGACATTAGCTTTTTTCACAGCCATATCACATTGGCAGCTCATAGTCATCCTATGATCAACCAATACTCCAAGGTCCTTTTCCTCCTCCGTTACTTCTAGTTGATGCGTCCCTAGCTTATAACTAAAATTCTTGTTATTAATCCCTAAATGCATGACCTTACACTTCTCACTATTAAATTTCATCCTATTCCTATTACTCCAGTTTACAAGGTCATCCAGATCCTCCTGTAGGGTATCCCTGTCCTTCTCTAAATTAGCAATACCTCCCAGCTTTGTATCATCTGCAAACTTTATTAGCACACTCCCACTTTTTGTGCTCAGGTCAGTAATAAAAAGATTAAATAAGATTGGTCCCAAAACTGATCCTTGAGGAACTCCACTGGTAACCTCCCTCCAACTTGACAGTTCACCTTTCAGTAGGACCCGTTGTAGTCTCCCCTTTAACCAATTCCCTATCCACCTTTCAATTTTCCTATTGATGCCCATCTTATCCAATTTAACTAATAATTCCCCATGTGGCACAGTATCAAACACCTTACTAAAATCTAAGTAAATTAGATCCACTGCGTTTCCTTTATCTAAAAAATCTGTTACTCTCTCAAAGAAGGAGATCAGGTTGGTTTGGCACGATCTACCTTTTGTAAAACCATGTTGTATTTTGTCCCATTTACCATTGACTTCAATGTCCTTAACTACCTTCTCCTTCAAAATTTTTTCCAAGACCTTGCATACTACAGATGTCAAACTAACAGGCCTATAATTACCCGGATCACTTTTTTTCCCTTTCTTAAAAATAGGAACTATGTTAGCAATTCTCCAATCATACGGTACAACCCCTGAGTTTACAGATTCATTAAAAATTCTTGCTAATGGGCTTGCAATTTCTTGTGCCAATTCTTGTGCAGTTTTGCAAAGTTTCTTTTAAAAAATTATAGACAAAATGCAACATATTCCAAAACTTGCAATATTGGAAAAAACTGATTCTTGAAACTGATACTTCTTTTGCCCTGAATGGGCAAAGAGCTATTGGCTACACAGTTCTGTGCTATATATTAGTAGTGTGTTATAAGTCTCAAGATTGTGCCTTGTGTATGATGTGGCGTACAAGAAGGGACATAAAAGTAGCATCCTGGTGCAATACTACAAATTGTTTTAATATACACCTGAAGTGGCTGAAGATCATTCTTGGTCCCAAGGGTTGATAGGACTAGAGGGGAAATTTACCAGTGTGAATGTATTTGGGAAGGGAAATGTGGAGATGGAAGGGAAGTCCCAGATAATAGTTGTTGAAGAAAGGAAGATCAAGGAAATGAGATCTAAAAAGGAATAGAGTTCAGTTACCCACATTTTTAAAAATAATGACTCCCAGCTTTTTGGACTCATGAAGAATGATTGATTCATTATAACTGTTTTAATAAAATGAACACAAAGTTCTGATGCACAGCCTTGAATCCTGTTGTTACTAAGCCATGGCACACTTTTTGGGTTTGATCTTGCAAGGTGCTGAGCTATTTGGCACTGATCCATCAAAGCACCTAAGTGGATGCTTAATTCTAAGCACATGAGTAATCCTGTTGAAATCAATGGGATTACTTGTATACTTAAAGCTAAGCATATGTTTATGTATTTAATTATTCCTATGAAGATTGCTGCAATCCATCAGCCCTGGCTGATGCAGAAAAAAAAGCATTTGTAGTAAAATATTGTTTCTTCTCTTGTTACAGAGTGATGGAGGAGCGTGACATTCTCCTGTATTGTGATCTTCATGGTCATAGCAGAAAAGAGAATGTCTTCATGTATGGCTGTGATGGTGGGGAGCAAGTGGAGGTGCCATGCTTGCACCAACGCATCTTTCCTCTCATGATGAGCAAGAACTGCCCAGATAAGGTAAGCAAGTCGCTAACTTGAAATAGTCCTTTACTATACTAAATTAAATCTGTGTAAGCCAATTTGATTTGCTAAAATGTCAGTCAGTTGGAAACAAACTTAGTAAAGATACTAAGCATTACAAGATTGTGCTTTTATTGATAAAAAGACTTCTGATTGGCTAAAACACACAACAGATCCGTTCTCTAAATCAATAGGGATTCAGCAATTCAATAATAGCACAACACACAAACCGTCACACTAGATTTATTACTGTAGCATTTGAGTCTAATTGTTTTCTTCAGAAAACAATGATGAGGTGATCCAAAGCTCCATGTGGCCCAGGATACCAAATTATTGATTTGTTCACCCATGACAGAAGAGCTATTCAGACTTTTACTAAACATGCATCTCACACCATCTTAGTGTTAAAAAGAGAATTGGAGGCTTTGAGGGGCTGGCCCAGTAGTCTGATGCTAGTTCTACTAATGGGGATAGTATGAACAGCAGTATTAAAAGATGTTACACGTGTAAGGATTACAAATCCTTGTTAAAGTAAAACAAACTGGTATAATCAAAGGCAGATTCTCATTCCACCCACCACTCTGTTGTACCTAAATATCGAAAGACTGTCATGCACCATGTGTGATGCAATACCTATGTACTACAGGGTGAAAGAAGGATGGATTGAACCTTTAACTATTTTCCTATTTTGGCTTGAAAGTTTTACACATTAGTGAGGTTAAGAAGAAACTGGTATCTTCATCTCTACGTTAGTAGGAAAGGGTGCTCCTTAAAAGACAGGGAACTGACCCTACATCCTCCTTTCAAGTTTTCATTCCCAGACTGCAATTTCAAAGTACAGAAAAGCAAAGAAGGGACAGGTCGAGTAGTGATGTGGAAGATGGGCATCCGCAACAGCTATACTTTGGAAGCCACTTTTTGTGGCTCTAAACTAGGTAAGGCCTTTTTTATTCAAGGGAGATTGTAGGGGTCATCAAACAAAATCTGGTTTTGATTGTTTGTTTTTACAGATGCAGTAGTGATCTGTGATGGTTTTAGCTATCATCCTCAAAGAATACTATTTAACAGAGAGAAATGACAAATTCTATGAAGTTAGAGTGAGCATTTTAACACAGGGTATGCATACGTTAACTTTCAGGCCACAGTTATTACAGACATGTACTGGAAACCAATACATAATTAATTAGTGGGCCTGCCTACCAAATTAAATGAAATTGCTAGAAATAGATATGCCAGAAACAATTGTACAAATGAGTGGAGAGATTGCTTATTGAGGATAGTTGGTGAGAGGCGAGGAGAAATGTTATTAGTCCCAAACTGGTTTTGTTTAAAGTAATGTCATATATAATTCCACCCCTCTGAGACACTCACAATGGGGACACTGTCTACAGTGTCAAAGCATGGATTTAGAATTTTCTGTAGGTGCCGCTCCATCAGTAATAGCGATAGGGAAGCTTTAGTGTGGACATAGAATCATAGAATATCAGGGTTGGAAGGGACCCCAGAAGGTCATCTAGTCCAACCCCCTGCTCAAAGCAGGACCAATTCCCAGTTAAATCATCCCAGCCAGGGCTTTGTCAAGCCTGACCTTAAAAACCTCTAAGGAAGGAGATTCTACCACCTCCCTAGGTAACGCATTCCAGTGTTTCACCACCCTCTTAGTGAAAAAGTTTTTCCTAATATCCAATCTAAACCTCCCCCACTGCAACTTGAGACCATTACTCCTCGTTCTGTCATCTGCTACCATTGAGAACAGTCTAGAGCCATCCTCTTTGGAACCCCCTTTCAGGTAGTTGAAAGCAGCTATCAAATCCCCCCTCATTCTTCTCTTCTGCAGGCTAAACAATCCCAGCTCCCTCAGCCTCTCCTCATAAGTCATGTGTTCCAGACCCCTAATCATTTTTGTTGCCCTTCGCTGGACTCTCTCCAATTTATCCACATCCTTCTTGAAGTGTGGGGCCCAAAACTGGACACAGTACTCCAGATGAGGCCTCACCAATGTCGAATAGAGGGGAACGATCACGTCCCTCGATCTGCTCGCTATGCCCCTACTTATACATCCCAAAATGCCACTGGCCTTCTTGGCAACAAGGGCACACTGCTGACTCATATCCAGCTTCTCGTCCACTGTCACCCCTAGGTCCTTTTCCGCAGAACTGCTGCCTAGCCATTCGGTCCCTAGTCTGTAGCTGTGCATTGGGTTCTTCCGTCCTAAGTGCAGGACCCTGCACTTATCCTTATTGAACCTCATCAGGCTGACATGTCTGCAGCATTCTTACGCTGTCTGGACAAGAGCTTCCACCATTGTTGCACCAGTGGGGAAGTACAGGTCAAATTTGTCTTAGGGTAGAAAAGGCCATAATGGCTATAAAAGAGGGTGTTTGCTTGCCCAGAGAAAGGAGGAGATCACACACAGACCAAGATAGAGTGCTGACCAGACACATAGCTTTTCCAGGTCCAGAATGTCAGAGCTTTGCTATAGGAACTATTCAGTGGTTATTATCCCAAAACTTTTGGACAGCTGGCCTAACATTTTGTGCAGTCTCTAGAATGAACAAGTGTATTCAATTTGATTTGTAATTACATGACTTTTCTTTCTATTTTCTATTTGGTGTGCTAAATAAGCTGTGCTTTATTTAAGGTCATTTTGGTTTTATTGACTGCCAATGTGGAGAATTACTGTGAGCCACTCCTGAAAGAAGGGTATGAACCTCTGACCTCTGGTGAAAGGTGGAGGGACACTAAGAAGCACTAACTTCCTTATTTGATCAAAAGCATGGGGACCAACAGATCTATTCCAAGAAGTTTTGCTCATACTCTGGCTTCAGTCAGATGGAGCACAGGAACAACAAGACAATGTCATAATCATGTCATTTGAGCTTTGTATTGAGAGGGTAGAAAACTGTTCTAAGATGTCTTGGAAAACCAACAGCCTTCACAAGGGCTTTGGAAGGGTGGAGTGTTTTTCTGGGAGCTATATTATAAGTTTGTGGAGCAGCGACTAGTCTTGAACCAAAGAAATTTTAACTTACTTTCAACCACCAGGCTGAAAATATCACTGCAGGGAGGGAGCAGGACAGTTATGTCTTCATTTGTGAGTATCTCTGTTGATGTTTCAGGTAATAGAGGGGGCACTCACTTCCACACTGAAGACTTAGAGTCAATAGGATACCATTTCTGTGATGCCCTCTTGGATTACTGTGATCCAGACAAGAGTAAGGTAAGAAAAGTCCTTCTTAGAACTAGTGGAATAAAAGTATTTCTGTGATAAAATGTGACACTCTGTAAAGTAATAACAACAAACACTATATTGGTTTTGATAAGTGCCTTTCAATAAGGCAATGGACTTCATTATTAACTAAGTGTATGATCTTCCCTAGTATTATCTGTGTCTGAAAGAATTAGAGGAAATGGTGAAGCAGGAAGTTAAGACAAACTCCGAGAATCTTAATTGTGACTCAGATGCTTCTGTAACAGATGCCATGTTAGACAAAGATTCCAGGTAAATCAAAACTATTGAGAGATACTGAGATGTATTCTACCTTATTGTGCACTTTGGTAAAGAGGACTACACTAGGTATTAGAATAATTACCAATAATTTAATTTTGAAATTACTGGAAGATAATTATATATGAATCTCAGGTTGAGTCTTTAATGGTCAGTTGGCTGTGGATAGAACCTCCTTATCTGCGCAAGCTTTGCCCTGTCCTACAATAGAAAGGTAGGATCTCATTTAGCTCAGTGTGGGGTTTGAAGGCTCTTAGGGAAAGATGGAATTGCACTGACTGTAAACTGATGCAGAACTTGATCAGCTGTGTTATGTAAATCAATACACTATTTTTTGACTGTACATGTTTGCAGAGAAGTCTAGCTGTAGGACAAAGGGTATCACTTGCTTCAGTGTAGACTAATGTACAGTAGAATCTCAGAGTTACGAATACTAGAGTTACAAACTGACCACTCAACAACATACCTTATTTGGAACCGGAAATACGCAATCAGGCAGCAACAGAGGCAGGGGGGAAAAAGTAAATACAGTACAGTATTGTGTTAGATGTAAACTACTAAAATAATAAATAGAAAACACCATTTTTCTTCTTCATAGTAAAGTTTCGAAGCAGTATTAAGTCAATGTTCAATTGTAAACTTTTGAAAGAACAGCCATAATGTTTTATTCACAGTTATGAACATTTCAGACTTACAAACAATCTCCATTCCTGAGGTGTTTGTAACTCTGAGGTTCTACTGTATTGCTGTAGAAAGGAGCCAGTCTGAAGTCCTGTACTCCATTTAGCTATAGAATAGGTCCATCATAAGCAATAGCAAAACAAGATTCCCCACAATGGCCAGCAATGTGCTTCTCCCCGAATGATCCACCCCTAGATATCACGTGGGAGTTCAATCTCCAGGGCCCAATCAGTCGTTGATCTCATTGCTGAAACTGACAAGTTAATTAATGACAATTGTGCAGGTGATTAATGAGATGTGGATATTGGCCTATTGTGAATAGTTCGGAGATCTCCAAACTCGTTTCACAAGGAGTAATATTTTGTAATTTTTTGAAAATCTTGATGCTTCTAATTAATACAGCAAATGAAATATCTCTTGGCCCTTGTCAGTGCATTATTTTCAAAACTGCCTCTTCAAAATACCCTCTGCATTATGAATTACTAAAAAGTACACCTCCCAAATCTGAAGTCTTCACTCCTCTTGGTGAATAATAAGCAAATGAAGAGATGAAGTTTTTGTTTTTATTTTTTTGTTTTTTAATACAAACAGGCCTATCTTAGGGTATGTCTACACTACGAAATTAGGTCGAATTTATAGAAGTCGGTTTTTTAGAAATCGGTTTTATATATTCGAGTGTGTGTGTCCCCACAGAAAATGCTCTAAGTGCATTAAGTGCATTAACTCGGCGGAGCGCTTCCACAGTACCGAGGCAAGCGTTGACTTCCGGAGCATTGCACTGTGGGTAGCTATCCCACAGTTCCCGCAGTCTCCGCTGCCCATTGGAATTCTGGGTTGAGATCCCAATGCCTGATGGGGCTAAAACATTGTCGCGGGTGGTTCTGGGTACATATCGTCAGGCCCCCGTTCCCTCCCTCCCCCCGTGAAAGCAAGGGCAGACAATCATTTCGCGCCTTTTTTCCTGAGTTACCTGTGCAGACGCCATACCACGGCAAGCATGGAGCCCGCTCAGGTAACCGTCACCCTATGTCTCCTGGGTGCTGGCAGACGCGGTACGGCTTTGCTGCACAGTAGCAGCAACCCATTGCCTTCTGGCAGCAGATGGTGCAATACGACTGGTAGTCGTCCTCGTCGTGTCCGAGGTGCTCCTGGCCACGTCGGCTGGGAGCGCCTGGGCAGACATGGGCGCAGGGACTAAATTTGGAGTGACTTGACCAGGTCATTCTCTTTAGTCCTGCAGTCCTATTGAACCGTCTTATGGTGAGCGGGCAGGCGATACGGACTGCTAGCAGTCGTACTGTACCATCTTCTGCCAGGCAGGCAAGAGATGAGGATTGCTAGCAGTCGTATTGTACCATCTTATGCCAGACAGGCAAGAGATGAAGATGGCTAGCAGTCGTAGTGTACCATCTTCTGCCAAGCAGCCATGAGATGTGGATGGCATGCAGTCCTTCTGCACCGTCTGCTGCCAGCCAAAGATGTAAAAGATAGATGGAGTGGGTCAGAACAAGAAATAGACCAGATTTGTTTTGTACTCATTTGCCTCCTCCCCTGTCTAGATCACACTGCAGTCACTCACAGAGAAGGTGCAGCGAGGTAAATCTAGCCATGTATCAATCAGAGGCCAGGCTAACCTCCTTGTTCCAATAACAACGATAACTTAGGTGCACCATTTCTTATTGGAACCCTCCGTGCAGTCCTGCCTGAAATACTCCTTGATGTACAGGCACACCCTTTGTTGATTTTAGCTCCCTGAAGCCAACCCTGTAAGCCATGTCGTCAGTCGCCCCTCCCTCCGTCAGAGCAATGGCAGAAAATCGTTCCGCGCCTTTTTTCTGTGCGGACGCCATACCAAGGCAAGCATGGAGGACGCTGAGCTCATTTTGGCAATTAGGAGCACATTAAACACCACACGCATTATCCAGCAGTATATGCAGCACCAGAACATGGCAACGCGATACCGGGCGAGGAGGCGACGTCAGCGCGGTCCCGTGAGTGATCAGGACATGGACACAGATTTCTCTGAAAGCATGGGCCCTGCCAATGCATGCATCATGGTGCTAATGGGGCAGGTTCATGCTGTGGAACGCCGATTCTGGGCTCGGGAAACAAGCACAGACTGGTGGGACCGCATAGTGTTGCAGGTCTGGGACGATTCCCAGTGGCTGCGAAACTTTCGCATGCGTAAGGGCACTTTCATGGAACTTTGTGACTTGCTTTCCCCTGCCCTGAAGCGCATGAATACCAGGATGAGAGCAGCCCTCACAGTTGAGAAGCGAGTGGCGATAGCCCTGTGGAAGCTTGCAACGCCAGACAGCTACCGGTCAGTTGGGAATCAATTTGGAGTGGGCAAATCTACTGTGGGGGCTGCTGTTATGCAAGTAGCTCACGCAATCAAAGATCTGCTGATATCAAGGGTAGTGACCCTGGGAAATGTGCAGGTCATAGTGGATGGCTTTGCTGCAATGGGATTCCCTAACTGTGGTGGGGCTATAGACGGAACCCATATCCCTATCTTGGCACCGGAGCACCAAGCCGCCGAGTACATAAACCGCAAGGGGTACTTTTCGATAGTGCTGCAAGCTCTGGTGGATCACAAGGGACGTTTCACCAACCTCAACGTGGGATGGCCGGGAAAGGTGCATGATGCTCGCATCTTCAGGAACTCTGGTCTGTTTCAAAAGCTGCAGGAAGGGACTTTATTCCCAGACCAGAAAATAACTGTTGGGGATGTTGAAATGCCTATATGTATCCTTGGGGACCCAGCCTACCCCTTAATGCCATGGCTCATGAAGCCGTACACAGGCAGCCTGGACAGTAGTCAGGAGCTGTTCAACTACAGGCTGAGCAAGTGCAGAATGGTGGTAGAATGTGCATTTGGACGTTTAAAGGCGCGCTGGCGCAGTTTACTGACTCGCTTAGACCTCAGCGAAACCAATATTCCCACTGTTATTACTGCTTGCTGTGTGCTCCACAATATCTGTCAGAGTAAGGGGGAGACGTTTATGGCGGGGTGGGAGGCTGAGGCAAATCGCCTAGCTGCTGGTTACGCGCAGCCAGACACCAGGGCAGTTAGAAGAGCACAGGAGGGCGCGGTACGCATCAGAGAAGCTTTGAAAACCAGTTTCATGACTGGCCAGGCTACGGTGTGAAAGTTCTGTTTGTTTCTCCTTGATGAAACCCCCCACCCCTTGGTTCACTCTACTTCCCTGTAAGCTAACCACCCTCCTCTCCTCCCTTTAATCACCGCTTGCAGAGGCAATAAAGTCATTGCTGCTTCACAGTCATGCATTCGTTATTCATTCATCACACAAATAGGGAGATGACTACCAAGGTATCCCAGGAGGGGTGGTGGATTCATAGATTCATAGATATTTATGCCAGAAGGGACCATTATGATCATCTAGTCTGACCTCCTGCACAATGCAGGCCACAGAATTTCACCCACCACTCCTAAAAAAGACCTCACACCTATATCTGTGCTATTGAAGTCCTCAAATTGTAGTTTGAAGACCTCAAGGAGCAGAGAATCCTCCAGCAAGTGACCCGTGCCCCATGCTACAGAGGAAGGCGAAAAACCTCCAGGGCCTTCCAATCTGCCCTGGAGGAAAATTCCTTCCCGACCCCAAATATGGCGATCAGCTAAACCCTGAGCATGTGGGCAAGATTCATCAGCCAGATACTACAGAAAATTCTTTCCCGGGTAACTTGGATCTTACCCCATCTAAAAACCCATCACAGGCCATTGGGCCTATTTACCATGAATATTTAATTACCAAAACCATGTTATCCCATCATACCATCTTCTCCATAAACTTATCGAGTTTAATCTTAAAGCAAGATAGATCTTTTGCCCCCACTACTTCCCTCGGAAGGCTATTCCAAAACTTCACTCCTCTGATGGTTAGAAACCTTCGTCTAATTTCTAATCTAAATTTCCTAGTGGCCAGTTTATATCCATTTGTTCTTGTGTCCACATTGGTACTGAGTTTAAATAATTCCTCTCCCTCTCTGGTATTTATCCCTCTGATATATTTATAGAGAGCAATCATATCTCCCCTCAACCTTCTTTTAGTTAGGCTAAACAAGCCAAGCTCCCTGAGTCTCCTTTCATAAGACAAGTTTTCCATTCCTCGGATCATCCTAGTAGCCCTTCTCTGTACCTGTTCCAGTTTGAATTCATCCTTCTTAAACATGGGAGACCAGAACTGCACACAGTATTCCAGGTGAGGTCTCACCAGTGCCTTATATAATGGTACTAAAACCTCCTTATCCCTACTGGAAATACCTCTCCTGATGCATCCCAAGACGACATTAGCTTTTTTCACAGCCATATCACATTGGCAGCTCATAGTCATCCTATGATCAACCAATACTCCAAGGTCCTTTTCCTCCTCCGTTACTTCTAGTTGATGCGTCCCTAGCTTATAACTAAAATTCTTGTTATTAATCCCTAAATGCATGACCTTACACTTCTCACTATTAAATTTCATCCTATTCCTATTACTCCAGTTTACAAGGTCATCCAGATCCTCCTGTAGGGTATCCCTGTCCTTCTCTAAATTAGCAATACCTCCCAGCTTTGTATCATCTGCAAACTTTATTAGCACACTCCCACTTTTTGTGCCCAGGTCAGTAATAAAAAGATTAAATAAGATTGGTCCCAAAACTGATCCTTGAGGAACTCCACTGGTAACCTCCCTCCAACTTGACAGTTCACCTTTCAGTAGGACCCGTTGTAGTCTCCCCTTTAACCAATTCCCTATCCACCTTTCAATTTTCCTATTGATGCCCATCTTATCCAATTTAACTAATAATTCCCCATGTGGCACAGTATCAAACGCCTTACTAAAATCTAAGTAAATTAGATCCACTGCGTTTCCTTTATCTAAAAAATCTGTTACTCTCTCAAAGAAGGAGATCAGGTTGGTTTGGCACGATCTACCTTTTGTAAAACCATGTTGTATTTTGTCCCATTTACCATTGACTTCAATGTCCTTAACTACCTTCTCCTTCAAAATTTTTTCCAAGACCTTGCATACTACAGATGTCAAACTAACAGGCCTATAATTACCCGGATCACTTTTTTTCCCTTTCTTAAAAATAGGAACTATGTTAGCAATTCTCCAATCATACGGTACAACCCCTGAGTTTACAGATTCATTAAAAATTCTTGCTAATGGGCTTGCAATTTCTTGTGCCAATTCTTTTAATATTCTTGGATGAAGATTATCTGGGCCCCCCGATTTAGTCCCATTAAGCTGTTTGAGTTTCGCTTCTACCTCAGATATGGTGATGTCTACCTCCATATCCTCATTCCCATTTATCATGCTACCATTATCCCTAAGATCCTCTTTAATCTTATTAAAGACTGAGGCAAAGTATTTGTTTAGATATTGGGCCATGCCTAGATTATCCTTGACCTCCACTCCATCCTCAGTTTTTAGCGGTCCCACTTCTTCTTTCTTTGTTTTCTTCCTATTTATATGACTATAGAACCTTTTACTATTGGTTTTAATTCCCTTTGCAAGGTCCAACTCTACTTGACTTTTAGCCTGTCTCACTTTATCCCTACATATTCTGACCTCAATAAGGTAGCTTTCCTTACTGATCCCTCCCTTCTTCCACTCCCTATATGCTTTCTGCTTTTTCTTAATTACCTCTCTAAGATGCTTGCTTATTCAGCTTGGTCTACAACTCCTGCCTATGAATTTTTTCCCCTTTCTTGGGATGCAGGCTTCCGATAGCTTCTGCAGCTTTAATTTAAAATAATCCCAGGCCTCCTCTACCTTTAAACCCATAAATTCTTCAGTCCAATCCACTTCCCTAACTAATTTCCTTAATTTTTGAAAGTGGAGGAGGGAAGGAAAATGCCACACAGCACTTTAAGCACAGCACTTTAAAAGTTTACAACTTTAAAATTTATTGAATGACAGCCTTCTTTTTTTTGGGCAATCCTCTGTGGTGGAGTGGCTGGTTGGCCGGAGGCCCCCCCACCGCGTTCTTGGGCATCTGGGTGTGGAGGCTATGGAACTTGGGGAGGAGGGCGGTTGGTTACAGAGAGGCAGCAGTGGCAGTCTGTGCTCCAGCTGCCTTTGCTGCAGCTCAACCATACACTGGAGCATACTGGTTTGGTCCTGCAGCAGCCTCAGCATTGAATCCTGCCTCCTCTCATCACGCTGCTGCCACATTTGAGCTTCAGCCCTCTCTTCAGCCCGCCACTTACTCTCTTCAGCCCGCCACCTCTCCTCCCGGTCATTTTGTGCTTTCCTGCACTCTGACATTATTTGCCTCCACGCATTCGTCTGTGCTCTGTCAGTGTGGGAGGACAGCATGAGCTCGGAGAACATTTCATCGCGAGTGCGTTTTTTTTTCTTTCTAAGCTTCACTAGCCTCTGGGAAGGAGAAGATCCTGTGATCATTGAAACACATGCAGCTGGTGGAGAAAAAAAAAGGGACAGCGGTATTTAAAAAGACACATTTTATAAAACAGTGGCTACACTCTTTCAGGGTAAACCTTGCTGTTAACATTACATACATAGCACATGTGCTTTCGTTACAAGGTTGCATTTTGCCTCCTCCCACCGCGTGACTACCCCCTCAACCTTCCCCCCTCCCTGTGGCTAACAGCGGGGAACATTTCTGTTTAGCCACAGGCAAACAGCCCAGCAGGAATGGGCTCCTCTGAGTGTCCCCTGAAGAAAAGCACTCTATTTCAACCAGGTGACCATGAATTATATCTCACTCTCCTGAGGATAACACAGAGAGATAAAGAACGGATTTTGGTTGAATGCCAGCAAACATACACTGCAATGCTTTGTTCTACAGTGATTCCCGAGTACGTGCTACTGGCCTGGAGTGGTAAAGTGTCCTACCATGAAGGACGCAATAAGTTTGCCCTCCCCAGAAACCTTTTGCAAAGGCTTTAGGACTACATCTAGGAGAACCGCAAATGCCAGGGCAAAGTAATCCTTTCACATGCTTGCTTTTAAACCATGTATAGCATTTTAAAAGGTACACTCACCAGAGGTCCCTTCTCCGCCTGCTGGGTCCAGGAGGCAGCCTTGGGTGGGTTCGGGGGGTACTGGCTCCAGGTCCAGGGTGAGAAACAGTTCCTGGCTGTCGGGAAAACCGGTTTCTCCGCTTGCTTGCTGTGAGCTATCTACAACCTCCTCCTCATCATCATCTTCTTCGTCCCCAAAACCTGCTTCCGTATTGCCTCCATCTCCATTGAAGGAGTCAAACAACACGGCTGGGGTAGTGGTGGCTGAACCCCCTAAAATGGCATGCAGCTCATCATAGAAGCGGCATGTTTGGGGCTCTGACCCAGAGCGGCTGTTTGCCTCTCTGGTTTTCTGGTAGGCTTGCCTCAGCTCCTTCAGTTTCACGCGGCACTGCTTCGGGTCCCTGTTATGGCCTCTGTCCTTCATGCCCTGGGAGATTTTCACAAAGGTTTTGGCATTTCGAAAACTGGAACGGAGTTCTGATAGCACGGATTCCTCTCCCCAAACAGCGATCAGATCCCGTACCTCCCGTTCGGTCCATGCTGGAGCTCTTTTGCGATTCTGGGACTCCATCATGGTCACCTGTGCTGATGAGCTCTGCATGGTCACCTGCAGCTTGCCACGCTGGCCAAACAGGAAATGAGATTCAAAAGTTCACGGTTCTTTTCCTGTCTACCTGGCCAGTGCATCTGAGTTGAGAGTGCTGTCCAGAGCGGTCAGAATGGAGCACTCTGGGATAGCTCCCGGAGGCCAATACCATCGAATTGTGTCCACAGTACCCCAAATTCGAGCCGGGAACGTCGATTTAAGCGCTAATCCACTTGTCAGGGGTGGAGTAAGGAAATCGATTTTAAGAGCCCTTTAAGTCGAAATAAAGGGCTTCACTGTGTGGACGGGTGCAGGTTTAAATCGATTTAACGCTGCTAAATTCGACCTAAAGTCCTAGTGTAGACCAGGGCTTAATGCGTGTAATACATTGCATCTTGGTAGAGAACTAATGGAAGGCTCAGTTATGGAAAACTAGATGAGATGTTATTAGATGAAATAATATAAAATAGAGTGAAAATGCAAAGTAGAATTACAGCTAGCTAGAAACCGGAAATGTCATCTGCACACATCAAATTGTACTGAGGAACCAAGGTTTGTCAGACAACCCTGTAGTTCCCATGATCAAGGTCCCCACTGTTATATTGCTTAACTCCAGGTCCTGCAGCCTATACAATGGGATTGTGTGCTTTAGATGAGAGAAATGTGAAAACCACAATCTATGCAGCATTTCCAATAGGGTTACTATGTGTTGGGGGAGGCAGGGCAGGGCACTGGCTTATTATATGGATGAACTCAACAGAATATTTTTTCCAGTACAAAACTAAGGAAATAAAACAATGTTCAATCTTTCACAGTACCCATGTTTCTGACAGCTCAGACTCCAGCGATACAACTGCACACTGGCTAAAACCAGATACTCAGGTACACTATAAACTTCTCTCAGCTGCTTAGATCTCTTTCCTGGATGTAGCAAGAAAGAAATTGCTCAAGTTGAAAGAACACTTTTATGTGCTTAGGCTAAACAGGAGGTGAAAGTATGTAACAAACTAGTCATAATGCTAGTTAATAAATTGAGTATGCCTCTGGTGTCTCCTCCTGAATAGTGTTAAGTACAGTTAATGGACTGTGTTGATCTGTCGCAGGGGAGGGCAAACTATGGCCCGCGGGCCAGATCCGGCCCATCAGGGCTTTCAGTCTGGCCCACAGGATTCCCCGCCCTGTGGCGTAGTGGGGCTAAGGCAGGCTCCCTGCCTGCCCTGGCCCCAAGCTGCTCCCAGAAGCAGCCGGCACCACCTCCCTGTGGCTCCTGGGGCAGGGAGTGAGGGGCAGCAGCTCCCATTGGCTGGGAATGCAGAACCACGGCCAATGGCACTGCCCTCTGCAGCTCCCATTGGCTGGGAACACAGAACCGCAGCCAATGAGAGCTTCGGGGGTGGTATCCACAGGCAAGGGCAGCACGCGTTGGAGCCACCTGTCCCATCCCACCCCAGGAGCCACTGCCGGACATGCTAGCTGCTTCCAGGAGCAGCATGGGGCCAGGGCAGGCAGGGAGCCTGCCTTATCCCTGCTGTGCACTGCGGTCAGAACCCACACCCCGAACCCATCCTGCACCCCAACCCCCTGCCCTGAGCCCCCTGCCGCAGCCCTCCCACACTCCATATCCCCTCCTGTACCCCAAATGTCTGCCGAGCCCCCTCCCACACTTCACACCCCCCTCCTGCATCCCAACCCCGTGCCCTGAGCCCCCTGCTGCACCCCACATCCCTCCTGCACCCCAAAACCCTGCCCTGAGCTCCCTCCTGCACCCCGCACCCCTTCTGCACCCCAACCCCTTGCCCTGAGCCCCTTCCTGCACACCCCCTCTCACACCCCTCACTCCATCCCACACCCCAACCCCCTGCCCTAGCCCTAGATTCATGGCCCTGAATACAATTTCCCCACCCTTGGGCCAAAAAGTTTGCCCACTCCTGGTCTATCGCATGTCACTGAGCTGTACAATATTTCCAGGTGCAGTCCAAATCTATAATACAGAACAGTAAACAAAATTAGGGTCTTCCCATAACGTTCTGTAATTGTCATAATCTTCTGTACTAAGTTCTTCAGAATTTTGTTTTCCATTTCAAAAGAAAAACAATTTCTAGCTTTTCTGGTTACAAAGAAATATTTTTGCAATTTAAAAGAATAACCAGATCTAGGATTGTAGTATGCATCAATGGAATGCATCGGAGACAACTTTTTATTACAGAAGGTGGAGGAAGCGATGAGGGGAGAGGCAATTCTAGATTCTGACAAACAGGGAGGAACTGGTTGAGAAGTTGAAGGTGGAAGGCAATTTAGATGAAAGTGATCATGAAATGATAGAGTTCTTGAGTCTAGAAATGGTAGGAGGAAAGAGAGCAGAATAAAGACAATGGATTTCAAGAAGGCAGACATTAGCAAACTCAGAATTGGTAGTTAAGATCCTATGGGAAGCAAGGCAAAGGGAAAAAGAGTTCAGGAGCGTTGGCAGTTTTTAGAGAGACATTATTAAGGGCACAAAAGCAAACTAAGTGACCATTCTTGGCTTAAACAGGATATCTTCAATGATCTGAAACTCAAAAAAGAGTCATACAAAAGTGGAAACTAGGTCAAATTATGAGGGATAAATATAAAAAAACAGCACAGGCATGTAGAGACAAAATTAAAAAGGCCAAGGCAAAAATCAAGAGTAAACTAGCTAGGGACATAAAGGATAACAGGGAAACTTTTTACAATTACATGAGAAGCAAGAGAAGATTAAGGACAGGGTAGGCCCATCATTCAATTAGGAGGATGATAACAAAAAATAACAGCAATGGCTGAAGTGTTAAATGTCTTTTTTTGTGTCACTTTTCATCAAAAAAAGTTAGCAGTGATTGGATGACTAACGTAATGAACATCAGTGTAAATGGGGTAGGATCTGAGACTAAAGTAGGAAAAGAACAAGGTAAGAATTATTTAGACAAATTAGATGCGTTCAAGTCGTCAGGGCCTGATGAGATACATGCTAAAATACTTAAGGAATTGTCTGTAGAGATTTTTGAGCCATTAGCTATTATCTTAGAGAACTTGTGGAGGATGGGAGAGATCCCAAAGGACTTGAAAAGGGCAAATATAGTACCTATCTATGAAAAGGGGAATAAGGACAACCCAAGGAATTACAGGTCAATCAGCTTAACTTTGATACCCTGAAAGATAATGGTGCAAATAATAAAACAATCAATTTATAAGAACCTAGAAGAAAATAAGGTGATAAGTAGCAGTCAAAATAGATTTGTCAAGAACAAATCATGTCAAACCAACCTAATATCCTTCTTTGACAAGGTAACAAGCTTTGTGCGTGGGGGGAAACAGTGGATGTGATATATCTCAAGTTTAGTAAGGCTTTTGATACTGTCTCACATGACCTTCTCATAAACAAATTAGAGAAATGTAGCCTAGACGAACTTACTAAAGGTGGGTGAACAATTGGTTTGAAAACCATACTCAAAGAGTGGAAGCTGGAAGGGCATATTGAGTGGTGTCCCACTCAATATGGTGTCCCACAGGCATCTGTCCTGAGTCCAGTTTTATTCAGTATCCTCATAAATGATTTGGATAATGTCATAGAGAGTACACTTATAAATTTTGTAGATGATACCAAGCTGGGAGGGGTTGCAAGTGCTTTGGAGGACAGAATGAGAATTCAAAATGATCTTGACAGACGAGAAATGGTCTGAAATAAATAGCATGAAATTCAGTAAGGACACTGACATGTTCAGTAAGGACACTAACATTCAAGTTACTACACTTAGGAAGGAATAATCAATCGTGCATTACAAAATGGGAAATAACTGCCTATGAAGGAGTACTTCAGAAGGATCTGGGGTTTTTCTTCCAGTGCTTGCTTATGTCCAATCCTGTGTAGGTGTGTGCTTACCCCAAGCACTGCAGCCGGAAAGTTTTCCCTCAGTGGTATCCATTGGGTTGCCTCTAGTGCCCACTTGAGTCACGCCCTTATAGCGCCGATATATAGATCCCCGCCGCCTCTTCAGTTCCTTCTTACTACCCGTGACAGGCACTGGAACTTCTGCTCGTTCTTGCATTTTTCCTGCAAGTACCTTCCCTCATTGAACTTGTTTTGTAGAATGTAAATAGTTACCTTTTTAAAGTTGAGTTTTAGTTAGTTAATTAACTAGTTAGTAGTATAGTCAGTAGCAAAGCCTGCTTAGTGGGGCTAGTCCTTCCCCGGCACCAGGATATGCCTCAGTCCCCGGACTTCAAACCATGGGCGTTGTGCCATAAACTGATGCCGGTTAGTGACCCACACGTTAGCTGCCTTAAGTGCCTGGGGCAGGCCCATGTGCAGTAGTCCAAGTCATGTGGACTTGACACTGAGCACTTTGACTTCTGTGAGAAATGCCCTGGCGTCTCTGAGGGAAGCACAGCGCCATTCCGCCTCCCTGGCACCGAGGAAGGACTCCGCACCTACTGCCCAGGGCTCCCGGCACTGACATGCATCCCTGGCGCCGAAGAAGTCAACTACAGGACGGGACTCTTGGCACCGCTCTCCATCACCGGTGCTGACAAAGAAGCAGAGAAACACTGACTGGGGCGTTCTCCAGCTCCAAGGTCTATGGGCCATAGAGATGTCAATAGAGTGCGACCTATGCTGGGCCATTTGGAGACGCCAGCAGGGCATGCAGTACCATTGACTCCAGCCCCGGGAAGGGCACTGTTGATCCGGTACCATTGGGCTCTCCCAGGATTCACTAGCCCTGATACTACCATCTTCACCGGAGACGTTTGAGGCAGCGAGGGACTGACTATCCCTCCCGGTGCCGCCCTCCCCAGCCATTCGAGAACTGACAGTGGTAGCAATGGAAACGAGGACCAATGTGACACCGAGGCAGGTACTGTCAAAGGGCAAGTCAGACATGTTGGCACAGCACCAATCTCCTCTCTTCCAGCACCATTCTCCAACACCGGTTGGCAGTGTTCCGTCTAATTTTTCCCACCCATGTTCGGAATTAATTTTGTTGTATACACCAATATGGAGGTGATATCTCCATATTGGTGTATACAACAAAATTCATGTGGTGCGGGTAGGGCTGAGGGATTTGAAATGTGGAAGGGGGCTCAGGGCTGGGGCAGAGGGTTGGGGTGCAGGGGTGTGAGGGCTCTGGCTGGGGGTGTGGGCTCTAGGGTAGGGCCAGGGATGAGGGGCTCAGGGCTGGGGGAGAGGGTTGGAGTGCAGGGCTGTGAGGGCTCCAGCTTGGGGTGCGGGGGTTGGGTTGAGGGGTTTGGGGTGCAGGCTGCTCCAGGGCTACGGTGGGGAGAGAGGACTCCCCCCAGATCTCTCTCCCTGCAGCAGCACCTGGGCTGGGGGGAAGAGGCGCCTCTCCCCGCCATGGCTGCTGCGGGGCTGGGGCTGCAGCATAGGTACCCCTTCCCCAGTCCCAGCAGGTCTGGGCTGGGTCTGGGCCGCGCCGCCTGGGCCACACCATGCCTAGGGCCAGGCTGGGCCACTTCGGCTGCACTTGGGTCCAGGCTGGGCCGCGCCACCCCGGCTACAGCAGGTCTGGGCCGCAGCAGAATTGGGGCTGGCAGAGCAGCGCCCCGGCCATGGCAGGTTGGAAGCCTGCACACCGCTAAATAGGCTGTTGCGCAACCACACTGTTTACAGAAAATTTAGCCAGTTGGTACCACTCTGCCCTGGTCCCCAGGAAGTGACTCCTCAGTCTCTAATTCTGAAGTGGAGTCCTATGCCTCACGCAGGAGCGGACACCACTCCAATGGCAATACTCTATGGCTAACATGACCCAGGGCATGCTGCCGACGGCCTGGCCACCAGCACAATGGCAAATGCCACTGCAGTGGCCATTCTGGAATCCCTGGGCTTTCCATCCACTTCAGGGCCCCCAATCCAGAAGGTCCTATTCCGTTGTATCGGAGTCAAGAGCTCCCCCACCATTCCCTTCAGAACAGGGATTGATCCCCCATGCTGAGCTTGGTACCAACCTGCAGGACCCACCCCCACGGGACCCATTCAGGGCAGAGGGAGAAGAACACAGACCTGTGCCTGTACAGGCTTCTTCTTCCTCCTCTCCTGAATAGGCAGTGGCAGGAACAACTGTCGTGCCCTCCCAGGACAATTACAGGGTGCACCAGGAGCGCCTGAGGAGGGTAGCCCAGAACCTGGGTATCCAGATGGAGGAGATTTCCAAATCCTCCCATGCCCTAGTGCAGTGTTTCCCAAACCTGGGACGCCGCTTGTTCAGGGAAAGCCCCTGGCGCACCGGGCCAGTTTGTTTACCTGCTGCGTCCACAGGTTCGGCTGATCGCAGCTCACTGCGAACCGCGGCCATTGGGAGCCGTGATCAGCCGAACCTGCGGACACGGGAGGTAAACAAACCAGCCCGGCCTGCCAGGGGATTTCCCTGAACAAGCGGTGTCCCAAGTTTGGGAAACACTGCTCTAGTGGATATTTTAGCAGCTTCAAGGCCATCGACGATGGCCATGCCATTGAATGATGATGCCATTCTGGAGCCTATAAAGCTCTATGACAGACTCCTGCATCCCTCCAACCTACTGCAACGAGGATGGAGAAGACTTTGTCCCTCCCAAAAGGTATGAATTTTTGTATACATGTCCCCCAGTGGGCTCGCTGGTTGTTTCAGCAGCAAACAAAAGGAAGAGGCAGGGTCAACAACGACTGACTCCCACTTTTTGGCAGAAAGGTCTACTCAACAGGGAATCTCCAGCTCAGGATCGCTAAACATCAAGCATTCCTGGGCTGGTATGATTTCAACTCCTGGAGTGCAATAGCGAAATTCAGGGAGCTTTTGCCACCGGAGTCCAAGGGTGAGTTCTTGGCCCTAGTTGAGAAGGAGAAATCAATGGCTAAGGCATCCCTCCAGCAGACTCTGCAGCCCGTTCCGTGGCTTCAGCAGTGACCATGAGGTGAAGCTCGTGGTTTCAGTCTTTGAGGTTGTCCTATGAAGTTCAGCAGACAATTCAGAACCTTCCATTTGAAGGCAAATCGCTTTTCTTGGAGCAGACAGACTCGAAGCTGCATAGCTTAAAGGACTCTGGAGCCAACCTTAAATCCCTGGGGCTGCATACACCAGCCCCCGCCAGGAAGCATTACAAGCCCCAAGGCCCAACCAATGGCTTGCTTCTGTTCACCACAGCAGAGACAGGGTACAGCAGGAGAAGGAACAGAGAATACTAGAGGAGGCCTCTGTCCCAAACCTCGTCTGCCCCAGTGCCTGCCCCACCCCCACGCCCAAGACACTCGGCAAGGTCTAAGCAGGCCTTTTGATTGGATGCTCGGGGATGACTTACCAGGATGTGGTATGGATTCAATTTCTCTGGAGTTTGTGGTCTGGTTATCCCACCTCTATCGGGTGTGGGCCCTCATTACCTCAGATCGCTGGGTACTATGCATGATAGCTCAATTCACTTGTTCCCCTTTTTCCCACCCTCCCTCCCCATCTCTTTTCAGGGACCCTTCTCATGAGAAACTTCTAGCCCAGAAGGTGCAGTCGCTCCTAAGGGCAGGAGCAGTGAAAGAGGTTCTGCCAGAATTAAGAGGCCAGGGGTTCTGCTCCCATTACTTCCTAATCCCAAAAGCCAACGGCAACCTCACACTGATCTTGGATCTCCAAAACCTCAACAGATTCATGAAGAAACTAAAGTTTCGCATAGCCTCCTTGGCCAGCATTATCCCTTCTCTGGATCCAGGGGACTGGTTTGTTGCTCTCCACTTGAAGGACGAGTATTTCCGTATTGCTATCTTTTGGGGACATAGAAGGTTCCTACGGTTCATTGAAAACCACAGGGACTACCAATTTACAGTACTCCCATTTGGCCTGCCAGCAGCTCCTCTTGTATTCACGAAGTGCATGGCAGTCACAACCTTTCTCAAGAGACAAGGAGTTCAGGTCTACTCCTACCTAGACGACTGGCTGATCAGAGGTCGATCCAAGGCCCAGGTGGAGGCAAATGTAAAGTTAATACAGTAAACTTTCCAGGACCTGGGGCTGTTGATAAACATGCAGAAATCCATCCTTTCCCTGATTCAAAGGATAGAATTAATCAGGGCTGTCCTTGACTTGACCTAGGCCAGAGCCTTTCTCCCAGAAAACCAGTTCAGAGCTCTAGGGGCACTCATAGAGAGCCTGAGGAGTCACCCCATCACCACAGCAAGAAACTGCTCAAAGCTTTTGGGGCATATGGCATCATGCCTCTCCAATCTTGGCCAGCATCAGTATACATACCAGGTCGACACCGTCTGGACAAGGTGATCTCACTTCCCCCCATTGGTTGAGTTCAGGATCCTGACGCAGGTAAGAAAGGTAAGCAGCAGGATACGGACCCTGGACTTCAGGAAAGCAGACTTCGACTTCCTCAGGGAACAGATGGCCAGGATCCCCTGGGGGACTAACTTGAAGGGGAAAGGAGTCCAGGAGAGCTGGCTGTATTTCAAGGAATCCCCGTTGAGGTTACAGGGACAAACCATCCCAATGAGTCGAAAGAATAGTAAATATGGCAGGCGACCAGCTTGGCTTAACGGTGAAATCCTAGCGGATCTTAAACATAAAAAAGAAGCTTACAAGAAGTGGAAGGTTGGACATATGACCAGGGAAGAGTATAAAAATATTGCTCGGGCATGTAGGAATGATATCAGGAGGGCCAAATCGCACCTGGAGCTGCAGCTAGCCAGAGATGTCAAGAGTAACAAGAAGGGTTTCTTCAGGTATGTTGGCAACAAGAAGAAAGCCAAGGAATGTGTGGGCCCCTTACTGAATGAGGGAGGCAACCTAGTGACAGAGGATGTGGAAAAAGCTAATGTACTCAATGCTTTTTTTGCCTCTGTTTTCACTAACAAGGTCAGCTCCCAGACTGCTGCGCTGGGCATCACAAAATGGGGAAGAGATGGCCAGCCCTCTGTGGAGATAGAGGTGGTTAGGGACTATTTAGAAAAGCTGGACATGCACAAGTCCATGGGGCCGGACGAGTTGCATCCGAGAGTGCTGAAGGAATTGGCGGCTGTGATTGCAGAGCCATTGGCCATTATCTTTGAAAACTCGTGGCGAACCGGGGAAGTCCCGGATGACTGGAAAAAGGCTAATGTAGTGCCAATCTTTAAAAAAGGGAAGAAGGAGGATCCTGGGAACTACAGGCCAGTCAGCCTCACCTCAGTCCCTGGAAAAATCATGGAGCAGGTCCTCAAAGAATCAATCCTGAAGCACTTGCATGAGAGGAAAGTGATCAGGAACAGCCAGCATGGATTCACCAAGGGAAGGTCATGCCTGACTAATCTAATTGCCTTTTATGATGAGATTACTGGTTCTGTGGATGAAGGGAAAGCAGTGGATGTATTGTTTCTTGACTTCAGCAAAGCTTTTGACACGGTCTCCCACAGTATTCTTGTCAGCAAGTTAAGGAAGTATGGGCTGGATGAATGCACTATAAGGTGGGTAGAAAGCTGGCTAGATTGACGGGCTCAACAGGTAGTGATCAATGGCTCCATGTCTAGTTGGCAGCCGGTATCAAGTGGAGTACCCCAAGGGTCGGTCCTGGGGCCAGTTTTGTTCAATATCTTCATAAATGATCTGGAGGATGGTGTGGATTGCACTCTCAGCAAATTTGCGGATGATACTAAACTGAGAGGAGTGGTAGATACGCTGGAGGGGAGGGATAGGATACAGAAGGATCTAGACAAATTGGAGGATTGGGCCAAAAGAAATCTGATGAGGTTCAATAAGGATAAGTGCAGGGTCCTGCACTTAGGACGGAAGAACCCAATGCACCGCTACAGACTAGGGACCGAATGGCTAGGCAGCAGTTCTGCGGAAAAGGACCTAGGGGTGACAGTGGACGAGAAGCTGGATATGAGTCAGCAGTGTGCCCTTGTTGCCAAGAAGGCCAATGGCATTTTGGGATGTATAAGTAGGGGCATAGCGAGCAGATCGAGGGACGTGATCGTTCCCCTCTATTCAACATTGGTGAGGCTTCATCTGGAGTACTGTGTCCAGTTTTGGGCCCCACACTTCAAGAAGGATGTGGAGAAATTGGAGAGAGTCCAGCGAAGGGCAACAAAAATGATTAGGGGACTGGAACGCATGAGTTATGAGGAGAGGCTGAGGGAGCTGGGATTGTTTAGCCTGCAGAAGAGAAGAATGAGGGGGGATTTGATAGCTGCTTTCAACTACCTGAAAGGGGGTTCCAAAGAGGATGGCTCTAGACTATTCTCAATGGTAGCAGATGACAGAACGAGGAGTAATGGTCTCAAGTTGCAGTGGGGGAGGTTTAGATTGGATATTAGGAAAAACTTTTTCACTAAGAGGGTGGTGAAACACTGGAATGCGTTACCTAGGGAGGTTGTAGAATCTCCTTCCTTAGAGGTTTTTAAGGTCAGGCTTGACAAAGCCCTAGCTGGGATGATTTAACTGGGAATTGGTCCTGCTTCGAGCAGGGGGTTGGACTAGATGACCTTCTGGGGTCCCTTCCAACCCTGATATTCTATGATTCTATGATTCTATGATCAGTGATTTCCACCCTGCTTTGGTGGCTGGACACAGGAACAATATGCTCAGGAGTCCCATTCTTGAGATCCCAACCATCAATGTCTTTCATGACAGATGTATCAGGGGACCCTCAGAACTCAAGGCCTCTGGGCCCCAGAGGAGCTCTCTTTACACATCAATGTGAGGAAACTGAAGGTGGTACGCCTAGCATGCCAGGTGTTCCAACCCCACCTGGAGGGCAACTGCATGTCAGTCCTCACAGACAACACAATAGCAATGTTTTACATAAACAAGCAGGGTAGAGCGCGCTCCTTTCCCCTGTGCCAGGAGACACTTCACCTGTGGGAATTCTGTATAGCCCATTCGATCCACCTTGAAGCCTCCTATCTCCTAGGGTCACAGAATGAGTTAGCAGATCACCTCAAGAAAACCTTTTCCAGCCATCACAAGTGGTCCATTTACTGCCCAGACATGAACACTGTTTTCCAGAGGTGGGGAACTCCCCAGGTAGACCTGTTCATGATTAAGTACAACAGAAAGTGTCTTCAGTTCTGCTCCTTCCTAGGCCACAGGTCAGGGTGACTCACAGACTCCTTTCTCCTCCCTAGGATAGACCGACCCTTCTATGCATTCCCTCTCATCCCTCTCATACACAGGGTGCTGCTGAAGGTCACAGGGACAGGACACATCTTACCTTTATAGCCCCAGCCTGGCTGTGTCAGCAGTGGTTCATCACCCTCCTAGATCTCTCGGTGGACACACTAATCAGCCTGCCCCTGTTTCCGGACTTGATCTCTCAGAATCACAGCCTTCTACATCAAGGCATGGCATGGAAGCTCCATGGCTGAACCCAGCAGAACTGGCTTGATCCATGCCAATTCACGAGGTGCTTTTAGGGAGCAGAAAGCCATCTACTAGAGCCACTTACCTGACAAAATGGAAGAAATTCTCTATTTGGTCAGCACAAAAGGGTGTTTCACCTACCAAGTCATCACTGCCCTTCATTTTAGAGTACATACTCCATTTAAAGCAGCAAGGCCTAACTGTGTCATCCATAAGGGTCGATCTAGCTGCAATCTGAGCCTTTCACCCATGGGTGAACGACTGGCCAGTCTTCTCAAACTCAGTCTGTGGCCAGTTCCTTAAGGGGCTGGAATGGCTGTACCCCCAGGTATACCAGCCAGCAGCACCCTGGGACCTCAATTTTGTGCTGGCAAGGCTAACAGGACCCCCGTTCAAACCACTGACAACATGCTGTCTGCTCTACCTCTCTTGGAAGGTGGCCTTCCTAATCATCATTACTTCTGCCAGAAGAGTCTCAGAAATCCGAGCTCTTACCTCTGAGCCACCGTACACGATCTTCTTCAAGGACAAGGTACAGCTGCAGCCACACCTATCCTTCCTGCCAAAGGTGGTCTTATAATTCTATAGTAACTAGGATAGCTCTCTGCCAGTCTTCTATCCTAAGTCACTGTCATAACCATACAGCTATGGGTAGCTTAGAATTCCTCCTTACCTGTAAGGGGTTTAGAAGCTCAAATAACCTGCTTGGCACCTGACCAAAAGGACCAATGGGGAAAGATAATACTTTCAAATCTTGAGGGGGGAAGGTTTTGTTTGGGGTGTTCTCTTGGGAAGCGGAGAAGCATCAGGTCAGAAAACTCCTCCTATAAACCATCCTAAAAGTCTCTCTTATTACAAAAATTGTAAGTAAAAGCCAGGCAGGGCGTGTTAGATTATCTTTTGTTTTGCCTGTGAATTTTTCCTTTGCTGGAGGGAGGTTTATTCCTGTTTTTTGTAACTTTGAAACTAAGCCTGGAGGAAGTTCTGCTGTGTTTTTGAATCTTTTGTTACCCGGTAAAGTTATTTTCCATCCTGATTTTACAGAGGTGATTTTTACCTTTTTTTAAAATAAAATTTTTCTTTTAAGAACCTGACTGATTTCTCTATTGTCCTAAGACCCAGGGGTTTGGGTCTGTGATCCCTTTGTAACCGATTGGTTAGGATATTATTCTCAAGCCTCCCCAGGAAATGGGAGTTTAAGAACTTGGCGGGGGAGGGGGGGCAGGAGGATATTTTGGGGGAATAGGAACTCCAAGTGGTCCTTTCCCTGATTCTTTGTTAAATCACTTGGTGGTGGCAGCGTACCCTCCAAGGACAAAGAATTTGTGCCTTGGGGAAGTTTTAACCTAAGCTGGTAGAAATAAGCATAGGGGGTCTTTCATGCTGGTCCCCACGTCTGTAACCTAGAGTTCAGAGTGGGGAGGGAACCCTGACTATAGTAACTAGGGTAGCTTTCTGCCAGTCTTCTATCCTAAGCCACACACTAACAGGGAGGAACAGAGACTCCACTCATTGGATGTTAGGCAAGCGCTAGCCTTTTATATAGAAAGGACTGAACCCTTTCAGAAGTCCACCCATCTGTTCATAGCCATTGCGGACAGAATGAAAGGCCGTCCAGTCTCGGCCCAGAGAATCTCATCATGGATCACTTACTGTATCCACACATGCTACAACCTAGTGAAGGTCCTAGATCCTCCATTGACAGTCCATTCTATAAGAGCTCAAGCATTGGTGGCAGTGTTTGTGGCAGAAGTTCCAATTCAGGACATCTGTAGAGCAGCAACATGGTCATCAGTCCACATTTTCACATCACAGTACACCATCACCCAGCAAGCTAGAGACGACATGAATTTCAGCCAAGCAGTTTTACAGTCAGCGTGCCAATGAACTCTGAACCTTCCACCTGCACAGCTGTTTGGGAGTCACCTACATTGGAATGAACATGAGCAAGCACTCGAAGAAGAAAAAATGGTTACTAATTTTCCATAACTGTTGTTCTTTGAGATGTGTTCCTCACGTCCATTACAACCCCCTGTCTCCTGCCTTCCCTTCTGTCGTAGTTAGCCCACAAAAAGGAACTGAACGGGTGGCAGGGCCCTATATACTGGTGCTATGAAAGCGCGACTCAAGGGGACACCAGAGCCAACTCAACAGATACCATTGAGGGAAAACTTTCTGGTGGCAGTGCTCGGGGCGAGCACACACCTACATTGGAATGGACCTGAGCAACACATCTTGAAGAACAACAGTTATGGAAGGTTAGTAACAATTTTTTTATAGTGGATCACAAACTAAATGTGAATCAACAGTGTAATACTGTTGCAAAAAAAAGCTAACATCATTCTGGGATGTATTAGTGGGAACATTGTAAGAAAGACGTGAGAAGTAATTCTTCCACTCACTCTATTCAACACAGATAAGGCCTCAACTGGAGTACTGTGCCCAGTTCTGGGCACTACACTTTGGGAAATATGTGGACAGACAGGATAAAATCCAGAGAAGAGCAACAAAAATGATTAAAGATGTAGAAAACATGATCACAAGGAAAGATTGGAAAAAATTGGGTTTGTTTAGTCTGGAGAAGAGAAGACTAAGTGTGGATGTGATAATAGTCTTCAAGTACACAAAAGGTTGTTATAAAGAGGAAGGTAATAAATTGTTCAGCTTAACCACTGAGGACAGCACAAGAAACAATGGGCTTAAATTGCAGAAAGGAAGATTTATGTGAGACATTAGGAAAAGCTTCCTAACTGTAAGGATAGTTAAGCACTGAAACAAATTACCTCAAGAGGCTGTGGAATCTGTGTCATTGTCTCAGAACAGGTTAGACAAACACCTGTCAGGGATGGTCTTGATAGTACTTAGTTCTGCCTCAGTGCAGGGGACTGGACTAAATGACCTATCAAGGTTCCTTCCAGTCCTACATTTCTATGATTCTATGACACCAGCATTCAGCATGAGAATTCATGGTGCCTACATATGAGCTGATGAGTCAGTCATCATTCCCTAATGCTAAGTGCTCGTGTCTCAGATGATGCACTCCCTTCCAGAACACATGCACCAGTCATGACTCTAGCACTAAGTGATGTTAACACAGTTCTGTTCCTACCCTCAATAGTAGCTATTCTGGGGGGCAGCATTTGCTATTATAGTGCCAGTTCAGCAAAGCACTTTGCATTGAAGGCGATGGGACTTAAGTGCATATTTAACTGAATTGATTTGCTGAGTAGAGATGGATTTAAGTGCATACCTAACCATTCTTTTGAATCAGGGTTTATGCCCTTGGCATGAAGGATTAGTGTTCAGTACTTCAGATGTTCAATCCCCTCCTACTGGGCAAAATTGTTTTTTACCTTTAAGTCTTTTGTGTGGGAGTTATTTTTTTATTAGTAATTTTCAGCTAACACTAATAGTTTCCATTTATTGTAGCTTTCTGTTTTAACATAATACAAACAATAAAAGGAAAGCTATAAAACAGAAATCTATATACCAAAAGTGGCCTGCCCCTAAAATCCTTTAAAAACAAATACACACAGGCTTTCTGGATGACTGGGCTGATTGATTCTATGATTTCATTTGGATTATTCTAACTTTTGGGTTGTTTTGATGATGTTTGGTTAAAACTAAAGCTTCTCCACCCCTCTTTGCTCCATTTCTAAAGAAACCAAGCAATGTATGCTGTGTACTATAAATTACACCACTATTGCTGTGTAATACCATGACTATTTTAACTCTGATTTAATCAGATTTATTTCTTATCAGAGATTAATCCACCTCTTCTTTTATGTGGGAATTTATTTGGCATTTCTGTCTTTTGTACCCTGCAGGCCTCCTCAAAAAATTACCATCTTTAACCTTAGTCTAAGAGTTATCCACTTACAAATTATAAATCCAGATGTCCAAATATTTAGGTCAAAATTTTCCAGTTGTGGGTGTGAAGAGTTAATATTTACCTGTTAAAACCAGCTGAATAAAAATTTAAAACAGATTCGAGACCAGAGGTTCTTAACCTTTACTGCAGCCTACACCCGTTTAGTTCTCAAAATATGTTTTCGCACCCCTTATCAAAAATCAAAATATGTACTCGCATCCCTTATCAAAAATCATTGAAGTAGGTCAGTTCTTTAAAATTAGATATATTTTTGTTTGTATATTACAGTAATCATTAAAAAATGTATAATGTTAATAAATACATAGGTTTGATGAAACAAAGTAGTTGTACTTACGTGCCTGTGCTTAATTTGTGTTTTCGATGATTTACCTTCTAAAAAAATCTGGCAAGTCTCACGCCCCCAGAAAGGACATCTCGCACCCCAGGGGATGCATGCACCCCAGGTTAAGAACCACTGTTCTAGACTTACCAGCAAATACTGATTTATACAAAAATAAACTGGATTTTTCCTGACACTTTCAAACTCTTCATTCCCTCTGCTCCACCTCCAACCATCAGGTGAGCATTGTGCATGTTTATCCTAACGAGTGACACAAGACTGGTGGGCTGTGCGGAGTAGCCAGCTGAAAGCAGTGTGAAAAATCTTCCCCCAAACCTGAGCTTTTTTACCAAAAATCCCTCCCCTGAATTAAAAAAAACAAAACAGTAAAGCTCAAACTCGGTCATATGATCCCATGATAGCAAAGTACAAAGATGTATCTTTATATATTCCTCTCCTTGAGTCGACCCAGAAAAGACCATGGTTCTAGTCAAGGAGGGCTGACTTTGATTCCATCAGCACTACTCCTGTGCTGACTATAAAAGCCACTCACTATTTTTGTGGTCCTGTTGTAACCTGAGTTAACTGATTCAAGTGATTTGGCAGTTAGATAACACCTTTACAGGTGTCAATATAGACCAGGGGTGGGCAAACTATGGCCTGCGGGCCAGATCCGGGCCGTCAGGGCTTTGGATACAGCCTGCAGGATTGCCACCTCTGTGGTGCCGTGGGGCTAAGGCAGGGTCCCTGCCTGCCCTGGTCCCCCACCGCTCCCGGAAACGGCCAGCACCATGTCCCTGCGGCCCCTGGAGGTGCGAGGGAAAGAAGGTTCTGCGCACTGCCCTTGCCTGCAGGCACCGCCCCCCCGCAGCTCCCATTGGCTGGGAACGAGGAACTTGGGAGCTTTGGGGGTGGTACCCCCAGGCCAGGGCAGAGTGCAGAGCCCTCTGCTCCCCCTCCCCCAGGGGCCACAGGGACGTGGTGCCGGCCACTTCTGGGAGTGGCACGGGTCCAGGGCAGGCAGGGAGCCCTCCTTAGCCCCGCTGCCCACCGCTGCCACCCTGGAGCCGCTTCAGGTAAGCGGCACCGGGCAGGAGCCCGCACCCCGAACCCTTCCTGCAACCCTCCTGCCCTGAGCCCTCTAACTCCCTGCTTGAGCCCCCTGTCGCACCACTCCTGCACCCCAACCCCCTGCCACACCTCGCACCCCACCTGTACCCCAACCTCCTGCCATAAACCCCCAACCCCCTGCCATGAACCCCCTCCCACATGCTGCACCCCCTCATGCACCGCAACCCCCTGCCCTGAGCCCCATTGTACACACCACACTCCCTCCCACAGCCCAACCCCCTGCCCCAGACCTACATTCATGGCCTTGCATGCAATTTCCCCACCCAGATGTGGCCTGCAGGCCAAAAAGTTTGCCCACCCCTGATATAGATGCTCCACAAAAGTTCGTTCTAGAACACACACATTTGTGGTTTACCTGAGGCCTCAGGATGCAAAGCACTACACTATGGCCTTGGTTTTCCAAATGTCATGGGGGGCACTAAATCATTTTGGATAACTGATTTCTGGCAATAGAGGGAATTTTCAATGAAAATAATAGAAGTTGGGGGGACATGACTCTGTTTTTATCCAGACTTCAGTTACCCAAGACAGTGGAACTTCATAGAAATGTAAGGTGCTACTGTTTCTCATCCATATAAATTCTGGTTTGTTTGCTAGGTAAAATCCAAGAAGAAGTGCATGAAAACGAAGAAAGAGAGGAATTCCTATCTAGTAACACTGGAAAAGAACCATACAAACTATACTCAAGAGCAAGTGGTAGGGCATGATTATTTCAGGGGTTATATACGTGCTAGACAGTGAATTGTAATAGCATTTCTCCATCCAACAGAATTAGGAGGATCACTAGAACCTTACAGTTTTGCATTAATGACTGCATTGTGAATTACTACACTTTGCAAATTAGCCAGTAAGCAATCAAACAATAAAAAAGTAAAGATGGTGCAATACAGATCCTGCAGGATACAGAGTATCACCTGTGAAAGACTAAAGTCAATGGGTGTTGAGGATGCTCAGCACTTCACAGAATCAGGCCTTTATTTGGTGAATTTCAGTTCTAATTACTTCCAACCTCACCTCACATTCTTCTAACATATGTACTGTAGTATATAGTGTAAAAACAATTAAATCTTATTCATATGAACTTTCACCATGCCATTTGCTAGTCAATTTTTGCTGAGATGTGGAAAGAGACTAAAAATTTCTTGTGCACATTGTACATTGTGTGGATTATCGTTTCTACTGTATGTAGGATAGTAGCAAGAAACAGTAAACTGTTATGTAAGCTGCTACTTGGGGAAGATTAATAACTTTTGCCAAATCTGTTCAAAAGCATAGTAAATCATCATTTCTGGGAAAAAAATTACTACAATTTGAGCACTTGCTGTCTGATGCAGTATGTTGTGCAATACTAATTTAAGTAACAAGATCAGTGATCTTATCAACATCCCCTCTTGTGGCCTTCAAGAAATGGCCACAGAATTTTGTATAATTTGTTAGAGCTGTCAGAAAAGGGTTAGGACTTGAATTGCCACAGATATCCTGGGTCACTATTTAAGTACATTGTCCAACTCCCCTGGGGGGAAGTTTGCATGCAGCCCTCACCCACACTTTGCCTGACCAAGTCTAGAAAACTAAAATAGCTCACAAATTTTAAAGAAAAAATAGTAATAAGTAAACTGCTTTCTCCATGATATGCCTTTTTGAGTTGTATGTATACTCTAGTGTTGAGGGTTTTATTAATGGTTTAGATCAGAGAGGTCCCCAATCTGTGGGGCACTCTCCCGTAGAGGGGCACAGAGGAACATTCAGGCGGATACGGCTGGGGCCTAGGCCAGCCCCACAGGGAGCGGGGAGGGAGTGCCACCCAGCTCCACTCCTGGCCCGCGCCCCAGCTGCCAGCCCCACACCCGGGGCTCCAGCTACCAGCCATGGCTGCTGGCCCTGGGCCCTGGCTGCTGACCTCAGCCCCTGGCCTTGGCTCTGTCCCCGTCCCCAGCTATGACCCCAGTCTTGGCCTCCTTACTCCTGCCTGTGTCCTCTCCTCCCAGAGCTGTGGCCCTGCTCCCGACCCTGGCTCCAGAGGGGTGGGGACACGGACAGGGGTAAGGGGGGTGCGAGATAAAAAGTTTGGGGAACACTGGTTTAAGTAGATTGATAAAAAGATGCCTCACAAGCTGGGTTGTGCTCTGTGCTACGTATACATAGCTTCCTCTACAGGAACCCGTATATTAATTTTATGAAATTACAAAAGAGTGGCAACCGTGCCACCAAGACTACCTTGCACCCTCGATCCCAGGAGTTACAAGACAGGTATGCAGAGATGAGGAAGAGTGGGGCCTGCTACCAGTTCGAGGTATGTTTGTGTCCAGGATTCATAACTGGTTTGTGACTAGAACGGTAAGAGGAAAGCACTGATCTTCAGCGGTTTGCCCACACCTCATGTTTTTAGCATTGGAACCCTAGTATTCTGTACCACCCTTTTCGTGAGCTGGAATATTTTTCCTTATGTGTTAAGATGGTTATTTATTGTTTTCCATTTAGAGAAAAGCCAAACCATCGGAAGAGAATTTTCACAGCATCACTAAGAACAGAGGAAATGGAAGCAAAAATGTGAGGGCTTTTCAATACTCTAAACTATGGAGGTGCCTTCTTTCAGCTTAGGAAGTTGTTCTTTATCTGACCAGAAACTAACATATGGGCAGCTTAATTCAGAAGGAGTGAGTTTGGACACACTGTTGTGATAAAACAACAATACTTAATCGGAAAAAGATCACTTCTCTTTACAGTAAAATGTATCTATTTTAGGTCACAGGTTTCCAGCTAAAGGAAGGTACCCACATCCAAGAATCTGAGAGAGGCCAAAGATGCTAAAGTTCAGTCTCCACTAGCATGTTATTTGATAGCCTTGCCCTTTCTGTAGGGACATGCACTGGGGCAGAGGATTTGACCAGATCCCCTCTGACCTCAGAAGCCACCTACTACTCTCCCTCCACTTCTGTAAAAACTTTCTCTCCATGATTTCCTTCCCTTTATGGGGATTTCTGTCAGTCCTTTAAAATGTTACATTCTTCTGGCATTTCTCCATCAATCATAGAATCATAAAATAACAGAGTTGGAAGGGACCTCTGGATGCCATCTAGTCCAACCCCCTGCCCAGAGCAGGACCAATCCCAACTAAATCATCCCAGCCAGGGCTTTGTCAAGCCTGACCTTAAAAACTTCTAAGGAAGGGGATTCCACCACCTCCCTAGGTAACGCATTCCAGTGTTTCACCACCCTCCTAATGAAAAGGTTTTTCCTAATATCCAACCTAAACCTCCCCCACTGCAACTTGAGACCATTACTCCTTGTCCTGTCATCTGCTATCACTGAGAATAGTCTAGATAAATCCTGTTTGGATCCACCTTTCAGGTAGTTAAAAGCACTTATTAAATCCCCCCTCATTCTTCTCTTCCATAGACTAAACAATCCCAGTTCCCTCAGCCTCTCCTCATAACTCATGTGTTCCAGTCCCCTAATCATTTTTGTTGCCCTTCGCTGGACTCTCTCCAATTTCTCCACATCCTTCTTGTAGTGTAGGGCCCAAAACTGGACACAGTACTCCAGATGAAGCCTCACCAATGTCGAATAGAGGGGAATGATCACGTCCCTCGATCTGCTGGCAATGCCCCTACTTATACACCCCAAAATGCCATTGGCCTTCTTGGCAACAATGGCACACTGTTGACTCATATCCAGCTTCTCGTCCACTGTCACCCCTAGGTCCTTTTCTGCAGAACTGCTGCCTAGCCATTCGGTCCCTAGTCTGTAGCGGTACATTGGATTTTTCCGTCCTAAGTGCAGGACTCTGCACTTGTCCTATTAAACACTTTGGGGCCTGTAAAGAGGAGGGAAAAAAGAGGGTTATTGGGGTTCTAGAGAAAAAGGCATGGATGATTCTAAATAACCTTTGGAAACCATTTCAGCCCAGTGTTCTGAATATCAAAATATTTGCACTATTCATATGTGATGCCGATTCACATACCTTCCTACCTTTCAAAGGAAGTAACATGATACTTAGCATGTATTAACTGACCAAGCTAGCATCTCTTGTGTTTAATTATGTCAAAAGCACACTGTCAAAGTTGTTGGATATAAAATCTGACTCTCTTATAACAAGTAGCATGTTTTAATTAATACTTTAGTACACTTTATACAAATACATGTGCCCAATCATGTTCCCCTTAAAGTCCATGGGAATTTTACCAGTAGGTCAAATGGAATAGAATTGGACTTCTGGCATATCAATGGCAAGACCACTGCTGAGTGATCATAAAATAAATCTTCTCATGTGCAGGCAGTAAATTGAAATTTACAAGAATCCTGCTCTTTCAAATACACTGCCTCCTAACAGGAAAGAAACGATACCATCACTCATGTCTAGAACACGCAAACACACCACAATCAGACACACTGTTGGTAGGCAGGCCAAAAGACAGTTCCCATAAATTGTTGCATAACCTAAATGCTGTTGGCCAGGAACAGCTATGTAGCAATCAGATGAGTGTGCTGTTAACCTAGCCAAGTTTAAAGGGGATCCATGGAAGGACTCAGGACTTTGTTGTAAATGTAGTGGCCTCAGGACGGGTGGTATTATTATTATTATTATTTATTTAATAATTAGAAATGTATAACTGATGATTCTGTTTCAACGTATCCTATCTCACAAGTCCCACAGGTAAAGTTACACATGTGCATTAGTGTTTGCAGGACTGGAGAATTAGACTGCAAGCCCTAAAGCTTCAGGGGAAGTATTGTATCTTTCTGTGGGGGTTGGCAGAACTTAGTGTACTGTGGGCTCTTTCAGAATACAAAAAATAGTACAGGTAATTAATAATACACTGTATATCTAAAACTTAATACACTCTTATTGTGGGTCCTGATCACTGAAAATCTGGCCCTAAAGCCAAGATTTTCAAAAAATAAGAGCTTTAAGTTGTGCTCTTAAATCTCTGTGTAAACACCTACTTGTGGCCAGTTTTTCAAAAGTGTTGAGTGCCAGCAGCTTCCATACAGGTCAATGGGCCCCTTTGAGTGTTCAGCCCTTTTAAAATTCAGGCCAGTTATTTAGATGCCTAATTTTAGGTTCCTATTTAAAAAAAAAAAAAAAAGAATCTCGAAAAAAAAAAAGAATCTCGTCCAAACTGTGTTCAGAATTGGTTTAGAGAAACTGTGTTTTAGATTATGTTTAGAAACCGTTTTCAAACACGATGCTTTTTTCTAGTGCAGGTAAATAAAAACCTGTTTGCTAATTTCCCTTTATTGACTCCCATTGTGTACGATAAGTAAAATTGTAAAAGATGTTTGAAATTGCTTTAGTCTACAGAGAGCTCGCCGAACAATAGTAGCATGAAATATGTTATTGATTTCCTTGTTTGTGGTGCTGATGGTGTCATTCTGTCATATGATTCATATGTTTCTCTTTTCAAAGGTTTCAGTCTGTCTCCCCTTTAGTTCCAGAAGTAATGATGTCACCAAAGTCCAGGTACTTATATTTGAGTGGAAAGAATCTTGTGATCTAGGAGGTTATAGTTCCTGTTATAAATCATGCTGTCCAGAAGGATCAATCTGCATCCATCCCTAATATGGTGGTTAGCTTTTGTTTGTTTCTTTATCTTTTTACCCTGAGTATCCCTCATACATGGGATTTTAAAACAGTGGGCCCAGCTGTCCAAAAAGGACATTAATTAAGGCCACAAGTCTAAATTAGTCCTACTCCAGGGTGTAAATCCAAACAAGGATTTAGTGACAGAGTGCATGTAAAGTGTTCATAAATTTCAGGCATAGTGGATGGGTGAGCCAAAACAGTGTTACAAGTGTTGCACAACCCAGCTTGAAGAGGCCAGGAGGAAAGATTCTGGTTGACACAGCAGACAGCACTTGTCAGGCAGTCCGCTAAATCCTGAGGAATCAAGGAAGTACAAAAAAAAAAAAAAAAGCAAACCTCACTGCCACTCAGGCCACACCTAAAGGAAGCCTTGTCAGGGTCCCTCAGATGGTCCAGGAACACTAAGTATTGTATTCAAAAAGTATTGTGATACGTAGCCTGCTTTAGTAAGCACTGCCACTTATTAAATGCTACACTCGTTCTACAAATGAAGTGATGTGCACAAAGGGCCAGATTCTCCACTCGTGTAAACCAGCATAACTCCATTGACTTCAGTAGAGCAATGGCATTTTACAACACTTGAGTGTTTGGCTCAAAATCTTTTTAAAAGACTCTCGATCGTGATAGTGAGTTTCATCTTAAAGAATCTTGCTGTGGTGCTTCTCACTGTTGTGCAGTGCTACAGATATAATTGAGCAGAACATAAATAAAAGATAATAAATCCATGTGTCTACTACCATTGATTCATTTGCTTTATTAGTTCATGGACCTGGTAAAGAGACCCAGTCATCTCCAAAATCATTTTTGTAAAATTATTTCATGTATTAGCTTTGCCACTAAAAATTATTAAGAAATATAAAACTGAATCTCTTTGCAAATAAAATTAATATTGCATGAGTCTTCCCGCTTGATTTTTTTCTCAGTTTCCACTACCATCCCCAAATTAAGAATTCCAGAAACAAGGTCTATCATGTGACCCAGTGTTTTCCATCAGTCTCCATGTCCCCAATACCTCTACATCCCGCTTCACTCCCATGGTCAGTCTGTTCCGCCTATCCCAACAGCAATCCAACCAGCCAGTTCAGCCTTCCGGAAACCACTCAGTCTCAACCAATTAACCCTCTCCCACTGGAACAAACCACCCAACTTCTACCCAAGTTTTCACCCTCTGGGGAAATCATTGAACCAATTTGCACTCCCTCGGCAAACCATTGAGCAGCAGCACAATGCCGTTTTCTCTTTCTGTCTCTCACACAGTTTCATTTAGAGTAGACTAATAATAATAATATACATATATGTCTCTGTCCTCTCTTACAGACTAGCAGCATGGCATTACATAAAATACTTAAGGAAATTGATCCCATGGTGAAAGGTAAGCCTCACTTTTTGGGGGCATGCAGAGGGGTATGAAGCCCCTGTAATCCAAATATTGTCTTTTAGCACTGATAATTGATGGGATTTGTAGGACATAGCATTATACTGCTGCTTCATGGGCCAACAACTGGGCAGAAAGACATCACACGCCCCAGTAGCTTATCGTGGAGTCAGGAACCAATAACTTAGGCAATGAGGAAAGTAGAAGAATACAATTACAAGTATAAGCCTTCCCTGCTCCCACCTCACCCCACCCTACTGTTAATTTTTGTTTTTACTTGGACATTATTTATTTATTTATGCCTTTAATAATTATTTATTCCAGAAAGATTCTCCACAGACACACAGTCAATATTTTTGCCTTTACAAAATGTCATAACATTTCATTTGCAAAATTTTGGTTAAGCAACCATGATGAAATGTTATGCAGATAGAAAACCTGAAGCTTGCTTTCCCTTAAATGCAATCTTTAAAATCTTTTCCAGAAGCTATACCAGTCGCGGAAGCAAATTACACAGAACAATATCTCAGTCCTTATTTTCCTGAACAGGGATCGGGTGAGTAACAATGTGTGTGTGTGTGTGTGTGTGTCTACATTGCATATCGATTAAGTGTAGCTAAGTGATAACTTATTTCTTACCTAGACAAATTAGAAGATTGGGCCAAAAGAAATCTGATGATGTTCAACAAAGACAAGTGCGGAGTCCTGCACTTAGGATGGAAGAATCCCATACACTGCTATAGACTAGGGACCAAATGGCTAGGCAGCAGTTCTGCAGAAAAGGACCTTGGGGTTACAGTGGACGAGAAGCTGGATATGAGTCAACAGTGTGTCCTTGTTGCCAAGAAGGCTAATGGCAATTGCCCTGTATAAGTAGGGGCATTGCCAACCGATCAAGGGATGTGATCGTTCCCCTCTAGTCAACATTGGTAAAGCCTCATCTGGAGTACTGTGTCCAGTTTTGGGCCCCACACTACAAGAAGGATGTGGAAAAATTGGAAAGCATCCAGCAGAGGGCAACAATGATTAGGGGACTGGAACACATGACTTAAGAGGAGAGGCTGAGGGAACCGGGATTGTTTAGTCTGCAGAAGAGAAGAATGAGGGGGGGATTTGATAGCTGCTTTCAACTACCCGAAAGGGGGTTCCAAAGAGGATGGATCTAGACTGTTCTCAGTGGTAGCAAATGACAGGACCAGGAGTAATGGTTTCAAGTTGCAGTGGGGGAGGTTTAGGTTGGATATTAGGAAAAACTTTTTCACTAGGAGGGTGATGAAGCACTGGAATGCGTTACCTAGGGCGGTGGTGGAATCTCCTTTCTTTGAGGTTTTTAAGGCTTGACAAAGCCCTGGCTAGGGTGATTTAGTTGGGGATTGGCCCTGCTTTGAGCAGGGGGTTGGACTAGATAACCTCCTGAGGTCCCTTCCAACCCTGAGATTCTATGATTCTATGATTCTTCTGTCTATAGCTGTACTTAGGATACTGGAAGTTGCCTTTCTGACATGAGTGGCCTCATCACTCATAGGGAGCCTACCAAGTTTTGCGTTCTGTAATAATAATAATAATTAATTAATAAGTAAGTAAGGAGAATGTGTGCATTTGAGCACCTAAAATGCAGGAATTCTGTGGAGGGTTTAACAAAACTCCTGACAAACCCTATGGAGTTGGTTCATGGTCAGGATTTATTGGTAACACATAGGGATAAATTTTAGACAGTAGCTTTCTCTTTTTTTATACGTAAATATCTTGTATGTTGTGAAGGCTATTTGTTTAAAAAAACAAACCCATGATACAATACTGAGGGATAATAATAATGTCATACTGTAACAATTTGTTTTAATGATGATTTCATGCTTTCCATTCATGCTGCTTAAAAACAGGTCTCTGAATCCCTATCTGTTTTTCCTGACATGAATTCAGAGTTGCTATACTGTTGTACCAATAAAATAAAAACCAGCAGGATCTTATTAAAGGGAAAAAGGCAAAATACCACATTTATTGTGAATACAGAAAGAATCATAGTAAGCAGTTAGTTATAGCTATAACATTCCATTCAATCTCATATTTATTCACACATTCATTCATACAAACACACACCCACACACATACACACCCACACACACAGGTTCTGCAAGGTTGTTATCATAGTTACCAGCCTTAGAGTTGCTCATGCCAAGCCACTGGCCAGGTGGCCTGGACATGAGGAGGGAGCAGGGCATTGTCAGATGCTCATCTGATGCTCCTGGAAGTTGGTTTGCAGAATCAGACCCCAAAGTTCTCACTTTTTAGAGTCTATTTTTATAGGAATTTCTTCCTATGCCAGTCTATGGGAATTGCTTCATCATGCTGTTGCTGAATCAATCAGCAGATAGCACATTCCTGACGGCTCCAAGATGTTATCTTGTTCTTTGGTTCTCCCATTCTTGAGGCTGTTGGGTGGATTCCAGTCTGCCCTCCGGGTGGGGTCCTCTGGTTATTTCCACTTGACGCCTTCTTCAGCCGATGGACACTGGATTCTTAGGCTGGCACCTCCCTGATCATTCAGTTATTATCCACACCAAGCATCCATCCACATACATCCTCTATCTCTATTTTAATCACAATTGTTAATACAACAAAAGGGCGGGGAGTCTCTGGGTGCTGTTTCTGTTGTTAGAGTATTGCTTTGAGTCTCTCTCTGTGTGAATTGCTTTGAGAACAGACTCTGTCTTAGAATGTACTAACACAATTAGCAGCTTGCAAGTTTCACACATAGAGGGAGAGAAACAGTACCAAAAACCAAGAGACCTCTTAATTAGTAATACCCTGGAATTTAAACTCTGGGGAATCAAACTCATTTGTGATTTTAATACAGAACTTCTTTAATATGATCCAACAATACCTACCATTAGCAAGGGAGCTATCTACTTGATGGCTTTTCTCTTGTAGAACTTGATGGGAAACAAAAAAATATATATTTAAAAATATGTAGAAAAATCATTTTAACTTTTACATTTTGCCTCCTTCTCCTTCTTTGGGTTAGTGGATCAAAGATGACAGCTAAGACTTTCAAAATTTCCACAAAAAGTTTTGTTGCTGGTCTCCAGCTTGCCAACTTTTGTATTAAATAATAATAATTGAAGAGTTTTTATTGTTGAAATATATTGTATTTCACTATTAAAAGAAAACCCACTCTTTATTTAGAGTGAAAGTAGCTTCAGAGTAGAGTGTATATATATTCACACCTATACAGATATAGTTCACATACCTATACCAGCCCAGGTATTATGGAGGAACAGATTTAAAAAATCTGACTTTGTATTTTTTTTCCCCTCAGCCTCTAACTGTGGGCACAAATAGTTCCAGGCATAATTGACTTCAGTGGGACTATTCATGTACTTAAAGTTAGGCACAGGCTTAAATGCTTTGCTTGTTCAAGGCCTGTCTGCAGAAGTAGAGGTTAACAAGGAACTTGAAAATTCATTAGTAGAATAAGGTTTCTGAGATTTGGCCTGCAGCCTTTAGAGGGGTTATACACTTTATCTTTCACAGTCCTCAGCTATTGTATCCCATATCCAAAAATAAACAACTTTGTAGAGATTTGTAGATTATATTCTGCTAGGTTTTTCTGGAAATGGCACTAGCTAAAGGAAGAATGATTAAAGCAATGACTAAAGGAAATGCATGACTAAATGCATTTATCTTTGACCTTGATTCTTGTTTTCTTAGACTTGGACTGGACCACTGTGTCCCAACCTCTAAAACATTTCATATCCCAGAGACTTTTTCTCCCTCCTGCCATCCTCAAACAAATGTGCTATAAAGGTGCAACAGCAGGGAATGGGGCAATCTCTGGGTGTCAGCTTCCCAAGGTGGTGGATAGGCCAAAAGTGAAAGAAAAAAAGGCCCAGCGAAGAGGTGAGGAGTATTGGAAACTGGGAGGGAGATGAAGGGGTAAAACATATCTAGAAAATTGAATGGCATATTAACATTAGAGATCATCAGGCAGCTGACAATCCCCAGAGCAAGACTGTTGGGATCTAATTATTATTTGTATTACAGTAGTGCTTAGGGGTCGGTTAGGTGCTCTATATGTGCATGGGAGGAGACACTGCCCTTGTCTTTAAGAGTTTACAGAGTAAGTAAGCAAGACATTCAAAGTGTGTGCAAAAGGAAATATTATTATCCCAATTTTACAGATGGAGAATGGAGGCTGAAAAAGATGAAGTGACTTGCCCCAAGTTACACAGGAAGTCTGTGACAGGGTCAGGTTTTGAACCCAGAGACCCTGAGTCCCACATATTGAAACTAGGTGCAGTAGAGGGGGCCTTCCTCTTGATTTTGATAGAACTATACTATCAAATGGGAGGGAGGGTGGTCCTGTGATTAAAGACAGACCTGGGCATCAGGAAATTGAGGTTCAGTTCCAAGCTCTGCCACAGTTGTCCTGTGTGACCTTGGGCAAATCACTTAACTGCTCTATGCCTCTGTTTCCCCATCTGTAAAATAAAAATAATAATACTTCCCTGCTTCATAGGGGTGTTTAGACTAATTAATTAATGTTAGAGGTGCTCAGATGCTAAGGTATTGAGCTCATTAGAAATTATTATAAATTAAATAAATAAAAGCAGCATGTACTCATTTTAATGGAAGTTATAATGTATGTTGCTCATCTATCAGACCTTGAATAGTCTAAATTTTGTTTAATCTGAAGACTATTTGATCAGTTGTGCTGTTTCAAATATCATGGTAAATCCAGTTGAGGTACTAGCAGAATAATGGATATATGATCCAAAGTCAAAATGTTCAAAGCTGCATGCCTAAAATTAGGCTACTAAATCTGTACTTAAGCACCTAAATAAGTGGCTTGGTTTTCAGAGGTCCTAAGCACCCACAACTCCCAATGACTTAAGTTAGCCATCAAAAGTGGGGGTAAACTGTAAAGACAAAAATCAGGGTATTGTATTGTGTGACGAACTGTTTCCTCTAAATCTGACATGCACATTCATTACAGTGATGATTTCTTTCCCACTTTTTACAGTAAAGCTGCCTGTTACAGCCTCCATCAAGCAAGTGGGAAAATGCTTCAGGTAAGAGAACATTACATTTGACTTCCAGAATTTCTTCTGGAGGGGAAAGAGTGATCCCAGCTTGATTTTTCAAAGTCCCTCTTTATGATGTGGAGAGGGAAGTAGACTGAAACACAGATTAAAATCATTCACCAGGGGAAGGATGATCACCTTTTGGAAGATGATTTTCAGAGCTGCTGCTGGTGGTGGTGGTGGGTTTTTTCCCCCACCAATCTTTTTTCTTTATCTGACTTTCTCTTCTTCTGTCATTTTGTCTTGCCATTTTAGGCCCCAGTTCTGCAAATCCTTACACATGTGCTTAACTTTAAGCATGTGATTTGTCCCACTGAAGTCAATGGGACTACTCACATACTTACAGGTAAGACATGGACTGTCTTGGCAGTGAATTCTGAAGGCTGTATTCTCTTATGGATCTGCAGGACTTTTATACCAGTAACACTGACACTCAGTGTTCATTATGTACATAAATACCTACATATTGATAGGCTATTAGTTCCCTTTGCTCGTTCAAGATGCACTGTAAGCTATTCCGGGGTTGGCAATGCCTGGTGGTATCTTATTCAAAAGTAGAATCAGTGCTACTGGTAGCCAGTCAAATTGCAGGATGGCAGAAAATTATTTATTACATTTGAAAGAGGATAAAGCTTCGGCCAGTCAGCATCCAATTTATTTATAAAAAGTACCATATGCTTTAAAAACAATACTTTTATGCTGAAGCTGGCTTGCATGAGTGGCTAACGATAGACTTGTCTAAATCTATCAGTGTGCAGCAGAGAAAGAACCTTCACAAGAGCCAGACCAAGACTTGAGAACTCTTTGATTATTATTCTTATTACTATTATTGTTGTGGTAGCACCCTAGAACGCCAGTCATGGACCGGAATCCCAGCGTGCTAAACACTGAACGAACACAGGAGAAAAAGCTGGTCCCTGCCCCAAACAGCTTATGAAATAAGGTTAACCACTAAATTTTCTACATTCAGAGTTAAAGCAAAACCCACCTCTTCGTTCAAGCTTTCCCACAATAGTACCTTATGTCTCATACTTTTGTATTAAAAAAATAAAAAGAACCTAAGTCTATCTTCCCAGGAAGGGAAAAAAGAAATATCATTGTTCTTGTTTTTTACTCTTGTGCTACTCTGATGATTCTCCAGTACTCCTGGAACGGGCACCAGTATAAGATTCTGGATGGATGGTGGCCAAATGTCATTTGCATCAGTATCCATCAGATAAAATGATTGAGCCACCACAGTTTGTTTTGTACAGTTGAACTATATGGGAAAATGCCTCACTTTAACTTGGCATTAATGTAACAGCAGGAAATCCTCCAGCTGTAACAGTGTCCTTTTTCGTGTCATTATCTTTTATATATATATATATATATAGTCACAAATTAGTCTGGAAATAAATTAATTACAGGTGTGAACGCCATCTCTTTCAGCTCTGAGAGACTGACTCAGGATGCCCAAGACAACATTCTTGAAAATAATTGTTTGCCACTGGGATTAGGAGAAAGCATGTCCCAAGATGCAACCCTACCTAAGAGAACAAACCTCTCTTCACCGTTCATCAGGATGACATCCCGAAGTGTAGAGAAGCACCAAGGCAAAAGGGTCACCAGCTGCACAGAAAAGACAGTTACCTGTACGAAAGGTTTTTTTATATGTTTTTAATTAAAGTATTCTAGGTGCCAAAAGACAACAGATTTGCTTTTGTTTAGTGCATTCCCTATTCCAGATATCTCAAAGCCTTTTACAAAGCAATGAGATAGATGATGGAAGTGCAGTGATTGTGCTGAAAAATACAGGAAACATTAGGTTTTCAGCAATAACTTACATGCCAGAGGATGTCAGAACTGGTTTCATTGAGTAAATTGACCAGGACACAGGAGATGAATCTATATCTTTTCTACTGGAAGTTAACCTCTGCCTGATCTCCAGCGCCCCCTGCAGGGCTGAAGCCGGGGGATGCATGGGGCTGAAGCCCTGATCCCCCATGCTGCCCGCGGGGCTGAAGCTCCAATCCCTGGCCGGCGCCCCGCGCGGGCCTGAAGCTGGGGGGAGGCACGGGGCTGAAGCCCCAATCCCTAGCACCCCCTGTGGGGCTGAAGTCCAGAGCCCCGAGACCTGGTGCTCCCTGTGGGGCAGAAGCCCTGAGCCCATGGTCGGCAGAGTTGAGGACATAGAGGGCATTGCTTCCCCCACCCCAAACTGCAGCGCAAGAGCATGGCAGTCCCGGGGGCAGCTCTACACCTCCCCGAGTCCCCCCACAATCTCCTCTCCCCGCCCCCAGGCCAGGTTGGAGGCAGGAAGCCAGAGCTGGGCAGTGTGGGGCAGCTGCTGCTCTGGCTGATGCCATGGAGCAGGCAGCGGCAGCATTCCCTGATCTCCTGCTCGTGCCCCAGGTTGAAGCTGCTCCTCGGCTCCCAGCCCCCTTTGCTCCCACAGAGGCAACTGGTAAGAGCCCCCTGGGTGGAGAGACCCAACTATGGTGTAGACCCCTCCGGGAACAGTGACGGCATGGGAGTCCTCCCAGCACACAGCCCCTAGCCACCCCACTCCCTGCACCCACAGCCACCCCCTGTGTGCACACCGCCCCAGCTACCCTCTGTCTGCACACAGCCCCTAGCTACCCCCTCCCTGCACCCTAAGCTGTTTTCAAATTTTTTGAGCTAAGCCCCCCACCTTTGAGTTGTAATTTAAATATATAAACTCCCTCCCTGGACCCCACCATGCGGAGATGGCTCAAGCCCCGCTGACCCCGGCCCCCCCTCCAATAGAAATCAAACTACGCCTATGTCCAAGGCCCCTGTCCCAAGGCGCCCCCTTCCCCTGCTGGGCTCTGGAATTTTTATAGCATGTTGAGAGGGGCCTGCATTATATACAGTATATTAGGCTGTAAAGCATGTTGTAGATCACTTCTTGTACTGGATGCACCCACTGCTGCCAGACTTTCCATTTCTTGTAAATTAAACTAAACTATCAGAGCAGGTTTCCATTTCACTAAAACCAGGTGTCATCTTAGCTAATAAAGAATTCACATATGGCTGATGTGGTGTAGCTTTTTTTCCTTTTTGGCCCAGATCTGGATCACAATGCGAAGGGCAGTTCAAACAGGGAAGAAAGAAAAGTGAAGAGGCCACCACTGAAAAGTGCAAGGTCCGGCCAAATCAGGACAACAAACCAAGAAGCGAATGTTAGGATGATCAAGTCCTGCCAGACAGAAGAATCATTGCAACTTTCTCTCCCTATAGTACCTGGTGCAAAGGGCAGGCAATCCAATGAAAAGTGTCATGAGGGTGAACCACAGCCAAAAGCCTTTGGCCAGCACCGGTAGGTGAAGAAGAGTCCAGTTACTGAACTTGCCTATCCAGTCAGTGATACGTTGAATGTACATTGTGGCATGAACAATGAGGGTGTCAGCACTAACAGAAGCAAAAGTTCTTGCTTTATTTCTAAGCCATACACAGCTGAGCAACTGAAATATGAGGGATCTCACCCTCTCAGGGATCTCTCCATTCTCACTGCACATGAGCTTATTTCTGAGTCTCTCCTGAGTAGAAACTTCCACTTGACTTGTGGTCTATCAGATGCATTGGTTTTTGTAATGCAAACTGCTGCCCAGTAAGAACTGAGCTAAGAACATAGCCCTCATTTTTGTTTGGCATCTCAAGCTAATCTTAACTCTTGATCCCTGATATACACATTGAGAGGTTTATTCACCAAGCCACTCAACCTATCTTTTGAGACTGACATGCGTGTCTCTTGATCTGTGTTAGATAAATTGGAGGGTCATAAGCCATATAGATTATAATAATTGTCACCTGTCATCCGGGAGAATCCCATTGCACTTTACAATCATACAAAATCTGTGCACAGGTATCATGTTATTGACAATGGAAACCTGTGAGTTGATTTGCAACCACTTATGAGGCATGCTACTGTACAACAGTGTAGCACAGGAAGTGCAAAATATCTTGTATCCAATTGAACTCTAGCTGTTCAAATTTCCCAACATGTTCAGTTTCCCAGCATGCAGTTTGGCTAGGACTGCCCTCTCACTACCTCTTCTTTATCTCTACCTCTCAATGGTTTGTACCCCAAAACTAAGTCAAAACCCAGTACGGAGCAGTTCAGCTGAGTGTGGCCAGCACTGGATTTAGCCAGTAGGACAAGAAATCTCCATTGATTATATTTGTATGCTGCTAGAAAGAGTTATTAACTACGATATAGAATTGGTAAAATACTTAGAATGATAGCTAGATTGATTGGATAGACAGAATTGGAGGACGCAGCCACCAGATGGTATTTTGTAGACATGGCTATAATACAAGTTGAATAGGGTGGACTGAGATACATGTAAGGCACTGACTGACATGTTTTGTTTTTTTATACAGAGCAGACCTGGCAACTTGTTCAAATATGAAAGGGAACATGGCCAGGCCTACATTATCAAGCAAAATGATTTTACTGGCCCAACATGACAACAGAGAAACATTCCGTCCAGACTCTTTGCTATGTGCCATAAAGAAGACATCAGCAAAAGGCTTATTGTGCAATATTGAGACCAAGGCCATGGCTAAGAGAAAAGCTCTGGAGCCTGGGTCACAGACTCTACTTACAAGACCTTCCAGTCGCAACTGGGTGAATTTCCTTTCAGGCTTAGAAATTGATGCAAATGTTATGAAAAATGGTACCTTACAGGCTAAAATATACAGCCAGCCAGGCTCCATTCAGACAGGACTCCAACGCTGGGAAATGAGTGGCTTCACATCAGATACCCTGAGGGATTAGGACTCCAGTCCCGGTGAAACCCTTTGGAAGGAGTGCTCTGCAAATGCAGCAGAAGTGTATACAGTGCAAAGGAGTTTAGCCTCACATTGTCCTGAAAGACAGATTCTAGATTTCCGGGGCTTCTGAGTGACAGCTAAAGAAGGCACAGCATTTAAATTTCTTTTCTAATTTTTAATTGTCAGCAAATTTCAGACATAAGAAAACCCAGTTGAATCATCTGACTTCTTCGGAATTAAAGTGATGTATGACCTGAATGGAAAATTAAAAAGGGGAAGGATTTGTGTTACTCAATTCAGACCCTACCAGCCACTTTAAGAAACAGTGCTGGTGAATCCCCAAGAGAATTCCATCCAGTTCTGTACTGCTGAATGGTGCTAGTCACAGATTAGGAGCTTTGGGGAAATATAGGGAATACAGATGAGGGACTGGCTATGCTAGAGTGTCTGGGGAAGTAAAGGGGAATGTTGTCCCGCTGTGAGGCAAAAGCATAAAGCAGAGGTTTATTCTAAAATTAAAAAGCTAAAAGTAAGTAAAGTGCCTTAAAAATTCCATCTTGTCACAGGCCTTGCTATGGGCTGCATCCCAGATGAGACTAGAACTTCTGTCTTTGTTGCTGTCCATGTAATTCATTTTGCTTATGCCAATTTAATATTTGTTCCTTCCCTGAGATGGACCTGGATTAATCCCAAGGACACGAGCTCAGGGTTTGAGAACATCAGTAGAGTTGGCTAACCAGTGCTAAGTGCAGAGATGCTTTTCTCAGTACTCAGATGATACGTGTGTCCACTGTATCCCAGAACCTCGCTGTGCATTTAGTGTTTGTTGTGACTAGAATAAAGGTGTGTTGTTCAAACATGTGACCCTATGAGAAGAGCTCAACATATGGTACAATGAAGCAATGCATGTTTCTGGTTTTATTCCTTGAACTGACATACAGTGTGCCCCACAAAATAGAAATTATTAGACATTCTTACAATCAGTAATCTGAACAGGAAGTTTGCTGGAAACCCCAGGTCTGGATTTCCATGTAATTCCTAATTGCCTCAGTTAATGAGAGGCACCGTAGGAAACCTTCAAGTAGTGGGACAGATCCTGAGCTGTGACCAACGGGGCTCAGTGCAGCTCCAGAGCAGATTGTAAAGGTGACGTTTGAACCCTCCTGATCATTGGGCAGCTCAGCACCAGGCCAGTCTACCGGCACAGATTAGATCAGCCTACATTAATCTGCACCAACAGTCAGCAACCTCCAGGGCCTATTCTGGCAGGCACAGTTCTGAGGCAGGATGGCCAGCAAGCTGCAGCAGCCGTACACCACCAGAGAGGATTCCTCTCTGTACAGGGAATCTTCAAGCAGCCAAGGAGCATTCCCACGCAGCTAAGTAAGCTGGCTTCAGGGCAGTTTTTCAGGGAGGTTCAGTGAGAGCATGGCATGCAGTTTGTGATGAATCCTGGAACGAGAGTAGCGAGTTATATGAGCTTGCGGTGCCCGGGCTCCAGCAATATTCAGGGCACAGGGGCCCGGCTCCACTAGTGTTCGGGGCTGGATCTCTCTTCCGGCCCAGCCTGGCGCCCCTCACCTGGACCAGCCCCCAGCCCCGCCTGCCGCCCCCACGTGCCTCCCCCAGAGCATCCCTGCCTGCCCCCTGGGCAGCGGGCAGCTGTCCTGCCACTCCGTGCTGTGCTCGCTTGCCCGCCGCTTCCAGCTACAAAAGGGAGCAGCGCCTGTGGCAGGCTGAGGCATTTGGGTGGAGCTTCAGAGGAGAGAGTGTCTGCAGCAGCTCAGGGAGCCCCAGGTGGCTGCTCAGCCTGCTTTGCGCTTTTTCTTTCCCTTCCTCTCCTCTGCTTTTCTTTTCTTTTGCTAGTTTCCCTTCTTTATGGCTATAGCCAGGGCACTCCAACCCCCCCACACACCACGTTTCCTCCTCCCCATCTCCACTCTGGGCTGTTTTCCTGTCTCCTCACTGCAAACAACTTCACTGCTTCTCCTTCTCCCCCCTCCCAGCTTCTTTCCCCTCTGTCTCCCTGGGTGCAATGTAGCCTTCTGCTGCCCTGTGGCCAGCAGGACTTCTCTCTGCACCTCCCGCATCATGAGCAGCTCCTTTCAGGGCTTCTCCCGGGATGCAGCTGAAGTTTCTCCCCCACCCTCCCAATCTCTCTCCGGAGTTGAGGGTGGGGAAAAGTTTGTTGACTGTCAGTTTCCCCTCTGAACTCTTGTTGCTCTTGTTTTTGAATGAGGATTTCTTGCTCCGGGGAAGTGTAACTCCCTGGACCTGAGAGGAGCCCTAGGAGCATGGGCAGTGACAGTGGTGCAATAGAAGGAAACTGTTAAACACTTACTGTTTCCAGTCCATTTTTACATTATTTTAAAAAATATAGATTGTCTTACAAGGCAGGTGGGGGGGGGGGGGCAGGACTTGGACCCATTCTGGGCACCACCAAAAATTATACAAACCTGACTGCCCTCTCCTGGAAATGTGTATCTGTTAGCGTTGTGGAAAATATTCATGCTCACATGAAATGTGGGTCAGATAATGGAGAGCCCCAAAAGGATATTTACTCGGCTTTATACCACAACAAACACAGCCTCCCTGTGCTGTGGGAATGTCACAGTAACAAGCAGCATCCAAAGTTTATAGATTTGACTCCCTCCTTTTGTGTACTGAGCAACACGATATTGTAAGTAAACAGGATAATGATGTAACTGTAGCTGCTTTGGCTGTATCCTGAGCCAGTAACAATCTCAAGATAGCTCATTTCAGTTCGAAGCTTCAAACCTTTACACACTCACTCCATGCATGTGAGTAGTGAGATCGGTATATGAAATGTTAGGGCCTTATCCTGTAAAGACTTACAAACATGAGTAGCTTTATAGCCTTTGCACAGAAAGTTCACACTTGCTTCTCTCCAGCTGGCAGTTCCAGCAGGTTTTCCTGCAGTTGAGAGAAAACATGAAGTGGGTTAGGTCCAGCATGCAAATGTTGCTGACAGTATTGATACCTCACCAGGATAACAAATTACAGTACCAGTTTAAAACGATGGTACATTTACTAGGAGGTCATGCCCCGCCCCCCACACACTCCTCACTGGCCTTGACTCACCCTACCTCCAGGTATAGCAGCCTCAACAGCAGTGGCAGATTTGTGGCTGTTACCCACACACTCTAGGGCACCTACCTTTACTCAGTTCCTAGGACTCGAGGCATAACCTGGTTGATTTACACACCTTCCCCCTTTCCAAGTTCCTAGGGCTCTGGGCAAAAGGCACCTACCCTTACTCAGTTTCTAGGGCTCAGGGCCACCCATACCCAATTCCTAGGGCTCCTGGCATAATCTGGTTCATTTAAGTACCCACCCTTACCCATTTCCTAGGGCTCAGGGCATACTCTTCTGTGCGTTTCCAGGATCTTTTTACCAGTGAAAGAGCTTCACACAGTAATATCCTTGTCCTCTATTTATGAACAATTACCAAGCAAAATACACATGCTAAGCATACAATGCTATGCTCGCCAATCCTGATCACACAGTTAGACTTTTCCTGTTGCCCAGGCAAGTTCAGTCTCATCTTGGTTCTGGTTGCTTCACATCACAGTCATGCAGAGGATTCTTTGCAGCTCTGCTCTCAGGCTGTGTCTTCGGGGGTGAGTCCTTCTTTCAGGTCTTTCCTTCCTATTATTCTTTTCCCTTTTCCTTTTTTTTTTCCTTCCCAGCTGGTCTCCATCTTGGATCTCAATTTATCTAGTGAAACTTGAGTTCTGCTTAGCTATACCTTAACCAATCATTTTACGAAAATATTAGAAAATAATTCTTTGACCAATCCTAACATATTGTGAAATAATTTTTTACCCATTCATATCCCACCATCTTAGTTGATTTAAATCTTGTAAAATTAATTATGCAACAGAAACAATCAAAGAAGTAGACAGAAACCATAGAGATAAACAATATAGATTTCACACCTACAACTGTTGATAACTGATTCCTTGCCAGGTAGAGTGCCAACAAACAAAGTTTTCTTGAAACATCTTAGGAGATTCCTTTCTTATCTGGCGATGGTGCTTTCTTACCAGCCCAATATTACAATGTTTTGACATAATTTAGAAGGAATGTGAGGATGTTACCTCCTGAGTCTTGGCACATGGCTGCTGCTCTCCTACTATGGCTGCAGAAAAAGGCCTCAGGGCAAGGTACCTGGGAAATTCTGCCTCCATCAGAGGAACACAAACCCAGCCTCCTTGGAAAACAAATAGTGAAGCAAAGCAAACAGTAAAAGATATGGCCAACAATGACAATAAGTAAAATGTAACATTTCTAAGTCACCTACCTCCTCTGCTGATTCCAGGTGGTTATTGTGGCCTTCACTGAGCCAGGACCTGCTTTGCTGATACACCTCAAGCCTAAATGCATGGAACATCCCCTTTTTTTCTTAATCCAAAGCATCATCTGAGACAAATCAGCATTTTCACTTGTGATTTGAAACAGGATTGGAATTCAGGTCTCCAGTGGTGAAAGGACAATGTAGTAACGCACCCTGTTCTTTTTCCAGCCTCCTCCTGTTGTATATGCCCTTTATTTGGGGAATATTCTTTCATGTCACTTGTTTTATACATGCTTCTATTGCACTTTTATATTCTCTAGTTACTGGTCTTTTTCTTAGGCCTTGTCTACACCTGCAAGTTTCTGCGCAGTAAAGGAGCTTTCTGCATTGTAACTCCTGAGATGTACACACTGCCAAGCCACTTAGTGCACAGAAACTGTGCAGTTGCAGTGCTGTAAAAAACCCACCCCGACGAGAGGCGTACAGCTTTCTGCACTGGGGCTACAGCGCTGCGATGCCAGTGTAGACACCTGGTCGATTACAGCACTTGGATTGGCCTCTGGGAGGTGTCCCACAATGCCTGTTCTTGCCTCTCTGGTTATCGGCTTGAACTCTACTGCCCTGCCATCAGGTGATCCACCGTGAGCCCCACCCCATACATTCCTTGGGAATTTTGAAAGTCCCCGTCTTGTTTGCTCAGTGATGCGTGCAGTGGTCTCAATGCATCTTTCCAGGTGATCATGCAGTCCCCCACTTGGAGCAATGCAGAGCTGCTGGACCTCATCAGCATTTGGGGAGAGGAAGCTGTCCAGTCCCAGCTGTGCTCCAGCCATAGGAATTATGTGTGACGTTCCCCTCTGGTGTTATCCAGACCAGTGATCTGCTAGGTGACTCCAATTCTTGACTCTGGGAGCCAGCCTTACCCTGCTCTGCTGTGAGAACTCCCACTCCTGGGCTGTTCATGCACAGCCTCTGGCATGTAAACTGCTCCTTGGATTGTGCAACCGAATGATACTAGCCAATATCTCCGGTCCCAGACACAACTCTAGGAACCTCCATCTTGCAGTGTCCAGTTATGCCTGCTGGATACTGCAAGCTTATATGAGTTCATCAATTTAACAAAGAAATTGATATGCACCAGGCTTGTTATCCCAAGGGGAGTCTCTGACACACTTCAAACCAAATGCACTGCTTCACGTAGAATAAACAAACAAATTTATTAACTATGAAAGATAGATTTTAAGTGATTATAAGTCAAAGCATAACAAGTTGGATTTGGTCAAATGAAATAAAAGCAAAACACATTCTATAAGTTGATCTTAATACTTTCAATGCCCTTACAAACTTAGATGCTTCTCATCACAGGCTGGCTGGTTGCTCTTCAGCCAGGCTCTCCCCTTTGATCAGCGCTTCAGTCGCTTGGTGTGATGTCTATAGATGTAGGTGGAAGAGAGAGAGAGAGCATGGCCAATGTCTCTCCCTTTTATCATGTCCTTTCTTCCCTCTTGGCTTTGCCCCCACCCCCCATCCCCTGCTTCAGAATCAAGTGAGTATTACCTCATCGCGGTTCCAAACTGACCAAAGGAAGGGGGGTGGCTCCCTCAAGAGTCTAACAGATTCTTTTGTTGCTGCCTAGGTCAGCGTCCTTTGTTCCTGTGAGGCTGGGCTGGGTTTGTCCCATACCTGCCATGATGAAGTGTGAACTGCCTCTCTGCTCTTGGAGAGTTTTTGCCTGGGCTTATTTTAAGCCATGAGGATACATTTTCACCCTCATAACTACTTACATTAAATTATAACCTATAACATTGCTATAACATTACTGTAACAATTACTATAACATCACTATAACAACCATGCCCAGTGCATCATGAACCTTCTGAAGACACCCAACGTGACAAACTTTGCATTGGATACCACACAATCATTTTATAAAGATGAACATGGCTGTGTAGAGTGTTCCCCTGAGGTACAGAGCTTCACTTCATTATACCTATGGACAGATTTCATGATGCGTGACAGAAAGGGACCATAACTGGGACACACTGCAAAGCAGGGTCAAAGTGAAGGCACTGCAGAACACCTACCACAAGGCATGGGAGGCAGATCACCTCTCCAGTGCTGCACCCATGAGCTGCTTGTTCTACAAAGAGCTGAACGCGATACTCGGTGGCGACCCCACCTCCACTGCGAAGGCCATTGTGGATACTTTGTTGGGTCACATGGCAGTCGAGGGTGGACCAAGCCAAGAGGAGGAAGTCTTGGATGAGGGTGTGGAGGGGGACCCAGAGGCAGAGGATGACTCAGAGGTCAGAGATGCATGCAGCCTGGAGCTCTTCTCTACTCTGGGGGAGGCTAGCCAGTCACAGCTGTTGGATCTTGGCAAAGTGCAAACAGGAGAGGAGGTCCCTGGTAAGTGGCTTTGATTTTGGGACTCGCTGAAGCAAGTTGTTGAGGGCAGGAGGGTTGCAGAAAGCAGGATTGTGTCTGTATGATGCGCGTACTACCACATGCCTAGTCTGAGTGGGGGAACAGGGTGTTGATTGACTCCCTCACTTCAAGGGAATCTGCCTCAGAGATCTCCAGGAAACTCTCATGGAGATACTGGGCCATCTGCTGCCGCAGATTCTTTGGCAGAGCTGCTTTGTTTCTTGCCCCATTAAGGGTAACTTTCCCACACTACTCTGCCATCACTGGGGGGACCATTGCTGCACACAGGTGAGCCATATAAGGGTCAGCATGGAAGCCGCAGTCTTGGAGAAGATCATCCCTTGATTCCCTGCTCAACCTCAGCAGCGAGATATCTTCCATAATGAACACAGCCTGTGGAAAATGTGGGGACAGGAATGATTATAGGGACCCCACTATAGTGCTGGCTCTCCCCAAGAGCTAGGTGCCCAGTGTACAGTATGGTCCTGGAACACTGATTTCCTCTGCCCCTGTGGTTACTCACCATTTTGGGGGTCTTGTGGCTCATGTGTGCTTGCCTGGGGTCAGCCAGTTAGTGACAGGTATGTGCATAGTGTCTGTCTTTTAAATCAGCGGTCTGTGTACTGCAAACAATTACTGCTTCTGTAAAACGTTGCATTTTGGCTTCACAGATATTACCTTGGGAGCCCAGCCTCCCTCTTTGTTATCGCCAGCTGAACGGCTGCGCAGAATTAGAAAGTGGCCACGAAGAACTAAAGAGGACTTTCTGCCTGATGTCACGATGCACTCGGCGGCCGGAAAACAAGAATCGAAGGAGTGGTGGGACACCAAGAAGAGGGACCAAAAGGGGAATGAGATGTGCCAGAACGAAGCCACGGAGCGGCTGTTAAATGTTATGGAGCGCCAAGCGGACATGCCTCAGGCGCTACTAGCATGCCTGCCCTCCCCTGCAGCTGCTGTCGCAAAACTCTTTCCCATGTGCCGCACCCTACAATGCCAACACACTCTTATCAACCTCCTGGCTCCAGTCTCTACCCGCAGCATTCCACTCCTCCCTCCCCACAGTCCAGTACTGTGGACTCCCACTACCCACTACACTCAATGCTCATCCCTCTGCAGTTTGGCCCTGCTGAAGTACAGCACCCACTGCATTATACTCCAGAGGTGAAGGCTAGACATGATTCCTGGATGTACACAAATCTTTAGGCATCCCAAAGGCCCCCTCCTCCTCCTTGGACATTCCCTTCCCCCATCCCCCTCTCTGCTGATGTATTTTTTCTTTTGACTCTCCCCTCTTGTTGTTGTCTCTTTATAAAAGAATTGTGTTTGTTTGGAAGCAATCTTTATTCTATTAAGTGAAAGCAAAAAGAGCACTGCAAAGCAACATACAATTATGTTAAGGCCCCTCTTGCATCATGTGGATCAATCACCTCCTAGCATTACAAGCACTGCAGTCCCAAGTATAGCAACAAATATTAGTGGCTTTCAGCTTCAGATTGCTGCCTCAAAGCATCCCTGATCCTTATGGCCCCACGCTATGCCCCTCTAATAGCCCTGGTCCCTGGTTGTTCAAATGCAGCCTTCAGACGCTGAGCCTCAATGGTCCAGTCCCGAGTGAAGCTTTTATCCTTCCCTTCCCAAATATTATGGAGTATACAGCATGCGGCTATAAGTATAGGAATATTGTCATCGGCCAGGTCCAGCCTCCCATATAGGCAGCACCAGCAGGCCTTTAAACAGCCAAAAGCACATGCAACAGTCATTTTGCACTTGCTCAGCCTGTTGTTGAACCGCTCCTTGCAGCTGTCAAGGTACCCATGTTACCCAAAATTGGGCCAGCTAGTAAGCTTAGGGAGGACTAATGACCCACCAGAAAGCAGCACATTTATTATACTGATAGCTAAGCTCGAAAGAAGGGGGAGGGTCACACTCACATACTCACACTTCCAGGACAGGCACGGCACTGGAGATGTCAGGAACCTTCAAGATAAGTGTCCCACAGCACAGCGATGGATGGTGCAATGAAGGTAAGTCTTCCCAAGGCATGATGGAATGCAACGCGGTGAACCACTGGCCAGGCGGTCCGGGCGAAGGACTTTTACAGGAGGTACAATCTTGTGAGTGCACTCCTGAGCACATGGCCCCTTCCCCTTTTAAGGACCTGCTCCTCATAGCCTGCAGCTAGAAATGACTTGGCCACGTCTGGTTGGTCACACTCCACCTCGGGCAGTGTCCATGCATTGGGTGTGTGAATGCTGCCTAATTAGAGTCCCAGACACCTTGTCTACTTGGGAGCTCTTCTGATCTTCCAGCTGCTTAAGCAGCCCATTCATCCCACAAGCATTCCAGGAGGGAGGAGGAGGGGGAAAGCCACTTCACAGGTATTCAAAGAGGAAGAAGAGACAAAAGGGGGAGGAAGGTATAACAGACCTTTTGAACAGACCAGTTATACAGAGCATACAGATCACCACTGCTCTTACAACACTCAGCCCTTTGATCTGTGGTCATTACAGTAGTTGTTGTCATTGTAGGGCACAGGTGATCTGTTGCAAACGAACCAAACAATCATAACCAGGTGAATATAAAATAAACCATTACAATTACAATAATTGAGTACATCAACAAACAAAATGAGGCTCAAGTTTGATGCTGCAATAGCCATCAAACAATAAGTCACTGAGGTCAGGACCTCTTAAAGTACACACAACAAATAAGATTTGTAGGAGTACCACAGTTGTCCTGCAAGGTGAAACTGATTTGGAAGATACATTGTAACAGAGAACTTGGTGAAATTGCTGATACTTAAACTAACATGTAGTTGCTAAAATGTTGCAGAATCCCCTGTTACTAACAGTTCTTAAGAGTTCTGGGGGCATGAGGTGGGGGGAAACAAATCCAAAACCGGAAAGATGGGGCCCTACAATTATGGGCCAAGGTCAAAATGGGTGATAATGAAATATGGGGGCCCATGAACTACCCTTCAGGGCTTGGGGAAGTAGAACCAGGGTGCATAGAGGAAAGTGTGGGATTAACAATACAAGAAAATGTAACTAACAATACAAATGTATCTATAACAAAAATCAACAACAAAATGATTATTAGAGAACCTAACAAAAAATAAATCTGATGCATTGGGGACCAAAGTCTTTTGGATAGAGGTGGATGTGTTAGATAATTTGGTTGGAGAGGGGGGAAGTAGAGAGAGGAAAAGGTATTTATCCTGTCTAGTGTAGCATCCCCTCTTTCTCTGGACCCAGTGCTAGCACAAGACGCCCACTAGAGACAGACACAGAACACTGAACACAGACTTTGTCATGACACTAGAACCATGGCATTTCTATAACTCTTCAGCTGGTACCAGCTCCCCTGATGTTCCGGTTTGGAGGCTGAAAGATAGAAGCTTAGAAACAAATTAGCACCATGCTCCCACCGCGGCAGACCCTGCTCATTTGAGTTGTCTGCAGTGTACCCATTTTCCCTCCAGGGTTTTATCTATTATATACACTGTTGTTCCTGCCCTGTTCACCACCATATAGGATCCCTCCCACTTTGCCTGCTGCATGTGGGCTGGGAGACCCTGGGCAATCAGTCTCAATTCCTCCAGAGGAAGGGCTATTTGAGCTATGGTCGGGGGTACCTGCTCTCCCGCTGTAGCAGCCACATTCCAGACACACAAACATGCCAGAAGAGCCATTATCTCTACGAACCAGACGGGGTCTTCCCCAGGCACAGCAGCTGCTGAGACAAACTCTGCCAACAATGTGCTCAGCCGCATGGCAGGCACCATCCCCACCAACATATCAAAGATACTGTTGTGTGCGGCATGACCAGCTTGCTGCCAAGCTGCCCCTGCTAAATCTCCTCCCGACCCGGACGCGGCTTTCAACGCCAGCTGGGTCTCAGCTAGGTTCAGTCACCATATCCCGGGCCCACCCGCTGAACCTGGAACACGAGGGGCCACCCGGGGTTTTTGCTAACTTTATTGCTTGTGCAGGAGTCAACTCGGTCTCTGCTACAATGTGTCCAGTACTTGGGGGTGCCCCGCCACCTGCGGGCACAGGCCCATAGTTTCAGACCGCTCTTCAGACCACTGCAACATGGTGTCTGGGGTCCGGCCATCAGGGTTCTGGATCCATGGGATCCAGATTATACCAGATATTCCTGTCCCAAACATCATCTGGTCCCACACACACCCTGGGCTTTCACCCCAGCAGCAGCAACCCAGGCTGAATAAGCCCCCCAGACACTATTCTCCCAGGCAGACCCCTCCAGGAACAATACTTTGTAGTTTAAGGAATAACTCCACTACCACTTGTGATGTGTTGGTCAGAGTGAGCAGCATATTGGTCAGCAGTTTGGGATCCATTCCTGCAACCCGCAAGAGGCAGGGCAGGGCGCACAGTATGCAAACTGTTGAAAGATGGCACCAAATGCGGACGGAAGCACAGGGATTGCTGGGATGAGAAGCAATGCATCATGGGGCACTGGGACAGGATCCAGGATGCCCTGCGACCCCCTCCACCTTCCCACATGTGACTCTTAGTGGCAGAAGAGGAAGAGGTGCTCTGTGGGATAGCTGCCCAGAGTGCACCACTCCAGATACCGCTGCAAGTGTCGCAAGTATGAACACACTATTGTGCAGGCAGCTGTCAATGTGAACACACAACAGCGGTTTCCGTTCAGCGCTCTCTGAGCGGTGCTGTAACTGCCTGTGCTGTAACTCTGCCAGTGTAGACATGCCCTTAGATCTTCTTCTTTAGGTCACTGTTAAATAGCTCCCAGTCTAGGCTGTCTGAATTCTGATCATGGTGAGCTCAGGGTGCTTTCTTCAACAAATTTGTGTACAAATTTGAGTCAAAAAGGTGAATTAATATTTTTGCTTCAAGGCACTTAATTCTTCCACTTGTGTGTGTAAATGATCTGTTAGTGTGAATGGGGAACAGGTTAGAATTCCATTTCATAGTCCATGCTCATTCTACACTGTAAGCAAATCAATTCTGTGTATATTCTTTGCTGTGACTAATGATCCCAAGGTCCTAAAGCTAAAACACCCTCTTTTTACCACTCTCTGATTTTGCATAGTTTTGGGTGACTTGATGAAGACTGGAAGTATCAGAGTTCAAAAAGCTGGTGTAATTGCTGCTTTTTTCTGGGGCTCTGATCTCATCTCCTGACTGATTCTGTTGAAGGTAAAAATAATCTGTACACTTATTTACACAATCTGAGCACTTTAAATAGATTCTAGAACTAATCCTCGGCACAGTTCTTTGAGGTAGGTATTGTTCTCCTTCATGTCATTGCCTCCACACCACACTAGTTACCTGCCTAGCCACATGGAACTTTTCTGAGAAATAGTTGGCAGATAGCCGCTGTGTGGTGTGCACAGTTCCTAAGAGACCGAGAATTTCATAGACAATGGGTGTGTTTGTGTGTGTGTGAAGGGCAGACACTCAGAACCACCAGAAGCTATACTGAAAGTTGGGATCTGAAGGAAAGCGGGTCAATGTGAGTCAGGAATCAGGTCAGGGCCTATACTAGAAAAGCTAGAATAGTATAGCTATAGTCCAAACCCTCCTACTGTGAACACAGCTTATACCAGCAAAAGTGCTTTTGCCAGCATAGCTTATATCTGTTCCCCAAGCAAAATAAGGTACCCCAGCAAAAGCACTTTTAGGCCAGTATAACTATCTAAACTAGGGCTTTTGCTGGTATAGAAAAGTTGTAAAAGCATCACAACCATAACTGACATTGCTATACTGGCAAAAGTTTCTAGTGGAACCCTGCTTTACTCTTAGCAAGTAACCCCCTTTTTAGTAGCAACCGAGGAAATAAATGCAAATCTGCCTGAGCACCCCAGCTACGTGGTAAGTTTGTCTTGTAAATCAGTCAACAATAGGGCGTGGGATTGGGAACATTCATCTGACCTAGAACCATTATTGTGTGGGAAGTCCCAAACAATCAAAATGAAAGTGAAATCTGCTGTGTTGTGGCAAAGATTATCAGCATAACTACATAGCTTCAGAGGAGGACAGGCTCAAGTTTTGCTCTCACACTCTATCCGAGACAGGGCTGTTGAACCGTACTAAAGAGGATAAACTGAACAAGACTTCAAGTGCTTCCTCTTGCTGGTGTTTCTTTTCGGGTTCAGCAATCAGCACAATGGTGGTCCTCATGTAAGTACCCTTCTGGTGGGCTGGGAGCAATGTCACTTTGAGATTATACTGTGCATGCAAAACACAGAGTCCATTCCTTCCTGAGTCTTTTAAAGGGACACTATCAACTTAAAAACCCTACTTCTGTCTGAATTGTTTACCTATTGCTGTTATATATGGAATGCCTAAAATCAGTCTAATGCAAAGAGATCCGGGAGAAATATATTTATTTTTTCAGTTTGATTCCTTTGTGTATTTGAGAGCATTATGGGTATAGTTCATTTCATCATAGTCAGTTTCCCCTGTTGTTTACTCGGTGAATTTGGCAGTACTCTCTGTTTGGTCAGCTTCCTTTGTTGTTTGCATGAGATTTTTGCCCAGCAAGAGGGGAGAGAAAGCAAAAATTTTAAATGGGAAAAAATGTGACTGAAAAGAATCACAGAAATAGGTAATTGGGCTCCAGAGAGTAGGTGAAGCACCTGAAACTACTTTCCACGCTCTCTTTTTGCAATGGATTAGATTTCCACTTGAGGATGTCAGTTGAATTGATTGAGAAAATAAAAATTTGGTTATCTGCATTTGTCCTATTAGTATATTACCAAATGTCCCTATCAGTTTTCACATCTCCTCGGCCTGATTTTTCTCTCGCACTAGGGCAACTCATGAGCAACACCATTGATTTCAGTGGCGTATTATAACCATGAAAAAACAGAGTAACTGAGAGCATAATCAGCCCCCATTATTTTTAGTTTTCATGTTACAAGTGATCGTTAAGGCCCAGATCTACAAAGGGGTTTAATTCTGGGGTTTAGATCCAGTGTTGGATCCACTGTGATCCAGAACCCACCCCCCCAAATCCTTTAGGCACCTAATCTCATTCCCACCTACATGTTCAGAGCAAAAGTTTCCTCATCTCTGTTATACCAATAAAATAAAAACCAGCAGGATCTTATTAAAGGGGAAAAGGCAAAAAGCCACATTTATTGTGAATACAGAAAGAATTATAGTAAGCAGTTAGTTATAGCTATAACATTCCATTCAATTTCATATTTATTCACACACACACACGGGTTCTGCAAAGTTGTTATCATAGTTACCAGCCTTAGAGTTGCTCATGCCAAGCCACTGGCCAGGTGGCCTGGACATGAGGGAGCAGGGCCTTGTCAGATGCTCATCTGATGCTCCTGGAAGTTGGTTTGCAGAATCAGACCCCAAAGTTCTCACTTTTTAGAGTCTATTTTTATAGGAATTTCTTCCTATGCCAGTCTATGGGAATTGCTTCATCATGCTGTTGCTGAATCAATCAGCAGATGGCACATTTCTGACAGCTCCGTGTTGCCAGATGTTATCTTGTTCTTTGGTTCTCCCATTCTTGAGGCTGTTGGGTGGATTCCAGTCTGCCCTCCGGGGGTCCTCTGGTTATTTCCATTTGACGCCTTCTTCAGCCGATGGGCACTGGATTCACTCCGCCACCAGCCTTGCACACCCACCTCCATCATCAGCCACTGGACCCCCCCACTGGTGGGCGGGCGGCTGGTGAGCAAGGATCCGGCCAGCAGCAGGACTTGCCAGTACTGATTGAGGGGAGGCAGAAAATACAGGACAATTTGCCCATTTTTAAGAGAAAGTCGGGACACCTGTTGGAGGGCTTAAATACGGGACTGTCTCTTTAAAAACGGGACGTCTGGTCACTGTACCTTTCGGGGTAGGAGGGAGAGAGTGGGGCTGGTGCCACCCGATCACTGCAGGCAGAAAGGGGGGAAGGCTGCGCTCCTGCCAGATGTTACCCATCCAATTCCTGTGTATTGATGTCAGTACGTCAGCTGAAATCGACGTTACCAACCTCTAGCCTTTAAATCGAATCCAGCCAAGCCAAATTATGATCTCATAACTAAATACACCCTCTGTCAGCGCCGGCTGCCACACCAGCCCTGCCCAGGCCGCCAGCCCCATGCACACTCCCACGCCAGCCCTCCCCAGGCTGGCAGCCCCATGCCCGCTCCCACACCAGCCCTGCCCAGGCCGCCAGCCCCATGCACACTCCCACGCCAGCCCTCCCCAGGCTGGCAGCCCCATGCCCGCTCCCACACCAGCCCTGCCCAGGCCGCCAGCCCCATGCACACTCCCACGCCAGCCCTCCCCAGGCTGCCAGCCCAGCGCCCGCTCCCACACCAGCCCTGCCCAGGCCGCCAGCCCCATGCACACTCCCACGCCAGCCCTCCCCAGGCTGGCAGCCCCATGCCCGCTCCCACACCAGCCCTGCCCAGGCCGCCAGCCCCATGCACACTCCCACGCCAGCCCTCCCCAGGCTGGCAGCCCCATGCCCGCTCCCACACCAGCCCTCCCCAGGCTGCCAGCCCCATGCACACTCCCACGCCAGCCCTCCCCAGGCTGCCAGCCCAGCGCCCGCTCCCACACCAGCCTTCCTCAGGCTGGCAGCCCCATGCCCGCTCCCATGCCAGCCAGTCCCAGGCCTCCAGCCCGGCACCCACTCCCACACCAGCCCTTCTCTGGCCACCAGGCTGGTATCTGCTCCCACACCAGCCCAACCCAGGCTGCCAGCCTGGCCCCTGCTCCCTGGCCCAGCTCCTGCCCCACCCCATGACAGGCCCAGAACCCCAAGTCTCATCCCCCTTTGGATGGGGCAGGCTGCAGCAAGAAACCAGGGTCTTTTGGGGAGGGTGACAGTGCATCCCAGGTGCAAATCAATTGGGAACTATTAATCTAGTCAACCAAGTACCTGCCCTGTAGTCTCCCCGCCCCCGGCTCTGGCTTTCACCCACTTCTGAGCTGCTTGCATGGTTGTGTTTGTTACAGTGCACTGGACCCCACTGACAAGCGCAGGAGCACATTCAGGCTTCGCCAGAAGATCTCTAAGCGAAGCATACGGAAGCAGAAGTGAGGTATTGATGATCTAGGGGTAATGCTGAGAGAACTGGGGCCCCTCACCCCAGAAGAGTGGGTGAGCCGGGCTGGGGGGAGGGAAGGGGGTGCCTACACTGTAGGTGCTAAGCCTTTGTCAATGGCAGAAAGATGGCTTGTGGCCTGTTGGTTAGCAAAGAGACCCGCTTACAGGCTCTAAGCACCGTCTGGTTCAGCTCCCTGTCCTGGGCTCTCAGCACAGGGGCTGGAAGCACTGGGGATTCCCAGGAACCACCCGTGCTGCAGCCACGCCCTGAGCACAGCACAGCCCAGCCCAGCCCAGCCATCTCACCATGGTACACTTAAAACATGGTTTGAGCTTGTGGTTTAGAGGCTTTAACTGTATCCCCTCCCCACGCGATAACCATCAGGCGCTGGGAGACACGAGACAGCACCTGTCCCGCATTGCTCAGTGGTAACAGCCAATGGAGTGGTGATGGCAGGATCCAAAGGGAGTTCAGGGAAGGGGGGAGGGATAGCTCAGTGGTTTGAGCATTGGCCTCCTAAACCCAGGATTGTGAGTGCAATCCTTGAGGGGACCATTTAGGGATCGGGGCAAAAATTGGAGATTGGTGCTGCTTTTTAAGCAGGGGGTTGGACTGGATGACCTCCTGCAGTCCCTTCCAACCCTGATACTCTATGATTCAAAGTCCTCATTGCCAGAACCAAATGTCTGAGGGTGGATCTGTTAAACTGAGTGGTGGATACATAGAGGAGGATACCCCGCCAAGGGAATACACTCCAGGGACTATGCTTGAGGTTCAGATTTTGTCATGGTTATTTTTAGTAAAAGTCAGGGACAGGCTGCGGGCAGTAAACAAACATTCCCAGAAGCCCTGACCTGTTCCTGACTTTTACTAAAAAGAACTGTGACAAAATGGGATTGACAGGGGGAGGACTGGAGCCCAAGTGGGGAGGCGGGGATGAGAGCCCAAGCCCCACTGCAGAAGGAGGGGATCCGACACCTGGCCCCCTGTGCCCACGGCAGCTCAGAGCTCCAAAGCCCCCGTCAGCCGACAGACCCAGCCTGCCACCCCGGAGCTGGAAAATGTCACAGAGGTCTCTGAAAGTCACAGAATCCGTAACGTAATCTTATCCTTAACTATGCTTGAAGAGGCAAATGCTCTCTCTCTGAAGTGTTCAAAGCTAAGCACGGCGTAGGCAGGCCCCCACTCACTCCCAGTCCCTTGTTGATACCTACATGCAGACCCAACCAGCAAGACAACCTTGAGCAGGATGACCAGACAGCAAGTGTGAAAAATTGGGACTGGGTGGGGAATAATAGGAGTCTATATAAGAAAAAGCCCCAAATATCGGGACACTCCCTATGGAATCGGGACATCTGGTCACCCTATCCTTGAGAGGCTGAGGCAGCAGATCTTGCTGATCCTTTTCCCTGCGTAGGCCTGCTTTTACCTCAGCTTTTGTTTTTCAGCCTAAACCACAAGCCACAAAAACACAGCTGAAAGGAAGCTAAGGAGCTAAGAGAGAAGTCGCTAGTGAAGTCCGCCAAGTCAAGCTGAACAAGAGAGACTGCAGGTTGATTCCCATAGCACCTGTCTCCTTGGGGTCTCGGGGCCATAGTCAGATTGTTTAGTTCCCTCCATTGAGATTCAGGAGAGAAAGATAGGCACCTAATTGCCACTTCAGGCAATAGGAATCCCACCTCTTGTGTTGGTTTTCCCAGGATTCATGCTTATTTTCACCAGAACTGAAATCAAAAATGCTTTCCCTGGGAGGAGACAGTGCTGCCAATATAGGCATTTACAGTAAATGACACCAAGGCTTTCACACTATCAAACTTGGCAACTGGCCTAATAACTGACTCCTAGTCCAGCCAAGAAAAGTTTGTATCTAGAAGGTCCTTGACAGAGACCTTTAGGTTGAAGCTAAGGCAACGCTCACCCCTCTCCTCCTCACAGTGACCATTTTGCTTAAGAGCTGCTTCTTTTAGTGTTTGTTTGTTTTTTTCAGATTAAGTCCATAATAACGTGTCATGGTTATAACTATTGGCAGTGTATCAACTGGATCATGTGAGCATGTTTGTCCAGTGAGGCACTTTCACTTTCACTCTTGGTGGCTGGGTACCTGGCCAATAAGGCATGAGTTGAATAGGTAGAGACAATCCATAGCCTTTCTCCCATGGAGCCAAATTCCACCCCCCTCCTTTGGCTGTACGTCCCTGGAGGACGTCAATCTGGGGAGGGGGCGTGTACACGTGTATAAAAGTCAGAACCTGGCCCATTTGCCTTTACTGCTCTTACAAGTGGCTGGAGGAAGCGTGTTGATTATCTCTAGAGTTCCCCTGCTGATGGTGGGTGTCTCTGCTCATTTCCTGTTGTCCCCGCCCCCAGAAATACAGAAGGAGGAGTTGTGGAACAGTGAAATGGGTGTCAGTTTCCAATGTGAGGTTATGCTCTGGTATTCCTGGTCCCTTCCCCCATCCCTGTAAGGTCCCATATTGCTGGGCCTTCAAATGAGGCAAAATGCATGTGACGACCTCCAGTTCTTGGCAGCGTCACTGCGGGGGTGGGCACTGGAAAAACTGAAAATGCCCTAAAGCAGCTTAACTGTGCTGCCCCCTCAGTTCCCTCAGCCTCTGTCTCTAGGATGGCAGCCCTCCAGCAGGGTTACAGTCAGACAAGTGACTCTGCCTCATGTCACAAAGATGTGTGTTCGCCCCTCCTGCTGCAGCCCTGTTTGTCCTCCAGTGAGCACTGCCCAGCCAGCAGAGCTACGGGAGGGGGCCAAAGCCTCTGGGCTGTCTCATACACTGTCAGCCAGACTCGTCCTTACTGGTACTGATGAGAGGAAGGCCGAGCACAGGCTGGGCTGCAGATCCCAGGTGGCATGTGTGGGGCTGGCCAGTAGAACAACCGTCTCCTGGCTCGTCACCGGAGCAAATTGGCTGTGGGACTGGTGAGAACAGAACCCTGCGAGGGTATTTCTAGTCACATTTCCAACGGGAGCCCCACTTCACAGGCAGCTGGAATTTTAACCTTTGTACCTGCAGCCCGGTGCCAGGGTCAGGAACTCTTGTTTGCTTCTAGTTTAACGTTTAAATGTTCCCCTGGTTAATTCACAGAATTTGCTCATTTCTTCCCTTGCTTGTTTCCAGAAGAAGTAAAATCCCTATTTGCCACATGCAGGAAACTAACAGTGCATGTAACAGCCCCTCATATAAGCAGTCAGCAGCCTTCGAATTTGGGCTCTTGAGCCCACACTACAGACCCCATCCCTTCAGCAACCAAACTGCCCCCTTTAGCAAAAGAAGCAATAATATGATGGGACTGCCTACAATGGCATGTGGCCCACTGGCAACTGCCAGGAGCAAAAATCTCCAACGGCTGGATATGGGACACTAGCCGGGGACGGCTCTGAGTTACTACAGAGAATTCTTTCCAGTGAGTGGGTGTTGCCCACATGCTCAGGGTCTAACTGATCACCAGATCTGGGGTCGGGGAGGAATTTTCTCCAGGGTCAGATTAGCAGAGACCCTGGGGCTTTTTCACGTTCCTCTGCAGCATGGGGCAGGGGTCACTTGCAGGTTTAAACTAGAGTAAATGGTGGATTCATAGTAACTTGAAGTCTTTACGTTTAAATTTGAGGATTTCACTAACTCAGCCAGAGGTGAGGGGTCTATTACAGGAGTGGCTGGGTGAGTTCTGTGGCCTGCAGTGTGCAGGAGGTCAGACTCAGTGATCACGATGGTCCCTTCTGACCTTAAAGTCTCTGAGCACTAGTAAGCTGTTATCCCCTAGTGGACCAGCCATGTGAAGGAGCTACACCACTTCCTCAATCAGTGTGTTACCTGGGCATGGAGGAAGCAGTGGGATTACTGGCATGAACACTGAAACTGAGGGCTCTCCCCATTCATGTCTCACAGCAGGTCTCTTTGAGGACAGTGAGACCGTGGTCCTGAGGAGCTAGTGTGGAAACTAGAATGGGTCTGTTGCAGCAGAAAACTGGGGCGTGCCGGCTCTATTGGACCATGCTCCTCCTGGCTGGAGGGTCCTTTTTCTTGATGCTGTATGCCCTGATGTGGAATGCTGGAAACATCATCAACCTGCCCCACAAAAGAATCGGCTTCTACAACTTCTGCCTGTGGAACCAGATGGCTGGAGAGCTGCAGTGCCTAGAATTCAAGGACCTGATGGACATGGGGGTTGGCCAGGTTGAGCTAGTCCTGGCAAGGCTCTGTGTATACACTGTCCAGGTCCTCTGTAGCTTCTCCCCCTTTTTAATCATACAGGCCCAATGTGCAAACACCAGAGAGGCCTGGGAAGTGACCCTTGTGGTGCTGGGCCTCTCGGCTGCACTTCTGGCTGGTGGCCTCAGCTTGTTTCTGCTCCAGACCTGGGTTTGGCTTCACCTCTCTGAACTCAGTGGGGGTTTCATGGCGCTAGCTGGGGCTCAGGCCCTGCTGCTGTTCCAGCTTTTTGCTGCTGCTGTGTACGTCACGTGGCTCAAGGAGGTTCCTGAAAAGGGAAGCCCTTCCCCTGAGAAGCAGGCCCCAGCCTTGCAGGTCTGAAGGCAGAGAGGGAGGAAGATGCAGTGCTAGCTTGTGGGAGCTCCCCAATCAAGTTTTTATCATCATCTACTATTCAACCTATATAGCCTGCTCTTGTGTACTGATCTCCAGCTTTGGGCCATGTCATAAATATAAAGGGAAGGGTAACCACCTTTCTGTATACAGTGCTATAAAATCCCTCCTGGCCAGAGGCAAAACCCTTTCACCCGTAAAGGCTTAAGAAGCTAAGATAACCTCGCTGGCACCTGATCAAAATGACCAATGAGGGGACAAGACACTTTCAAAGCTGGAGGGTGGGGGGGGGAACAAAGGGTTCGTCCGTCTGGGTGATGCTGTTGCTGGGACCAGATCAGGAATGCAGTCTTACAACTCCTGTAAAGTTAGTAAGTAATCTAGCTATAAATGCGTTAGATTTCCATTTGTTTAATGGCTGGTAAAATAATCTGTACTGGATGGAATGTATATTCCTGTTTTTGTGTCTTTTTGTAATTTAAGGTTTTGCCTAGAGGGATTCTCTAAGTTTTGAATCTGACTACCCTGTAAGGTATTTACCATCCTGATTTTACAGAGGTGATTCTTTTACTTTTTCTTTAATTAAAATTCTTCTTTTAAGAACCTAATTGATTTTTCATTGTTCTTAAGATCCAAGGATTTGGGTCTGTGTTCACCTGTACAAATTGGTGAGGATTCTTATCAAGCCTTCCCCAGGAAAGGGGGTGTAGGGCTTGGGGGGGATATTTTGGGGGAAGACGTCTCCAAGTGGGCTCTTTCCCTGTTCTTTGTTTAAAACGCTTGGTGGTGGCAGCATATGGTTCAAGAACAAGGCGAAGTTTGTACCTTGGAAAAGTTTTTAACCAAAGCTGGTAAGAATAAGCAGGTCCATGCAGGTCCCCACATCTGTACCCTAAAGTTCAGAGTGGGGAAGAAACCTGAACAGGCTGAAACACTATTCTGTGTCTAAGTTTGTCAGGCAGTTCACAGGGCTGTCCTTAAGAGTTATGGGGTCCTACGCAGTATTATTAAACTGGTGCCCCTATGCCCGATGGCAGCCCGGGCTCACAGCCCGGGCGGAGGAGGGACGTGACAGCAAAGGATACCGAGCCGCCCTGCCTGCCTCCTGGCGGCAGAGAATCACAGTTCCCCACAGAGACCACCGTACCCTCTTCCTCACACAGACTACGCCTCTGTGACTACAGCCCCTGCCTAAAGAGACTGTAGCGTGCACTGGGTGTGCGGGAGCCAACCCACTCTTACCTGCTGTCATGGGCGGTGGGTCAAGCTGCAGTTTGGGGAGCCTAGCTCCCCACCCCACCTCTTCTGCCTGTGGCCTTGCCAAGACTCCACTCCTGCTCCGCCCCAGGCCCCGCCCCCACTCTGCCCAAGCCCCGCCCTATTCCCACTCTCTCCCCTTCACCTCCCTGCTCTCCCCCCTTCCAGCCAAATCCCTGAACCCAAATAAAGCAAATGACATTTGAAAAAAATCACTCTTCTGCAATTTCTTTCTAAAGAAGATGGAACATGTTTTCCACGGCATGCCAGGAGGTGAAGAGTGGACATGCAGAAGGTACCTCATGAAAAGCACTAAACTTGGGAATAAAAAAATGTCAGTCACAGGTTTTTTTTATAAACCCTGAAGTCTGTCAGAGCTTTATCTGCAAAAACTTTGTAGTAAAGGCAAGTCACCTGTCCTGCTGAATACAACCTTAAATATTATGGAATACGTGAGGCAGCTCTTCTGTATGACATTTTCTTAATCAGTACTTCTAAGCTTATTTTACATTTTAAATGTACTCTTAAGCCATCATTAAGTAATCATTCCAGATTACTACATATTTAACTCACTGAAACAAAGACATTATTTTAAATTAATCAATCGCAGAGGTTTAGTGTGTTCATAACAATGTTCATTGCTTTTAGACAAAGCGAACACTAATTTACTTTGTGTGATCTCCATAACAATAGACATGTTTATGAAATTTCACCAACTTTAAAAAATATGTTTCCAAAGACTTTAGGCATAACAAAGGATTTTATATCTTACTAAGGTACTGATTTTGCTAGAGGGGTCTCTTAAAACTAGTTCATCAAATAGTCAGAAGGAAAGAAAGGGAAACTCATTTGACCCACTATCTGGCAGGAAAGGGGTGTTGTCCCTTTAAGGGCTCTCTTTAACATGGGGGTGAAGGGAGAAAGGGATGGACAGAAAGGACAGGAAGACTTTGGAAGAAAGTTTTTTGTACTATAGTAATTAAAATTAAAATGTGTATTTTAGATCAGAGTGGTTCTTTGAAGGATTTACTATGATTCTATGATTCTATTTTAAAAAATATATGTCTGAAGATCCAAGCGTTTAAATCTACAGTTTCGGTATTGTGTTAATAGGTCTGGCAGACTGGAAGGCTTTTACAGCCAGCACAGTGTTGCACAGTTTGTGGTACAGAAATGTAAATTTCTGCAGGGTAAAGTGAATTAATGCTTTAAACTGAGCTAGTGTACAGAGGATGACTCTTGCGGCCTGGTCAGTGCCCTTGAGGAAACTGAATAAGGCAAATATAGGAGGGCCCGTGGTTAGTCATGGTACAATAAAGGCACGTTGCAAAGAATTCTAAGTAGTGGCTAAGAGATGTAAGACAAACCAGGGCTACCTACCAGACCCACTCAACAGAGAAGGGTTACTGCAGCCTTGTGGGTATGCTGGCATATCTATGTTCATTGTAAAGGGGGATGCCTATGTGCTATAAAGGGGGCTTAGGCACGAGATAGCTCAGTGGTTTGAGCATTGGCCTGCTAAACCCAGGGTTGTGAGTTCAATCCTTGAGGGGGCCATTTAGGGATGTGGGGCAAAAATTGGGGATTTGTCCTGCTTTGAATAGGGGGTTGGACTAGATGACCTCCTGAGGTCCCTTCCAATCCTGATATTCTATGATTTAATTACGAGCATGTCACCTACAGCATCAGTACCTGGCCCAAAGGGAGATCAGGAAAGGCTCGCAGGTCTTTTCTAGCTCTATTGGGTAATTTCATCTGCTGCATGCATAATCTGGTCCCTATGCCAGGAGACTGAAAAAGAGAAGGCCAAAACACTGACAGTGGAAAACCTTTTCCAGCACACCCATGTGCATTCAAACCTGCCCGCAAAATACTTCAGATGAGTTGCTCATATTTTATATGTTAACAGGGCAGAAAATGCAGCTCAGACAGTTGGGAAACAGGTGCTGAGCTCTCCCAGTAGCACAGATTTAGTCTCTACAGACCTGGAGCGGACCTGAGTATCACCACCCGCTACTTGTTCATGGCAAATGAGATAGTGGCATCACCACACAGTTTGTAAGTCCTAGTTGTCCACAGGGAAGAAACGGCCACTGCGGGCCTCTCCCCACTGTCTAGACTCAGGACAAGGAGTGAATAGGGCAGAGCTGGAACAGGGTGGTGGAATGTCGTAGAGCATGTTTGGCTGGTGCCATCTCTGCTCTCTGGTTGAGTAACGCGTGTGACTCAAAGCACTCTCTATTCGCACCGTTGCAATAATCTTTATACATAATATGCAGACAAATAACTCACTGCTCACTACTATTCCTGCATGAGGTAGGTGCACAGTGGGTACTAAGAATTGTGGGTAGATGCAGAAATTATGACTAAAGTGCATTTAAACCAGGCATGGCAGGGGGAGCTTGTGAACAGGTCTGCCCTAGACAATGGAACCGGTTTGCTTTTCTGGCTCGCCTTGTCATCAAGCAGAGACAATGCAAGTCCACTGACAGATCAGGTAAATATGATGCCCACAGGTGAGGTAGGAGACAGCACAGGGTGGCCCATGGTGCAGGCAGAACACACAGATGCTTGTTTTTAAAAGAGACATTTAATATTTTAATAACCTTTCAAATTTAATACAATACTGATAAAAGGTGCCCCAGTGACAGCCCTTCAGAACAAACTGTTTATTCACAGATCAAGGGATGCTGCACAGCAGGTCCGGCCCCCCCACCTCCATGTGCCTGCCCTGTCCTGCAGAGCCCCACCCCAGAGCTGGAAGGGTGAGTTCAATCTCCATGACTTCTGGGCAGAGACTGACAATCAGGAGGCCACTTAGGATCAGCTGGGGAGCTGGCCCAGGGAGGAGGGGACCTGTGGCTCACAAGCAAGAGGCTATGAAGGGGGGAGTGTTGGGGAAGGTGAGGGACTGTCCCAAGGCTCAGACACGCTGGGCAAGGGCTGTACTTGAACCAGACACTGGCCATGCAGCTCAGGGCAGAGCGAGGGCGAGCTCCTCTCAGACATTCTCTCCTGGGGCCCCATCCACACCACTGCTCCGGGCTCCCTCTGAATTGGGAGGGCATTGGGGGAACCCGTACAGCCCGACACTGCCGTATCCCCACCCACTGTAGCCTGCCCCTGGGTCTGCCCCACCCTCCGACTATGGCTCCCTTGGCATTATTTTTGCTCTGCTTAAAAAACCCTCGTGAGATGTTAGCTAAAAAATATCTCCCTGACATATTTCAAAGCATCATCTTCGTCATCCTCCACGTCTGTCCTGCTAGCACAGCCCAAAGCATCTGGCTGAGCATGGGGCTCGGGGCCTGGCCTGGGCGTGCTGGCCCCGCCACTGCTTGCTGGACTCCACTGAGGCTCCGTCGGCATTTGCTGGCCTTCCTGCTCCCCTTCGGTTTCAGATGGAATGCTCCCCTCTATTTCCTTGTATTTACAGTTCTGGCACAGAAACACGTCCATGAAGCAAGAGGAAGAAACACCCATCCCCACTGGCACCAGGCCCCCAGTCAGCGGAAGGCTGATCAACAGCTGCTGCATCCCACCCCACTTAACACCGGCTTAATCCGGGCAGCGAAGAACACTGCTCTTCACCATTGAAGCTGTAGGGGAATTTTGGACAAAGTTACCCAAGCTACAGTTTGGTGAGGACGTTGCAGTTAACATGTGTGCACCTTCACAGAGTGTCACGGGGTCTTTAGTGCTCATGGGGAGGAGGGGGGTTAATCTCCTGAGGAATAACGGATTCTCCATTCAGGAACAACTAAGGGCCAGTCCTGCAATCACAGCCACGTGGGCTGACCCATCACTGAAGCCGATGCGAAAGCCAGGGTCTGCCTGCAGCGATCTAACTGCAGGATCAGGGCCACAGGAAGGGGGAGACTCCAGGCAGAGAGCCCGGGGAGCTGCCAACCTAACGAGAGAAAGCTGCTGAGGTGCCATTAACATAGTCTCCTGCAAGGGAGTGTGAATTCAGCACTGTAGCATTTACTCACCCAAGTGAGTGTCTGAGAAACTCCTGCATCCATCCCCCTGGCACACCAAACCCAGGTGGCATCTCCCAGCCCCCACAAGGCCGTGAAGGAAAGCACAGCACTTACTCTCAAGACACACAGCACCACCCCCACCCCCACCCCCCGCCACAGGAAGCAGGACTGATTGGCTGGAGGCTCCCTCAGCCACAGCAAGGGTCACTGTGATGTAGGTGTTGGAGGGGGAAGAGGCAGACATGCTTAGGGGGGAGGGGGGAATTGCAGGACTCCAGAGAAATCTCCCCTCCCCTCAAAATAAATAATTATTGGGAATCATGCTAGTAAATCCCATTAACCAGGTGCCCTCTTTCTGCACCGCCTTCCTGCTGATTACAAGGGCGTCTGTGTAAAGAGGACTTCTCTCCTCACATTTATTTATAGGCATTCCTACGGCCCTCCTCACCACTGTCTGAGCATCTCAAATAGTAACCCTCACAATGCCCTGGCGAGGGGGTGGGGGGTACCATTATCCCCACTTACTGAGGGGTAAACCAAGGCACAGAGAGATTAAGTGGCTTGCCCCAGGTCATGCAGGAGTGTGTGACGGAGCATGAAATATCATGCAGACTTCCCAAGTCCCAAGCTTCAACCCCCAGGTCACCCATTCCCTCCTCCTGACTGACCCATTCACTGTTGTTGCTTACATCACAACACTTCCAGGGGGGCGTGATACAATGTTACACATGCCGGATCATGGCATCATTGAAATGGAAGTGGCTGGTTACAAAGGAGAAGGCTTCCATTTAGCCCCCCTACAGTGGCATTTCCCCAAGGGAAGTGGTGGAAGCAGGACATTTTAAATTAGCCTGGGCAAAAGCATCAGCACAGGGACATGTTAGGAAACTGCTGCATTGGCAGGAACATGGACCAGCAGGCCTCAGTGCTCACCTCAGCCAGGACCCCCAATGCTACATCCACCAGCTCCGCTTCGTTCATACAATAGACAGTCACGGTCCTGAGCAGGCCAAGAGAAGATCAGAAGAGAAAACAAAAGCAGGAATCAGATGGGGAACACTGTCATGGGCAGAAATGTGAATGCTGCCCCCATGGAAACACAATCAGCATAGGAAACATTAGAGGAATGTACTCGTGAAGGAATTCTGCACCACTGCACAATGCAGAATTTGCACAGAAATTAATGGTTTGGGAACAAAATTTCCTTTTCCCCTGACAGAAATGGGCTGCAGAGCTGCTGGATGCCACTAAGGGCGTGCTGGAGCTGGCAGAGCTTGGCTCGCAAATAGAAGACACTGCAGGGGGTGAGGGGGAGAGAGCTGGAGGGTTCCTTGCAGCTGCAGTTCCAGGGGGTGAGGGGGAGAGAGCTGGAGGGTTCCTTGCAGCTGCAGTTCCCCGCATGTCCTGAATAGGACAGAGCATGCAGGAAACTCCATACAAGCCCAGGACCCAGCATCATGCTGTTTTTCCTTCTCGATTCCTGGGCTCTGTGGGGGACGGGGTGCGGGTGTCTGGGCTGGGCTCTGGGGGGAGGGAGTGTGGGTGTCTGGCCCCCCTGCTGGGCTCTCCAGACAGGGGACAGACAAACAGAAACTGAGTTGTTGTAGGGGTTTCCTTAACTCCCTACTCCTGGAGACATTTTTTTGTGTCTGTATTGTTACAGACAGAGTTGCTGATAGGTATTTTGAAATAAATTATCAAAATAATTGAAACTGACATGATTGCATAGTGTTATTTTGACAAATAAAATATGCAGAATTTTAAAATATTGTGTGCAGAATTTTTAATTTTTGGGGATAGAATTCCCCCAGGACTAAGGAATGCCTGCATAGGAAGTCATTGTAATGTTTGCCTTTGTTTCTGCAAATTCCTGTTTTTCAATAGCAGGAAGTCAGAAGCTGGAGCCTGATTGTCCTCTCACACCACTTTTACACCAGTATAAATCTGATGATTTGAGTGGAGTTATTCCTGATGTACATCAGCTCAGAGCAGAAATCAGAACGCTTTTGGAACATTCCTTTCTGTATATTTCAATAACCATCATAATCCCTTACACTTCTAAACACAACAGTTATCCCTGCAGGATTGCAAAGCACGGTGCTGGCTGGGGGAACAGGGCTCATGTACAAATCCAGCAGCAGGGATCGAGTACCAGGAATGCTGCACAAGAGGGAGTGTAGGGAGGGAAGTGAAGAATAACATAGCTCAGAGAGAAGGTAAATACCCAACAAGGGATTCAACCATGGCTCCAGCTTTTGTGAAGAGCGTAATAAGATCTACGCAAACAGCTCTGTGTTTTCCATCTCTCCTGAGAGACAGCAGCTCTGCCAGCACAGTGCTCCCTGCAGCTCTGACACAGCGAAGAACACCCTGACTGAGCCTCCAACCCCACTTTTGTGTGATACCCTCGCTTCTCCTTGGAGGTTTCCTAGCCAACCGGTGACCAGGCCCAATGGTGCTTTGCACATGGGAGCCAATGCAACTGCAGCCCCAGGTGGCACAGCTGCACAAAGCGCTTACCTTGCCACAGCTGGCTTCTTCGCCCTCTTGAGTCTCACTGCTGACCTAGTCTTTCTTGGCTCCACCTCCCGCACGGCCATCCATGGTGGGAGGACTCTCTTCTTTGCCTTCCACACAGCACTTTCCATCTCTTTGCATTTAAAAAAAGGAACTGACACACAGTCAAGACTCAGCCATTCACACAGTTCAGCATTCACCAATGTGCCTGATTGTCTGGTACTGTCCTATGCACAGTCCCCCCGCAAACAGAAGCATTTATTAATCCACAGCTAATGCATCAAGGAATGTGCACAGGTCCCAGTTAATGTCTTAAAGGGACACTGCCAGAATAAATATATATTTCAAATAGGGCTGTCGATTAATCACAGTTAACTTACATGATTAACTCAAAAAAAGTGTATGTGCTTTTCTTACTTTATATTATTTTTTATTGCAAATACTTGCACCGTAAAAATGATAAACAAAAGAAATAATATATTTTTCAATTCACCTCATACAAGTACTGTAGTGCAATCTATCGTGAGAGTTTAACTTACAAATGTAGATTTTTTGTCTCATAACTGCACTCAAAAACAAAACAATGTAAAACTTTAGAGCCTACAAGTCCACTCAGTCCTACTTTTTGTTCAGCCAATTGCTAAGACAAACACGTTTGTTTACATTTACGGGAGATACTGCTGCCTGCTTCTTATTTACAATGTCACCTGAAAGTGAGAACAGACATTCGCATGGCACTTTTGTAGCTGATGTTGCAAGATATTTACGTGCCGGATATGCTAAACATTCATATGCCCCTTCATGCTTCAGCCACCATTCCATGGACATACTTCTGTGCTGATGATGCTCATTAAAAAAATAATGCATTAAATTTGTGACTGAACTCCTTGGGGGAAAATTATATTTCTCTTGTTCTGTTTTACCTGCATTCTGTCATATATTTCATGTTATAGCAGCCTCAGATGATGACCCAGCACATGTTCGTTTTAAGAACACTTTCACTGCAGATTTGACAAAATACAAAGAAGGTACCAATGTGAGATTTCTAAGGATAGCTACAGCACTCAACCCAAGGTTTAAGAATCTGAAGTGCCTTCCAAAATCTGAGAAGGATGAGGTGAGCATGCTTTCAGATGTCTTAAAAGAGCAACACTACAATGCAGAAACTACAGAACCCGAACCACCAAAAAAGAAAATCAACTTCTGCCCGTGGCATCAGACTCAGATAATGAAAATGAACATGCATCGGTCCGCTCTGCTTTGGATCATTATCAAGCAGAACCCATCATCAGCATGGATGCATGTCCTCTGCAATGGTGGTTGAAGCATGAAGGGACATAAAAATCTTTAGTGCATCTAGCACGTAAATATCTTGCGATACCGGCTACAACAGTGCCACGTTCTCACTTTCAGGTGACATTGTAAACAAGACATATGCAGCATTATCTCCTGCAAATTGTAACCAAACTTGTTTGAGCGATTGGCTCAATAGGACTGAGTGGACTTGTAGGCTCTAAAGTTTTATATTGTTTTATTTTTGAATGCAGGTTTTTTTGTACATAATTCGACATTTGTAAGTTCAACTTTCATTATAAAGAGATTGCACTACAGTACTTGTATTAAGTGAATTAAAATATAATTTTTTTTACAGTGCAAATATTTGTAATAAAAAAATAAATATAAAGTGAGCACTGTACACTTTGTATTCAGTGTTGTACAGGAACTCCTCACTTAACGTTGTCCCAGTTAACGTTGTTATGTTGCTGATCAATGAGAGAACATGCTTGTTTAAAGTTGCGCAATACTCCCTTATAACGTTCTTTGACAGCTGCCTGCTTTGTCCACTGCTTGTAGGATTCTCTGGAAGAGCAGCCCCTCCTCGTGGGGATTAGAACGAGGGAAGGCTGGCAGTTTCCCCCCTCAGCTCCCCTAAATTCCCTGTAAGGTATGTGGCTCGGCAGCTGCCCAGCAGCAGTTCAGCTGTCCCCCACCCCCGCCGTGCTGCTCCTGCTCTACCCTCTGCCTTGGAGCTGCTCTCTGGACCTTCCTGCTTGCTGGGGGAGGGGTGCTGATATCAGGGTGTCCCCCTGTTCCTGTGCCCCCCTCAAGCAGAGGACGGGGAGGGCTCAGGGACAGAAAGGAGGGAGCTTGCTGGAAGCTATTGCTTCCTGTCTGAACTGGCTGATCTGCTTAAAAAGGCAACGTACTTGAAGTGGCGTTAGCACTCTTAAAGGAGCAATGCACGTCTCTCTCTCTCATGCACGCACCCCCCAGCACTTTGGAAATAAAGCACCTGTGCAGCCATGCATGTGCTGTCAGGAGGAGGGCGTGGTGCGCTCCAGCTGGATAGCGTGGGCTCATCCTCATGTTCAGTTTTTGCAGGGAAGTGTTTGCAGCTACTGCCCTGCATCTATTTTCTTTTCTCCCTCCTACCTCAGTCCATGCTGCCTTGTAGAGTATGAGGCTACATTAACAACAATGTGTTAACCCTTGAGGGCTCAGCCGAGGGCTAGTTCATCATTTAGCAGTAAGGCATTCCCTGGGAAATATCCCACCCTCTGACTTCACCACCTCAACCAAGCTTTACAATCATTCATTGCTGTGAACAGTATTAAACTGTCTGTTTAAAATTGTTTAAAACGTATATTGTATATGTATATAATGTCTTTTGTCAGAGAAAAAAAAATTCCCTGGAACCTAACCTCCCCATTGGATATTGGATTCGCTTAACATCGTTTCGCATAAAAAGTCGCATTTGTCAGGAACATAACTACAACCTTAAGTGAGGAGTTACTGTAATTGAAATCAATATATTGAAAATGTAGAAAACATCCAAAATATTTAAATAAATGGTATTTCTATTATTAACAGTGGGTTAATTTTTTTAATTTCAAACAAACTTGGCTTCTCTCACCACCTAGGACTGAAAGCATTTTTAGAAGATCTGATTTACGTTTAGCTGTTGCCAGTTACTTATTGCAGTTTCCCTCATCTTGACCAGAAGAATTGGTGTTTAACTGTGCATAAAGAGCAACTAATTTCTAGGGCTCTACCAAATTCACGGTCCATTTTGGTCAATTTCATGGTCAGAAGATTTTAAAAATCGTAAATGTCATGGTTTCAGATATTTAAATCAGAAGCTTCATGGTGTAGGGATCACGGGGGTCCCGACCCAAATGGAGGTCGTGGCAGGGTCTCAAGGCTATTGTTGGGTGTGTGTGTGGGGTGGGGGGGTCACAGTATTGCCACCCTCACTGCTGTGCTGCTGCTAGCAGTGACACTGCCTTCAGAGCTGGGCTCCCAATGAGCAGCCATGGAGGTACCTGCAGCTTGGGGAGGTTTCCGGACATGGGTCTGACCGGTCCCTGGAAGCGGCCCCTGCAGGGGAAGAGGAAGTCCTGTCACTCACAGCTGTCCAGATCTAGCATCTGGAGACCAGTGTACAGTAAGTGCCCACAGCCCTGCCCCTCCCTCATAAACTAGCTAAATTTCATGGGTGAGATCCGATTTCATGGTCTGTGATGCGTGAATTTGGTAGGGCCCTACTAATTGCTCCTCACCCCGTCACTTAACCAGACAGGTGAAGTGATGAGCCCCAGGCCATGAACCTAATCAGGATCAGAAGCTCCTAAATGCGATTTTTGCACTCAGACCACATTGCCTCCCCTCATCAGATTTTTCTGGTCCCTGGGCACTAATCAATTGTGGCTGTGATTAGGCTCACAACTCTTCCAAGAGAAGATTTATATCCTCTCCCCCGCAAAAATGTTTTCATTCAAAATAATTTCATGAAATACTTTTGTTCACATAAGGGCTTGTTAAAGATGGATTGCTTTACAGGTGTACACATTACTACAGGGAGGAATAAACTAACCGAAACCCGGCCTACACGGGGGGGGGGGGGGGGGAGTTAAGAACCTTATGAGAACAAGGCTTTGGATTCACCTACACCAGCGTTCAGCATGCGTTCCTTATACACCCAACAGAGGATGCACCTGTGCCTGGAGTACAAACCCTCCCGCAGCAGGCTGTGCCCCACCCTCTTGGCAAAACCTCCACCAAAGCCTGTTTTAAAAAGTCTGGAATTCAACAGAGCACGGAGCTGGCTCCTGCTCCCTGCTTTTGTGCCTCGTTTCTGTCTCTTCACTGGGCCCCTGGTTCTGCAAGCAGGCCCCTGGGGTTCCTTGCCCTGTGGTTGTCAGGCCTGGGGATGCTGGACAGAGGAGCAGCGGGCTCAAGGAGATGTTCTGCTTGGACTCTGCTGCTACCGCCCGGCCCCCAATGAGCTCTTCACGCTGGCGGCCTCCGGAGCCTCAAACGGCAGCAGGGATACGGGCAAGGTGCCTAAAAAGCTGGAATCTGGGCAACAGCTTTTGCTCGAAGCCTCGCCTGGGCTAGGGAAACGGACACCACTCCCCCCCCCCTCGTTAAAGCGCGGCTCTCACCAGACCTGCCCGAGCTCAGCTCTAGCCTCGCGGAGCCAGCTAAGGAGCGACCTTTCCGTAACGCGGCCCGGACGAAGAGCTGCGAGGATCGGACTGTGCTCGGAAACGTCTCACTGCGGAAAACACCCAGCAAAACCCACCAGCATCAGAGAGAGAGACACGGGGAGGGGGGGGCGCTGAAAGCTGGCAAATGGGCATCACCAGACAGGCTGCCTTGCCCCGTCCCTTTTGCCCCCACAGCTCTGGTGCTGGGAGACAAGCGGCTCCCTGCAGGAACTGACACACCTCCCCGGCACGTCTCCGGACTCGTCCTGCCTCCCTCGCACCCGCTTACCCCCAGGAAGGGCCTCAGGCCAGCGGCGAGCAAAGGGCTGAGCCCCCCGGCGCCCACGCCTCCTCTCGTGACGCGGAGCGGGCCCCGGGCTCCGCCTCGCCCTCTCCCCATTGGAGGGCGACTGGAAAACACGAAGGCGTAAGGGGGCGGGGCAATCGCAACGGCCCCCCCCGGGAAATGGGGCGGGGGCGGCGGCGGCGGCAGATCGGCCCTGCCCCGCCGCGCTCTGTGGGGGGAGGGGATCCGCGCTGCCGCGCTGCCCACTCCAGGGGCCTCCAGCCTCGTGCCCGAGCCCGGGACCGAGCGGAGCAGACCCCGCCCCTCCCGCTCTGGGGCGAGCGCTGCGCCCGGGTGGCGAGGGTGCCGCAGCCACCCGCCAGGCGCGGGACGGGCTTCTCCAGCCCTGAGGGCTGGCTGTGTTCTGGTTTAGGCTGGGCCCTCTCCACGGCCCAGGCTGCTGCCGAGAGACGCTTTCCTGACGTGAAAAGAACAGGAGGGCTTGTGGCACTTTAGAGTCTAACACATTTATTTGAGCATAAGCTTTCCTGAGGTACCGCTCACTTCATCGGATGCGTACTGTGGAGAGATTTTATGTACACGGAGAACATGAAACAATGGGCTGTAGCTCACGACAGCTCATGCTCAAATACATTGGTTAGTCTCTAAGGTGCCACAAGTCCTCCTTTTCTTTTTGCGAATACAGACTAACACGGCTGCTGCTCTGAAACCTGTCAGAGTTAAAAGTGGCAATTCCTCAACCAAAAAAAATTTTTTAAAAAGTTCAGTGAGAAACAGCTGAACTGGAATTAACTTACAAACTGGACACCATCAAATTAGGCCAGAATAAAGACTGGGAGTGGCTAGGTCACTACAAAAAGTAATTTTCCCTCTTGATACTCACACCTTCTTGTCAACTGTTGAGAATAGGCCACTACCACCTTGATTGAATTGGCCTCATTAGCACTGACCGTCCCTCCCCCCCACTTGATAAGGCAACTCCCATCTTTTCATGTGCTGTAATAATATACTGCTTCCTGTTATTTTTCACTCCATGCATCTGATGAAGTGGATTCTAGCTCACGAAAGCTTATGACCAAATAAATGTGTTAGTCTCTAAGGTGCCACAAGGACTCCTTGTTGTAGTTGTTGTTTTTAAAAAGTGACACTTCTGGTCCTTCCCCTTTACAGCTAGGAAACAGCACGGTCCCCCCCACACCCGACAAGGGAATTCGGTTATCTCCCTATCGCAAAATCTGGATCTTCCTGGAAGTCAGCACAGCCTGGAACTGTTTGTTAGTTCGGGTTCCCTCTGCTGGCAGACTGCACAGCAGCAGTGTTAATGTTAAGTCAATTATGAACTTAGTACTGTAGTGCTTTAAACTTGTGATTACAGGGTGGGGATTTTAGACTATACAGATGCCAGAATGACTTCTTCTGCCAAGAGTGAAGCAGTTTTTAAAAGGGTCCCATTGTAGCCTTAGACTGCATGACAGGACTCATTTAATCCATTAACATTCATAATTTTAAAAAATGGTCACTATCCCAGAAAAAAATAGATGCTTTATGATTTCCGCTCTGTACATTTCACAGAAAAAAATGCCTCCTCAACAACAATCTAATTTGTGTGAAATATTTGTGCATTACAGACAAGGCAACCCTCACCTTGCTTCTCTCTGGGGTAAAGGTTAGGGTATACATTTGAAAAGACCAGGGCTGTTTTTTGCCTTATTTTGAGCAACTTAACAAGTAATTGATTTTTTTTCCCTCCTTACTCCTTCTCCACCCCTGCCCCCATCTTGCCTGATTTCTCCCCTTATCCTTGCTGCACTTTAAGGGAGCACATTGATCACGGGTCGGATCCAGACCAACACACACAGCAATGGACTTTGATCATTCCCCCTTCATCTCTCTCGTGGCTGACCAAAATGTTCTGGTTCAGTTATCTTCACACAGCTGCAGTGAATGAGTGGATTTTATGCTACATTTCACTTGTGCACTATTCCCCAACTCCCAGAAGCTGGGCTGAAACATGTTCCCTAGAGATCCGCAAGGCTATGTAAGGGAAACAACAGTGATCAGAAGATTAACAAAGGGAAGAAGTAAAAGCTGGAGAACCTGGCTTCTATATACTACTACTCCACTGTTTGTTAGCTTTGCCTGCATTACAGAAACTTAATGTGTTACAGTTTTCTGCCTCTCCTCTTCTACCTCCTCCCCCCCCCCCCAGCGTCTAACCAACGGAGTGCAGATAGCAATATCTGTTAAAATGTAGGTGTCTTGAAATTTAGCCACCAATGCCATGAGATGGTGTGCCTCAGTTTCCCCTTCCACACAGCAGTGTAGGCCTGTTATGCTTTTGCTGCTATGCCAAGCTTCCAGCTTGTTTACAGGTGTAAGCTGGAAAGCAACATGCTGGTGGGACTGTCTTGTCACCATCCCTAGCATGTACAAAAAATTTTTTTCCAAAAATTAGGTATGTCACACATCTTGAAAGGGTTTACCATTAGTATTAACTCCTTTGTCTTGACCCATCGGTGGAGTAGCCAAAGACACAAGATAACCAGCAAAGCAATGACAGACAGGCTGTGTTTACACAGTTTAGCTTGTGTCATAAATAAAGATAAGGGTAGCATAAAATCCCTCCTTGAAGCTGTACTGAATTGCTTTATCTGTAAGGGGTTAAGAAGCTCGAATAATCTGGTTGGCACCTGACCAAAAGGACCAATAAGGAAAGATGATACTTTCTAATGGGGGTTGGGGGGTGTTTGTTCCCTACAAAATGCTCCGAAACTCTTTAGCCCTTGCTAGAGAAAACCTAAAAGATGCTCAGGAAGAGCAAAAGGCCTGGTACGATAAACATGCCAGAGAGTGTTCCTTCAAAGTAGGGGACCAGGTAATGGTCTTGAAGGTGCTCCAGGCCCATAAGATGGAAGCGTTGTAGGAAAGGCCATTTACAGTCCAAGAGTGCCTGAGAGCTGTTAACTATCTAATAGCATCCCCTACCTCAAACCTAAAAGGTCAACTGGGTGGACTCTCCCCTCCAGGAGATCTGACCCCCAGTCTTCCCTTAAAACCTGATCCACAGGTGAGGGGTCTGGCATTTCAGATGCAGATCCTTCACCCTCCTGCTGGGGAAAAGCCTTCCAAGAAAAGGCGGGCAGACCCTCCTGTCCCCCCTCACCTTCCATCTGGACTTTCCTCTCTAGGTTCCCCACGAGGCACATACCCGTGTCCCCGAAGAGGAAAACTGTTCCTGATCCATCTGTGGGCTCTCAGCTAACAGCCCTGACCGACCCTTTACTGGCCAACAAAATCCCATCCCTTTCACTGAGGTTGGGTTTGCTTCCAGCTACAGACTCTTGGGGTCTGTTCCCACCACAGCGGTTGTCAGGACCCCAACTTCCATCTCTGGAATACATGTCTCTCTGTGTACCCCAGGGTAGGGCCTGTCCCCTGCTGATGTGCCACTTCCTGGCAGTCAGCAGCTGGGAAGGCCTCCCCATTACAAGGTGGATTATTCTCCCCACCCCCACCCAGGGAGATGATCACAGGACAGGAGCTGGCTTTATCCACCCCTGAGCCCCGGGGCTACAGGAACTGGCCTTGACCATCCCTGCCCACAATAGCCCATTTTCCACTGCTACAGAGTAATTAAAGAGACACTCTCCTACTTCTCCAGCAGCATGTGACTTCACCCTCCCCTCAGGCTTTCAGCACAAGATTCCTTCTTGCTACTAACAAACCCTGGGACAGATTCTGCCACATCAAAAAAGCCATTCCCCAGTAGAAACGGTGCAAAATTGTGTGCTACTGCTGCGACAATCAGTTCAGCCTGCAAATCACCAGTTTCCATGTGTACCTTAGCTAAAGGTGCAAGAATTTAGTAACCTCCCACCAATTCTAATTCCGCCATTTTTCCTGGTAACGAATCCTTCTCATGGATCAGGTCCCTCCTGACCCCAGCAGTTTTATAGAATATCAAGGTTGGAAGGAACCTCAGGAGGTCATCTAGTCCAACCCCCTGCTCAAAGCAGGACCAATACCCCACTAAATCATCCCAGCCAGGGCTTTGTCAAGCCTGACCTTAAATTTGTGCACCCTTATCCCTCCAACCTTGGAGCACTTTGCCATTAAGCTTAACAGCATGCATATGCTCACTGCTTGGCTGTGTAGAAGCAACCTTTACAAATCCTGGGTGGTAAGAGACAGTACCCTGGGATACCCCTGTGCTCTGAGAAGCAGCAGCTTCATGTGTTACTTGGTGCCCGTTCCCATTCAGCCCAGGACATTTATTCCTCAGGTGCTCAGTGGACTTACAATGAGAGCCCCTTACTGGGCTCCTCTGCTTGTACAGGAGACTTGGGACGAGTAACAGGGGGATGGGGAGGTGAACGCCCAGTCTCCTTTTTCCCCAGGGGTAAAACGGTGATTCTGTTCCCCCTCCCCCCCCCGCACCCCTCTGCCAGTGGTTTGTGTTTAATTGCAGCTTGCGCTTGCTCAAAAGAGTCTGCAAACCCAGCTAATTCACCCACTGCACCCACCTTTTTGTCCCACAAATACTGTTTTACATCACGGCACATATTCAGCAACTGTTCCTAAACAGCCAGATCACACATTTCTTCAAAGCTTGTAATGCCTTTTCGCCTCACCCACTTGTCTAACAAATCACTCATTTCATTTACACATTAGGCCACATTTAGTTAATCCAGATCCCCTTTTAAAACTCCTGAATTTTATCCTGTAGGTTTTAGGTGTAATCTGGAACTGTTTCAAAACCAGATCCTTAAATTTACCATAGTTTGAAGCAGCATCAATAGTTATCTTATTGAATATGTCTAGAGATCTCCCAGACAATTTTGCAACCAAAGTAGTCATTTTCTGATCTTCAGGAATTGCATGGAGAGTGCACAGTCTCTCAAAGGTGATGAAATACTTGGGAATAACACTGGATTCATCATATGATGAACATAACTGCTCCCATTTATGGATTTTGGGGGAAGTGGAGCCAGCTTCTGAAGGGTTGTCTCTTCCACTTCATTACAACCAGTTCATGCTTCTGGGTCTCAATTTGGGCTGGTCTCTGGGCCTCAATTTCTTTGTCTTTTAACTCCAGTGTTTGCTGGTGTGCAGCCCTTTTTTCATCAGCCGTCAGCTGCCTGAGTTCCAGGGCTAACCTCTGGGTTTCCCTGGCTCTTTCGTGAGCAGCTTTTTCTCTGGCAATCTGTGCACCGATCTCCATTTGTCTTAATTCCATCTGTCTTTTATGTTCATTTTCCTTCTCAATCATCTGCAACCTGTGCAGTTCTTGCTTCTTCTGAGCTTCACTCTCACTCATTGTTAATTTTCTGCCTCAATTTCCTTTATCTGAAATAAGCAAACAGAAAACAACAAACCAGTAACCACTTTGTTCTCCAGCCACCACACTTAAACCTCACATAAAATTATTACCAGTGTCTCAAAGCAATTAGCTGTGCACACATCCTGTTTGACTACGCCATTGTGACGGGTTCAGTCACAAAGACCCCTTTGGGACTGTCACCTGATGTGCTGAAATTACCTCTGAGCCCATTTTTAGAGGAATACGCACAGCTGTTTGCTCCCCTAGGCATTAATCACTTACTCTGGCTTTATTAATAAACAAAAATGTTATTAAGTATAAAAATTAGGATTTAAGTGGTTTCAAGTACTAACAGATAGAACAAAGTAAGTCACCAAGCAAAATAAAACAAAACACACAAGTCTAAGCCTAATACATTAAGAAACTGATTACAGGTAATATCTCACCTTCAGAGATGTTCCAATAAGCTTCTTTCACAGACTAGACTCCTTCCTAGTGTGGGCCCAATCCCTTCCCCGGTACAGTCCTTGTTAGTTCCAGCAGACATTGTAGGTGGAAAGCAGAGGTTTTCTCATGACTGGAAGCCATGGTGTTCTGTTCCACCCCCTTTTATAGCTTTGGCACAAGGCAGGAATCTTTTGTCTCTCTGGGTCCTCACCCCTCCTTCTAAATGGAAAAGTACCAGATTTAAGATGGATTCCAGAAGAACGTCACATGATACATTATCCATGGGCTGGCCCACACATACACAGGAAGGCTTGCAGGTAAATAAATCCATTCACAACCAACTGTCCTAGTCAATGGGAGCCATCAAGATTGTAAGCCACCATTAATTGCCCACACTTTGCATAATTACAATAGGACCTCAGAGTTGCACTTCATATTTCTAGCTTCAGATACAAGAATGCTACGCACATACAAATAGGAGGAATATATTCAGTAGGTTATAACCTTTGTTATGATACCTTACAAGAAACCTTTTGAATAAAGCATATTCCAGTTATGTCATAATCATACTTATAAGCATATGTCCATAAACATGTGGAGTGCAACGTCACAGTATGAATCTATTGCAGCAATAAGTACACAAGTCAAATGCAAGTGAACAGTTTATTTTAAGAAAAAGATTAAATACAGAATACTGTGAGTTTCATGCAGGCATTTTCAGCTGGAGCCATCGTGTTAAAATGCAGGTCAACATTCAGTTTACATTTGCATGTAACCTCGACCTGTCCTACCCCAACTTAGAGCCGGAGGCTCCGCAGCTGCCAAAACAGGTCATCTTAGGGTGTCGGTTCTTCAGTACAGCCATTGTTCCTGTAGCTGAACAGGTTCCTATCTGCAGTGATTTGCTGTTTGTAAAAAAGTTTTGGTCCAGGTAATTCACCTTCTTCTCTTCCACGTAGTTTGTTCCTCTATGGTTAACACTGGATTTCATAACACATCTGGTTCTTTCCTATCAGTGCTGCTCAGTTTAAGGTTTCTGAGCAAGTAAGGTTGTTAATTTGATCTTCCCATCCATTGAAGCAGTGAGGCAGGTCCCACAATCCATGGCTGTGCACCAGTCCACGGTGACTACTGGGGCCCTGTGTCCTCCTAGGGAGAGGCAGCTCTCCAGGATCTTCTCGTCACTGTTCAGCTGAAACAGGAGTTGGGAAGACAGATCACAAGAACTTATTAAAGCAGGTTTCTTCCCAGAAGCAGCTTGCTCAACTGGGAATCTAAAGCCTGACATAACCTAGGTGCCCCAATAGGCACATGTCCTTCAGTTGTGTCAAGGACAAGTTTGGGCTTTAGGTAGATATGTGGAGGAGGGAAATGGTCATTTTTCTTCCTTAAAGTACTTTAAAAAGGCACCCAGTAGAAGGAAATTCATACTAGATCCAGCAATAGCGTGCACAGAGTACATCAGGTAGAGCAAAGGGGCAAAATTAGCCAGCAAAATGCAACTTTGGTTGTGATTTTGGCACTAAGCTATCCTGAGCCTGTAGAAGTCTATCCCATCCAACACATATCGGATTCTTCCTAGGCATTTACAGAAAGGAAAACTGCTTCAAATGGGGCTTTTGTAACAAAACAATCTACCTGCTGTGCACCACTGTTAAGTGTGTATGCACCCACAAAAAAAAAAAAATCAGACTTACCAGTGAGCCCAGCCTGTGCTACAAGTTGGTGGTGGCCATTTACTGGCTCAAAGTACTAACGGATTCTTGCAAAAGGCTGCAATTTCAGCCTCTGGATAAGGAAGCTTGTTTGTGTCAGTTCCAACAACCCCCCATTGTTTTTCATACCCTTACCTTGTAGATGATGCCCCCAGTGGAGGAACAGGTCAGCATGTAGTTTCCTTCAGAGTCAAAAGCAAAAAGCCTTCCTCGCGGGACCTGGACTTGCTTATATCCACTGTATCCTGAGAGCACGAAGGGGCCCGTGGCATCCATGGGAAGGGCGTACTCAGACACTTTTGAGCCACTTTTGTGAATATTCCACTGAATAAACTAGGACAGCAAAAGAGGGGATAAAAGTTTCCAGTGAAATAGATTCATGGTAGAGGTATCACAGAGTTCAGTACTATTCATAGAGTTTAAGACTAGAAGGAAGCATTATGATCTAATCTGATCTGCATAACGCAGCCCATAGAATCTGACCCAGTCAGCCCTTTATCATGCCTCTAATTTTTGGCTGAGCTGGAGCAGATCTTGTAAAATGACACCCCAGTGATGGGGAATCCAGCCCATCCCTAGGGTAAGTTGTTCCAATAGGTAATTGCCATCACTGGAAACTGCCTCGCCCCTTGGGCCGTACTACCACAACAGAGATCCATGCAGGTGCTCTAAGTGGAGCCCTCCATCATACAACAGAGGGAGCTGCTGGCAGGGTGCTCTCTGCAGAGGGTCCCTGGCTCTGGAACTCGCTCCGCATTGGTCAGGCAGCCCTGCAGTGCGTCGGCCTTCAGGGCATGTTACAAGGTTTACCTTGATGAAGGCTCTTGGGCAGGGGAATGCTGCTTCAGGCATGAGTTTGAGGCATGAATCATAGAATATCAGGGTTGGAAGGGACCTCAGGAGGTCATCTAGTCCAACCCCCTGCTCGAAGCAGGACCAATCCCCAACTAAATCATCCCAGCCAGGGCTTTGTCAAGCCTGACCTTAAACTTCTAGGGAAGGAGATTCCACCACCTCCCTAGGTAACGTATTCCAGTGTTTCACCACCCTCCTAGTGAAAAAGTTTTTCCTAATATTCAACCTAAACCGCCCCCCACTACAACTTGAGACCATTACTCCTGGTTCTGTCATCTGCTACCACTGAGAACAGCCTAGATCAATCCTCTTTGGAACCCCCTTTCAGGTAGTTGAAAGCAGCTATCAAATCCCCCCTCATTCTTCTCTTCCAAAGACTAAACAATCCCAGATCCCTCAGCCTCTCCTCGTAAGTCATGTGTTCCAGTCCCCTAATCATTTTTGTTGCCCTCCGCTGGACGTTTTCCAATTTTTCCACAAATTGGTCGATTTTCTCTTTGTTTTAGGTTAAACTAGCCATTGCTGTTATATGGTTCAGGCTGTTGCTGGCCTCTATTTATGGTTATTAGTGGCTTTAAATAATGATTGGACACACTCAGTTTATGATGGCACCTTAGGCCTGGGCAGCAAATATCTTTAGTCTCATAAATCCAAATACAGCGACTAAGCCACTTCCCAGCTTGGGATCTCCCCTGAGTTAGCCATCCCAAGAGCCACCTGACTTGCTTGGATATTTAACATATACACTGGAAGGAAGATGGGGTTTGGTTGGCTGTCTTAGCAGCACAGCAACAAGCATCAGCACTTGTCCATCTTTGACCCAATCTCAATTAAAGGAGTATTCCAAGGGGTGGGCAGAGGGGGGATAGGAGCTCTCCACGCTGGGGAAGACATTCAGGTTTAGTGTAGGAAGATACTGAAATCAGATTTTAAGCTCCTTGGAGCAAGGACTGTGTTATACCTCTTTACAGCGCCTGGCACACTGCATGCATTCAATACACAGTGGAATGAACAACTCTTCACCCACCTCTTCTCTTCAGTTGATCAACCACTTCCTCCTCAGACCACTCATCACTACTTCCTTATTACAATACTTGCTTCACAGCACTTGCACCCACCAGGAACTGCTCCCAGTGTGCATCAGAGGTAAGTGTTCCCCCCCCCCTTGAACCGCCTTCTCCCATGTGGACTGGCCTGCCTGCCAAGAGAGGGAAACAGCCCCAGGGATGGAATTGTCAATGCACAATAAAAGAGCCCATCCACTCTAGCTGTGCAGGAAGGAACAGCACGCAGCGCAAAGACAACACAGCTGATGAACAGGGAGAACATGTCACTACCACACCTGTGTAGGATCTCGCTACCTTCTTCTCGCCGTGAGGTCACGCAGAGCCTACCTTCCCATCTTCTCCTATGCTGTAAACTGTGTTTTCATCATAGCTGAATTCGACAGAGTAGACCTCCCCGTCATGCGCTGTCCAGCTCAGAGCACACTCATGCTGCTGCATATCTGAGGGGAGAGCAATCCCTGAACAGTCACTATGCACAGAGGTGGGAAACAGAGAAAGGGCTCTTAAAACTGAAGGCACGGTGTCTTGTGCCTTCCCTCCACACAGCATGCAGTTCCCCATTCTCCAGCCATGCCAATTTCCCTTCCACCCACCCCAGCCCAAGGATCCCTCACATGTATCGTTCTTCTATTATCCCAAAAGGCCCTGTATCCAAGCCCACTTCCTCTGGCTTTATAGGGCTGTACACCCATTCCTCAGAGCATCACCAGATGAGATAAGAGGCTGCCAATGGTAGCCCAATGGCTTCTCTAGGCAATCCCCTGTCCAGCAGTACAACACGCCAGGACAGACGAACACAGAGTGTGTTATTTAGGAAAACAGGATAGCATTTTTCCCGGCAATCTTCTTATGCAGGAAGACACTAGGTTCTATCACAGAACGTAGTGGTCTTAAATGCCTCCCTTCAGCTAGAGGAAGGTTCTTCCCTGTAGCGTGGAGGGGAAGTGGAACATGAGGAAAGGTAGAACTACCTCTTGTGGAGGGGTAAGGCGCAATGAGGAAAGCTGTGGCGAAGGCTGCAGCCTACTGTAACAGCCTACCTGCCTGTCTACACAAATTTGTCACTAGAGCAAAGACACTTGAGAGCATCAAATGCAATTTTGCCTTCCTTTTTAACCTCCAAACTCATTTGGACAGGGAAGGAAGATTGTGCATGCCGACGGCCTGACGCAGAGCCACACTGAGCCAGAGAACAAGTGACCTCCCTCAGAGAGGCCACAGTGCGTTCAGAAGACGATGGCACTCAGTCCTTTTAAACGGTCATTTCCGTCATTCTAGGATCCTCACTTCTGCCTAGCACGAGTGACTGATGGTCTCTCAGCACATCAGTCTGAAGGCTTAGCTAGGCAAGTGCAAGTCCAATGCTGACAGAGGAGAGAACACTGAGCAGGATGCGGGGCTTCCACACACACAGGTATGGGCTAAAGCATACAGAGAGAATGAGCTGGAAACAGCCGACGGGAAGGGGAGAGAACAGCTCGCTGGCAGTACTCATCTTTGGACCAGATGGTCATGAACTGATGCCTTACTCCAGAGCCTTCCAAGGGAAGCAGTGGGAGCAAAAGGCCTATCCGGCTTCAAGATTAAACTCGATTAAGTTTATGGAGGACATGGTATGATGGGATAACATGATTTTGGCAATTAATTGATCTTTAACTATTCATAGTAAATAGGCCCAATGGCCTGTGATGGGATGTTAGATGGGGTGGGATCTGAGTTTCTACAGAGAATTCTTTCCTGGGTATCTGGCTGGTGAATCTTGCCCACATGCTCAAGGTTCAGCTGATCACCATATTTGGGGTCAGGAAGAAATTTTCCTCCAGGGCAGATTGGAAGAGGCCCTGGGGGTTTTTTGCCTTCCTCTGTAGCATGGGGCACGGGTCACTTGCTGGAGGATTCTCTGCACCTTGAAGTCTTTAAACCATGATTTGAGGACTTCAATAGCTCAGACATAGGTGAGAGGTTTATTGTAGGAGTGAGTGGGTAAGATTCTGTGGCCTGCATTGTGCAGGAGGTCAGACTAGATGATCATAATGGTCCCTTCTGACCTTAATATCTATGAGCCTGGGCTCACACCAATGTGATTTTGGTGCTGTGTTAGGGGTAATTGCACTGCTTGAAGTGCCACTCACCAGATGAGAGGTTAAGCTGAGCTTCCACCTGTTCTTGGGGGCCGGAGGGGAAGGAGAAGAATTCTATGACATTTCAACGAGCATCCAACTTCCCCCACTAAAAACTGGTTCCAATAAATCATGCTTGCCCCAAGGAATAGCTCCCAGACTAGGGGCTGCCATCTCTGCCTTTAGTCACGGCACTACCCATGTGTACCTCATTGCGTTGAGGAGCACTCTGGGGACAGTTCAGCTAGGAAAAGCGAAACAGGACCCAAGTTGTCATCTGAGACCCCCGCTTACCAAAGAGACGAATTATTCCATCCGCTGCTCCAGTGACCAACAGGTTGCCGTTGTGGTTAAAGGCTGTGCAGTTTGTGGCAATGGGCTCAGGTTCAAGAGAAAACTGGAGCTAAAAGGTAAAGTCACCATTAGTGGATTTCACTCTGTGCTTATGTCCTTACAAACCTCTTCCATGGGGCAGATACCACCAAGGTATCCAGTTTGTTTAGCCAGACTTCAGACTGACAGCCCTCCCTCCACAACCTGGAATCCCACCTCCTCACTTTCACCCTACCTACGCACCCTATGACCACCTCTAACTGCACCCCTGGATGGTAGCTGCATTTCGTCAGGACGTGTTAGTTGACAGAACCAACAGTTCAGCTTGGCTGAGTCAGAGCTTTCTTGGTCATGGCTCCAAGACTACAGAACCAACTTCTGCCAATTATTAGACAGAGTCTGAGCATAGTCTGCTCAGACTGGTCATAGGGACAGGATGACAGGGCGCACGACTCCCCTTTGAGTCTTACCCTTCCATATAAAAAGCTAGGAAGCAAAGAAGCCAGGAGAGCTATATCCCCTCTGGGAGGCTTTTCCTTACACAAATATGTCAATAAATGCACCCAGATGCTACAGGCACTTTAGAAATAAAAGGAATAATGCATTGTATGTTGATCCCTTTACATTCAGCCTGACGACTAACGTGACCGGCCAAGGCTGTGGCACTGAGTGTTCATAATACTGTGGTTTGCTCAGCTACCTCAGCATCAGTGCTAAGTGGAAAATGTGAACCTTGAACGTGTCCCTCACGTGCTAACCAGGCAGCACAGGGGGTGGCAGGAGCAACCTGGCTCTGCTAAAAATACCTCAGATTGGGACAACAGAGGCTGGAGAAAGCAACATTCAACCATGTAAGCCCTCGCAAGGGCTAGGGAAGAGAAGAAAACAAGGGGCTGGGGTATTCTGAAGGAACCCTCAAAAATAAGCCTGGTTAGTTACTCAGTTGTGGTTTTATTTGGGAAGTGGAGGAGAGTGAGATTGCTAATTAAAGAGGGGGCTAGGAGAAAAAATGCTTCCTTGTTCTTAGTGAGAAGATTCAAGGAGTGAAGACATGAGACAATACCTGCTGCTTCATGGTTTTAGTGTCCCACAGAAGCAGCTTCCCTGGAACTTGGTTCATGCCTCTCCCTCCAGTATCAGAGGCTGTGAGGTCCAGCTGGTTGATCAGGCTTGGTGCTGCAGCGGAACAAACAAAGGAAGCGCCACCTGGGCTGCACGCAAGTGAGAGGATCCTGAAATACACAGCACCCACAGTCAACTTGGTCCCTCTGGATAAGAAACCCAGAGAGGGAGCCCAAAGTGGGCACCATTCCTAGCTCTCCCCCTCACCCAGGTAGAAATCCCCCCCCCAGAAAGGCTGCTTTGGCAAGGCCTTCAGAGCAGCAGCAGCCGGCGGCCATGCAGGATTAGGACTTACGTGTTTCATGACAACCTGACATGGTAACCACACCACATCCCCAACCCAAGACAATTCTTGCTGCTAGCAAAAACAGTCTGTGCTGAGGGGGTTTGGTGCTGCTAGCCAGAATGCACACACATTAACATGTCTTCAACAGCATCTGCTCACTCACTGGAGGAGGGGGTTATTTCCGTGTTGGGATAGAACTTGATATTGTGCATAAAGAACATAATTTAGAGTGCTGTGCATTAGTCATGGCAGAATACGGTGGCCACCAGAGTTAGTACTAGTTAAAGGTAATTCATAATGGACTAATTAAAAGTCGCACAAAAGATGCCAGACTTCTCAATGTAGGGATATTAAAGCCCACTAACACACTTTGGATTACAATAAGTGTCCTGCTTGTCTGCTGCTAGACTAGACCACATGCAGAGTTGATTTGTCACTTCAGTGATATGTCCATCTTCCTGGCAAACATCTATATGATGGCTCTGAGACTTAGTAAGCATCCTGAAAAAAACTCTACAGAGGACTAGAAGCAGGTTGCTATCAAGAAGTAGTGTGCAATGAAACAATTCCTGTTACACAAGGCAGTTGTTTCACACAGGACCAGACAGAAACTGCCTTCGGAAATAGGGGCTGGGTAACAGAGTCTTATGAATGCAGGAGAAACTTTGAAAGCACATCTACTCTTCAACAGACAGAGGAATGCAAAGAGCTTTTCAGGATTACCTGGGCATGTCTTCATCAATGTTAATTTCACAGAGATTCTTCTTGGCTTCGGTGTCATAGAGACGAACTGTCCCAACCCCGCTGCCCAGCAACAGCTTGAAACCAAGCATGAGGGAGAGAAATGGAAAGTAAGGAACTGAGGATGATGGCTCTGCCCCCAAACCACTACACCACATGGGAAATCTTCTCTTTAGAACACTCACTTCTGACTACATATCAATCAGAAAGTTTCCTATCCCCTTGTGGATATCCACAGGAGACTGGCTATATTCCAAGGGAGTTTACTCTTAGAAAGCCCCTAAAGCATGGTGTTAGTGAGAGGGGTAAGTTTGTGGCCACTTTGGAAACAGGACTAGGTTAGGACCCTGGGGAGGAACAAGTCATCTTCCAGAAGCAGGATATGCACTGCAGGAGTATGGGGAGGAAGAAATGGTGTCAGATTAAGAGTAGAGATCTGGCGTAGAGCAAAAACGGTCATGGAGCCTACAGAATGACAGGGGAGAGCTAGGGAGACAGGGATGCCTCCTTCTTGGGGGAGAGCTAGGGAAACAGGGATGCCTCCTTTTGTTCAGGGGAAGGAGAAATATAAATTTAAATGGGCCAAGTATATACACATCAGCAATATTAATGCATCTGTCCCTGCTTTTATTAAGAGAAAACAATAATTCGGCTTTGGATTTTCATCTTCTCATGCTGCTGAATCCCACTGGATGTGAACCCATTACTTTTAAAAATCCTCAGGCCACAATTATCAGTTGGGGAACAAGCAGTAGAGACTTCTAAGCAAGAAAGATTACATTTGCATGAAATGTCTCAGTAAGAACAAGGGAAGTAAAACACCCAAACAGCAGAACTAGCTTTAATTGGACAGCATTTCAGACGGAGCAGCAAGACATTAGAAACTCCTTAATATGAACAACCTTTCCCGTCACAGGACCATTTCCCTCCCACTTTGCCCACCTGGGATGATGTAAAATCCTATTATTGTGTCCCATAGAATTACAGACAATAAAAGTTACTCAGGTGAATGGACTACACAGAAATTAAGCCTTGTCCTATTATCCAGTAGGATAAGGAGTAGTGCTCTTCACTTCCACAGGGCCGGTCTTCTGAAAGTCTCAAGCCACTTAATGAAAATTAAATAAGCTTTAGTGTCCCCGTGAGAAAGCTGTTATCCACCCAACTCTGGAAAGGGGATAACTGAATTGGCCAAGGCCACACAGCAAGTCAGGAAACAGGAGCCAGCACCCCAACTTCCAGTCCTTTGGTCTACCTACTAAAGCAGGCAGCACTGAATTTCTGCTGAGTTGTTCCAGATATACTCCCACTCTCTCCTCTGTTTCAGCTCTTCATCCCCTAAATTTACAACTCCCTTCCATTGTCATAGATTCCAAGACCAGAAGGGGCATTTGTGATCATCTCCTCTGACCTCTTGTAGAACTCAGGCCAGAGAACTGCCCCAAAATAATTCCTAGAGCAGATCTTTTAGGAGAACATCCAATCTTGATTTAAAAACTGCCAATGATGGAGAATTCACCTTGGTAAATTCTTCCAATGGTTAATTACTCTCAGCATTAAAAATGTACACCATACTTCCAGTCTGAATAGGTTCATTTTATACCTTTCACTACTACATTGAAGAGCCCATTATTAAATATTTTTTCCCCCATGATTACAGTCCATAAGTACCTACAAGTTACCCTTTAACCTTCTCTTTGAGTCTATTTAGCTTAACAAAGAGCACAATCTGTCACTATAAGGCATGTTTTCTAAGACACTAATCAGTCTCTTGGCTCTTCTCTGAGCCCTCTCCAATTTATCAACATCCTTCTTGAATCGTTGGCACCAGAACGGGACACAACATTCCAGCTGTGGTTACACCAGTGCCAGATACAGAGGTAAAACAACATCTTTAGTCCTACTTGAGATTCCCGTTTATGCATTCCAGAATCACATTAGCCCTTTTGGTCACCGTGTTACACTCGGAGCTCACGTTCAACTGAATATACCACATCCCCCAAATCTTTTTCAGAGTCCCTGCTTCCAAGGACAGAGTCCCCCATCCTGTAAGTATGGCCTACATTCTTTGTTCCTACATGTATATGTTGACATGTGATATTATCCTGATTTTATTTGAAGTTCAGCAGAACATGCCCATGGATGCATAACCCCTATTTGCTAGGCATCAGTAGCAACTCCGTAGTATACAAGCAGATGTGCTACTTACCAGCCTGTCCCGTTTGGTTGCCCATTCTAAAGAGAGCAGTGGAGATTTGGAAACAGACGAAGCTTTGGTCTGCATCATGGGATTAAAAGACCACACCTTGATGACCCCGTCTACGTCCAAGCTGGCCACCCTCCGCCCAGAGCAATCCACCCTGTGCACAGAAGAAAACATCAACAAGCATTCTCCTTCTTACACTCATGGTTAGAAACGTCTCCCTCTAAACATAGTTCAACAGTCTTCCTTTGCTAGAGCGACATGCAGCCATTTAACTGAAGGTGCTGAGATATCAGGTGCAGTACTAGAATCTGAACAGAATTTCAAAGCGTGATGCCCTTTAGGGACACCCTCCCGCTTTCCCATGGATTTCATTCTCCTGTACGTCACCGGCATTCCCCCCGGAGCAAAGGCACTCACACTATGCCGGCCACCTTGAAATGCTACCTTGGGAGTAGCTCCTATACTCCCTTCCCAAGGAGATAATAATCCTATCCCACCTCCACTGCATGAAAAGTGTCCCCACTACCTGCAGTGCATGATGGAGGAGTGGTGCTCTCCGTATTCTTCCTGGCTCAGGACAATGAACGGCTGCTCCTGTCTGACACCTCCAGCGTCTGTGCTGAACGCGGAAGCTTTGGTGAGGGTTTCCGATGGCTCAATATGCAGCTCAGGTGAGGGTTCTGCCTCAGTAGCACCAGTCTCCGGCTTTTTCTCAACACTCGGCCCCTAAAGCAAGGAAAGAACCCTATAGAAAGTACAGCCAGGCAGCAGTCCTGGGCTAAGAGACTCACATCCATCCTGACAAACTAGAGAACTGAAGAGCTGCGCTACTAGAGGCACAGTTGCTGGTCAGGGGCTAAAATCCTTTTGCAATAACTAGAAGGTTCTTTTGGAGGGAACAGCATTATTACAGTCACAGCGTGTGCCTCGGGCACCTTTCCACAACTGCCCTTGGGAAAAAGAGCATATCGCATGGCGTGCGTCAGGGAGCTTTTATAAAAAAGGTTGGAGTTCTAGTTTTAACCTGATCTTTTTCTAATGAAAGCCTGTCAAAGTGGCAGATTAACCAGACAACTCTGTGAAGGTTTTAAACACCAATGCAGATACGTCACGTCGTGTTCCTCTTCACGCCCAGTTCTGCCTGGCTCAATTTTTATTAGTTATCCAGATCATGGTTATATTTGGATTTATTATTGTATGCAGGCTCTAATCAAGATTGCAGCCCCATGGTGGCAATACATGGGCACAATACAAACACTTAAAGCCAAAGAGTCTATAATCTAAGATGACAAGATAGAGAGAGGGTAGGAGAAATATTATGCCCATTTTACAGATAGGGAACGGAAGTATGGCGATTAAACAATACACCTATATTCACACAGGAAGTCTGTGGCAGTCAGGAACTAAACAAAGGTATCCAGAGTCCCACAAGGTCATCCCTCCTCTTATGACAAGAGATGGAAAGCAGCAGAGCTGGAGATCCCTGGAGACAGCATCTTGTTACAGCATTATTTGGAGAGGTCAAGTTATTCAAAAGCATAACTGGGGATTTTTTTTTTTGTTTGCATTTATACTATTGGCCTGCTTTGAGCAACAGGAGAGAATCAAATCCCATCTGCAGTCACGTGATTGCAAAGAGCCTGTGAAACAGAAGCCTCAGAACGTCACCCTTGTTCACGTCACTTAGCGTGGAAGGGAACACTGCTGAATGCCTGTGGAAAAAAACACTGAATACTGCAAAGGTCACATTGTGGTCTGGATGATCTGGCAGTGCCACCTCACCCAATGAAGAGCCACCTGGAAGGATTGATAAGCACTGCTGTCCCTACCACGTCCTCATAAGGGCCCTCAAGCCCGGGTCTCTGAGATAAGCAATACAAGCTGCTGCTGTCCTGTCTCTTTTACAGTAGGGTTTTCACCAACAACACAGGGCTGTTTTATGTGGCACTACTGACCTACAGGTTTTCTAAAGCCTGAAACGTAGCTTTTCACGGGGTGGCTCCTGTTCTGCAACCTGCCTACCCACAGCAAATCCACTCTTCTGTAAAAGACATGTTGCTAACTCTTACAGGTGAGGCCTCAAGCCTCTGCATTTCTTCCCAGGAAAACCTGTCAAACTGTTCTCCACAGCCCAGGCTGTTACAGTGAAGAATGAGTGGTCACTGGAATAAGAGCTGCTAGCTTCTCTGGGACAGCACCACTTTTTAAAGATAGGGATTTTAATTCTGGCTGACAGCTGGTCGCCAGCTTGTACTGAGGCTTGTCTCTAGGTATCATTGCTGATAAAGTGAGATCAGAACTAAACATCATGCATTTGAAGATGCACAGCTGGGGCCCACTGAAGATGGTGAGGAGGGAGACAGGAGAGAACTCTTCTGACTCCTGCTTTACACCCAGATCCCTCCTCTATTCTGCTAGAAATCTGCAGAAATACTCTATGAATGGGAAAAGAGTAACCGGTTAGCTAGAATAACTGACCTTTCATGTAGCCAAGAGGCGTTAGAATATCAGGCTGGGGATTTTACAAAAAAAGTGCATCTGCCTTATTAAGTTCTACTGCGCGGTACAACAGTACAATGCCAAGACCACCTGTGATATCGCCAAATACCTGGGAAGCTACTTTCGATAACAGCTCCTTTCTTTCCTTCCCATGATCCTGCAGACGCCTCTGACGCTGCAGTACTGAGCTAGGCTCGCTTGTTGTAAGCCCAGTGAAGTGACTCTTTACATCCTTGCAGCCTATTGCCACCTCCTTTCCTTTGGTGCTCTGGAAGGCAAAGAGAAGATCTGTAAAACCTGAGCCCTGTTAATGCCCTGTGCCAGACCTTTGAATAAAAAGCAAAATGGGAGGCGAGATACCAGCTGCTCTCAGACCAATGCAGCACTAGAATGATGGCCACTCAGTCCTGGGATCCAGACGAGAACAAGATGGTAGATTGCAGGAGGGGGTTTTCCAGGTTCAAGGATAAGCCAATAGCAGAGGTGGCGCAGGTTAGCTCCTTGGCTATTCAAGCATCATCTTACAATGAACCCACTGAAGAATTACCTGATGGTTTGATGGTTCTTTCTTCCCTAACAACATCCCACCAGCCTGCGTTGGGGAGACTCCAGTTGTCAGAGCTGGTCTAGAAGGGCCCTTCTTACCCTGAGAGAGCAGAGAGGATAGGAAGCCCCCTCGGGACTGAAGAGAGTGTGCGGTGCTCCTCTGGCTGTGTGTCATATCACTGGTTTAAAAAAATAAAAATAAGACACCTGAAAGGGGTGTAACCAGAGCACCAACCTGGACAGATCTAATAACCGAGGAGTGGGGAGTACATTGCTTCTAGTTTCCAAAATACAGAGATTCATTCCCGCGGGCTGATCCATCCTGTGGTAAAATCAGGTTTTAAAAACAAAACAAAAAGCCTCACCATGTCAACATTCTCAGCCCATGGGAATTCATTCAGAATTCAGCCAACAAACTAAAGCTGCCTTTCAAAGACCCTGGGAGGCACTGGGCCCATGTCAGGCTTTCACTGAAGTGTTTTCAGGTCTGGGGGGAACCTTTAAGAAGATTCCAAATCAGGTACTTAAGAGAGACTCTTGGAAACACTAAAGCTCAAGTTCTCAGAAGTGCCCACTAATCTTGGATTCCCAATGTGAGATGTCAGTGGGCCTTCCCAGCAGTGCTGAGCACCCCAATTCCAACTGACTTCACCAGCACTTACTGATGTTCAGCAGTTCTGAAATGCAGGCCTCAAATCGGGCACCAAACAATTAGTGAAGTTTAGGCCTCTGTGTTCCAAATCATCTCCACTCCCATACACCCCCCTTGCCAGAGAGACAGCATGAAAAAAGAGGAAGCCCAAGATGCTAGCTGCTGTACCACTTCCCAGTGTCTGACTTCAAGAACCTGTACCCACTGCAGTGTTTATAGTTAATGACACAATATTTCCATTCCAGCCACTTCAACTCATTCAGCTTGCAGGCTGCAATTTCCAAGCTTGGTCTCAACCCAAAGCCTGTATATTTGTTCTAAAGGAAAGAGTGACCGAAATCACTTTAGTCATTTGAGTTGCGCAGATAAGAAAAGCCACGGATGCTGTCAGTTTTTCCTCATACAGATACACAAAAGCGACATTGGGAAAATATTTTTCTTTTTTGCCCCTTTCTTTTCCTCAAATACAGCTGAACTTTAAAACTTTCCATGTGGCTCAGTACTCAATGCATCAATCCCTGGATAAAATTCTATGGCTTGTGTTATGCAGGATGACAGACTATAGGATCATAATGGTCTCCTGTTCTGCCCTCAAAATCTATTAATTTGATAAGCTCAAAAATGAAGCTCTAAGCAGTTGAAAGCTCCTTTTCTGTGCATGCACTCAAAACTACACAGCTTTGTTTAGATCACTGCCAGCAGCATTAGAGATTCGCTCAACTCTGCAGTGCCTCAACTCAAATAAAATAGATGCAGGGAAAGTCCAAGTCCCAGTAAAATTAATAAATAGCTCTCGTTGCCAAATTTATGTTCCTAGAATAATCTTGTAAGATGTAGACATGCAAACTAAATTCAAGTTTGAAGACTAGGCCTCACAAAAAATAAGAGTTTAATTCAATACACGTCAGCCAGCTAGACAATCTTGCATCATCACTTGCATAGCCATGATCTCCACTATGGCTTACTGGTTTCAGACTGGGCAACAGGCACACACTTTAAAATAGTGTTTCTGGAGCCAGCTCATTGGTCTGGTGGTTCTGAGTGCCACTCTGCAGGGCGGAAGAGAGCCTTTTGCTCATGTTAGCAAGTGCTGCGAGAACTGTAAGGCAGCGAGGTAACCCCGCTGCAGCAGGGAAGTGTCTTAAGAACAGCCACACTGGGTCACACTAAAGGTCCATATAGCCCAGTATCCTGTCTTCCAACTGTGGCCAATGCCAGGTGCTTCAGAGGAAATGAGCAGAACAGGTAATCATCAAGTGATCCAACCTCTGAAGCCCATTCTCAGCTTCCAGCAACAGAGGCTAGGGACACCATCCCTGCCCATCCTGGCTATTAGCCATTGATGGACCTATCCTCAATGAACTTATCTAGTTCTTTTTTGAATCCTGTTATACTCTTGGCATTCACAACATCCTCTGGCAAGGAGTTCCACAGGTTGACTGTGAGTTGTGTGAAGAAATACTTCCTTTTGTTTGTTTTAAACTTGCTGCCTATTAATTTCATTGGGTCACCCCTAGTTCTTGCGTTATGAGAAGCAGAAAAGAACACTACTTCTTGCTCAACAGCAACCAGAGTCACGTAGGAACAGCATTTATAGGCAGGTGCCAAAGGGTGTCCCCAGCTAGTAAGATAGGTAGATGTGAGGCAGGAACTCCACCCCTCAGAGACTACAGTCATGGTCCAAAACAGCGTAGTATCACTGAGGTAAGATGTGGTTTTGGACCACGACTATAGAAAAGTCATTATTTAAGGGCAGAATAGCTGCTGGCGTGGGAATGTCAGAGCTCTGACAGGGACACAGAATAATGGGCCCCCACCAAAAGGGAAGAACAGGAGAGACAATCCATTGCGTCACACAATTCATTTCTGCGAGATGAAATCCTACCCAAGTGGGATTCTATAAGAAATTTCATCACTTCACATGCTAGGTGCATAAAGGAGGGAAAGGGCTCTCATCACAGCACAAAAGTTTAAGAGGCTGTCATCCCCTGTAGCTGCCTGACCCTACCGAGACACTCACAGCTCACTGTCCCCAAGTCGATCCATGTTGGACACGTAAGCAGGCAGTTTGTGGTGGACAACTGACTCCTCCTCCTCCTGCTGCTGCTCCTCTTTCTTCATTCGGCAGGTCTCAGCCTGCAAGGCAAAGAGCTACAACAAGGGAACAGAGTTAGTTGAGGTTTCACTTGATTCCCCTCCATGTCAATGACAAGCGACACCACCACCATGTGCCATTTCTTAGCCCAGCAGCGCTAGTCCAACAATTCTAGTAGGTTGTGGAAAAAAGTGGAGTTGCTCTGACTGGCTCAATGTTGAATACTTATTCAGAGCAGCAGAGAACAATCAATGGTTTGTGCACATGAAATCACTGCCTGCTAAAACCCCTCACTTTTCTCCACAAGCAGCTATTCTAGTGTTGCTTTCTCCTCTGCCAGCAAGAACTATGAAAGCAAACTAGCTCGAGCGAGTCAGTACTTCATGAGGCTTCTGGTTTTTCAGGTAGAAGAGGGACATAGATAAGATTCATATTTAATTTCTCACCTATTAGTAACATCCTAAGTGACTGAAAATTAAGGGACTTTAAGAGTCTAGTTTTCTTATCATACTGTTCACTTATTGTACCTCACTCAACCTGGACAGTGAAACCACAATGATCCAGATTCACTTCTTACTCCCCACAGATTTCAAAGGAAAGCTGCCATTTATTCACAAAATGCGAATTAATTCTTAAAAAAAAATTTAAGATGTTTCACAGGTAGCTGTCCCCTTTCTAATTTGAACTAATATCCCGAGCCAGAAAGAAGAAGAAAAAGAAGGGGAAGAAAAAAAAAAAGTATTGTTTTACCAAGTACAGTTTAAAAGTTGACACTACATTCTACAAACAAAGCCAAGTAACATGGCAAGGATAAAAGACAGCTTCAGTTTGGCTGACAAAAGTAGTGCATGATAGTATGAATTTTTAGATATCAAATTGGAAAAACACCTCTATTACTCCCTACACATGCACTAGCCATCTTCACAGATTCCTTACAGCAAAGGTTTTCAGCCCTTGCACTTTGCATAGACACAGGTCTTCCTGTCCCCAGTAACGGCAGATAAACAGCATGTCAAAAACTACGTTTGGCATCCTTCGGAATCTTAGGACAGGCAAACAATACAGTAGATCAGCTTCCAGTAAAACAGGATATGCATTTCAGGAAGTGGAACATCTGATCATAAAGCTTTTGTGAGGCAGAGGGTAAAGTTTGGAGCTTAAACTCCTAGACTATGTTCCTTTAAAAACTAATTTTAAATTTAGCATATTTGGGGAACTAGACTACACTAAAATCTTGCAACACAAGAAAGGTTTAACTTAAGGTGTGATTTTAAACCAATGTAGTTGAACTGGTGCAAAAAGGCTATGTGGACACTTATTTCAGTTTTGCTTAAATTGACTGGGAACAGGTTTAAGCCAACCCAAAATAAGACATTCTTAAGCCAAAATAATAGTACTCACGTAAGGGCTTGCAATGGTTTAACAGAACTAATTTTTTTTAAAAATAAAACTGGTGAAACTTTCTCAGATAGACAAAGACTGAATAAATCTTTTGAAAGCCAGAATCTTGTCAACAAGAAGCAAAGTTAAACAGAAGCGACAGTAGAACAAAAGCAACAAGAGTCCATTAACCAAACCCCAAAATAATACATTCAAGTGTCTGATTTTGGCATCCTATTTATACAATACACACACACGCACACACACACCCCTCTGACCTTTTGACGCAAAATATCATTTTCTTCCTGTATGAGAGCGCTCCTCTGACATTCGGCATCAAAGTTCAAGATTGCTGGGACAGGTAAGGAAGGTTAAAGAGAAACCCAAAACAGCATTTGCACATCCTATTTAGCTAAGACATTTCCACATAAGTTAATGCACAGAACTCGTCCGGGTTTTGCCTTATAGGCAAGTGGTAGACAGACCAAGTCCGACTAGTCCTTGGAGCAAGCATGGATAGCTAGGGGCATGGGTAAAATCATGGATTTATTCAACTACATCTACTCTGTACTTCCGCAATACCCTCCGTCTGGGGATCTGTAAGTGTTTTTACAACCACTAAAGAATTAATCTCACAACATTTATGCAAGGTAGTAGTATTATTATTCCCATTTTTTGATGGGAAACAGAGAGCCACTGAGGTTAAGTGACTTTCACTGGCTCAAACAAGTGTATGACAGAGCTAGAAGCAGAAGCCAGCTCTCCCGACTTCCAACTCTGGCACAAGGCAAACCTTCCCATCGCTCTATGAAGGTGGACTGGGACTGTAGCTTGTGAACTGTTTACACCTTCTCCCCCCATGATGCTTAGCTTTTCCAGACAATATAGTGAGGCTCTGCCTAGACCAAGATCCAATAGGCATTTCTAGTTTCGTTATGGGCAAAGACCAACTCTTTGCACATCTATTCATTTGTTCAAGGTCTTAATCCCATGCACACAGGCCCTAACAACTTGTAGGAGTTTCAGTGGTCTCTTTCCAGACTTCAGAGTAGCAGCCGTGTTAGTCTGTATTAGCAAAAAGAAAAGGAGGACTTGTGGCACCCTAGAGACTAACCTAGAGAGCTACAGCTTATGCTCAAATAAATTGGTTAGTCTCTAAGGTGCCACAAGTCCTCCTTTTTTTCTTTCCAGACTGAGGCTGTCTCCTGGAACAGTTTAAAGAGCTGTTTTCCAAAACCAAAGATTGTCTTGATTTAAATGTGGATGTTTGCTTGGAATAGTCTTAAAATGATGGCCAAGAGTAATTTCTAATAGAACCCCTCAGTCCTGCAGCCTCTTCTCCATCTCCCCCCCAGAACTGTTATGCAAAGAGACACACTGCTAATATACAAATTGGAAGGTCACTTACAAGAACAAGCATGTAACATCTAACTGGGGGTCAGGACCCCTCAGGGGGTCACGAGGTTATTACATTGGGGGTCGTGAGCTGTCAACCTCCACCCCAAATCCCGCTTTGCCTCCAGCATTTGTAATGGTGTTAAATGTATAAAAAAAGTGTTTTTAATTTATAAGGGGGGGTGTCGCACTCAGAGGCTTGCTGTGTGAAAGGGGTCACCAGTACAAAAGTTTGAGAACCACTGATCCAAACTATCATTTTTTTCTTCTGTATAAAACTGCCCTCAGCCTGATGACATGACACAGTTTTCTTCACACTGGAAAAGGAGTGGATGGAACTCCCCAAAAAACCCAAAGCCACATGAGCACAGGGTTGTACATCCTCCCAATGAGCCATCATGAATCACCTTGCAGCAATTCGAGCCTCTGCTGGTCCAGAAAATGAGGGAAAGGGCTCAAGAACAGGCCTGCATCTCACAGTAGTTCGGTGGTCACTACACCCCAGCCACTAACACTGGGCTAACCTCAGCCCTGACTAAGTGGGAGTTACTTATGCGAGGGCCAAGTTTGGCCCTGCAAGTATAACACTAGTCTTCAATATAAAATAATTGATAGTTCATTAAACAAAATGATCTCTCCAACATCCATGGATGATCACCAAAGATCTGGATTATTGATTTGGATTAGCCTCCACTCTTAGCAACGGTCTTAAGGCAGCATTTAAAGTATTCTATGCCATTAGATTCTTGGCAGTGTTGCTGTAATAAGCAGAACATCACTTTTACTCACTTGAGGGGGTATGAAACAGCTACAGAACAGCAAATATTATTCTGAAGCTAAAAGGATATGCATGCACTGAAATAAGACGCTAAGAAAGTTGTGCAGAGACACAATGAATGTGTCTGCCCACTGTCGTGAGAAATATGTGGCAAAGGCAGGGTTTGAATCTGGGGTGGGGAGGAAGGGCAGAACAAACCAATCCTTCCACTCCACTTGGTTCTGGAGTTGTGAGGCCTGCTTGAGAAAGAACTCCTGTGCCTTGTCATTCCGGTTTGTCTGAAACATATGAAGCAGAATGTGACTTGAGTTTTACCTCTTCCTAGTACAAGAAATCCAAAATATAGTTACCCTGAGCTCAGAACAGAGAGCAAAACCATATACCCAGTCGTATCATCAAAGGGACCAGTGGAAAAGCAACTCAAATTAACACAAAACAAAATGGAAACTATCATGTCTAAAGAATCCCAAATCCATACACTAAAAAAATGCACTGAATCAGATCTCCTTTGTCACAATCACGAAGGTCTTGCCTACGAATGGTTGGGTTTACACCCATTTAAATTAAATTGATTTGAGTTAAACTAGTGCAGCTTGTGTGTTTAGACAAGGTCTAATGGCTTAAGCCCCTAGGGCAAGGAAGGGCATGCCCCGAGTTACTCAATACCTATACCTACAATTGATGGAACCCAAAGAAAATCTCATCCAGTTCTCTTTCACCAGAAGGATGGTGCCAGAACATGTGTCCAGAACAGGGGATTGGAATGGGGGAGAACAGGTCTTCCAAAGACTTTTTTGATGGTTCTGACATCCCCCCTGCAAACCACCCATTTAGCCTACTGACAAGGCTCCTCATGCACAAGTGATGTAAAGTTCCTGGTGTTGTCAGACAGAGTCATAGGGGAAGTGTCACTTGTAACTTAAATCACGAAAAAAGCACCCAGATACTATAGTGATGAGTGCCACAGAGATGCTTGTAATAAATAAAACTCACCCTTCTACACATTGACTCTGTCTTATTACTGACCTCACTCAACCCCTCCACAACTAGAGCCAAAACACCAGGGCCTCCGAGTTATCGGGCCAAATATGGTAATTACTCATTTTATTTGAATGAACACCATTTAAGCAGAATCTTAAGAACAAATGGACTAATATATACCTGAACAGTGTAGATGAGGTAGTAGCGGAATAAACTGGTTTTCAGCTTGTTCACCGTAGGCCGGTACACATCCTCCAAACGACTGAAAAGGCGCCGGTCAAGATAATTCCAGTAATCCCGAAGGGCAGCCAGATCATAACTCTGAACAAACTGCTGCAGCTGTTCCACTATTTTATCCACCTGATGAAGGAAATGGGGAACCAAAAAAGTTCGCTTATTTGTTTCAGTCATGTGACAGTTCCACTTACACAAGAATAGATACACAGCTTGATGCTTGAGGTTTAACCACAAAAGTACAGTTGGAATCAAAGAATTTTTTGCATTAGCTATTTAAGTCAGTAAATAGATATATGTTTTCAATTCTATAGTAACATTCTCCCATCTACAGTATCTTTCAATTGCAGAACAGCTAAAAGTGATACTGCCAATCTTTCGGTCAAAGTTCACATTTTGTAAACACATGCTTTTATAAAACCTATGGCCATCAGAAATGTTTCCACACTTTTTAAAATTGCATTGATAATGTTTTTAAACAAAAATATTCTCCTATAGTTTGAAATACAAATACAAAAACCTGAAAATGAAACTAACTTCATTTATCCAAGATAAGAACAATGCAAAAAGCGAACAAAGAGCATCGTATCAAGTAAACTATATTTTTAACCTTTCACTTTTAAATTACCTACCACAAAGGTTTCCAAGCTTTGGGGCATGCCCCGCCCCCTGTGGGGGCGCGGAGGAACATTCAGGGGGCTCGGCGAGAGCACCACCCAGCCCCGCTCTGTTCCCAGCCTGGGCCCCTAGCCCTGATCTCACCTCTGCTTCCAGCCTCAGATAGATTGCATTACTAGTAAGGGGTGGGGTGCAACAGAAGTAGTTTGGGGATCACTGACTTAGCATATTAGGAACATAGGCATAGAAGCTCATTTGTTTACAACATAGGAGCCTTATGTTGACAGTCCCTTTTAAATTGCTTCTGACACGGACATTGAATGGTGTGGAACAATGATGTAAGACCAGGATTTCAGTGTGCTAATTTCTGATGGCCAACATGAGCCTAAAAAAAAAAAAAAAGATTCTATGCTGGTTACAAAAACACAATAACTGAAACTGCTTAAACTCTCGTTTACTTTTCACCATCAGATATTATCACTTTACTTTTTGCACTTTTTTTAGCTGCTGGACAGTGACACTTCAATCACAATCAGTTACTTGCTGGTCCTTATGCTTGGATTTCACCTACTGCAGGAGGTTTTCATTTTATTCAATAACTTTATTATACATGGCTATACAGTTGGTTGCAGAGAAAGTTGGTCATCTATAAAAATATCTAGATTTAGGGCCTAGAACAAGGTTGCAGTATGACTTATGCCTCGGGCAAACAAAGATAGACACTCACTGGCATTCACAGAACCTGAGCATGTTTAGTCCTGTGGATCACAGGGAGACTGTATCCAATACTGTGTTCAGAGATGATAAGTTCTGTATAATTCTACATAAGTATCTATCTTGTCTATCTAAAATGCTTAAAGGTTCCCAACTGTACATATAAAATAATAATAATTTGTTAAAACTTCAGGAACAAGAATGGCTTAAGTCAAAGTTGTTGATTCTCCTCCAGATCTTTCTGCCCATCTCGATTACATAGCAGGGTTGCAATAGCAGGGGGCTGGACTCAATGACCAGGAGGTCCCTTCCAATCCTATGTCCCTTGTCATATTAGTACCATCTCCAACCACAGCTCACTCTGAAGCTATGAGTTAGCTAGCAGTCAGCTCATCACCAGATGATAATGTATTACCTGCATGCAAATCAAATTATCTAGATTACGAAGCATTTATTGGGAACCACAATACAAGGATCATAATCATAACAACTGCATTTCTATAGCACCTTTCACAGAAGCATATTGCACTCTGCAAAGGGTTAGTGCACTACAATATAGGCAGACATCTATAGCTTTCTAGGAAACTTGGCTCCTATCTCCCAGACAAGGCTTTGGCCATAGCAATCCATAAATCTGACACTTCCAGTCTAGATTATTATAACGTACTGTGTCCGGGAACGAATGTCAACAATGAAGAGGCCACACCATGGACAAAAAGTGGCTGCCCACCTCCTCAGTGAGACAGAGCACCACTAGCTTGTCAGCTTCAGACTCTGATCCCTCCACTGGCTCCTCCTGTTGCAGTTCAAAGCCTTGGTCTTTAAGGCCCTAAAAAGGTCAGGACCTAGGTACATAAGCAACCATACTTCCACCTGTGACCTGCTAAAAGTGTCCTCTCTCTGGAACAACAGAGTTTACAAAACCCCAGCTGAACCACACGGTAGCTGGAGATAAAGTGTTCTCAGAAGAGAGGAATAAGCTATAGGAATAAGCTTCCAAAGGAAGTCAGACTAATCTAGAATCCAGTGACCTTCAGGATACACTGCAAGACCCTCCTCTTTAAGGAGACTAGAGAGACAGGGTGGGTAATGTAACATCTGTTATTGGACCAACTTCTGTTGGTGAGAGGGCTTGTCTACACTTACAGCGCTGCAGCTGGGCCTCTGTAGTGCTTAGTGAAGATGCTACCTCTGCCAGTGGGAGAGTTTCTCCCATCGGCGCAGGAACTCCACCTCCCCAGAGTAGCTAGGGTGATAGGAGAAGTCCGATATAGCGCTGGCTACACCAGGGTTAGGTTGGTATAAATATGTCACTTAGTGTGGATTTTCCAAGCTCTGAGTGGCGCAGTTATACCAACATAATTTTCTAGCCTAGACCAAACCAGACAAAAGCTTTTGAGCTTACATAGAGTTCTTCTTCAGGTCTGGGAAACATACTCAGGCCATGTCTGCACTAGCAATCGGTACACTGTACCGATGCTGCTGTAAGATCTCCCATGTAGCCGTTCTATGCCAACGGGACAGAGCTCTCCCATCGACATAATTAAGTCACCCCCAACAAGTGGCAATAGCTATGTTGGCAGGAGAGCGTCTCCCGCTGACATAGCATGTCCACACTGGCACTTTTGTTGGTGTAACTTAGGTCGTTCAGAGGAGTGGTTTTTTCAACCCCCCGAGCGAAATAAGTTATAGAGACAAAAGTGCTGGTGTGGATGTAGCCTTAGGCCTTATCTACACTGCCACTTTACAGCGCTGCAACTTTCTCGCTCAAGTTTCAGCACTGTAAAGTGGCAGTGTAGACAGCGCACCGACGCTGGGAGCTGTGCTCCCAGCGCTAGTAGCTACTCCCCTCGTGGAGGTGAGTTTTTTTACAGGGCCAGGAGAGCTCTCTCCCAGCACTGGTGCCGCGACTACACAGGCACGTTAAAGCGCTGCCGCAGCGTTGCTCATGAAGACATACCCTTAGAGTGCCACTGCTAAATACGTAGCTGGAACAGAATTCAGCATAAATAATTAACACGTATTTCAAGGTGAACGGTTTCAGAGTAACAGCCGTGTTAGTCTGTATCCATAAAAAGAACAGGAGGACTTGTGGCACCTTAGAGACTAACAAATTTATCTGAGCATAAGCTTTCGTGAGCTACAGCTCACTTCATCGGACGCATACCGTGGAAAATACAGTAGGGAGATTTTATATACACAGAGAACATGAAACAGTGGGTGTTACCATATAGATTGTAACAAGAGCGATCAGGAAAGGTGAGCTATTACCAGCAGGAGGGGGCGGGGGGGGGGAAGGGAAAACCTTTTGGAGTGATAATCAAGGTGGCCCATTTCCAGCACTTTACAAGAACAGTAGGAGGGGAAATAAACAAGAGGAAATAGTTTTACTTTGTGTATTGACACATCCACTCCCAGTCTTTATTCAAGCCTAAGTTAATTGTATCCAGTTTGCAAATTGATGACATCTTCATCATCTGGACCCATGGAAAAGAAGCCCTTGAGGAATTCCACCATGATTTCAACAATTTCCATCCCACCATCAACCTCAGCCTGGACCAGTCCACACAAGAGATCCACTTCCTGGACACTACAGTGCTAATAAGCGATGGTCACATAAACACCACCCTATACCAGAAACTTACTGACCACTATACTTACCTACATGCCTCCAGCTTTCATCCAGACCACATCACATGATCCATTGTCTACAGCCAAGCTCTATGATACAATCACATTTGCTCCAACCCCTCAGACAGAAACAAACACCTACAAGATCTCTATCAAGCATCCTTACAACTACAATACCCACCTGCTGAAGTGAAGAAACAGACTGATAGAGCCAGAAGAGTACCCAGAAGTTACCTACTACAGGACAGGCCCAACAAAGAAAATAACAGAACACCACTAGCCATCACCTTCAGCCCCCAACTAAAACCTCTCCAACGCATCATCAAGGATCTACAACCTATCCTGAAGGATGACCCATCACTTTCACAGATCTTGGGAGACAGGCCAGTCCTTGCTTACAGACAACCCCCCAACCTGAAGCAAATACTCACCAGCAACCACACACCAAAAACACTAACCCAGGAACCTATCCTTGCAACAAAGCCCGTTGCCAACTGTGTCCACATATCTATTCAGGGGACACCATCATAGGGCCTAATCACATCAGCCACACTATGAGAGGCTCGTTCACCTGCACATCTACCAATGTGATATATGCCATCATGTGCCAGCAATGCCCCTCTGCCATGTACAGTGGTCAAACTGGACAGTCTCTATGTAAAAGAATAAATGAACACAAATCAAACATCAAGAATTATAACATTCAAAAACCAGTCGGAGAACACTTCAATCTCTTTGGTCACTCGATTACAGACCTCAAAGTGGCAATTCTTCAACAAAAAGACTTCAAAAACAGACTCCAATGAGAGACTGCTGAATTGGAATTAATTTGCAAACTGGATACAATTAACTTAGGCTTGAATAAAGACTGGGAGTAGATGTGTCATTACACAAAGTAAAACTATTTTCCCTTGTTTATTTCCCCCCTTACTGTTCTTGTAAAGTGCTGGAAATGGCCCACCTTGATTATCACTCCAAAGGTTCCCCCTCCTGCTGGTAATAACGCACCTTTTCTGATCACTAATTACAATCTGTATGTATGTTACACCCATTGTTTCATGTTCTCTGTGTATATAAAATCTTCCTACTATATTTTCCACTGTATACATCCAATGAAGTGAGCTGTAGCTCACGAAAGCTTATGCTCTAATAAATTTGTTAGTCTCTAAGGTGCCACAAGTCCTCCTTTTCTTTATTCAAGGTGAAGTGGCCCGTTAACACCCCTTCAGTCACCGCTCTTTCAGGAAGCATTTCCACTAAAATCAGCATCATGATAAAAGATGTTACTCCCCAAGCCTTTGGCTACACTTGCACGTTATACCGCAATAAAGCCTCCCAGAGCGCTCTACCTTACTCCCCGTCCACACTGTGCCTGGCAAGGCACGTAGAGCGCTCTGACTCCCTTTCTTTCTTTTCTTTCTTTCTTTCTTGCTTTCAGTGAGTGAGTAAGAGAGAGAGGCGGGGGAGGGACGGGGGTCTGTACTCACAAGACAGCTCGCTGACACATTCTCAGCACTCTCTGTCACACTCCAACCTCCCCCCCGCATTTGACAAGCACGTTGCAGCCACTTGAATACTGGGATAGCTGCCCATAATGCATCGCTCCCAATGCAGTTGCAAATGCTGTAAATGTAGCCAGGACAGTGCACTGGCAGCTGTCAGTGTGGACAGACTGCAGCGCTTTCCCTACTCAGCTGTACGAAGGCGGGTTTCACTCACAGCGCTGTACATCTGTAAGTGTAGCCAAGGCCTAAGCAGAGCCTCTACCAGGGAGCGAAGAAAGGTAGAAGACTCCACAAAGTCCATTAGGGATCTCATTGTGCTGATTTATTCATCTCTAGCATCTCAGGGAAGTACTCAGGCACTGCAGTGATAGATGCTAAAAAACTCTAAAATAGATAATGATCTCCCAACACTAAATTCCCCAAGCGCCACAATCCCACAGCAGCAGCAAACTGCCATGGGGTATGGCCTACCCCTTACTCATGTAACCCACCTTGTGGTAGGCCACAAGGACCACCCATGCCCTCACTCGCATTCCCTGATGCCCTGGCAAACCCACACCTTGCACCCATTACCGAGGGTACATGGCTAAGTCATTGTTATTTATTACAAAGCATTCAACCTCACACCAAACCGAGAGGGTCAGGCATAGGGCACGCTGGGTGTCCCAGATTCAGGAGCGAGGGTCTCAAAAGGCTTGCTCACGTCCCCGTCCCCCCCCCCACACCGCCCGCACACTGTACCCCTGCCCCCAGGCGCCAGCCCCATTCCCTCCTTCCCATCTGCTCCCCGCGGGCGCCCCCAGCCCCCGCCCAGGCGGCCTCACCCGGAAGCCCTTCTCCTTGTCCGCCTTGATCTCCGCATCCAGCTGCTTCAAGGCGCCGGTGAAGCCGCGGAACAGCAGATACTCCCGCACCAGCTCGTCCGTGCGCTCGGCCGCCGCCGCCATCAGGCCCCTGAGCCGCCCAGGCAGCCGGCTCACGGCGCAGAGGAACCAGCCCAGGCTGCGGCGAGCCGGCGGCGCCGGACTCCACGGCCCGGCCCCGCCCCTCCGCGGCTAGCCCCGCCCCCTCGCTTCGCCCCGCCCCCTCCCATTCAAGTTCCGCCCACCCATTTCTCCTCCTCTCACATGCCGCCTTCTCCCTGAGGATCCTGGCGGGAGGGGCTGGTGGCTGAGCGAAAAGCTGGCACTGGGCGACAGGGTGCGTCACCTGATAACTGCCCTGTTCAGTTCTTTCCCACTGAAACATCTGGCCCCAGCCGCTGTGAGATGACCGGATACTCGGCTGGAGGGACCATTGGTCTCTGACCCAGTCTGGCCAGTCTTATATACAGCCCCAAGGGGTAGTTCCATGGGGCCAAAGAGCAAAATCAATAATTTATGCTTAGAAACTGGACATCCTTCATTAGTAAGGCTACATTTTAGTCATGGCTATTTTTCGTAAAAGTCATGGATAGATCACAGACAGTAAACAGGTTTCAGAGTAACAGCCGTGTTAGTCTGTATTCGCAAAAAGAAAAGGAGTACTTGTGGCACCTTAGAGACTAACCAATTTATTTGAGCATGAGCTTTCGTGAGCTACAGCTCACAGTAAACAAAAATTCAGGGCTCATGACCTGTCCATGACTTTTACTATATACCCTAACTAAACCTTTGGCCAGGGGGGCGTGGGTGCTCTGGGGGGGGCGGTTCGGGGGCACCATGAGTGCTGGGAGCGTTGGCCCAAGACCCCTGCTGGTGCTGGAGGGAGTGTGCAGGCAGCGGGGGGCGGCCCAGGATCCCTGCTGGTAGTGGGGAGGGGAGGGTCGGTGGGGCTGGCAGACTCCCTACCAGCTTCCCATCGACATGTCCCTGCAGCTCCAAGGGGGAGGGGCAGCCAGGAGGGCTCTGCACGCTGCTTCCGCCAAAAGCACCAGCTCCGCAGCTCCCATTGGCCAGGAACCACAGCCAATAGGAGCTGCAGGGGTGTTGCCTGCGGGTGTGGGCAGTATGTAGAGCCCCCTGACCTCTCCGCCTAGGAGCTGCAGGGACATGACGGTGGGAACTGGGGACCCCTCCCCCTTTCCCTCTCCGAGGTAAGCGTCACCCCACACCCCAATCCCCTGCTCCAGCCCTGACCCCACACACCCAAACTGCTGCCTGACTTGGTCAGCCCCTGAGCCAGCACCGGTTGCAGCAGAAGTCATGGAGGTCATAGAAAGTCATGGAATCCATGACCTCCGTGAGACATGCAGCCTTACTCATGAGCAGTAGAATGGAGGAGACAGGAGCTGAGCAACATCCTTCTCCAAACTACTCCTGATACTGTAACTATGCCAATGTGACTGCGGGGGCTGAACGCAACCCACAGAATTCTAACATAGGGACTAACCACCCGCATTTCCAGTGAAGAAGTGTGGCCTATAGAGACTACAGATCCCAGCATGCAAAACTTCACATTGCTCATAGCAGGCTGCCAAACTGCATGCTGGGATTTGCAGTATCTGCTGACCACACTTTCTCACAACAAGCTGCTCCACGAATGCGAGTTCCGTACACCCTTACAGATCCCAGCAAGATGGCAGTGTGCCTTTCAGTGGGACAAAGCGTGGGCATCCCCTTTCATATGCCACATCCTTCAGCGGATCACAGTGGCCCTCAGAAAGAAAGAATGGGGAACCAGCCTTTTAATTATTGGGCTACCTATAAAATGAAGAAGGGGGGCTTTGACAGCTCGAACAGGGCACAAAGGAGCACATGGGGGTGTTCATTGCCCGCCCTCCGACCGAGTTTACACCCAAACACACAGCCCTGGTGTGCACAAGCAGAGCGATGTACACAGCCACAATGGGCCGACAGGAGATGTGACCACACTGAGCTATGAGTGGGATGGTGGCACAGCTCCTGACACATTCACACAGGCTCCTCCAGCTGCAGGCTCCCACCCATGCACATACACCCCTACTTTGCGCCCCACTACTGCAGACACCCCAACAGACCCCCCACTACCCTTCCCCGCCCCCTGCCCCTCTTACACCTTTCTCTTCAGATCCCCTTCCTCTCCCCTTTCCCCTCTGACCCCCTCCTCCTACTCTCCCCTCTCTCTTCAGACCCACTCCTCAACCTCCTCCCTTCCCCTCCCCCTGCCTCCTCCCCTTTCTGCTCCGATCCCCCTCTCCCCTCGACTCCTCCTCCCCTCCCCTTTCTCCTCCGACCTCCCTCCCCGACGCTTTCCCGCGCTTTTGTTGCCTTCTCAGGCAGTCGCTACAATGTCAACGTTCTCCCTCCCGACGCCGGCGCCTTCCGATTGGCCTGAGGAGGTTCCCTCCTGAGCTGTGATTGGCTACTTGCCACGTGCTGCCGGTGTTGCCGGGCCGTGGCGGCAGCACAAACAAGCTGCGTGGGGGAGTCGCAGCAGGAACCGGGCGGTGGGTACGGCGGGCGGGGAATGGGCGGGCTATAGAGGCACTCGGGCCGGAGGGATACTCCGCAGAGATGCGTGAGGCCTCCAGCCGCTCTGGGACTGTCTGTAATTGAAGAGAGCTGGGGCGGAACCCGGGAGCAGAGCCAAGAAGGGGAACGGAACCTACGGAAGGGGGGCGGCGCCTATAGAAAGGGGGCGGAGCTCATAGTGGAGGGGTAGCGTCCATAGGAAAGGACTGAGCCATAGAAGGAAGTAGCGAGCCCAGCGAAATAGGGGGCAGAGCCCACAGAAATGAGGGAAAGGCTGGAGCCTGTATCGAACAGTGGCGCAGGACCCAAAAAGGAAGGACAAAGACCATAGAAAAGGGGAGCCAGAGCTCTGAAGTGTGCGAAGGTTGTTGGTGAACGGTTCCTAGGGGGGCTCTTGCTATGCATTTATATGATTTAAAATAATCTGAAGAGCAGACAAAAAAATCCCTCTTTGATTTTTTAAAATGTCTCTTTCTGTGGGTATCTGAAGGACGAATTCAGGCTTTTTACAGCTACAGTTCTGTTTGATCTGATTTTTTTTTTCAGTTGCAGAACCTCTAGAACCATTAGTGATAATAAATAATTATTCATACTCTCTCCCCCCTGTCTATAATAACAAAAATGTCATCAAGATTTGAATCAGGATCTTCACCCAGAGATTTAGGGAAAGGGTGAGGGCAAGGGCAAGCTAGTTTCCCCTAAATGAGTGGAAATTTTAGAAATTACCATATATGTAATTTATGATATTATTTTAAAATAATTTAAAAGATGGAGGTTTTAAGGAACAGAATATGTAGGGGTATGAACACATGGTGCAGTTGGTACTTTACAGACTGCTCAGAAAGTATGCTAATTATGGCTCCAGTCTGGCAGTATTTAGAGAAGGAAAACTTCTAATGACTTCCAGTAGTGTAGTAGTTTTGCCTGTGTAAAGATTGTGGAATTGCGCCATATTAAATTGCCTAGTTCACGTTTCCAGGGTAATTGCATTCAGACTTTTTTCTGGAGGATATGTAATGTCCTCATTATGCTTATTTCCGTGCCTAAATCCATGTGTGAAAGGCATTGATAGTATCTGGAAAAGAAAATGTGAACTGAGTATTTGATATTCATTACACATTGATTTTTATTTTTTTGGCGTTTGCCATGATTGAGAAATTCATACAAATTCGTTAAATCAGAAATAATAAATGGGTACATTAAAGAATGGATACCATTCTGTAGTACAACACAAAATCAATATACCAGATATTTATTCCATAAGGAAACCAATTATCTTAAATATAATTTCCTGTGTGTCGATATTATTTGTGACCACACTAATGAAATTTTAAACTATACTATTCTATTTTACCAGCATAGGGTCTGCTCCAGCTTTCACTGAAATCAATGGCTTTTTTCCATTGATTTCAATGGCAGTTGAATTGGGCCTTTAAAAAGCAGATAACAGTATAAAAAAGTCATTTCTGCTTCTGTTTAATATAATTTCCATAAGTATTTTCCTTTTTTTCTTCACTACTAGCATTTAACTTAAAAGGGTATTTGGGTGACTTTAAAAGGTCTGCTTCTGTTGCTTATTCTCCCACCCCCACCTAACATCATAATTTACTGTGACATCCCACTTGACTAAGAAAATGATTGTGATGTGACAAAGAACCGTGTCTTCTAGTGACTTCAGTGGGAATTGAGAGCACTCAGCACATTGCAAGATGGAGTCCAGTGTATGTTATGGAAAAAGATTAACCACATCATTTCAGGGCAAGAAATAACTGCCTTCCTGCCTTAACTTTTAGTGTGTTTCAAGTCACACTGTACAACTAGCCCACCATTGTGGTAGATCAGCAGTTCTCAAACTGTGGGTTGGGACCCCAAAGTGGGTCATGACCCCATATTAATGGGGTCACCAGGGCTGGCTTAGACTTGCTGGGGTCTAGGGCCGAAGCTGAGGCCTGAGCACCACTGCCTGGGGCTGAAGCTCAAGGGCTTTAGCCCTGGGTGTCGGACTCAGATTACAGGCTCCTGCCTGGGACTGAAGCCCTTGGGCTTCAGCTTTGGCCCCTCCCCACCTGGGCTCCAGCTGGCTCAGGCTTCAGTTCCCCTCCTGGGGTCATGTAGTAATTTTTATTGTCGAAAGGGGGTCGCGATGCGATTAAGTTTGAGAACCCCTGTGGTAGATCAGGGTTTACTGCATATTGATAGTTTGCTTTCACAGGGAGAAGAGAAAACTATTTAACATTCCCTTCATAACCTCCTGCGGGAAATGAGCTGGATTGTTCTGCTTCAGCACTCTCAACTTTACTTCAGAGTAGCAGCCATGTTAGTCCGTATTCGCAAAAAGAAAAGGAGTACTTGTGGCACCTTAGAGACTAACCAATTTATTTGAGCATAAGCTTTCATGAGCTACAGCTCACTTCTTCGGATGCATTCAGTGGAAAATACAGTGGGGAGATCTATGTACACAGAGAACAAGAAACAATGGGTGTTACCATGCGTTTACCATGCATCTGTATTTTCCACTGAATGCATCCGATAAAGTGAGCTGTAGCTCACAAAAGCTTATGCTCAAATAAATTGGTTAGTCTCTAAGGTGCCACAAGTACTCCTTTTCTTTTTTCAACTTTACTTGTTCATCAGCCCACCACACATACTGTAGACTCACTCTATTTTTAAGTGCTATTTTATTTATTTATTTATTTAATAAAACTTAATGTTCCATTGCAGCTTTTGATGGAGACATCTGGTGACTGTAGCAGCCCATATGTCAGGGTGACTCCTGGGTTCCTGACACATCTGCAAGATTTGGAGCCCCAAGTGGCAAGAAGACGCTTATCTCAGGCACGACACCGGGCTACGCTAGCAGGACTCTTCAACAACCTGCGGGAAACTGTGTTTTCTCAGTCAGACAATTCAGCATCAAAGGTATGGAGGAGAAACTGTTATTTGTTTATGGATATATATTTGCAAAGACAAAGTGTAGTTAACCAAAGTAGTCGTTCTGATCACAATATCTTTTGGGGTTCATGTATGTGTGTAATTTTATCATGTGCAACTTTCCCTGTGTCTCTTCTATTTGTATAATACTCTCTTCAGAACAAGAAAAGAGAGCCTTCTGTGCCTTCTGTTGTTACTGGCATGGGTTTATCATGTGACTTGTCTCCACTTTGTAGATTTTGAGCTTCTTCGTAATGGCAGTATTTTGGAAGCTAGTAAAGGAATACCATGATTAAATTTCATCCTTGACGTACAGCTGTGAAATCAAAACTAGTAGGTTGTGGTTAGAAAGAGGGGAAAGTAGTTCATTCAATCTCATGAGTTAATTTATATGAGGGGGAGGGGGGACTGGGAAAGTGTGTAAAAATAAAAAATCAAGCTGTACCATTTCCTGTGTTTTACTAGTTTTAGAAATTGTTTAAACAAAATGGACTATATAAAAACAAGTGAAACAGCACTAGTTTGGTACTTAAATACTTCCAGGGAGGAAGAGTGTTATCGTGTTCAAGGCATGGGAAAGGGTACCAGGAGTCTTGGGTTCTGTTCCTAGCTCTACCACTGATTCCCTTCAATAAATCATTTAGGTTATGTGTGCTTCAGTTTCCTGTTTCATGAAATGGGGATGGTAATGCATATTTCAAAAGGGTATGTCCTTGTAAAAAGCTTTGAAATCCTTAGATGGAAGGTGCTTGAGAGGTGCAAAGTATTGTTATGTAGGAACTTCACTTGTTTGGACTCTTTAACTGTAACTTAGCCTGAGGCAGGAGCTCCGCTTGTTAAGTTCTGATGGAGATGCAGCCGAAGCTAATAATCATCCTGGTCTCAGAAGCTAAATCCAAAACATGATTCTTTGTTTTGTCTAACAAGACTTACCTTTCATTTATTATTGCTTGGAATGGAGGACTTCTGACTCCCTTTTAAAACTTCGATGAGTCCCATTGGTTTTTCCCAGCTTTACGCTGCTACCTTTGAAAGTATCACATCACAGCCATGATCCTTTTGGGTCAAGGAAGATTGGATTTGTTCAAAGGCATGCACACTGAGGAAGTCATTTCCTAATCTTTGTCAGTGAGTGATTGCTTTATGCCCTGAAGCATTGGGTTTATATCCCCTACAAAAAAAAAAAATCTCTAACATTCTCATTAACCATATAAATGTTTAATCCTTTCTTGTATCCTCTGTGTGTTTAGTCACAAGTGGACAAATTCTGCTCTCATTTATGCTGGTATAAACCTGGAATAATTGCACTGAAGGCTGTTAAGTCGCTCCAGTTTTAGATCAGTGTAACAGAGCAGAATTTGGCTAAAGAGGTCTCCTCACATAGTTCCCACTGGAAATGATCAGGAAAAAATTATGCCTACAGTCAGAAAACATCCAACAGTAAGCCATAAGGTGTAAAATTGTATCCATTATGTTTTATTATTCATTATTGGTTTATTCATTGTTGTTATTATTATTATTAATAATAATAAATATAGCACCATTGAGGTACATGATATTTTACAGATATGCCTCAAAGAGCAAACAGTCCCAAAAGGAAGGAATTCTAGAAAGGAATTGTTGACTGTAGAGAATTGTCAGAGTAAACCCCAAACCTGTATGTGAATAGGTACAGCATATAAATTAAAATCTTAATTTGTATTTGCCTTGATTCTTGGTTTCTTCCCTTTTTTCACATTCATCAGTGTAGTGGGCTGCTTAATTGTTTTTAGGGGGACATGGAGATAGCTAGTCAGCAAAAGGAAAAGATGTAAAAGATGCTTAAGGCATGTTAAAATTTCAGTCCAATCAGAACACAGGAAGATTGGTTCTGTTTTCTCTTTGTATTTAGTGTCAGGTTTTGCGTAAAGCTAAGAATTATATCCAGGAGCTGGAGCAAACCTTGGGTACCTTGCTGAAGATGAAAGGTACTGTATGGAAATATATACCTGAAAATGTTTCCCTGGGCCTGCCTTTCATTTACTTGTTAAATAGGGACAGCTAGCCAGGTGGCTGAGCCAGTATTAAAGGCAAGATGGGTGCCTTTAGGCATAGCACCAAGCAAGAGATAGTGCATAAAATGTATCACCCAGGACTAGCCCAAGGAAGCATTGTGCTTCAAAGATATTCCTCTGACTCTCAATTTCCTCCCTGCTTCCCCCTTGAACTGGTGGGTGAGGGAGGGCAGATTCAAACAGTAGTTTGTTGCTGGCCTGCATCAGCAGCAAATTAAGGCTGTTCCCTCCTTTCCTCCCCCCACCCCATTTATTGCCGGCTCATCTGCACTGGCAGTGGATTGGGGAACTTCTCCCACTCCTCACGCACATATTCCAGGGGACAGTAGCAGCATAGAGTGCCTTCTTACATCTGTGCACCCAAAAGCCGGCTAATTAACAAAAGAGCCAAAGGGAAGTTCTTTCTCCTGTTATCTTCTCTGCATAGGTACATAGTTCAACTCACAATCTGACCCTAAGTGTACAGCTTCTTGATTCACAGACATAGTTGGGGTCCAAGTTTGGACTGGAGGGCACTGAGAGAATCTATTCTGGGGTAAAAGTAGGGCAGGAGGGGGACAGAAATCCCATTCTGGTTTTCCTCACAAAAATGTAGGAAGTGAAAAGTTTTAATTAAGAAGTTACTCCAAGGGAAATGATTAAGACAAGTAGTGGTGGGTTTGTTAGTATTTTGTTTTTGTGGTTTCTTGGCTCCTCCACACATACTTTTCCATTAGCCTGTCCCAGCAATCTGAAACAAACACATTTTTTCTTCTGGATGAGGGCAGTATGATATGATTCCTTTCAGTACCTGTCACACCCTTTAATCAGCTGGATCAGTTGCTGTTGAGGGGTGTGAGGTTCTCCCTCTGCTAGGGCAGAATATGCTGCTTCTGCAATGTTCCCAGCCCCATTTCCTTGCCTCCTCACCTGACTGAAGATCTGGGAACCAGAACTAAAAATCAAGCATGTTTTCTGGTTTCAGTGGTAGAGATTTGAACTCCATGGTGATGGTTTAAAGCTGTTGAACACATTTTTCATGTTTTAAGTAGTGTCAGAAAGTCTCCCCAAAGCCCGAAATATCAATACTTCATAGAAGGAAAATAACCACAAAATATTGTATTGACTGGTAACTACATGGACTTTGGTTCACTGGCTGTTATTACTGAAAACCAAAGTTATCAGTTCACTGACAAGGCCAGCATTATGAAAATATCAGTGCTCATAAACTGCTAATACAGCTGGTCATGTTATAAGGAAGGGCAGAATGTCCCATCCGGTATCATTTTTGTCTAATCAAAAACTCTGTGTGACCATTACTCTTTTTTTGATTGGGACTGACGATGAATGAGATGCCAAATCCTCCAGTCTGTGACAATTATCTTTCTGCTGACAGTAGAGTCCTTCAATCTAGAGGATGGGAACCCGTCCAGCTTGGAGGAAGTCAAGGAGGAATATGTCAAGATGTACTTCAGCGATCACTGGTAAGGACTCACACAGATCAAGAAATGATAATACTTTGCACTTGCTTCTAAAGTGCAAAGCATCTCAAAGCACTTGGCAAATATTACAGAGCAGCGGTTGTCTGACCCTGTGAAGGAAGCAAATACACAGATTGAGATGAAGAGGTTTTACCTGGCAGGCGGGAAAAAAATTATTAAAATTGGACCCTTACAGCAGCTCAGTGCGTGTAAGCTCTGAGCACGTTGCTGGTCTCGTTCCCAGTCAATGCATGTATTTGCCTTTCTTTCCCTGTGTAGATCGTCTCCACTTAGGGGCTTTCATTAGCCCTGCAAAGCAAAAGAAAAAAAAAGTCACCTGCTCTAAAAGAATCACTGAGACTGCCAAAGTGTTCCTGGCAGGGACTGTTTTAAATTGGTTGGGAAGCCATGCATTTGGCCTTGTCCCATGTTTTCTTTCCAGTACTGCATCCCCTTCAGATGCCATGAGTGAGAGTGGCTCTACAATCTGGTATTTGATTCAAGAATCTGAAAAAAACGCAGTGGAAGAGGATGGGAAGCCAAGACTTGTCCAGTCCCCAGCCACTTCATCTCCTGATCTGATGGAGTTTGAACGGTAGGAGTATAAGTGTGTAGTATTTTAGTCACTGCATATCATGTAGCTTTCCTGGGGTCTGACTTTGGTTCCCAGGATCCCCAGACCAGCAGAGACATCAATGTCAGCCCCTGTTGGTGGGGAAACTGATCATCCTCCATGACTCTCAATTGATTCCCTCACTCCTGGCTGGCACTAGGAGCCTGAATACTGGCATGTCCAGGCCTCCTTGACCACAGGGCATCTTCCTGCTTCACAAGCCTTTGAAAATCTCTGAGGGTTCCCCATCCGCAGGAAAGAGATGCAGTGTTCTTTCAAGTACTGTATGTCAGTGTTCTAACATGAAGCATGAGGGTTAATATCCCTTCTAAAATGTTATAATTAATTATGGTAATTCTGGGTATTCTTGTTATCCATATAAGTGTCTGTTCTTTTCTGAATCTTTAACCTTCTGCAGTCTGCTCTCACTGTCATGTTGTACTGGCTTTTTATAAAGTTTCCTGTTGTTGCTGATAATGGTTTTCTAAAAATGGGAATGCAGTTGTGGCAGCAGGTGGCACAAGTCGTCTGCTTTCATTCTACAGTATTATCCTTTACTCCTTCTGTAAGAATCAGAAAAAAAACCAGTGCTTGTAGGCAGGTAGTGTGTAGAGTACCTTGAAATATGCTAGGTTTCAGAGTAACAGCCGTGTTAGTCTGTATTCGCAAAAAGAAAAGGAGGACTTGTGGCACCTTAGAGACTAACCAATTTATTAGAGCATAAGCTTTCGTGAGCTACAGCTCACTTCTTCAGATGCATATCGTGAAATATGCTGTTTAAAGATTTTTGTGGTATAGTGTCATTCGCTCCTCATGGGTTCCCCTTTCCCCTCTCTCACTGACACATGCAGAGCAAGACCTTTGCAGCTGTATGTAGGATCTGTGGCATTTACCTTGAAGTTTCATGGCAGATTACAACTGCTGTATATTGAATCCTTCTCATGGGATCTGTCCTGTCTGACACAACCCAGCAGTGATCTGTCCAGTAGGAACAACTTCACCCCTTTAGTAACATGGGATACTGTAGCCATGTTTTCCACCCAACACCCGGAATCGCAGCCTTTTTGTATAACTGTTTGTGTCCATCATCTAAGTCAGCTAAACTGGTCATCGTGGGCTGGTAGCGGCACAAAGTACTATCCCCTCCAAAATGCTATCAATTCTTGCCAGCCTCGAAAGAGATTGGAGGTCCAGGATTCACACTTAGGTTTTTAACACAGCTGCCTGATCCTAGTTCATCCACTCATAAGAATCTACACCAGCCATTCCTTACCAATCAGGATCATTCTGTTAGGCACTGGACAAAGGTATAGTGAGGGACACAGTTCCTTCCACTTAAATCACACATAATAGGCAAAGGGTAGATGGGAAACAGAGGCGCAGAACAGTACTATTCAGCAGGCTTCCATGCCATTTAAACCCCAGCAGCAGCTACTTTTAAGTGCTTTGGATCAAATATCCCTGTGTAAATTGTGCATATAAAATTAAAAAAAACACTTGACACATATTACAGTATTATAAGGGGGTCTGGATGGTTTGATGTCTGTGGTTGTTTGAGCAGAGATGATGTGATTTAGTGGGTAGGGACCTGTAGTGGGAATCAGAAGACCTGGATTAGATTCCTAGTTCTGCCACTGATCTGTGTGACCTTGGGTGAGTCACTTCACCTCTCTCTGCATCTGTCTCCCTGGCCACCATTCACCTACCTCATCTATTTAGACCAGAGGTTCTCAGACTTCATTGTACCGTGACCCCCTTCTAACAGCAAAAATTACTATGTGACCCCAGGAGGGGGAACTGAAGACCGAGCCCGACCGAGCCCTGCCACCCTAGGCAGGGCAGGGGAGGGCAAAGCTGAAGCCCAAGGGCTTCTGCCCTGGATGTGGGGGCATGTAACCTTAGCACTGAGCAATGGGGCTTGGGCTTCAGACTTGCTGGGGCCCAGACCCAACACCAGCCTTGGTGACCCCATTAAAATGGGGTCGCAACCCACTTTGGGGTCCTGACCCACAGTTTGAGAACCCCTGATTTAGGCTAATGTTTTTGATGCAAAGGCTGTCTCATTGAGGGTGTGGATGCATACATATATGTTATCAGTGCCTAGCACAATTAGACTTTAATGGGGCCTCCCGTTACTACTGTCAGGAACCAGGTTGTGGGCAGTCACACCTAGCAATTGGAGCAGGAGTCAGGAGCTGGGAAACAGAACCATGGGCCAGAACCAGAGTCAGAAACTGGATGCCCGAGCCAAGGGTCGAACCAGCGTCAGAGCCAGGAATCAGAGCAGAGCACCAGAACCAGGGTATCTGGAGTCAGAGAAGGCAGGAGCAAGGCTGGGACAGGGCGAGGAAACAGGGCCCAGGAACAAGGCAAGGATGCAGGAACAAGGCAGGGTCTGTCTCAGCAGCAGGTCAGGGATCTACCTTGTTTCACAGACAGGTTTCTGGAACTCCCTCCATGCTTAAATAGTGTGTCTGAACCAATCAGATGTTACAGGGGGTGCTGCCAATCGAGTTTCCATAGGCGGCGCTTCCCGTGGTGCCTAGTCTCCCAGGATTTGCAACTCATTGATCATGGCTCTGCCATGGCTTCTGGGGGGTGGAATGAAAGCACTGGTCATTGGGTGCCCTCCAGACCTGTATTCTAGCTCACTGGATCCTTATATCACTCCCCCGACCCTTTAAGGATGCTCCTGGAGCATTGTTGGGCCAGGCTTGTCTGCATAGGTGCCGACTCCGTGGATGCTGCGGGGCTGGAGCACCCAAAGGGAAAAATTATTGGGTGCTCTGCACCCACCGGCAATGAAGTTGCCTCCACCTCCTCCTTGCCTCCTCCCTCCCCAAGCGTGCTGCGTCCCCACTCCTCCCCCTCCCAGCGCTTCCTGTCCTCCGCCTAACAACTGTTTGGCCGCGCTTAGGACTTTCCAGGAGGGAGGCGGGAAGAAGTGGGGATGTGGCACGCTCTGGGGAGGAGACGGTAAAGAAGCAGGGCAGGGGTGGGGACTTGGGAGAACGGGGTAGAATTGGGGCAGGGGAGGTGAGCACCCATGTGGCAGAGGGGAAGTCAGCACCTGTGCTTGTCTGGGTTAGGGTGACCAGATGTCCTGATTTTACAGGGACAGTCCCGATTTTGGGGTCTGTTTCTTATACAGGCTCCTATTACCTCCCACCCCCATCCCGATTTTTCACATTTGTTGTCTGGTCACCCTAGTCTGGGTGGTCCCTGTGAAAGCTCTGTCCAGGTTCAGGTGTGTGAACATTACTAGCAGATTCCCAGACCTGCTTCTTGTGGCCACAGCCTCCCCAATCTTTGAGGTACCATAGCCTGCTCTGTTGCAATTTAGCATCCAATATGGCATGGACTTCATATCATTTGTGGTCTTGAGCTGTTTAGAGGTGTGCTGGGCCTTGAGTGACCAGACAAGTTTGGCGGTTTTGCAGAGGCCGGCTGGCATGCGGGCTATTCGCCCCAAGAAATATGGCATAAAATGCTGATAAAAATTTGCAAAACATAGGAAGCACTGCACCGTCTGAGTATTCCAGGGTACTGCCCAGTTGCAAATGATTTCCACCTTTTTTGGGGTCCACCCTAATGCCTTCTGGGGAGAGGATGTACCCTGAAAACTCTGTGGCAGTTTGGAGAAATATACCATTCTCTAATTTTGTATGTAGGCTGTGCTGTTGCAGCCTCTTCAGTACATACTTGACAGGGCATTTGTGCTGTTCATGGTTTTCTGAAAAAGGCAAGTATGTCACTGAGGTAGATGACAACATCCTGGTCCAGAATGTCCCTAAACACATCATTAACAAAGGTGTAAAGGTCGCGGGGGCATTAGGCAGTAAAACAGCATCACCAAATATTCAAAATTCAGGTCCAGAAGAGTGCGCTTATCCCCCGTCCCGATACACGCAAGGTTGTAGGCCCCACCCCTGCAGGTTCAGTTTGGTGAATAGCTGCATGGATCACACACAATCCAATAGATCTGACATTAGGGAAAGGACATAACAGTTCTGGATCGTTATCTGGTTCAATGCACAGTGTCTGCCGTCAGCCCTCAAAAGTGTGTGGCATATGACGCGGCCAGCCCTTGTCCCTGGTGGAGGTTCCACAGGGCAGCTCCCAAAGGTGTAGTCCTGATTATTTAAGTGCAGGTACTCTGCCTTCCTCTAGCCCCCCGCTCGCATGATTTCTCTTGCCATTTTCTGTATAAAATGGCATCCTGCATGCAGCATGACCTCGCACATACAGAGCATATGACATTAGAAGTGCAGAAACACTGTTCCTGCAGGTTCGCACCCCACTACTTTACTGGCAGCTTCAGCTGACCATGTGTGACCATTGAAAATTGCAGAAAAAAGCCCCCAAAAAGGTGTTCCAGCCCATCAGTGTTGGGCTACTTTGCTCAACCAAGGGAGAGGTCTGGTCCAGTGCTTCGCCAGGCAACAAATTGAGTAGGTCCAGGGATGGAGCATAAGAAGTAGATGGCCCTGTTTAAGGGGTCTCCTGAATTTTTGGCACTTTCCATCCAGGCATTCAGGTAGGGGCACCACAGGACCGTGTTCAGATGGAGGGGCCACCATTCGTGCCCAGAGTGCAGCATTCTCCTCTTGCAAGTGGGCCACTTGTTTGCGGAGGGCTTGGTTTTCTGTCAAAAGTGGCATCATCCAAGCCCACAGAGCATGGGCCTTGGTCTGGAGATGGGTGACCCACTTCTGCAGATCTGGTGCCCCCTACGGTATGCTAGGCCAATGGTTCTCAACCAGAGAGCAGGTTTGTGGGGGGGGCTGCCAAGCGGGGCTGGCATAGACTTGCTGGGGCCCAGGGCAGAAAGCCGAAGCCCCACCGCATGGGGCTGAAGTCTGAGGCTCCAAGCTCCACTACCCAGGGCTGAAGCCAAAACCTGAGCAACTTAGCTTCGCAGGGGCCACTGTGGCATGGGGCCCCAGGTAACCGCCGTGCTTGCTATCCCCTAACGCTGGCCCTGGCTTTAACCGCCCTGCTTGCTATCCCCTAACACTGGCCCTGGCTTTTATATGCAGAAAAAAGTTGTTGTGGCACAGGGGGTGTGTGGAGTTTTATAGCATGTTGGGGGGGGCCTCAAAAAGAAGAAGGTTCAGAACCCCTGTGCTAGGCAACTGGAGACCTGCCCTCTCCTGGTTGTTAATGGGGCAGTCGTCCACAGAGGGGTCAGAGGTAATCTGTGCAATCTGTCAGGAACCAGGATGTGGGCCTTCGAGCCTAGGGGTCAGAGCATGAGTAAGGAAACTAAACCAAGGGTCAGAGCCAGGAATCAGAGCCGAGAATCAGAACAAGGTATCTGGAGTCAGGGCAGACAGGAGCAGAGCTGGGTCCAAGGCAGAAGCAGAGCTGGGACAGGGCAAGGACACCAGAACAAGGCAGGAGCTGTCTCAGCAGAAGATCAGATCTGCCTTGTTACACAAATGGCTTCCTGGAACTTTCTTCATGCTTAAATAGGAAGCATGCTTGGCCAGTCAGAGGTCACAAGGGATGCCGCCAATTGGGTCTTCCATGGGTGGCACTTTCAGTGGTGTCTCGTCTCCCAGGGTTTACAGTGCATTGACCACAGTTCTGCCAGGTGGTGGCACAGAAGTGTTGGTCACCTAAAGACTTGGGTTCTAGCCCACTGGATTCTTATAACTATTGCAATACATAATAATAATATAGTCTTTTCCTCCTTTAACCCTCATTCAAATTCAGCTCAGGTGAATAGTCACTGAAAGTTGCTACCTCTTGGTTTGGTTAAAGAACACCTGTTTGGGAGCTATTATACCCGTCAGTCTCCAAGGCTGGCAAACCAGCATTTTCTAAGAGCATAACAAATTATGTGAAAAGACCCCAAAATTATAAAGCCACTACAAGTACTGCTACCTCCAGGAACAGTGGAACAACCTCAGACAGTTGAACGACTGAACGCTGCTGGTCTCAGGTCTTACCCAGCAAATCCTAGTTTCCCCCCGTCCCACCAACCTCCAGTCCCAGTTCCCTCTCCCATGCTCTTTGTCCCAGTGTTCTCCTCCTGCTCCTCCCACATGTCCAGCTGTTGTCCCCTCTGCATGGGAATAAAGTTGTTTCCTCCTACACACTGCTTAAGCCATCAGTGAGCACACAAGAGAGACAGGCTTCCTGCTCTCAGTTCTAGTGCCCAGACTTGGACACAGCAGAACCTGCAGCAGCCCACAGCTGCAATAGCAGGGAAAATCCTGCTCAACCATAGGCTGGAGCATGCCCAGTGTGGATGGTATCTTCAGAGAAGTTAGCTGCTAACATATAATTCCCTACTGAGACTCATAACTTAGCCAGATTTGGGCATATTTTCATGGAAATGGCAAAGGCCAGACCTTGCCAAATTTCACGCCTCTGCTCCAAAGCACAAAGGGACTAGAGTCTTTCAAAGAAAAACGTTGCCAGAATTTTTTAACATGGCCAAAACAATGTATTTTTCCCTAGCCTTGTTCTCAGAAACAACTGATTGTTTTGACTGAAATTTTCCAAAACAATTCAGCCTGAAGCAAACACGCAGCATGGAAAATTTTAGCCCAGTTCAAGTTTGGGAAATTCAGCAGCAGCTGAAAACAGAGTCTTATAATAGTGAATATTGGGCAACCTTAATAACAAGTTTCAGAGTAGCAGCCGTGTTAGTCTTTATTCGCAAAAAGAAAACAAGTACCTGTGGCACAATAACAAGAGGTGCTTCCAGCCCCACCTGTGTTAACAATAGTAATTATGTAAGGTCCCACTGAGTCAGCAGCATTGGTTGGAATAGAATCTGAGACTTATTACCCAATCGCTTGCTGGTCTAACCGCTACGCTGCTCCACCGTAAGCTGTTTTTAAGAGATGCCTCCCTTCCTCTTGTTACAGGTACCTGTATTTTTATAAACAGACCGTGGACCTGCTGGTTGAGAATGGGATTGTGTGCACTGAAGAGGTCACTCTTCCTGTGGTCTCCACCGCTGTTTCCCACCTATGGCAGAATCTGCCAGAGGAAAGGAGAGACAGTGTCTTGCAGTACTGTAGTCAGAGACAAAATATACTCCCAGATCCCAAGGCAGCCTGCACTGGAGGTAGTGTGAGGAACAGCAGAGCTAATAGTCAGGAGCCCAGTGGTTCATTGGTATCCACGCCAGAGGAGGTAGGTGGCAATTATTACTCTGCTTCCAGCTTCAGAAGTTCCAAACCACGGAAAAGTTGCTAGCTACACTAAGAGTGTGCAACTCTTAAAGGGTAACACACGTCACTTTACTGACACCTTCCCATAAGCACAATAGTACCCAAGTGAATATCATTAACAGCATGGCAGTAAATGTTTACATTGAATCTTTCTTACTCCTTAGCAGATCCCAAACATTGCTCTACTGTGGCTGCCAGTTTTGCAGTTTTGCTAAGGTATCCCTAAGTACCCTGGGCTTTTAATGGCAGTAGTACTGCTGATCTGCACTGAAGTGAGGACTCTGTCTGTAGGAAATGGTTAAGTTTGCTCCAGCTTATGAGAGAGGGAGAGGGAGAGGGGCATCACAGTTCAGGGCAATTGCACCCATATTCCCCCTCTGTAGTGTAACAAGGGCACACGCTCATGGGCAGCACATGAACCAACCATTGCGGGAGGCTAGCCCCTGGCCCTGCCCCTTCTGCCTGAGGCCCCACTTCTCCCTCACCGGAGCCAGAGCTCCCCCACCATGGCCATTGGCCCTTCCACCCCAGCCCTGGGCCACCCAAGCAGCCCCGGAGCAGGGTGGCACGGCCCCAGTGCCAGAGCACCGGGCGGACAGTGCAGCCCCTGCGCCCCCAATCCCAGTGCCACAGCCCTAGAGCACCAGGCAGCATGAACATCGGCCCCAGTCACAGGCCGCCCTAGCCCCAGGTCGGGGGAAGAGCAGGAAGCCAGAGGCGGTATAGGGGTGGAGTGTGGGCGGGGCCACACCAGGCTGTTTGGGAAAACTTAGCCCTGGCCTGTGATACCCGCCGCCCATGCATGCCCTGCAGGCTCCCTGCTTCTCAGGCGTCACCTCTCTTGGGTGAAGACCCACGTCTCTCTCCCTTCTGACTGGGGGTTTTCCATGCTGCACAGTCCCCAGCCTGCACTGTGTGACTCCCACCAAGCCAGACTAACTAAAAACAGGCCATCACCAGTGCTTTGCTTTCTCTTCAGAGGCTATAAACAGACTAATGTCCCACTGTAATAAGTTACCACACACCTCTTTCTCAGCAAAAGTTCCTATATGCATACTACAAGCTTACTAGTCTTGTGGGGTCTCAGTAGGCCAAAGTCCTTCCAGCCGTTCCCAGGAAGGATTGGGGACGCCCTTGGACGGAAGATCCTGTCTATTTGCTGGATCAGAAAGCAGGCTGAATCAGTTTAAACTCGGGCCATATGTCCAAAAGTCCATCCTTTGTTGGAGAATCCAGTCTTAACCAGTGTATGTGGCCCTCTCTGGTGGTGGGACTTCTCAAGAGATGTTATAGCCTGAGTGAATTTGCCTAATCACCCCCACTGTTCTTAGTTCCTGAAGGGCTGTGGTCACCATCCCCCATGGAATTACATACAATCTCTGGCCCATAATGATACATAAAATTAATCCCAAAGATATTGCGTCAAATAGCCATATCTATCAGGGGGCATAAGGATAAAGATGACATACGCCTACCTTCGCCTCACAAGTGCTGCTTGGAACACAGCTGTGCTGGACCCAAGGATCAGCTCCCAGATCTTAAGGGTTTTCTTTATAATAGCGTTTTATAACAGAGGGTAATAAAACTGAACTTAACTTTCATACGCCAGCTTCCTCACTCCAGTGATAGTCAATTGTGCAACTGAAACTGCGAGTCTAGTGACCACGTGATGGCTGGAATTTTTTAAAGAGAATAAGCAGAAGGTAACTGATTGTAAATATTTGTTGAAATGGTGTTTATTTGAGTGCTCAGCTGCTCAAAGAAAGGTTGGATACTTTTTTAATGGTATTTTAGTAGTATTTACCTTTAATGCATAAGTGCATTGCAGCAATAAGTCCTCTCAACTGGAAGGAAGTTAGGCCATTCATGTAACTGACCTACTTACAAAATGGTATTGGAGGGTTACATGTACACCAGGAGTAACAACCAACATAGCAGGGTGGATGGATGAGCTCACTGAATTCTACAGTGCAGTGTTGGAATTTAGAGCAACCCAGGCTTCATTGCAAGCTGGAGCACACAGCTGCATGAGCTTGTGTGGGCACTGGCTGATACAGCTGAGATCTTTGGCTGAGCACATCAGTAACAGCTAGCAAAATAGTCTGGGAAGCACTTGGATAATCCCTGCTTTTCATTGAGCGATTTGTAAACCATCGGCCTAAATCCAATTCCTGGAAACTGAGTCTCGATGGAACTGATGGACCTTTTGCCCCATTGTGTAGTAATTAAAGTAATTTATTTCTGCCTTTACAGTATACTGTTGGTCCAGTCTAGAAAATAAGCACACTGTCTAAGGAGAAGAAAGACTTAATTATCGAAAACTGTCATAGACTGGATAACATTGTGCAGGGGGTCTGATAGTTTTGACATCTAAAATATTTTCTTTGGTAGATATTATTTGAAGATGCATTTGATGTTGCTGCTGGTTTCCTTGACAGAAATGAGACTCAACAAGCAATGTCCAGTCCAGGGTAATTATAAACACACCCAGTTTGCTAGCCAGCATCCTCGTCCTTTGATGCACATTAATAAGGCAGCTTCCATATTTATGTCCTCCTCCCTTAGGTCTGTTAAAGACAACTGCTTGCAGCAAATTGGTAAGCTTGTAATTAATAGACATTTTACATTAGAATGGAAAGTACCCTCTGTGTTAATCTCAAGAATGCCCAATTAGTACTAGATATGGGATCTTTTTGATTTTCTTCGTCAGCATGTGTAGTCTTCTCCACTGTCGTAATGTAGGATTCCTAAAGCTGTCTGTTGTTCCCCTCACAAGATGTAAAGAGTCCAGGAGGTGTCCTCTGGATAAGTTAGCTAATTTTGAACAGTGTTCTCCTTCAGTGGAACAAAAAAAGTCTTTTTAGTAGGACTGTTAATTAATCGCAGTTAAGTCATGTGATTAACTCAAAAAAATTAATCACAATTTAAAAAATTAATTGCAATTAATCGCAGTTTTAATCGCACTGTTAAACAATAGAATACTAATTGATATTTATTAAATATTTGGGATTTTATACATTGTCATATATATTGTATTCTGTGTTGTAATTGAAATCAAACTGTATATTATTACAAATATTTGCACTGTAAAAATGATAAAATAAATAGTATTTTTCAATTCACCTCATGCAAGTACGGTAGTGTAATCTTTGTCATGAAAGTGCAACGTACAAATATAGATATTTTATTATTACATAACCACTCAAAAACAAAATAATATAAAACTTCAGAGCCTACAAGTTTATTCAGTCCTACTTCTTGTTCAGCCAATCGCTCAGACAAACAAGTTTGTTTACATTTACAGGAGATAATGCTGCTCTCTTCTTATTTACAATGTCACCAGAAAGTGAGAACAGGTATTTGCATGGTACTTTTGTAGCTGGAATTGCAAGGTATTTATGTGCCAGATATGCTAAACATTCGTATGCCCCTTCATGCTTCGACCACCATTCCACAGGACATGCTTCCATGCTGATGACGCTTGTTAAAGAAAGAATGTGTTAATTAAATTTGTGACTGAACTCCTTGTGGGAGAATTGTATGTCCCCTGCTCTGTTTTACCTGCATTCTGCCATATATTTCATGTTATAGCAGTCTCGGATGATGACCCAGCACATCTTCATTTTAAGAACACTTTCACTGCAGATTTCACAAAACGCAAAGAAGGTACTAATGTGAGATTTCCAAAGATAGCTACAGCACTTGAGCCAAGGTTTAGGAATCTGAAGTTCCTTCCAAAATCTGAGAGGGACGAGCTGTGGAGTATGCTTTCAGAAGTTTTAAAAGAGCAACACTCCAGTGCGGAAACTACGGAACCCGAACCACCAAAAAAGAAAATCAACCTTCTGCTGGTGGGATCTGACTCAGATAATGAAAATGAACATGCGTCAGTCCGCACTGCTTTGGATTGTTATCGAGTAGAACCTGTCATCAGCATAGATGCATGTCCCCTGGAATGGTGGTTGAAGCATGAAGGGACATACTACTTTTTAGCACATCTGGCATGTAAATATCTTGCGACGCCAGCTACAACAGTGCTATGAGAATGCCTGTTCTCACTTCCAGGTGACATTGTAAACAAGAAGCGGGCAGCATTATTTCCTGCAAATGTATACAAACTTGTTTATCTGTGCGATTGGCTGAACAAGAAGCAGGACTGAGTGGACTTGCAGGCTTTAAAATTTTACATTGTTTTATTTCTGAATGCAATTTTTTTCTACTTAATTCTACATTTGTAAGTTCGACTTTCACGATAAAGTGATTGCACTACAGTACTTGTATTAGGTGAATTGAAAAATACAATTTATTTTGTTTTTTTACAGTGCAAATACTTGTAATAAAAATAAATATAAATTGAGCACTATACTTTGTATTCTGTGTTGTAATTGAAATCAAAATATTTGAAAATGTAGAAAATATCCACAAATATTTTAATAAATGGTATTCTATTATTTAACAGTGTGATTAATCACGATTAATTTTTTTAATTGCTTGACAACCCTACTTTTTAGACTAGTCTCCTTCACCCTTTTTTAGTATTCTAATACAATAACAAATACCTTACACAGCAGAAATGTAGTTTGACCTGAATAGTAACGTCAGAGAAAGGAAAGATCTATTACATCAAGTCCTTCCCTGTGCAAGGGCTATGTGTAGTCCATCAAGAGAGGCTGAGATCATGTCATCACTCTTGATCTCAGCCAGTAGCCCTAGCAAGGGCAAGGATTGTGTTTCTTAATAGAAAATCTGTGTGGTGACTCAGCTCTGAAGTACTTTCGCTGCAAGTTTTGTCTTGGGTGGGATTTTCTCTCCCTGCAAGTTGTAAGTTTAGGAAATGGTAATTGTCCAGAAGTTTAAGAAGGTCCTTTAACATGTGAGGTGTGATCTGCACTTAAACCAAGACTCCACTTCACACTGCTTGAGCAGTGTAAATGAGAATCAGTCCTTTTAGATTGTTAACCAAAACACACTCAAATATATAATAAAACTGAATTAAATGTGTACCAGTTAAACAACAAGTGATGTTTTTTAAAAAAATTAGGGGAAGCATTCAGGCACACTGAGTTAGTGCCCCATGTGCACATGTCCCTAGCCAGCTCCTGCTTTAGAACAATTGGGTCTTTTTTTTGTCAGCCTGTGGTTTCAAGCAACTCAGGCCGAGAATAAAAAAGATTTGCTATGTGCATTGGCAGAGCTCTGTGGGAGCTCAGGAGAAGATGCAAGGCTGGAAGTCAGGCTCAAGATTAGTTGTGCAGCATATGGCCACAGTGTGGCTGTTGATAGTTGATATTCTCAGTCAACTTCTATGACAACATAAAGCTGTCTAATTCACTCAAAATGTAACATAAAAAATAAAAGGCCTTAATTTGAACAAGGTGATGCTATAAAACATTCAGGCTGCCAGATAAATATGACTGTTACTTTGTATTATAATTAGCATACATTTTTCTGCTGGAATAATATGATCACATCTACCACATACCTGTATCTCTGAATTTCTTTGCTTTGATAATTGTTTCGTGTATCACCTTTCTATATTTGTATAATTTATTGTGTAATGATATCCCCATTGTTCAGTTGTTTGCTTTTATTTTATTAATCCTGAAAATAATTAAGGTTTGTAAATAAATAAAAAGGAAAAGAAGTGAGCAGGAGGAGACAGGAGACTGGAAATTAAGTATAATTTCTGTTTCAATTTTCAGCTCAATGTTCGCAGGCTGCACCTCAGAAAATCCAGAGGATAACCACCGGCTCTACTTGCAGATCACTGGTTTCTTAAAGGGTCTTTTCTTTGCTAACACACAGTTTCTCCAGGTAGGCCTTGCCAAAGTGTTTGTTACAGATGAGGCAGTGTATTCCTCTGAATAGCAGATTGGGATTTCCATTTGATGTGCCTTTGCTCATGATCCTCAGGATCATCCAAACTGGAATCTTAGGCTTAATTATTTTCTTAATTCCTTCCATTCCAAAGATTAATCGACTCACCATTTAGGGGGCAAGGTTCAGTTGTTTTATTTTAGATGCTACAAAAGACATGAGGGCCAAATTTAACTCTTGAATAACTTCACTGATATCATTGGAGCTGGCTGGCCCAGTGGACAGAAAGTCATTCAGATTGCAGGTTGTTTCCTCCCCCTCTCATCCCCCTACTAGACAGGGAGATTGGGTCAGCCTCTGAGCTGCAGAGCTTGCATGGGATGTGGGGGCATCCCTAAGTAAATCCTGCTTGTGATCAACATCAGCCCTGCCTCTCTGATAGTTGCTGTTACTTCTGCTTCCTAATTTCTGTCACTTGATCATCCGTGATATAAGAGATGAGGAAGGAGGGGGAAAGAAGAAATAGCTGCAACCAAAATACATATTTTCTTTATTGCATGTAGCTTGTGGGGGAGTAAAGATGCATAGCATTTATGTCTGTCTGCATTAGGTAGTCACAATGTGCTCTCCCTTTCCTTTCTTCAAAACAGTGCTATTAGAGCGTGAGTGATTTTTGTCATGAGTCTATCTCACTACACCCAGACTGGGGAGGGTGGGAAGAGGTGGTGTGACATTTAGGTCATGAAGAGACAAGCAGAGGGAATAAGAAATGGAGTTAGAGTGTGAAAGACAAAAAGTTTTGTAGCATCAGAGGAAGCTATGGATTAACCTGTAGGTGGTTGGCTGATGTTCTTCATAATTCAGATGGCATAGCCCTCAAGATAAAACCAATGTGCCATGCACTTTCATTCCTCAGGAATACCAGGTTGTCAGTTGACAGATAATTAGAAGGGAATCTAAAGAGAAATCACATAATAATGGATATAAACAGGCAAATTACCCGTGGTATTGGATTTAATGTAGATGATAGCAGCACAGTACACCTGGGGAATAATACTACGAGGCAAAATACAACCTTCAAGATTCTTGGTTTGAGAGCAAAGATGCAGCTCCACATTCCAGTAGCCACAGACTCTCCATTCTGCCCCAAGCACAGTAGCTCCTGCAGGCTCTCTGTTAGCTCAGGAAATAGGGCAATGCTGATGGCATAAAACGCCCAGAACAGATTAACTAGTGTCTTTAAGGTTCATGCATATGACAAAGGTGGGGTGGCAGATTTAACTGTAATCAGGATGCACAATGTGTAGCTGGTTGAATAATAAAATACAGCTCATGATCACCTTTCCCTCTAACTGTGGGACAAGAACAATACTGATCAGCTGATGGGTTTTTAGCTGGCCAGTACAAACTAATTAGTGCTGCTTCCACTGCTTTCTCAAACAATTTACAAATCAAATAATTTATGACTGTGACTGTTTATACACACATCAAATGCAGCTGCTGTGGACAAGTTTCTGGTCAGGTTCTCAGTGCTGCTAAGGCACCCCACCTGAAAAAATACTTGTGAGAGAACCAGGCAGAAGAATGAAAAGAACTATGTCCACCACAGTGGAGAATGGGAGGCCTAAAACTGAGAATGTTTAGATTATATGGACGGAAAATATTTCTAACAGGGAGATCAGTTATGCAATTATATAACTTGTCCAGGGTTGCTGGTTTGAGGCCTTGTTGTAAGTGTTGCTCAACTGCAGATAAGATAAAACATTACTTTAGTTCTAGGGTAGAATTTTCAAAACTGTGTTAAGTGAAAGTCAGTGGGTGTTAGGTCCCTAACCTGCTTAGGTGCTTTTGTAAATTCACTAGAAAGCTATCTAGGTGCCTAGGTATGTTTGAACATCTAGCCCTTAGGCGCCTAAGTCACATTGAAAGTAAATGGGACTTAGGGTATGTCTACGCTACGGAATAAGGTCGAATTTATAGAAGTCGTTTTTTTAGAAATCGGTTTTATATATTCGAGTGTGTGTCCCCACAGAAAATGCTCTAAGTGCATTAAGTGCATTATCTCGGCGGAGCGCTTCCACAGTACCGAGGCTAGAGTCGACTTCCGGAGCGTTGCACTGTGGGTAGCTATCCCACAGTTCCCGCAGTCTCCGCTGCCCATTGGAATTCTGGGTTGAGATCCCAATGGCTGACGGGGCTAAAACATTGTCGCAGGTGGTTCTGGGTACATATCGTCAGGCCCCCGTTCCCTCCCTCCCTCCCTCCGTGAAAGCAAGGGCAGACAATCATTTCGTGCCTTTTTTCCTGAGTTACCTGTGCAGACACCATACCACTGCAAGCATGGAACCCGCTCAGGTAACCGTCACCCGATGTGTCCTGGGTGCTGGCAGACGCGGTACGGCATTGCTACACAGTAGCAGCAACCCCTTGCCTTGTGGCAGCAGACGGTACAGTACGACTGGTAGCCGTCATCGTCATGTACGAGGTGCTCCTGGTCGCCTCTGTGAGGTCGATCAGGAGGGCCTAGGCAGACATGGGCGCAGGGACTAAATTTGGAGTGACTTGACCAGGTCATTCGCTTTAGTCCTGCAGTCAGTCCTATTGAACCGTCTTATGGTGAGCGGGCAGGCGATACGGACTGCTAGCAGTCGTACTGTACCATCTTCTGCCGAGCAGCCATGAGATGTGGATGGCTTGCAGTCCTTCTGCACCGTCTGCTGCCAGCCAAAGATGTAAAAGATAGATGGAGTGGATCAAAACAAGAAATAGACCAGATTTGTTTTGTACTCATTTGTTTCCCCCCCTCCCCTGTCTAGGGGACTCATTCTTCTAGATCACACTGCAGTCTCTCACAGAGAAGGTGCAGCGAGGTAAATCTAGCCATGTATCAATCAGAGGCCAGGCTAACCTTCTTGTTCCAATAAGGACAATAACTTAGGTGCACCATTTCTTATTGGAACCATCCGTGAAGTCCTGCCTGAAATACTTCTTGATGTAAAGCCACCCCCTTTGTTGATTTTGGCTCCCTGAAGCCAACCCTGTAAGCCGTGTCGTCAGTCGCCCCTCCCTCCGTCAGAGCAACGGCAGACAATCGTTCCGCGCCTTTTTTCTGTGCGGACGCCATACCAAGGCAAGCATGGAGGCCGCTCAGCTCACTTTGGCAATTAGGAGCACATTAAACACCACACGCATTATCCAGCAGTATATGCAGCACCAGAACCTGGCAAAGCGATACCGGGCGAGGAGGCAATGTCAGTGCGGTCACGTGAGTGATCAGGACATGGACACAGATTTCTCTGAAAGCATGGGCCCTGCCAATGCATGCATCATGGTGCTAATGTGGCAGGTTCATGCTGTGGAACGCCGATTCTGGGCTCGGGAAACAAGCACAGACTGGTGGGACCGCATAGTGTTGCAGGTCTGGGACGATTCCCAGTGGCTGCGAAACTTTCGCATGCGTAAGGGCACTTTCATGGAACTTTGTGACTTGCTTTCCCCTGCCCTGAAGCGTATGAATACCAAGATGAGAGCAGCCCTCACAGTTGAGAAGCGAGTGGCGATAGCCCTGTGGAAGCTGACAACGCCAGACAGCTACCGGTCAGTTGGGAATCAATTTGGAGTGGGCAAATCTACTGTTGGGGCTGCTGTGATGCAAGTAGCCCACGCAATCAAAGATCTACTGATATCAAGGGTAGTGACCCTGGGAAATGTGCAGGTCATAGTGGATGGCTTTGCTGCAGTGGGATTCCCTAACTGTGGTGGGGCTATAGACGGAACCCATATCCCTATCTTGGCACCGGAGCACCAAGCCGCCGAGTACATAAACCGCAAGGGGTACTTTTCGATACTGCTGCAAGCTCTGGTGGATCACAAGGGACGTTTCACCAACATCAACGTGGGATGGCCGGGAAAGGTGCATGATGCTCGCATCTTCAGGAACTCTGGTCTGTTTCAAAAGCTGCAGGAAGGGACTTTATTCCCAGACCAGAAAATAACTGTTGGGGATGTTGAAATGCCTATATGTATCCTTGGGGACCCAGCCTACCCCTTAATGCCATGGCTCATGAAGCCGTACACAGGCAGCCTGGACAGTAGTCAGGAGCTGTTCAACTACAGGCTGAGCAAGTGCAGAATGGTGGTAGAATGTGCATTTGGACGTTTAAAGGCGCGCTGGCGCAGTTTACTGACTCGCTTAGACCTCAGTGAAACCAATATTCCCACTGTTATTACTGCTTGCTGTGTGCTCCACAATATCTGTGAGAGTAAGGGGGAGACGTTTATGGCGGGGTGGGAGGTTGAGGCAAATCGCCTAGCTGCTGGTTACACGCAGCCAGACACCAGGGCTGTTAGAAGAGCACAGGAGGGCGCGGTACGCATCAGAGAAGCTTTGAAAACCAGTTTCATGACTGGCCAGGCTATGGTGTGAAAGTTCTGTTTGTTTCTCCTTGATGAAACCCCGCCGCCCCTTGGTTCACTCTACTTCCCTGTAAGCTAACCACCCTCCCCTCCTCCCTTCAATCACCGCTTGCAGAGGCAATAAAGTCATTGTTGCTTCACATTCATGCATTCTTTATTCATTCATCACACAAATAGGGGGATGACTAACCAAGGTAGCCCAGGAGGGGTGGTGGAGGAGGGAAGGAAAATGCCAAACAGCACTTTAAGCACAGCACTTTAAAAGTTTACAACTTTAAAATTTATTGAATGACAGCCTTCTTTTTTTGGAGCAATCCTCTGTGGTGGAGTGGCTGGTTGGCCGGAGGCCCCCCCACCGCGTTCTTGGGCGTCCGGGTGTGGAGGCTATGGAACTTGGGGAGGAGGGCGGTTGGTTACAGAGGGGCAGCAGTGGCAGTCTGTGCTCCAGCTGCCTTTGCTGCAGCTCAACCATACACTGGAGCATACTGGTTTGGTCCTCCAGCAGCCTCAGCATTGAATCCTGCCTCCTCTCATCACGCTGCCGCCACATTTGAGCTTCAGCCCTATCTTCAGCCCGCCACTTACTCTCTTCAGCCCGCCACCTCTCCTCCCGGTCATTTTGTGCTTTCCTGCACTCTGACATTATTTGCCTCCACGCATTCGTCTGTGCTCTGTCAGTGTGGGAGGACAGCATGAGCTCAGAGAACATTTCATCACAAGTGCATTTTTTTTTCTTTCTAAGCTTCACTAGCCTCTGGGAAGGAGAAGATCCTGTGATCATTGAAACACATGCAGCTGGTGGAGAAAAAAAAAGGGACAGCGGCATTTAAAAAGACACATTTTATAAAACAGTGGCTACACTCTTTCAGGGTAAACCTTGCTGTTAACATTACATACATAGCACATGTGCTTTCGTTACAAGGTCGCATTTTGTCTCCTCCCACCGCGTGACTACCCCCTCAACCTTCCCCCCTCCCTGTGGCTAACAGCGGGGAACATTTCTGTTTAGCCACAGGCAAACAGTCCAGCAGGAATGGGCTCCTCTGAGTGTCCCCTGAAGAAAAGCACTCTATTTCAACCAGGTGACCATGAATTATATCTCACTCTCCTGAGGATAACACAGAGAGATAAAGAACGGATGTTGTTTGAATGCCAGCAAACATACACTGCAATGCTTTGTTGTACAATGATTCCCGAGTACGTGTTACTGGCCTGGAGTGGTAAAGTGTCCTACCATGAAGGACGCAATAAGGCTGCCCTCCCCAGAAACCTTTTGCAAAGGCTTTAGGACTACATCTAGGAGAACCGCAAATGCCAGGGCAAAGTAATCCTTTCACATGCTTGCTTTTAAACCATGTATAGTATTTTAAAAGCTACACTCACCAGAGGTCCCTTCTCCGCCTGCTGGGTCCAGGAGGCAGCCTTGGGTGGGTTCGGGGGGTACTGGCTCCAGGTCTAGGGTGAGAAACAGTTCCTGGCTGTCGGGAAAACCGGTTTCTCCGCTTGCTTGCTGTGAGCTATCTACAACCTCCTCCTCCTCCTCATCTTCTTCGTCCCCAAAACCTGCTTCCGTATTGCCTCCATCTCCATTGAAGGAGTCAAACAACACGGCTGGGGTAGTGGTGGCTGAACCCCCTAAAATGGCATGCAGCTCATCATAGAAGCGGCATGTTTGGGGCTCTGACCCAGAGCGGCTGTTCGCCTCTCTGGTTTTCTGGTAGGCTTGCCTCAGCTCCTTCAGTTTCACGCGGCACTGCTTCGGGTCCCTGTTATGGCCTCTGTCCTTCATGCCCTGGGAGATTTTTCACAAAGGTTTTGGCATTTTGAAAACTGGAACGGAGTTCTGATAGCACGGATTCCTCTCCCCAAACAGCGATCAGATCCCGTACCTCCCGTTCGGTCCATGCTGGAGCTCTTTTGCGATTCTGGGACTCCATCATGGTCACCTGTGCCGATGAGCTCTGCATGGTCACCTGCAGCTTGCCACGCTGGCCAAACAGGAAATGAGATTCAAAAGTTCGCGGTTCTTTTCCTGTCTACCTGGCCAGTGCATCTGAGTTGAGAGTGCTGTCCAGAGCGGTCAGAATGGAGCACTCTGGGATAGCTCCCGGAGGCCAATACCATCGAATTGTGTCCACAGTACCCCAAATTCGACCCGGCAACGTCGATTTAAGCGCTAATCCACTTGTCAGGGGTGGAGTAAGGAAATCGATTTTAAGACCCTTTAAGTCGAAATAAAGGGCTTCATTGTGTGGACGGGTGCAGGTTTACATCGATTTAAGGCTGCTAAATTCGACCTAAAGTCCTAGTGTAGACCAGGGCTTAGGAAGAGAAGTGCTTAAGTCACTTTTGAAAATAGGACTTAGGCTTCTAGATCACTAAGGTGCCTTTAAAAATATTAACTCCCCTCTTCCCCCAGTCTACAGAATCTTGCACTGGTGTGGAAGGTGGGACTAGATGAATTATGGGTGTGTCTAGACTGTCGTGTAAGCTCAGGCTCAAGCCATACTTCCCTTCTGTCTGCACAGAAGTGTGTCTGACCTCAGGCCAGCAAGCCCTCAGCATCCATGCCCTAAGATGGGCCTGAGTCCCATCCAAATTGCACCATTTTGCAGCGTGGATGCAGTTCGGGCACCAGTCTGCCAGACTCGCATCCTGAGAGTCCGCCAACGCGGTCCCACAATCCCTTGTTCCTAGCCTTTCTATCCCAAGACTAGCCAGTCAACGCCCAGGAAGCGGAAGCAGTTCCCTGGTTCAAGTTCAGCTGCTCAGCATTTAACCCTTCCATTTTATTCTGATTGCTGAAGTATAAAGGGAGTGAACCATCTCCTGCATAAGCTATGGCCACTGAACAGAAGTCCTTGTCAAACACACTGCTACCTGGTCATAGGCCCACAGTCAGCTTCTGGTAGAGCTGTGGTGTGAGGCAAGCAAGATGTTCCACTCCAGTAAGAATCCCAGAAATGATCATGTGTACCAAGAAATAAGCAGACAGTGGTGGAATTCAGCGGAGTGGTGACCATAAAGGGAGCAGATTAAACGGCTGATGAATGACTACCGGAAAGCCAGGGATCAGAATGCACACCTCTGGGAACTCCCCGTCATCCTGTCTCTTTAACAAGGACTTTGACTGGGTGCTGGGTACTGAACCCCCAGCAGTTCACAATAGCCTGGATGGCAGCCTTCTGACCCCCAAATCTAGTATAATGCTGGAGGGGAGCCAGCAGATGCCGGATCTGGTGACTGGTGCTCATACCAGTCCCCGAAGAGGTTTTGTCTCCAGAGCAGACACAGCACATTCTGGATCCATACTCAGAGGAGCTGTTTGATGACACCCTGCCCCCCCTTAGGAGCAGCCTGCCGTAGAACTGGCAGCAGAAGCAGAAGAGGCAGAATGTAGCCCCGGAGCCTGGTAAGTGTTTGGCTCCACATTTGTTGTTGTTAATATGCCAATAAGAGGGGTGTCTGTGTTATGACCCAGTGCAATTTTTATTACAATTTGTGGGTAGCTGTACGTGTCCACTAATGGCAAAATGCATGCCAGCATCTTGGCATCAAGATGTAATTCAGCACCACGTGGTGAATTCAGAATGGAGACCGGAAAGTGCAAACAATTAAACAAGCGTTTATGATTAAATTTTTACTAGATACTCTCACATTCTTACCGAGATGTGCTGGGATGTTAAAGGTAAGAACCGTCCATTTCTTTCCCTTTTAGTACATCACACCATACAAATCAGCCACAACACAGCATAGCAAGCTGCCTGTAACCAGTAAAATGTACAGGGAAATGTAGTGTATGGGTGATGAAATTAGTGGCCAAAATACGGCAGGGGATTGTATGTAGTCAAGAAATTGCTAGGGAAGGGGGGGCTGTCTGTTCAGTTTTATGAGAGTCTGTATTATTGTGTGGGCTTACATGTAGTCCATAGGTCGATGTCATTAGAGTAGGCTGTATCATAAGTAATAAGGAGGCAGTAATCCATGTGGGTGCTAAATTAGCATCCTGTTGATTCCCCCCATGAATTGTGACCCAATCTCTGATGGTGATAGCTGCAAACTTTTCCTATAGTAGGAACTCCAGATAGGGGACTAGCATATTTTCCAGGCCCACCTTTATAGGACAGCAGCTCACACCACTCATAGATGTGTTGCTCAGTCACAATAAGCTTGAAAATCTGTGGCATACACAGCTGACTTGACACCAGTGGCATGGACTAGATCAGCAGTTCTCAAACTCTGGGTTGGGACCCCAAAGTGAGTCACGAGCCCATTTTAATGGGGTCGCCAGGGCTGGCTTAGACTTGCTGGGGCCCAAAGCCAAACCTCAAGCCCTACAGCCAAAGCCCAAGGGTATCAGCTCAGGGTGGTGGGGCTCAGGTTACAGGCCCCCTGCGTGGGGCTGAAGCCCTTGAGCTTCATCTTTGGCCCTGGGGCTGTGAGACTTGGGCTTCGGCCCCCCCACCACACCTGGGACTGTGAGGCTCGGGAGGGCTTGGTCCCCACTCTTGGGATTGTGTAGTAAACTTTGTTGTCAGAAGGTGCAATGGTGCAATGAAGTTTGAGAACCCCTGGACTAGATACTAGAATGTCTCCTTGCCATTCAGGACCCTCCAGGATTGTTAAATCCTGCAGAATGTGGAGTGCCTGAAAGCACTGACAAACCCCCAAGCTACAGTCGTCTACATTTTTTAAACATACAGCATTTTAAAATTACACCTTACCATTGTGTGTCCGCTCTTTTCACTCTGCTTAACTGAGTTGCGTCCATGGAGTTTCTGAGGAACCAAAGCATTCTGCTGAGAATATATTGGAGCTGAGTTTTACAAAGGGATTAATTTTGGCCTTGATATTCCACAGACACTTTTTCTGAGGATGCACCGAAGCTTTTTCGAAGTACTGAGATGATAGTGTACTGTTTGATGTCTGCTTTCAGGCCCTTCCACCTCTGCAGCCCAGACATAGTCTAGTAAGTGCCTGGGATTTATAACAGTCACAAGTGGTGAAAGAGGAAGCATTGCCATGATGAACTTAGGGTGGACATCCTGGACAGGGTCTGCCAGCAGGAACAATACTAAAGGGAAAAGGATTCACAGCAGATGGAAAGACACCAACAGGTTGCAGAGCACAAGGAGAGAATTGCAGCACCGTTTGTGGAGCAAGAAAGGCCCTTGAGGGAGGAAGATAGAGTGCAGCAGAAAGACCTGTTTGAGAGGCTGCTTGCACCAATGGCCACAAGACTTCAGGCTCCTGCCTCACCCACACTATGTCCTTAGTGCCCTCCACGCTACCATGTCCTGAAGACCAGGAATGCATTAGATAATACCATGGTTGGGTGGCCCATGCAACCAGGACTGAATGCTAGTTGGGCAGGGCAAATGTACCCCCAGCAGTCCTCCACACTACTGCAGTCCTCCAGCCCCGTGCAGTAGCGCCAAGTGCACACTAAACAAGCTAGAAAGGGAAAGGAGAATGGGCAGCCGGGGACACACAGAAGTAGGGAATGTATTTGTTTGCACTGGTTCCACTTGTTTGCACTTATTTCACTGTTCTGCACTGTTCAGTGTTTGTTACGCACTTTATTTTATCAACGGTTTTGATGTTGGTTTATTACTGGTGTTTTAATGGCAGCTGGCCTGCCTGACAATATTGATTTTTGGTAATACTGCTGTGTTCACAAATGAACACTTTTATTTCATTTTAAAGAGTATTTCCATCACTGCATCGCATCATACAATGTGTATTTCAGAGAATAAAGACAAGACATGATAAGGCACAGCTGAGAAGTTGTGTTCAAGCACAATTTATGACTATATCTATTCAGATCAAGCCATAATGAAAATCCACAGTTCATGCCACACAAGCCTCCGTCCCCTGCCCATGTTGTATAAGCAGTATTCGCCTCCACAATTAAAAATTCATGACAATTACACACATGCCCATTCATAGTGCATAGCAGCCATACTTCATTTATATACAAATTGCTATACAGACACATCCATAAATGTACTATTCTCCCTCTTCCATTGGTCCAGGCAAGTCCATAATGTGGGCTCATACAGCATCCCTGATTTCTATTGCCCGGGTGCATCCTGCTGCAGCTGTGACAGGTGCACCTTCTCACTGAGTGTACCAGTTCAGCAATCCATTACTGTCATAGGTCTACTCACATGTGGATTCACAGAGATTGTGAAGAGCATAGAAAGGCACAATAATTCAGACAGCATTGATGTGACTGTAAACAGCGCTGGTGGGATTTCAATCTGCCAAGCACACATTCAACCACCATTCTGCAACTACTGAGAGTATAATTAAACCTTCTTTTGCCAAGGCCTTTGAGGTCAGGCTACAGTTTCATAAGCCAAATTAAAAGGTGGTACATGGAATCCCCTAGAATAACAGTGGGGACAAATACTCCATATGACAATGTCATTTTGTGGCAATAATGTCCTGGCCTGTCCATGAAGACAGACTCCCAGTCGGGGGAAGACCCTAGCATCATTAACTTTTCCATGCAGGCCACATTGGTGTCCATAAATCAGCCTCTGTGGTCCACAAGGGCTTGCATAACAATGGAGTAGTACCCTTTGTGTTTATGTACTCGTGTGCTTTTTGAGGAGGGCAAAGAGGTCCCTTCAGTGGCCCCAGCACAGTTTGGAAACCCCATTCTCTCAAAACCAGCAGTTACTTCAGGGACATTGTTTATGTCTACCACCTGCCGGATTGCCTCAGAAACCTCTGCCACCACTTTACTCTCAGTTGACTTCCCAACACCAGCCTGGTTAGCAATGGACCTGTAGCAATCTGGGGTAGTCAGCTTCTAGATGGTTATAACAACCCACTTCTGAACCAGCATGGTCACCCTCATGCATGTATCATGACACTGGAGGGTCAGGACAAACTGTTCACAAAGGCTCCAGAAATGTAGCTTTCTTCATGCAAAAGTTCTGTAGCCATTGCTGGTCATCCCAGGTCCGCATGACCGTGTGCTCTTACCAGTCTGTGCTTGTGGTCCTGTTCTGAATATGTCAGTCTACTGAGGGGGAATCAGAGTCACGTGCAGCCTCAGCCAATGTGAGGCTGCCATGTCTGTATTGTCCAGATCCTCTGACAGGTGCCTTTGGTAGTTCAGAAAACACAACCAAAATGTCCACCACTGTCTCATGGATGCTGTGCCTCGTTCCTGAAACAGGAGTGAAAGCAGAAGCAGGACATGTTCTTCAAATGCCAATGCTTTCATATTTCTGGTTCCGGTTGCTGGGGGGAAAGGGGTGTGGGGAGACCCAAAAGACGGCTTGGCTCGATGAGTTGGCAGGCCGTGACAACTTACTGTAAAGTGCTATGGGAAGAAGAGTCATGTTTTCCCACAGTGCACCAAGAAGAAGAAGCTAGAGTGGCTACAGCTGGAGAGGGTGCTAAGAAGCCTGGGCTGGGCTTGTTTGACTTGGGTCTGAATATTGCAGTGTGGTCATGTGTGCACAGGTGTGAGACCCAGGTGCAGCTATTCTAAACCTAGGAGCAATAGTTAATATGGATGCTCAGTACCAGGCTTACAAACACTGAGCCTGTGGGCTCGAGTCCCGCAGACCCTGGAGTCACATTGCAGTGTAGACATACGTCAAAAGACTGTCAGCTTTTTAATCTCTGCTTCACTCACCTCCCAAGAGACACTCACGCTCCTTAAGTCTGTCCAGGAGAGGGACTTATCCATCTCTTGAGTTAGGGGAAGTAGGGCCTGATCCTGAGCTATTGAAGTCAGTGGGATCCACAGAGCTACTTAGGTGCCTTAGGCCCACTTTTAGGCACCACTGCAATCCACAGAACCTCGCTCAGCTGCTTATCCCTGTAGGTGCCTGAGTTTTTACTCTGGACATGCACACTGCAGCCTCATGCTAGACACCTGGCTACTGCCTGCACACGGCTGCCTCACCACGGTGTCTGGACAGCCAAACTCCAGCGGAATTCACAAACTGGGAAAGATGGACTTTTGGCTGCCTAAATTGCGTGCAGAGACCCAATCTGGATCGCAGCCTCTGAGCACACCTACCAGATTGGGGCCTCAGGCGCGTTCACACAAAACAGATGGGGGGTGAGGGGGAAGAGGAGGGCATCAACCACTGTTACAACTTTGTGAATAAGGTACTTAATCAGGCTCTATGAGTCATCTGTCTCCCCCCACACACAGTTCAAGTTCCCCCTTCTGAGGGAAGAAGGGATTTGAGCAGGGATTGCTACCTTCCACGGGACTGCCGTAACCACTTGGCTATGGAGCCATCTCTCTCCAGCTCAATCAATGTGTAAATATTGCATTTTTAACAAAGTGGAATAACTTCACCAGGAGAGCTCGAGGGAGACCCACCTCCAACTATTCATAGGCTAGTGGTCCAGGCAGTCTCCTGCTATATGGCAGATCCCTGTACAAATCCTCTCTCTCCTCAGGCAGAGGTGGGACATGAAGTGGAGGGTCTCCCAAATCCCAGGTGAGTACCTATCCACTAAGATGAAGATTACAAGGGAGCAGTTCCTCCTTCCACCCACCCTGTTTTGTTTCAGGTCCTGCACCGAATGTCTAAGTTCCCCCAGTTTGTGGATCACTAGCAGAGCTGCGCATAGCCCAGACTTAGGCTCCTATCTTCAAGAGAGGACTGGGGCTTAGGACTTACCCCTCTGGTCAGTGTCTCCCATTGGGTAGCTGAGGTAGTTTGCATACTAGTTTTGTGAAGCACATTCTTAGGTGCCTGTCTCTCCCCATTCAGTGTATAGGCACCTATGCACCTAACAGGGCTTTGTGGATCACAGTGTTGTTCCGGTGATTGCCTAGGCAACTAATCGCTAGGCAGTGTGACCCCGAGCATTGTAACATCTAAGTCCCTTTGTGAATCCTGCCCATAATATCTTGTGCGATGTACTCAGCCCCTCACAGATTAAAGACCTAAGGCACGCCCATTGCACTCAGTGAAATCTCTAAATGATGTCAGCTGGACCAGCACTGACCCCTGCTTCCTTCGCAATTGGTTGAAACAGGGAAATTGTCTTCAGACAACAAACACACTTCGGCTGGCATGTGTCAGTGGCTGACTGAAAAGGGAGGGAGTGCTCACTGTCCCTTTTCTGAAGTATGCAGGTGCCAGATCACCAGGTTTCTAATGACCACAATCAGCTTCTGTCTCCCCCATTACCCTACTTGTGTCTTCCAGGAAGAGGCTCCTCAATTTGACTATGAGACCGTGATGCTGCAGTGCACGGAGACCTTTGATGATGAAGATTTGTAAATACAGGTGTCTCTATTAACTAAAGCATTACAGAGCATTGCTTGATGTGCCTGGCCCGTGAAGAGATGCTGCACCCGTTTCAGAGAGCTGCTTCAGGGCATGGATGGAGAAACTGTGTTGAAGTGATTTGTTACTGTTTACTGTACATTCCCTCATCAGTGCTTTTGTGCATCAGTTACATAATTTATATGTTAAAAATGTTTTAGGTTGCAGCTATTTATAAAGTTTTAAAGAAAAGATGGTGTAGTGCATCTGTTTTCATATGATTCTTTTTGTTTGGGGGTATTTGTTTTTTGTTGTTTTTTTTTTGTGTACAGTGGACTTTGCATTTCCTCAGCAATAAGGTTTTGTCAGATCTCTCATTTTTACAAACCAAGGACCAGCCCCAAAATCAAAAAGTATTACATATGCAGAAAAACTTCCATGTCATGTACAAAGGGGGGGAGGAGGGTGTAATTTATACTGATCTAACATATCAACTTGACCACTAGTCATGTCTCTCATAGTCATAGCATTTATGGCCAGAAGGGACCATTAGATTATCTAGTCTGACCTCCTGTGTATCACAGGCCATTAAATTGCACCCACTTAACCCTGCATTGAGCCCACTAATCACATTTGACTAAAGTATCATTTGTGTTTGGTTAAGAGGCATAAATTCTAGAAGGGCATCCCGTCTTAATTTGACCACATGAAGAGATGGAGAATCCACCGCTTCCCTTGGTAGTTTGTTCCATGGTTACTTACCCTCACTTAAAAAAATTGTGCCTCATTTCTAATTTGAATTTTTCTGGCTTCAGCTTCCAGCCCTTAGTTTCTGTTACGGCTTTCTCTGCAAGATTGAAGAACTCTTTAGTACCTGGTACTTTCTCCCGGTGCTTATACACTATAACCAAGTCACCTATCAAGCTTCTTTTTGACAAACTAAACTGATTGAGCTCTAACTCTCTCAAGGTAAGGCATTTTTTCCAGCCCTCGATCATCTTTGTGGCTATTTTCTCAACACACTCAAATTTTTCAACAGAGTGGAAACATTTTTTTGGAGGGGCTGGGAATGAAGCAGTAAAAAACTGCAGCCAGGGATGGTTGGGATAGTAAGCAATCTGACTTAACGATGAGCTATAAGCAAACAAAAAAACAGAACAGGATTGGCCAAATGTGCTCAAGCAATCTCCTCTGCTTGGTGCATCATGGACAGGTTGCTGAAAGAGGACAATGTATGTGTAGAGGTCTTCTCCGAAAATAGTGAAGAAATAGTTCTCTTTTGCACTTGCAAAGCACCTGTCAGTCAGCTAACTCAAAGTGCTTTACCAACATGTCAATTAATCACCATCCATTTCATACGTAACCTAAGGCCCAGAGCAGTTAGGTGACCTTGCCCACAGTAAGTATATGGCAAAACTTGAAATAAAGCACAGCAATGCCATCTCCTAGGCCCTGGCTTTAACCAATAGATTAGTAGTTCCCAAACCATAGCCCATAGCAAGCACAAGGCACATCATAACATGGAGACCCCCCCGTGGCTCCACATCTCTATGCCCACTCCCACAGCTTGGAGTGGCAGTGGGCCCCCCCCTCCTCTTCCAGAGAAGCAGCAGCATAGGGCCCCTTTCCCCCTTCAAGAAGGACAGCAGCTGTGGTCCCCAACTTTCCCTGAAGAGGCAGGAGTGGTAGCATATGGGATCCCCAATACCTTAACCAGAGTGCATCAACCTGGGGGGGGGGGTGAGCCAGACCCACTTCACACATCTGCCACACATGTTCCTGTCTGCTGGTGTTGGCAGGGGCACCCCAGAGTAGTAGGGTCTTGGAGTTAACATCCCATTAGAATAAACAGGGCCACTCACAACTCTCAGAGGTATTGTTTGAGGCCCTCTGCAAATTCAGACAGATGTCACTCAGTTTACATTTTTGAATTTTTCTTTGCAGCCATGAAGGCTAAAAATCATTAAAAATGAAAGAAAGAAAGCGGATAGAGTTTACTCCTGGGGGAATTTTGTGCCACTGCACAAGTGCAGAATTAATGTACCCCACAGATTTTCCCTCCCCTCCCGCTGCAGAATAATTGATTCTGACAGGGATATGAAGGGAAGCTGCAATTACACCTTTTGCCCACCAAAGGCTGATGTGGTGACAGAAGAGAGGACATGAGCCAGGACAGCCAGCCGCTGCAAGGGCCGGGGCAGAGGCTGCCTTCCTCACAGCACCCTGCTTGCAGGGCCAGATGAAGCAGAATGGGCTATGGGGGGGATGGACTCGGTGGGACACACAGGACTGCTGTGGGGGTCATACAGATGGTTCACAAGGGCTTGGGGGGGCAGACTGGGGCAGGGGCACAGGAGCTACTGGGGTGACAACATTCAGCCAGGGCTGAATGGTAGTTGGGGGTGCAGAGCCACATGGGGACAGGGACAGCTATGCCTGGCTGAGTGAGGGTGCAGGGACACCTGGATACAGGGGAGGTGGGCATGCAGGGCCACATGGAGACAAGGGCAGATGTGCCTAGCTAAATAGGAGAGGCTAGGGGTCAGCCAGGGGCTGCCTGGGGGAGGCTCCCCCATTCCCTAACAATCCCTCTTTCCGTCCCCTCAAAAAAACCCTGTTACATACCTCTATGCCCTCCCCCACACACACACACACACCCAACAAATCTCGAGATTCACTCCCAGGCTCCTTCCCAGCAATTACTTCTCTCTCCCTCAACTCCTCCAATACCCCTGACTCCCCCAAGCCTTTGCACTGCTTCTGAGGGGTTCAGGAAATATGGTTCTATACTGAAGTTTAAATGAATTATTACTCAAAGTTCTGTATTAATATGCCTAGTAAGAAATCTAGTTGTCAAAAAACATTTCCTGGATCTTTTTTGTTGCTGTATTGTTACAGACATACTTGCTGGCAGGTATTTTGAAATAAATCACCAACATAATTGAAACTAGTGTGATTATATTATGTTATTTCAACAAATAAAATATACAGAATTTTGCAGAACTTTAAAATATTGTGCAGACTTTTTAGACACAGAATTTTTAATTTTTTCGCACAGAGTTCCCAAAGAAGTTCCTGCTTGACAATAGGAACAGGGACGTATAGGGCATTGACCTATAGGCCTAGATTCACAAAGGTACTTAGGCACGATACTGAGCATTGCACCACCTAACTTTGGGGGTCTAGAAACTCACAGGGACACACTGATTCACAAAGTCTGAGTTAGGTGGCTAGCCTCCCTATATACTGAATGGGGAGATAAGTGCCTTAGGCTGCAATTCACAAGAGCCAACACCATAGGCACGGAGCTGCCTAAGCTAGCCAATGGGAGTTGCCAACTAGAGGAATGTGTCCTAAGCCCCATGCCTGCCCAGAGATGGGTGCCGAACTCTGGGCAACAAAGATGCATCTATTTCTGCTAGTGATTCATGAACAGGAGCCTCTCTCCTGGAATCAACTGGCTTAGCCCTGGCCTACACTAGGAGCTGAGGTCGAATTTAGCAGCGTTAAATCAATTTAACCCTGCACCCATCCACACGACGAAGCCCTTTTTTTCCACTTAGAGGGCTCTTAAAATCGATTTCCTTACTCCACCACCGACAAGGGGATTAGCGCTGAAATCGGCCTTGCTGGGTTGAATTTGGAGTACTGTGGACGCAATTAGACAGTATTGGCCTCCCAGAGCACTCCATTGTGACCGCTCTGGAAAGCACTCTCAACTCAGATGCACTGGCCAGGTAGACAGGAAAAGGCCTGCAAACTTTTGAATTTCAATTTCCTGTTTGGCCAGCGTGGCAAGCTGCAGGTGAGTGCAGAGCTCATCAGCAGAGGTGACCATGATGGAGTCCCAGAATTGCAAAAGAGCTCCAGCATGGACCGAACGGGAGGTACGGGATCTGATCGCTGTATGGGGAGAGGAATCCGTGCTATCAGAACTCCGTTCCAGTTTTCAAAATGCCAAAACCTTTGTCAAAATCTCCCAGGGCATGAAGGACAGAGGCCATAACAGGGACCCAAAGCAGTGCCGCATGAAACTTAAGGAGCTGAGGCAAGCCTACCAGAAAACCAGAGAGGCGAACGGCCGCTCCGGATCAGAGCCCCAAACATTCCGCTTCTATGATGAACTGCATGCCATTTTAGGGGGTTCAGACACCACTACCCCAGCCATGTTGTTTGACTCCTTCAATGGAGACGGAGACAGCACAGAATCAGGTTTTGGGGACAAGGAAGATGATGATGATGAAGTTGTAGATAGCTCACAGCAAGCAAGTGGAGAAACTGGTTTTCCCGACAGCCAGGAACTGTTTCTCACCCTGGACCTGGAGCCAGTACCCCCCGAACCCACCCAAGGCTGCCTCCCGGACCCGCCAGCCAGAGAAGGAACCTCTGGTGAGTGTACCTTTTAAAATACTATACATGGTTTAAAAGCAAGCATGTTTAATGATTAATTTGCCCTGGCATTTGTGGCTCTCCTGGATGTACTCCCAAAGCCTTTGCAAAAGGTTTCTGGGGAGGGCAGCCTTATTCCACCCACCATGGTAGGACACTTTACCACACCAGGCCAGTAGCACGTACTCGAGAATCATTGTAGAACAAAGCATTGCAGTGCATGTTTGCTGGCATTCAAACAACATTGGTTCTTTATCTCTCTGTGTTATCCTCAGGAGAGTGAAATCTGGTTGAAATAGGGTGCTTTTCTTAAGGGGACATTCAGAGGTGCCCATTCCTGTTGGGCTGTTTGCCTGTGGCTGAACAGAAATGTTCCCCGCTGTTAGCCACGAGGAGGGGGGAGGGGCTAGCCACGTGGTGGGGGGAGGCAAAATGCAACCTTGTAACGAAAGCAGATGTGCTATGTATGTAATGTTAACAGCAAGGTTTACCGTGAAAGAGTGTACTCATTGTTCTATAAAATGTGTCTTTTTTAAATACTGCTGTCCCTTTTTTTTTTCTCTTCACCAGCTGCATGTGTTTCAAGGATCACAGGATCTTCTCCTTCCCAGAGGCTAGTGAAGATTAGAAGGCGAAAAAAATGCACTTGCGGTGAAATGTTCTCTGAGCCTCCCACAGTGACAGAGCACAGACAAATGCATGGAGACAGACAATGTCAGAGTGCAGGAAAGCACAAAATGACCGGGAGGAGAAGTGGTGGGATGAGGAGAGTAAGTGGCGGGCTGAAGAGAGGGCTGAAGCTGAAAGGTGGCAGCAGCGTGATGAGAGGAGGCAGGATTCAATGCTGAGGCTGCTGGAGGATCAAACTAATACACTCCAGCGTATGGTTGAGCTGCAGGAAAGGCAGCTGGAGCACAGACCGCTGCCACAGCCCCTGTGTAACCAACCGCCCTCCTCCCCAAGTTCCATAGCCTCCTCACCCAGACACCCAAGAACGGGGTGGGGGGGCCTCCGGCCACCCAGCCACGCCACCCCAGAGGATTGCCCAAGCAACAGAAGGCTGGCATTCAATAAGTTTTAAAGTTTTAAACTTTTAAAGTGCTGTGTGGCCTTGTTCTTCCCTCCTCCACCCTCTCCTACCCCCTGCCCTGGTGCTTCTCTCCTCCACCATCCTCCCAGGCTACCTTGGCAGTTATCCCCCTATTTGTGTGATGAATTAATAAAGAATGCATGAATGTGAAGCAACAATGACTTTATTGCCTCTGCAAGTGGTGATTGAAGGGAGGAGGGGAGGGTGGTTAGCTTACAGGGAGGAAGAGTGAACCAAGGGGCGGCGGGGTTTCATCAAGGAGAAACAAACAGAACTTTCACACCGTACCCTGGCCAGTCATGAAACTGATTTTCAAAGCTTCTCTGATGCGCACCGCGCCCTCCTGTGCTCTTTTAACCGCCATGGTGTCTGGTGCGTGAAACCAGCAGCCAGGCCATTTGCCTCAACCTCCCACCCCGCCATAAATGTCCCCCCCTTACTCTCACAGATATTGTGGAGCACACAGCAAGCAGTAATAACAGTGGGAATATTGGTTTCGCTGAGGTCTAAGCGAGTCAGTAAACTGCGCCAGCGCGCCTTTAAACGTCCAAATGCACATTCTACCACCATTCTGCACTTGCTCAGCCTGTAGTGGAACAGCTCCTGACTACTGTCCAGGCTGCCTGTGTACGGCTTCATGAGCCATGGCATTAAGGGGTAGGCTGGGTCCCCAAGGATAACTATAGTCATTTCATCATCCCCAACAGTTATTTTCTGGTCTGGGAATAAAGTCCCTTCCTGCAGCTTTTGAAACAGACCAGAGTACCTGAAGATGCGAGCGTCATGTACCTTTCCCGGCCATCCCACGTTGATGTTGGTGAAATGTCCCTTGTGATCCACCAGTGCTTGCAGCGCTATTGAAAAGTACCCCTTGCGGTTTATGTACTCGGCGGCTTGGTGCTCCGGTGCCAAGATAGGGATATGGGTTCCGTCTATGGCCCCACCACAGTTAGGGAATCCCATTGCAGCAAAGCCATCCACTATGACCTGCACATTTCCCAGGGTCACTACCCTTGATATCAGCCGATCTTTGATTGCGTTGGCTACTTGCATCACAGCAGCCCCCACAGTCGATTTGCCCACTCAAATTGATTCCCAACTGACCAGTAGCTGTCTGGCGTTGCAAGCTTCCACAGGGCTATTGCCACTTGCTTCTCAACTGTGAGGGCTGCTCTCATCTTGGTATTCATACGCTTCAGGGCAGGGGAAAGCAAGTCACAAAGTTCCATGAAAGTGCCCTTACGCATGCGAAAGTTTCACAGCCAGTGGGAATCATCCCAGACCTGCAACACTATGCGGTCCCACCAGTCTGTGCTTGTTTCCCGATCGGCATTCCACAGCATAAACCTGCCCATTAGCACCATGATGCCTGCATTGCCAGGGCCCATGATTTGAGAGAAGTCTACGTCCATGTCCTCATCACTCTCGTCACCGTGCTGACGTCGCCTACTCACCCGGTTTCACTTTGCCAGGTTCTGGTGCTGCATATACTGCTGGATAACGTGTGTAGTGTTTAATGTGCTCCTAATTGCCAAAGTGATCTGAGCGGGTTCCATGCTTGCCGTGGTATGGCATCTGCACAGAAAAAAGGCGCGGAACGATTGTCTGCTCTGATGGAGGGAGGGGTGACTGACGACATGGCTTACAGGGAATTAAAATCAACAAAGGGAGTGGCTTTACATCGAGGAGAAACAAAAACAACTGTCACATAGAATGGCCCCCTCAAGGATTGAGCTCCAAACCCTGGGTTTAGCAAGCCAATGCTCAACCCACTAAGCTATCCCTCCCTCTAGTATTTCAGGCAGGACTTCATGGAGGGGGAGCAAAAGAATACAAAACAAATCTGGTCTATTTCTTGTTTTGATCCACTCCATCTATCTTTTACATCTTTGGCTGGCAGCAGACGGTGCAGAAGGACTGCAAGCCATCCACATCTCCTGCCTGCTCACCATAAGATGGTACAATAGGACTGCCTGCAGGACTAAAGAGAATGACCTGGTCGAGTCACTCCAAATTTAGTCCCTGCACCCATATCTGCCCAGGCGCTCCTGACCGACCTTACCGAGATGGCTAGGAGCACCTCGGACATGAGGATGGTTTTCAGGCCTATTGTACGGTCTGCTGCCACAAGGCAATGGGTTGCTGCTGCTGTGTAGCAATGCAGTACCGCGTCTGCCAGCACCCAGGAGACATACGGTGACAGTGAGCTGAGCGGACTCCATGCTTGCCATGGTATGGCGTCTGCACAGGTAACTCAGGAAAAAAGGCGCGCAACAATTGTCTGCCGTTGCTTTCACAGAGGGAGGGAGGGAAGGAGGACCTGATGACATGTACCCAGAACCACCCATGACAATGTTTTTTGCCCCATCAGGCATTGGGATCTCAAACCAGAATTCCAGTGGGCGGCGGAGACTGTGGGAACAGTGGGATAGCTACCCACAGTGCAGCACTCCGGAAGTCGATGCTAGCCTCGGTACTGTGGAAGCACTTCACTGAGTTAATGCACTTAATGCACTTAGAGCATTTTGTGTGGAGACACACACAATCGATTATATAAAAACGATTTCTAAAAAACCAACTTCTATAAATTCGATCTAATTTCGGAGTGTAGACATACCCTTAGGCATCTAAATCATTTCTTGAGGGAATGAGTTAGGCTCCTACCTCACATCACACAAAATGGCCGGGGGAGGGGGATGCCCACCTCGTAGCTTTCAGCCCAGCAGTTTGAGCACTCAGCTGGGATGTGGGACACCTGGGTTCAGATCCTCGCTCTCTTCCTCAGGTGGAGAGAGGGGGAAATTGAAGCTGGCGAGTGCTCTAGCTGCTGGGATGGAAGACCAAAGCAGGTCCCGCATGCGACTTAGGCAGACAAATGCCTATCTTGCCCCTGTTCATGGATCACACTAGGGTTTAGGCAGGAGATGGACACCTGGCTGCCTAAGGGGAGAAAGCAGTGCACATGCCCAGAGGCAGAAACTTGGGCACCCAGGGTGTGTGTGTGTTAATCCAGCACTGATAGCCAGATATGAAACATACTGCATGAACAAGAACGGCTCGCATTTTAGTAGCAAGTGGAGAAGTTCTATCCCTGCATTTTTTAATTTTTTTTTTTTAAAAACACAGAGCATCTTACATACACAGCACCACACACTGCTTTACAGGGACAGGACCAGTTTTAAGGTAATGGAGGCTTGAAGGTGAAGTTTAAACCAAGGATGGACCTGGATAGGGTTGTCAGCTTTGTGGAAGGAGGTTAGAAACAGTAATGGACACCACAGAAAAATGAAGAGAAGGTTATTTTGTTCCTCCAACTGAATGATTATCTATTGAGCACCAACAGTGTATGGTCTGTATCTAACGAGCAGGAGGGATAGTCTGTATCACACAGACCCTACAGTCTAAACAGACAGTGCACACTGCTAACATACAATGCAGCAGGTGAGCTGAGGGTCACTATCACAAAGCAGGGAAGGATTTTTAGTTTCTGTCATGGACATTTTAAAATGTTTTACAGCGAGTCTTGGTTTGGCAGATGTGAGGTGATCGATTTCGTAAGGATGCACGAATCTGAAAACATAGGGTGGCAGCCTGGGATGCTTGGGGAGGAAGGGAGTTTGAGGCAGATGGGCAGCAGGGAAGGAGACAGGAAGAAAAGAGTGGGCGATGCAAACAAAAGTAGGAGGGTAGGTTACACAGCTGCAAGAGGTTATAACTGGGGCATATGATGATGGCCACTAGAAATTAAATACAAGGCAATAGTAATAATGCATTACAGCTCTGCTACAGATTTACAGTGCTGAGATTTCTCTTTGTAAATGTGAGAATTAGCAAACAATAAGCCATAGAGGCCAGAGCACAATATGGGGCAGCTAGTTACACGCAAACACATCTCATGGCCTGTGTTATACAGGAGGTCAGACTAGAGGATCACAACGTTCCTTTCTGGCCTTGGAATCTATTTCTACAAGGCCAGCAACATCCTTTGCCTATAGCTCATTTACTAGAATCCAGTCCAGTGCCCAATGGGCTCTCACCTGGCTGAGGCCCCTAGGCATTACCACAAGATAAAATGATAAACAAGAAGGGGCAATATGTTTGACAGTGAAACTGGTGTTTCACAGGCAAGCTAAAGCTCTGGTCTAGATCCCAGGAATTCTGTTTTACTCGGAGGATGCAGATTTCAATGTACAAGATGTATCATAGAACCATATACTGAGATTTTGCTGTGAATTGAAATCTGTGTTTATGAACTTCAAGTCATTTGAATCAATAATAGGGAGTGTTTTTGACACAGTCTACAACTGGCAGAATTTGATTTTTCTTAATCATTTGGATGGATAATATCAATGTTTATTTTTAAAGCATTTTTATTTTTCTCAATCACTTTTCACAGTTGAGGAAAATTATGTGGCTTGGCAGACAATTATTTAATGATAATAAAGCTTGAGATTCAAAAAGTTAAAGCTTTATAAACCATTAAAACACAAGTTTTCAACATCACACCAAAATATACAAATTAAATATCCTTACATCAAACCCTAATAAGTTCTCAAGCAGCATTTTTCTTACTTTGCCTATCTATACATTTCAGTTATCAATAGAAATATTTTGTTGTTGGCTTTTTTGTGTATGGTGAAATTCACATTTACCAATAAAAAGCTAATCCTTCCAAATCTAGCTCCAACAAATAGGACAGAGACTGAAAATGAAAAATTGCCTGATTAAAAATAAAGAAGTCTCCAGAGGTTTTACTCTGAAGTAAGAAGAGATTTTCAGAAAACACCACACTAAATATTAACAGGACCAGATGAAATTCTGAAACCCTCTAGCATTCCATACCAAGAGTTTTCTGCCTCTTCTTGAATTCTTTTAAATAAGATCTAGGTTACATTTATTATTTGTAGTGCAGTAGTTCTTTAAAAGCCCAATCAGGGATCTGGGCCCCATTGTGCTAAGTGTCATACAAATATAACAACAACAAAAAACAACAGGTGGATACAACAGACATATTGGGGAAGAACAAGTTAACAGTGAGACAGTTATGCTAAGTGATATGCAGTGGTCACAGCAGTGTTCATACAATGAAGACTGACTCTCTCATGAACCTCCTATATCATATTTTCTTTCCATCAGATCTAAATCAAATCTGTACCAGATTTTTCTTTCACATCATGCTATCTATAAGGTCATTTAAATTAATGTTGCCCACATCATGCCTACACTGCACACGTAATGTGCCTCACTAAAACACACTCTTCAAACTCTAGATTTTCAGCCCAATGAATTGTTAGGAAAACAAACACTCATACCTGCAGTCTCCAAAATTACAAGGAGCTTATATAAACACTGAATCCTTACAGTACATTCCTCGTGTTCTATTTCCACTATATGGTGATCCCAATTTAAACAATGGCAGCCCTGTAGGAAAACATCTCACACTGAAGCTTCCAAGATGATAATAGATAGTCTATCTAATAGATCAGTCCTGGTCTCCCACATAGCTGTTTATATCCCGCCTTCATCATCTGTAATACGCCCTTCTGTTCTAGTCTTGGGTTCCCCAAACAGCTTTGCCAGTGCACCTTGTTAGGATATAGATATTCAGGTCTGTCCGTAAAGGCCTATACTCTAAGAATTTATGTGTATTCTTATCACTTGGCTAGTTAGAGAGAGAGAGAAAAGAAAGAATCAAAATCACTGTCTGCCGGTGTAAGGGCCTTCTCTTACTGTGATAGTCTGAGGCCCTGTTCTTAGGCTAAGCAACAGGCAGCCATAAACTGGGAAGCGACGGGTCACATCCTCACATTCCAAACTAGTCACATTGAAAGAAGGTGCTATTGGGCTGTTAGGAATACAATCCTGTCCTGATAATGCTTATCGCCTCCAGAGAAAGGGAAGTGCCTAGAAAATGTAAAAGGAAACTTAGTTTGATAGCATCCTGTCTGGCAAGAACTCACTTATCAATAGCTGGGATGTGAAATCCTCACTTCTGTATTGTTTTGTCATTATAGTTCCTACTTTGCTATTGTTTGTCTGTATAATCTCTGTCTGGTTCTGTGACTGTTCCTGTCTGCCGTATAATTAATTTTGCTGAGTGTAAACTAACTAAGGTGGTGGGATATAATTGGTTACATAATCATGTTACAATATGTTAGGATTGGTTAGTTAAATTTCAGGAAAATGATTGGTTAAGGTATAGCTAAGCAGAACTCAAGTTTTACTATATAGTCTGCAGTCAATCAGGAAGTGAGGGGGTGGGTGTGTGGGTGGGGGAGATGGGAACAGGGAATAGGGGTAAGGAAATTGGAATCATGTTTTGCTAAAGGGGGAAATGGGAACAGGGAATGGGGGGTAAGGAAATTGGAATCATGTTTGGCTAAGGGTAGGAATGGGAACAGGGACACAGGTGTAAGGCTCTGTGATGTCAGAGCTGGGAAGAGGGACACTAAGGAAGGAAACTGGAATCATGCTTGCTGGAAGTTCACCCCAATAAACATCGAATTGTTTGCACCTTTGGACTTCGGGTATTGTTGCTCTCTGTTCATGCGAGAAGGACCAGGGAAGTAAGTGGGTGAAGGAATAAGCCCCCTAACACACCTCAATTTTGACCTGCAGCACCTCTGATACTCCATCCTGAGCAAAGGCTTTGTGATGTTCATAGATTTTAAGGGCAGAGAGGACCACTGTGATTGACTCGTTTGACCTCCTATTTAAGACTGGCCATAGGATTTCACTCTATTAATTCATGCGTCAAATTCAAGGACAGTTTTTTAAAGAAAAAAACCCACCCAATCTTGATTTTAAAGTTTTCAGTGATGGAGCATCTACCACAAACCTTGTTCCAAAGATTAATTACCCTCATTGTTTAAAATTTGTGCCTTATATCTAGTCTGAATTTGTCTAGCTTCAACTTCTAGCCATTGGTTCATATTATATCTTTGTCTGCTAGATTGAAGAACCCACTATTACCAGATTTGTTCCCCACAGAAACATCTATAGATTGATGAAGACATCCCTTAACCTTCTCTTTCATAAGCTAAATAGATTGAACTCCGTAAGTCTTTCAATATAAAAAACACGTTTTCCAATCCTTCAGTCATTTTTGTGGCTCTTCTGTGAACCTTCTCCAATTTATCAACATCCTTCTTTTAACTGTGGACACCAGAACTGGACACAGTATTCCAGCAGCGGTGGGACCGGTGCCACATACATAACCTCCCAACTTTCTACTAGAGATTCACTTGTTTATACATCCAGTGGCATTAGCCCTTTTGTCCACAGTCTTATACTGGGAGCTCATGTTCAGCAGATTCTCTTCCAGGAACCCCAGGTCTTTTTCCAGAGTCACTGCTTCCCAGGATACAGTCCCCCATTCTGTAAGTATGGCCTGCCTTCTCTGCTCCTAGTCTAGTCTTGAGTCCCAGTCCTGCAAAGACTTACGCACATGCTTAACTTTACACACTGCGAGAAGACCCATTTTTCAGTGGGACTACTCACAAAATTAGACAGTTGCATGTGTTTTTGCAGAATCAGGGCCTTGGACTGTAAGATCTTCAGGCAGAGTCTGCCTTTATTTTATGTTTCCACTCAATGCTGCAATGCCTCACTGATCTTCAAATGAGATTTAGACCTGCTCTAAACTGAAAAATTAAAATCGACCTAGCTATATTGTTTAGGGGTGTGAAAAATGTACACCCTGGAGTGCTGTAGTTAGGTTGACCTACCACGCCCCCTCCCCCATGGTGACACTGCTAGGAAAAAAGAAGATTCTTTTCTTGCCCTTTCTATTGTCTCTCGGAGGGGTGGAAAACCCCCTTCTGTCACTGCAGGAAGCGTCTACACTACGGCACTTCAGTGGCACAACTGCAGCTGAGCTTCTGTAGTGTAGACAAGCGCATAGGCTCCTAAGTGCCTCCATCACTTTTGAAAGTGAGACTTAGGCACCTAAGGGTCTGTCTACACTGCAATCAGAGGTGTGACTGCAGCACATGTAGATGTACGGGAGCGAGGGTTGATCTAGCTAGCGCCAACAAAACTAGTAGCGAAGCCAGGGCAGCATGTGCTGTACAAAACCTCCCCATTGGCACTGGGCATATACTCAAGTAGCTAGCCCAGGGATGGGCAAACTTTTTGGCCTGAGGGCCACATGTGAGTATGGAAATTGTATGGCATGCCATGAATGCTCATGGAATTGGGGGTTAGGGTACGGAAGGGGGTGAGGGCTCCAGCTGGCAGTGCAGGCTCTGGGGTGGGGCCAGAAATGAGGTGTTAAGGGTGTGGGACGGGGCTCCAGGCTGGGGCAGGGGGTTGGGATGCAGGGCGGGGGTGAGGGCTCTGGCTAGGGGTGTGTGCTCTGGCATGGGACTGGGTATGAAGTGTTGGGGGTGCAGGAGGGTGCTCTGGGCTGGGACCAAGGGGTTCAGAAGGTGGGAGGGGGATCAGGGCCAGGGCAGGGGGTTGGGGCACAGGAGGGGTTCAGGCTCCAGGTGGTGCTTACCTCAAGGAGCTCCTGGAAGCAGCGGCATGTTTCCCCTTTGGCTCCTACACGGAGGTGAGACCTGGTGGCTCTGTACGCTGCCCCATTCGCAGGCACCGCCCCCGCAGCTCCCATTGGCCTCAGTTCCCAGCCAATGGGAGCTGCGGGGGCGGCGCTTGCGAATGGAGCAGCATGCGGAGCCCCCTGGCTACCCCTACATGTACGGGGGACATGCTTCTGCTTCTGGGAGCTACGCAGAGCCACGGAACGCACAGAGCGGGACAAGCCCCTGACCCCGCTCCCAGGCTGGAGCGCCAGAGTGGAGCAAGCCCTGGACCCTGCTGCCTGGCGGGAGCTCGAGGGTCGGATTAAAACGTCTGAAGGGCCGGATGTGGCCCCCGGACTGTAGTTTGCCCACCCCTGAGCTAGCCCATGGTGTCATGGCTTCACTGCTATTGTTATTGGAACTAGCTAGATCCTTTGCCATTCAGAGCGGCAGGTCATAGTCATTCATAGTCAGCCAGTTATTGAGCCATGGAAAAATTGAGAATGACTCTTTCCTGGTAGCTGGGGCACTCACCTGGGAGACGGAGACCCATAGTCAAGTCCTGGCTCCAGTGATCAATTATTTATATAAAAGTGGAACAGCTTCAAGAGGAGAAACAAAGAGAGCCCCATATCAGAATATGCCACAGGCCTATGGCTAGAACCTGCTTCTGCAGTACAGGAGACCCAACTTCAAATTCTGCCTCCCCATCAAAAGGGGCAGGAATTAAACTTGGGTCTCCCACAAACCAGGTGAGTACTCTCACCACAGGGCTAAAGCTTATAAGGGAGGTGGTGGTAGGACCTCCTCTGGCCATTTTATGACTCCTTTGCTTTTGTCAAAACACTTGAAAGTCAAACTGAAAGGTTTCATTTCTGTATCACCAAAACATTCTGCTCCTCTGCTTGACTTTTCAATTCACCCCAAAATTTTGAAAAATGTCATTTTCGTTTCCCTCCCCCCGGCCCAATTTTTCAAAACTGCTTGGAAACTGAAAAGTCTCTTCTTCAGCCAGGTCGGTCACAAGGCCGCCTCTCTCTAGAGCAGTGTTTTGGAACCTTTTTGATACCAGGGACCAACTTGCTGCCTCCTAACCTGTGTCAGGGAGATCTCAGGGACCAGTGCCAGTCAGTATATTCTTGCTACATCTGGATAAATAGAGGCAGAAAAAGGTGAGGTGACTTGCTCAAGGTCACACAAGGAGTCAGTGGCAGAGCTAGGAATAGAAAACAAACGTTTTATCACCTATTCTCCTGTTCCAACTTCTGTCAGGATGTCTGTAAACATGGTTTTCATGGCACGTGCTTTGTAAATGAGTCCGCCTCCTAACCATGGGCTTACATCCTTGTATCCATGTCTATCTCTAGTTCTCTTTCTGAGCTTGTTTTGAAACTGTTTTCCTGTTTGAGGCTCTTTGGTTCTTCCTTTCTCTTGGATACAGATAGCCTTTTGGGGCAAGTTGGGAGGAACTGAACCCAAGAGGAGGTGCAGAACTTGGTGCCTATTCCAAATGGAAGATTGTAGACTTCCATAACACGAATCTCGTCACACTCCTCCTGGGAGGTCTTTTTCCAGGCTAAGAGTCCTCGTTCTTCCTGGCTTCCTACCAAAAGGAAACGAGAGGAAAGTTACTGAGGAACCATTAACACAGACTTAAGTACATATATAGTTCAGTTCCCTAATTACACACAATTCTGGTATCGTACTACTCCCAGCATAGTCTCGCAATGCAATACGATATATTGATACTTTACACTTCTTTCTATGTTCAAAGCATTCAACAAACATTAACTAACACTATTAGAAGATACTTTTCTCCCTGATACAACAGCATCATAAGCAGGATTCTCCAGTGATTACAATGTGGATCTATCACATGCAATGCGTGTTGACTACAGTTAAAATAATCCCTTTTAAAACTAGCCTGAGTGCACATTTGCTCTCCCCATGTCCCCAGTTCCCCCCTTAAGCTTGCTCAAAACAGAAGCCTTTCTGTTATCAGTAGACATTACAGCCTATCTTGCCAGGGCTTTGCACACAGTAGGTATTTCTCCTAATATGTCCCACCATTTTCAGTGTAAACCCCTAGTGGGGGTGTGTTACAGGTCCCCCTTTGTGTTGGTGCACAGAGAATATGAGTTGTCACAGCCTCCTAGCTGTGGAGGTTTGACTTTTTAGCTAAAGCTGTAGGTCCCTGGTGTATCAGGCAACTCTGGAGGTCCCTGGTGTGTCAGGCAAGATGGCAGCCATGATCACACCACCCCCAGCTCCGCCTCAGATGAAATGCCAACAGCAACTGGGGCCCTGTCTACACAAGCACTCCCACCGTTATTCCCACCAGTGGAGCTTTAATAGTTGGTAATTATGGTGGGAGACTGTAGGAAGCAAAGGGCTAGACCGCCATAGCTGATCATACCTGGAATTGTGTTATCAAGGATAAATGCCAGGAATCCACCCACAAACATGCCAGTGGTGAGGAGCACTTGGATCACTTGGTCTAGCTGGAGAATTCCTAGAAGAAAAACAAAACCTCAGTAAGGGACCCAAAGACATATTTGACCAACAACAAAACCAATGACAACCTGCCACAAGTCACTCACTCGAAACCTGTCACTCGCCAAGGAGAGACATGCAGCTCAAAAGCAGAAAGTACATGCTCCCTCTTCCAAACCAGGGCATGAGATTTTGCTATTTTACAATTTAAAATAGCTTCATCCTGCTGATAGTTTCATGTGTATGTTTTTATTCCATGTTACTAATTTATATAATGGCCAGAGCATACAAGGTGACTTACTAATTCATAAAACGACACTTGTAAGATCTTTGGGGCAGACACATTATCTGCAACTATGTGTGGGCTAACCGTTCAAGGACAAGAAAGTGACTAGAGTCACCCTGTTGTAATTAGCAAGAGGTTCTGGCCCTTTGTTTTTCCAAAGGCAGTATTTTACTGCAGGTAGATAGCCACAAGGATGCTCCAAAGACACAGATTCCAATCAGAATTCAGACATGATAAGAAGCCAGTTCTTCCATTGCTTCTCACACTGGAACATTCCAAAATGAATGGGAGCCATGGATTCCTTGCATTGCAATGTCTGTATTTGTTAACATGTATTCATTTAGCAGTGAGAGATTCCTACATCTTAAAGATTCCTTACAATGAAAGTGCTACAGCAGCACCTCCAGAAGGCAGGAGTGCCAGCCACTAGGCAACTTTCATGGGTTTAACCCATAACATTTGTAGGCTGCATTTCAGATGACTTTTCTGTATCTGTATTGACTTCAGTTTCATACTTGGGAGGATGGTCCCAATAAATAAGGATGCTCATTTTTACCTGTTTCTAGCACTTGAGAATTTTTGTTTACCCAGTTGGGAATTGCCAGACCAGCATATATAGAAAATCCAAAGATAAACAGGTTTCTTGAGGAGTTCATGTCCACATACTGTACAGAGAGATTACATGTGTTAATACATACTGCTCAAAATGATCAAAATCTATAAACTGTTTGAACCTGATGATGAATCCTTGTACCTGCACACACATATGCAGTGATAGTTACTAGGGGCAGAATTTCATACGCTATTGCAGAAACAGCTGTTTAAAGTAGAATCGAAATTAACAAATGTATACAGAAATACACTGATGTACACAGAGCCATGTCATCAGCTGGCATTTCTTAGTACAGAATCAGAACTCTAGGGCTGGAAGAAACCTTGGGGAGTCATCAAGTCCAGCTCCCTGAGCTGAAGCCGGACCAAGTAAACCTAGACCATCCCTGACAGGCGTTTGTCTAGCCTCTTAAAACCTCCAGTGATGGGGATTTCATAACTTCCCTTGGTAACCTATTCCAGTGCTTAACTACCCTTACAGTTAGAAAGTTTTTCCTAATATCTAACCTGAAAGTCCCTTGCAGCAGATTAAGTCCATTACTTCCTGTCCTCTCTTCAGTGGATATGGAGAACAATTTATCACTGTCCTCTTTATAGCAGCCCTTAATGTATTTGAAGGTTGTTATCAGGGCCTCCCTCAATCTTTGTTCCTCAAGACTAAAGATGTCTTTTTTTAGTCTTTCTTCATAGGTCAGGTTTTCTAAACCTTTTATCATTTTTTGTTGCTCTCCTCTAGACTCTCTCCAGTTTGTCCACATCTTTCCTAAAGTGTGGCACCCAGAACTGGACACAGTGCTCCAGCTAAGGCCTCACCTGTGCTGAGTAGAGCAGGGCCATTATCTCCCTTGTCTTACATACAACACTCCTGTTACTACAGTGCAGGATGATGATAGACTTTTTAGCAACTACACCACATTGTTGCCTCATATTCAATTTGTGATCCACTGTAACCCCCAGATTGTTTTCAGCAGGATTACCACTTAGCCAGTTATTCCTCATTTTGTAGTTGTCCATTTGATTTTTCCTTCCTAAGTGAAGTACTTTGCATTTGTTTTTATTTAATTTCATCTTGTTGATTTCTGACCAATTCTCTAATTTGTGTAGGTTGTTTTGATTCTAATCGTGTCCTCCAAAGAGCTTGCAACCCCGCTGAGCTTGGGGTCACCTGCAAATTTTATAAGCACGCTCTCCATTCCATTGTCCAAGTCATTAATGAAAATACTGACTAGTATTGGACCCAGGATTGACTGCTGTAGGAACTCAGCTAGATACATCCTCCCAGGTCAACAGCGAACCATTGATAGCTTTTGTTTGAGTAACGGTCTTTCAAGTGGTGGTGCACTCACTTTATAGTAGTTTCATCTAGAGCACATTTCCCTAGTTTGCTTATGAGAATATCATGTGGGACTGTACCAAAAGCCTTACTAGCATCAGGATATATGATTCCAGTGGAACTAATGGAGTTAACCAGAAAAAAAAAAAAAAGGTCACAACAGCAGCAATCCAGGCTTCCTTCCTGCCTACACCAATGTGCTTCAAATCAACGCGTCAGGAAAGACGGCCTCTGGGGTGACAGTAGAGATCAGCAGGTGGTGTAACCATGCCACGGTAACTTTGACATCACTGGCCTATTAGCAGTGCTGCAGTCCCACGATAAGTTAACCAGGGGACTCCGTTTCTGGTGACCCCACCACAGTTGAGCCTTCTTCTGGTCCATTCATTGGCCTCTTGGATGAAATTGCCAACATGACTGCTAACTAGCATGAATTACAGCAGTTTTTTTTGTGATGAGGCACTTGTCTCAGTAAACAACTGCACTGAACAGGAACCAGACTGCAGATCAAAATTCTCTCTCAAGAGCATTTGGTCTTGTAAATTAAATCCTTTGAGGCCGTTACCTGCAAATTGGAAACTCCCACAGCAGTGATGATTCCAAACATCACAAGGAGCATTCCTCCAATCAGGGGTGTTGGTATGCTGGCGAACACAGCACCGATCTTCCCAAACATGCCTATCACAAGCAACACGCAGCCACCAGCAATGATCACTATTCTACTTCCTACCTGTGTCAAAGGGGACAGCACAGAATCACTATTCAAAGTATACAGAACTGGAGGATGGAAGGCTGTAGAGATTGCACAGTCTGACCATGTCCAGATTTACAAATTAGATTACATTGTTCAATATCAGGTCAAATTCCAGTACTCAAACAACAGCCTGAGAGGTTTTTACTGACATAGCAACCTCACAGGTTGGTACACAAACTGCACAGATTGCAGATTTCTAAAGAATACTGTTTAATTAACATGTAACCTGGACTGAGAACAGTCATTAATTTACCTTGTTGCATGAGATCTTTATCCTGGAAATACCCTACCCACTGTCAGCCACTTTATCATGTAATAATAGTGAACCATTACTGTTAGTTCAGGGCCATGCACAAAAAGTTAATTAATCAATTACAGTGTTAATGACTTTTGCTGGGGGCTTTGCTATGACACTACTCTAAAAACTCCTAGGACCAACTGGAACTTATGTTGAAACTGTTTATTTGATTTTTCTTAGTCTAGTTTCACATGAGCACAGAGCGGTGCTTAAGAATTGCTTTCAAACTTGGAGGCCAACTCTCCTGGCACTGAAGTTAATGACCAAGTTTCCATTGACTTCCAGAACAGGATCAAGCCTTTGGAGACCCATGTTTGGACACTGGAGAGAGAGTCTGTTTTAATCTCTTTCAATGACAGATTGAGCATTTGTTAAAGAAAACTGGGTAGGTACTTTGGTTTGTCCATATACACCATAACCCAGATATATTAAGTGAGGAAGCAAGATTTCTCTCACTTTTCAGCAGATAAAGCCAGGGAGATTCCCTGGTAAGGCAATGCACCAAACACCATGATGAAACATTAAGAGCTTCTCCTCTCACACATATCTGGCAAAGTATGTGAATGAGAAAGAAACTATGGAACAAACTTTAAAGATGTTCAGGAAAAGTTAATAGTTATGTAAATTAAGGGAGAAAGACTATCAAAACACTTGTTGGACCTTCAATTAAAAGTAGCATGATGCCGCATGGAAAATTTTAGAGAACCACACTAAAATGTGAAATGTTCATGTTTTAGGCAGAGGAATTATATAGTCCTTGTTGACATTTTAAAATTAAATGAATCATTTTACTCCTCCTCTGGTAATATGTGAAGAATTTCATGTTTCAGACGAGGGTTTTTTGGCTAATGGCATCAGCAAAACCAGTGCCAGGAACTATTATTGTCCCTTTTCAAACACCTCTTGGCGTGTGAGATATTAGTAAATCCATTCTGGGGAGGTGGTGATACCGTGTTTCAAAATAAAACAATTCATATATTTCTGTTCATCTTTCAATCTGATTTTTCTGTCCCCTGGTTTTAAGGCCTCAGTATTCTTTCCATTTAAAAACAAAACACACATCTATCTTAGTAAAGGCCAAAATAATTATTTATACTAGATGTGACACTGACAGACCAGCCAAGCCAACCTGTCTATGACCCATAACAACTTAACAGGAGGCATTACAATTGTAATCAAGACAATTCACTTATGTATGTGTATCAAAGAAATATTAATTAGGGTTTTGTATTGATAAGAATCCAAGGGTAGATGCAGAGCCTTGGTCTACACTAGGAGCTTAGGTCGAATTTAGCAGCGTTAAATCGATGTAAACCTGCACCCGTCCACACGATGAAGCCCTTTTTTCCGACTTAAAGGGCTCTTAAAATCGATTTCCTTAATGCACCTCTGACAAGTGGATTAGCGCTTAAATCGGCCTTGCCGGGTCGAATTTAGGGTACTGTGGACACAATTAGACAGTATTGGCCTCCCAGAGCTATCCCAGAGTGCTCCATTGTGACCGCTCTGGACAGCACTCCCAACTCAGATGCACTGGCCAGGTATACAGGAAAAGGCCCGCAAACTTTTGAATTTAAATTTCCTGTTTGCATGGTCACCTGCAGCTTGCCACTCTGGCCAGAGCTCATCAGCAGAGGTGACCATGATGGAGTCCCAGAATCACAAAAGAGCTCCAGCATGGACCGAACGGGAGGTACGGGATCTGATCGCTGTATGGGGAGAGGAATCCGTGCTATCAGAACTCCGTTCCAGTTTTCGAAATGCCAAAACCTTTGTGAAAATCTCCCAGGGCATGAAGGACAGAGGCCATAACAGGGACCCGAAGCAGTGCCGCGTGAAACTGAAGGAGCTGAGGCAAGCCTACCAGAAAACCAGAGAGGCGAACAGCCGCTCTGGGTCAGACCCCCAAACATGCCGCTTCTATGATGAGCTGCATGCCATTTTAGGGGGTTCAGCCACCACTACCCCAGCCGTGTTGTTTGACTCCTTCAATGGAGATGGAGGCAACACGGAAGCAGGCTTTGGGGATGAGGAAGATGATGATGATGAAGTTATAGATAGCTCACAGCAAGCAAGTGGAGAAACTGGTTTTCCCGACAGCCAGGAACTGTTTCTCACCCTGGACCTGGAGGCAGTCCCCACCGAACCCACCCAAGGCTGCCTCCCGGAACCGCCAGGTGAAGAAGGGACCTCTGGTGAGTGTACCTTTTAAAATACTATACATGGTTTAAAAGCAAGCATATTTAATGATTAATTTGCCCTGGCATTTGCGGCTCTCCTGGATGTACTCCCAAAGCCTTTGCAAAAGGTTTCTGGGGAGGGCAGCCTTATTCCACCCACCATGGTAGGACACTTTACCACACCAGGTCAGTAGCACGTACTCGGGAATCATTGTAGAACAAAGCATCGCTGTATATGTTTGCTGGCATTCAAACAACATCCGTTCTTTATCTCTCTGTGTTACCCTCAGGAGAGTGATATCATTCATGGTCACCTGGTTGAAATAGGGTGCTTTTCTTCAGGGGACACTCAGAGGTGCCCGTTCCTGCTGGGCTGTTTGCCTGGGGCTGAACAGAAATGTTCCCCACTGTTAGCCACGGGGAGGGGGGAAGGTTGAGGGGGTAGCCACGCGGTGGGAGGAGGCAAAATGCGACCTTGTAATGAAACACATGTGCTGTGCATATAATGTTAACAGCAAGGTTTACCGTGAAAGAGTGTAGCCATTGTTCTAGAAAATGTGTCTTTTTAAATACCACTGCCTCTTTTTTTTCTCCACCAGCTGCATGTTTCAATTATCACAGGATTTTCTCCTTCCCAGAGGCGAAAAAAACACACTCATGATGAAATGTTCTCTGAGCTCATGCTGTCCTCCCACACTGACATAGCACAGACGAATGCGTGGAGGCAGACAATGTCAGAGTGCAGGAAAGCACAATATGACTGGGAGGAGAGGTGGCGGGCTGAAGAGAGGGCTGAAGCTGAAAGGTGGCGGCAGCGTGATGAGAGGAGACAGGATTCAATGCTGAGGCTGCTGGAGGATCAAACCAATATGCTCCAGCGTATGGTTGAGCTGCAGGAAAGGCAGTTGGAGCATAGACCGCTGCCACAGCCCCTGTGTAACCAACTGCCCTCCTCCCCAAATTCCATAGCCTCCTCACCCAGATGCCCAAGAACGCGATGGGGGGCCTCAGGCCACCCAGCCACGCCACCCCAGAGGATTGCCCACGCAACAGAAGGCTGGCATTCAGTAAGTTTTAAAGTTTTAAACTTTTAAAGTGCTGTGTGGCCTTGTCCTTCCCTCCTCCACCACCCCTCCTGGTGCTTCTCTCCTCCACCACCCCTCCTGGGCTATCTTGGTAGTTATCCCCTTATTTGTGTGATGAATGAATAAAGAATGCATGAATGTGAAGCAACAATGACCTTATTGCCTCTGCAAGCGGTGATCGAAGGGAGGAGGGGAGGGTGGTTAGCTTACAGGGAAGAAGAGTGAACCAAGGGGCGGTGGGTTTCATCAAGGAGAAACAAACAGAACTTTCACACCGTAGCCTGTCCAGTCATGAAACTGGTTTTCAAAGCTTCTCTGATGCGTACCGCTCCCTCCTGTGCTCTTCTAACCGCCCTGGTGTCTGGCTGTGTGAAACCAGCAGCCAGGCCATTTGCCTTTACCTCCCACCCCGCCATAAACGTCTCCCTCTTACTCTCACAGATATTGTGGAGCGCACAGCAAGCAGTAATAACAGTGGGAATATTGGTTTCGCTGAGGTCTAACCGAGTCCGTAAACTGCGCCAGCGCGCTTGTAAATGTCCAAATGCACATTCTACCACCATTCTGCACTTGCTCAGCCTGTAGTTGAACAGCTCCTGACTACTGTCCAGGCTTCATGAGCCATGGCATTAAGGGGTAGGCTGGGTCCCCAAGGATAACTATAGGCATTTCAATGTTCCCAACCGTTATTTTCTGATCTGGGAATAAAGTCCCTTCTTGCAGCTTTTGGAACAGACCAGAGTTCCTGAAGATACGAGCGTCATGTACCTTTCCCGGCCATCCCACATTGATGTTGGTGAAACGTCCCTTGTGATCCACCAGTGCTTGCAGCACTATTGAAAAGTACCCCTTGCAGTTTATGTACTCGCCGGCTTGGTGCTCTGGTGCCAAGATAGGGATATGGGTTCCGTCTATGGCCCCACCACAGTTAGGGAATCCCATTGCAGCAAAGCCATCCACTATGACCTGCACATTTCCCAGGGTCACTACCCTTGATATCAGCTGATCTTTGATTGTGTTGGGTACATCAGCCCCCACAGTAGATTTGCCCACTCCAAATTGATTCCCGACTGACCGGTAGCTGTCTGGCATTGCAAGCTTCCACAGGGCTATTGCCACTCGCTTCTCAAGTGTGAGGGCTGCTCTCATCTTGGTATTCTTGCGCCTCAGGGCAGGGGAAAGCAATTCTCAAAGTTCCATGAAAGTGCCCTTACGCATGCGAAAGTTTCGCAGCCAGTGGGAATCATCCCAGACCTGCAACACTATGCGGTCCCACCAGTCTGTGCTTGTTTCCTGAGCCCAGAATCGGTGTTCCATGGCACGAACCTGCCCCATTAGCACCATGATGCCCACATTGCCAGGCCCATGCTTTGAGAGAAGTCTGTGTCCATTTCCTCATCACTGATGTCGCCTACTCGCCCGGTATCGCTTTGCCAGGTTCTGGTGCTGCATATACTGCTGGATAACACGTGTGTAGTGTTTAATGTGCTCCTAATTGCCAAAGTGATCTGAGCGGGCTCCATGCTTGCCATGGTATGTTGTCTGCACAGAAAAAAGGCGCGGAATGATTGTCTGCCATTGCCCTGATGGAGGGAGGGGCGACTGACGACATGGCTTACAGGGTTGGCTTACAGGGAATTAAAATCAACAAAGGGGGGGGCTTTGCGAGAAACTGAATGGCCCCCTCAAGGATAGAACTCAAGGATAGAACTCAAAACCTCAAGGATAGAATTCAAAACTGGGTTTAGCAGGCCGTGGATTTCACAGAGGGAAGGAGGGAGGGAGGAGAAAATGAATACAACACAAATCTGGTCTATTTCTTGTTTTGAGCCACTTCATCTATCTTTATACATCTTGCTGGCAGCAGACTGTGCAGTACGACTGCTAGCCATCATCATCTCTTGGGTGCTCAGCAGAAGACGGTGCAGTATGACGACTAGCCATCATCTTCTACTGGCTGGAGGTTAAAAGACAGTGCACTGCTGGTAGGACTGAATTGCCACGAGACGAAACAAGGGAAATGACCTGGCTAAGTCACTCCCATGTTTGCCCAGGCGCCTGATTAAAAGAGCACCCAGGACTACGTCGATGACAGCTACCAGTCATACTGCACTATCTGCTGCCAAAATGCAATTAACTGCTGCTGTGTAGCAATGCAGTACCACGTCTGCCAGCACCCAGGAGACGTACGGTGACGGTTAGCTGAGCAGGCTCCATGCTTACCATAGTATGGCGTCTGCACAGGTAACTCAAGAAAAAAGGTGCAAAACGATTGTCTGCCCTTGCTTTCATGGAGGGAGGGAGGGAACGGAGGCCTGACGATACGTACCCAGAACCACCCGCGACAATGTTTTAGCCCCATCAGGCACTGGGATTTCTACCCAGAATTCAAATGGGCGGCAGAGACTGCGGGAACTGTGGGATAGCGACCCACAGTGCCACGCTCCGGAAGTCGACGGTTGCCTCGGTACTGTGGACACACTCCGCCGACTACATGCACTTAGAGCACTTGTGTGGGGACACACACGATCAACTATATAAAACCGCTTTCTACAAAACCGACTTCTATAAATTCGACCTAATTTTGTAGTGTAGACATACCCAGAGTGTACTTGTCTGTGTTTACCTGTATCTTGTTAGAAGTTTAACAATTGAAGCAATGTTTAACCATGTTAATTCCCTTTCATGTCTTAATTATATATGTGACTGTGTCCAAGTAATCTTAAAATGAAAGATGTGTAATACTGCAGGAAACTAATAATATTATCTACATTGTCTTCAGCTTAACTGTCAATGCTATAATGCAGTACTGACTAATTGCCTTATGTGAATGAATGCAACTAGTTTACCTGTGTATGAATAGGAAATAGGAGATTAGCTTCAAAGCGAAGATCTGCATTGTCTATTTTTTCTCAGGGGAAGGCCCTGCTGTGACAATTTCTGTGAGGAGTTTTGTCAGCCTGCTTAGAAGAGCTATAAAGGAAAGCTTTGGGCCTGATCCTTTCATCTGCAGTCTGCTTAAACTTTTAACATGGAAAGTCATAAGACAGAGATCTTCCCAATTATTATTTGAAATAGCCTGGAAAATGCATGGAAGGACTAACAGACTGTACACCTGGGTTGCTTATTGGACTATAACCCTTTAAATTGATTCCAGAAAGACTATTACAAATCAGTAGCCTCACCATTTCGCCTATGACACAGACCTAAGGACTGTACATGTATATTGATCTTTTAACCATTTACAACTCTCTCCTTTCTTTTTCCTTTTATTATTAAACCTTTAGTTTTTAGTACCTAAAAGATAGGCATCAGTGTGATTATTGGGTAAGATCTGAGACACATATGGACCTGGGGATAAGTGTCCGGTCCTTTGGGATCGGTAAACCTCACATATGGTGAATCAGGTTTTCAGTAACCCTTCACTATATTCCTTGGCTGTCTAGGTGGGAACCAAGGGCTGGGATGCCTAAAGGGGACTGTAGTTTGCCCTCTTGTTACCCAGCGTGGTACTGCAGAAGCTGTATTGTTATTAGCTTAGTGAATCCAAGTATAGAATAACCTACCACTTTTAGGAACTGCCTGCCCTATTTCTTGCAGTCTGCCCTGAGTGAGGCACTCAGTGTGGCCTATCTACACACCCCGGTCACACTACAATTATGGGGAACCCTAATATTTTTAATATACTCCGGTGACAAATTATACTGACACCAAGGTCAACAATCTACTTCACTGGTGCCATGGGTTTGAGTGCTTGATTCCAAAGCCTGTAGTTAACAGTCTGTTTCAATCGTGTCAGGGAAAGAAAAGGAAGCCCAATTATCTTGCTTAAGTTCATATTTTAATGGAGTGAAAACGTATCTAGTTTACTGTTTGTTTGTAAGGTGATTCTGAAGTCTTCATCGAGACTCTGTAATCCTATTTATGCTTTGCTAGAAGTTATGGCTTGATACTGATGTCTTGTTTCTATATTTATTACTGAAAGGTGTATTTCCTGTGAAATGATAAACACATAAAAACTAAAATTCAAAATATACTTTAAGGGCCAGCTCCAACTCCCACAGAAGTCAATAGAGCTTTTCTACTGACTTCATAAAGATTTGGCTCAGGGTTGAAATGAAACTGGTCCCCAAATTTGTGGAGCTGACTAAACTTACAAGAAATGGGATCCCAAAGGAAATTTCTGACCTAACTCAGAAGGACTGCTGTTACTGCACTGAAGCTAGATCATGCTTATGAAGAGAGGGAAAGTGGGCTACTTGATAATATTGAGTGCATTTTCAAATATGTTCATATCCCATATATATGAAGCATGCACTAATCACACATTTAATGAATCATTTAGCCAATGCATAGGAAACATCACTGCATTGACCAGCTAGTAACCGTGTACACTGGATTACAGAGCATACTGCCTTCCATGCATGTGCCCACACACCAGCTATGCTGAAAACAACCAGCAGCTGGTATCTGTGGAAATGAGGATTCTTCATGGGGTCTATAAAATACAGTGAAATAAACTAGTTTGTGACTGGCCAACTTCTGCCTCCACTTCTCCTATGCAGCCCCCTGACAACATTACATAATTTGTTCATGAATGATTTAAGCGTGGTCACCACAGCCAAAGCTTTCTGATTGGGTGTCAAATGTATCAATCCCATAATGTTGTGAATAACTCAGAGCTGACCGTTAAAGTGACATTTATACACACAAATGAATTTAAGAATGCAGTGTAGTTGTAGCTGTGTCAGTCCCGGGATATGAGAGAGACGAGCTAGGTGAGTAATTGGACCAATTTCTGTTCATGAGAGAGACAAGCTTTCTTTCTAGTCACACAGAGCTCTTCTTCAGGTTAGGGAAACATACTCCTAGCATCACAACTAAATGCAAGGTGACACTTGGAGTACTTTTCCCTGACCTGAAGAAAAGCTCTGTGTGAGCGTGAAAGCTTGTCTCTCTCACCAGCAGAAGTTGGTCCAATAAAAGATATTACCTCACCCACCTTGTCACTCTATAAGAATGGGAGTAAAACAATTCAGAAAATAGTGCAAGTTCAAAATGATTAAAAATGCTTACCCTTATGGTTTGACATCTGTCGTTATCAAGAAGTGTGCCACCTTTAATATCCCTGTCATTGCTTAGTTCTAAGTATCATGGAACACAAGCAGTTTTTAAAGACTATATATTTCTTATTTCCATTTTTTCCACAATATTTTTGTTGAATTTGGCTCTCAGAGAAGGTCCCAGCTTGCCAGCCTCACAGGATGAAGGCCTCTCGTTATCCCCAGAAGGGGTGCAGAGCAGATAATCACCATGTATGCGTCTCATGCATCACGCCAACAACATACCTCCCCCAAACTAGAGCAACCCCCCGCCTCTAGGAATGGAACGATAGTTCAGGTCACATGGCCCATTTGAGCCTTAATCTCCCTGAGAGCCAATTAGAAATGAATGTGGTAGTGTTTTTTGTGATGAGGACATTTGTACTTGAGATGGACTGAGATCACTTCATAGACCCAGCACTAAGATATGTTGTAAATGTGTGTAATATATTTATAAAAACCACAAGTACAGGCAGTCTTTGAAAACTATTGCACTTTTCTGTACTGATGACCTAACCCAGCACTCCATTGCTGTGGGCTGGTGGCACTGCAGTAAACCTTACCCGAGTGATTCCCAGCGCTCCAACATTCTCACTGTAAGAAGTGGTGCCATTTCCTGTTCCCCACGCCCCAGCCAGAAGACAGCCAATTCCCTCAATTCCAATTCCACGGTTGATAGCATGCTTCGGAGGGGGCGGGGCACCAGACAGTCGGGCGCAGGCATAGTAATCGCCTACTGACTCCACCATAGAGGAAATCACTCCAGCTATGATGCCAAATATCCCAGCCAAACTGATTGTTGGAACTCCCCACTGGCCTGCAAATTAAAAAAAAAAAAAGCGAGTCATAACTTGGGCTAGTTTTGCTGTAAAATCCATTCAAGTAAATCACTAATGACTTCTCTAAGTGTTGGCCTGTGCTTCTAGGCCAGCCCCACCTGAGCTTTACCATTTGGGTTCCTCAGGGTCCTTATTTTCCACGGTCATTCAAGATCATTAAAAGCAAAAAGCATACACACAAAACAACAACGAGAAGGAACAGTAAATAATTCACAACATGCTACTACAACTATACCTGGGTATGGGAACCGGAACCAGGGTGCTTGGGACAGAACGTCTCCTTTGATGTCAGTCCGAGCCAGATAGCCATAAACTGCAGGGTCCGAGGGGAAGGCATTGGTAACAGTGAGTGCAAAACATATCAGCCAAGTAATGGCGAGGCCAAGAAGAACCTAGACAGCCACATAAAGTGTATTCTGATTAATGGCCATCCTCATTTCCATTATAGAAGTACTCTGCCTCCTGGAGCACAGACAAACAAGGCCCCATTGCATTCTGAAAGCATATTCTCTTTTTTGTTCCCCCACTTGCTTGTTCATTAAATAAGATGAAGGTGAAATGGCAGAGTCTCCCCCCGTACAGTTTTTTGTCTGGTTTAGAAGCTTCACTGAAACAGTGGCTCTCAACCTTTCCAGACTACTGTACCCCTTTCAGGAGTCTGATTTGTATTGAATATCCCCAAGTTTCACCTCACTTAAAAACTACTTGCTTACAAAATCAGAGATAAAAATACAAAGAAGTGTCACAGCCACACTAGTACTGAAAAATTGCTGACTTTCTCATTTTTACCATCGAATTATAAAATAAATCAATTGGAATAGGAATATTGCACTTACATTTCAAGTGTATAGCATATAGAGCAGTATAAACAAATCATTGTCTGTATGAAAGTTTAGTTTGTACTGATTTAGCTAGTGCTTTTTATGTAGCCTGTTGTAAAACTAGGTAAATGTATAGATGAGTTGATGTACGCCCTGGAAGACCTCCGTGTACCCCCAGGGGTACATTAACCTCAGGTTGAGAACCACTGCACTGGAGAATCCAATTTTCCCTGTTACCCAGAAAGTTTTGTTGGAAGCGGCTGTGAATACTGACAAGCGATTACTAGCCAGGCTTACCATCATCACCTTGTAACAGGCTCTCAGAATCCTTAGCTACACTGCAGTACATTATGTCATTACTCAGACTTGGTAAAAACATCAGTCTTGTGAGCACCGTCCTGGCAATGAACTGCTGCTGACTATTGTTTTAGAAAGAACTAGAAGTGCCCTTGGTTTGTGGTACACACCAGCTGGGCTCAGTGACTGGTAAGGGCCAGTGTCCACAGTATGGTGACCAGTTATCTCTAGTCAAGAAGTAGGAAGCACTTATTTTCACTACGCATGGGCACTTACAAGGCCAGGATAAAAACACCTGCGCTTTGGGGGAATTCTACCACAAAAATGAGTTTTAACAGACTAAACCAAATGCAAAACATGGTAGGAGTCAAACAGTAGGAGTCAAACTGTGAAGCTCTTTCTCCCAATGGGGAGCAGTTACTCAGCCAAGGAATCTCACCGACTCCAGTGGAAGTGAATGGGAGTAGGATTATTTGGGTGTCTAAACTGAACGTGATTTAGTCCAGTTCTAGTAAAAGTGGATTATCTGGTGACCCAAGTCCAAAAATGATAACTCACGGGGAAGATCTGGAAGAGGTAGACCTTCGAGAAGTGGCACTTCCTAGATCCTTGGTACGATGGCAGTGGCATGGGCACATTTTTCAGGTACTGAGAGAACAGAACTATGAAGAAAATGGCCCTGGAATGAGACAAAAAAAAAAAAAGAGAGAGAACAACTGCCTCGTTTGCTTTACCACACTCGGAGGACCCGACTTTCAGAAGTTCTGAGCATCTTCAGCTCCAACTGATTTCAAAGCACCTCTGACAATAAGGCTCTAAGCGCATGTCTTCACTGGAGCTCAAACGGTGTCAATTCCAGCTCAGGATGACACTGAGCCATTTGAGCTAGTGCACTAAAAACGGACTTGTAGTGCTGTAGTAGTGGGAGAGGCTAGCTGCCTGAACACATCCCTAGGATCTCAGACAGGATCGTACATGAGGTGGCTAGCCCCTACCACTGCTGCACCACCGTGACTTCAATTCTGTTTTTAGCATGGATACGTCCCCTTGAGATGTAATTTACACCGTCCACCCCTAGCGTAGACATTCCCTTAGTGTCGCGGGAAGACGCAAACCAAAGTTGAGGTTGAAACAAGCCTTCGGTTATATTTTAAATATAGTTTTGTTGAGGGTTTTGTTTTCAATTCTGATTTTTTTGCCTCAAAAACCAGCCAAACATAATTACATACAATGAACCACCAAGTATGACATCTGCCAGAAGCTTAAACGTGACGTTAAATAGAACAGAGGCAGAATAGAGAGATCGGTTGTGTCCAGACAGGTTGTATAGGAAACTATTCTTGGGCCCCACTATTTTCATTAGAAGGAAAGGTCATTCATTTCATGGTTTAAAGTTTATTCAATGTCAATGTTTTTTAAATGGCAAAGTGAACCCACATGGAAAGGAGAAAAGGATCAGTTGAGAGATAAATCTCAGGCTTTCAATGTCCCACCACAGGCAGCTATGGCCCAGTTCTGATGTCACATCCAGATGGCCAATAATACCCGTGCAAGTTCGTGTTTTGAAAGAAACACAAGAATGAAAACCAAATGTCCGGATGTTCTACCCAGTTCTCATTTTTCTTCAGAGTGATTTTAGTTTGATTTCCAATTTTTAGGTCTATATTTGTGATTACTGCCCATTTATAGTTGTTTCCTACAGTGTGATCTGTACTGCTGGATTTATGTAGCTAATTCTCCACTGGGGGATACAACCTTGCAGGCCATACCTGCCCCAGTTAGATGAGAATGAACAAACAAAAATATTTATCAAACAAATGCTGAGCAGATGGGATATGCTGGTAGACAAATGCAGACATTCTATTACTGTGTGTTAGTTAAACCTTTGAAGAGCCATGTAGGTTTTTATACCCAAATTAAATGTATGTAAAATTAAGGGATTAGTCCAAATAGGAATCAATGGGGAGTTGATAACAGAACCTGGCCCCAACACTAGCACCTGCTGCAGTTGAATTATTGAGGTACTATTAGGACCTGCGGTTGTGATGCGGCAGCATCAAATGCTGGCCTGGGAAGGGAACAGCCAAAGGGACAGTAGTAGCTCAAGCTGCAGCAGGGGCTCAGATGATGGTGGAAGGAGAGGCAGTTGAGACAAGCTGGTGGTAAGAGAGAAAAATCTAGCTGCTGAGTTAGCAGATGAACTGGAGTTTGGTAGGAAGTGAGGTGATAAAATAAAAGATATCCAGGAGAATAGAAATAGGGGACTTGGAAATGAGAAGGAAAACTAGGAGAAGTTTCGAGTCAGTAGAAGCTGAAAAAAATTGAATAGGGTAAGCGAGCAGACACTATTAGAAATGGGAAGTAGTGGGAAATAAAATCTACAGCCGTACTGGAGAGAGCGACTCAAGGGAAAGAACTGAAAGGAAATATAACTGGTGGAACAGGGAATTGATCAGAAGCTGTGTTAGAGTAAAAAGATCCTGAAAACAGTACATGAGAAGCCCACCTACAAAGGACCTAAAGTAAATGAACAGAGAGAATGACTGTTTGAAAATCTATTGAAGGAACACAGGTCAAAGGCACTTACCGGACAAGTGAGGGCCCCTAGGTAAAGAAACCCCTCTTGTGGAAAAACTCAATGAAGAGAGAGACCGCCCCAGGAACACCAAATCTAAGGAGCACTTCTAGCCAAAGAGACACAAAGGATAGGACAGCAAGAGTGGAGCTGGACTTAGAACCAAGGAGAGGAAAAGTTGATTCTTTGCCAAAATGACACAGTATATTAAGTAAATTTCTTCATTCTTGGTAAAAACAATGCATTTGGTGTTAACTGCACAAAGGAAGAGTAGTGTGTACAAGCTTGCAAAGGTTAATGTGTTGGTAACATCTAGTTTATTAATATAAGTAGTCAGTACTCAGTAATATTGTATATTATTTATGCTTCTGCTACAATCTTTGAGTTTTCCCTTATAAAGTTCTAAAAATTTAAAGTTCTCTCGTTTGTCTTGGTTTGCCTCTGCCTCTCCACACAGTTGGCATAGCCTCATTTAGCCTGGCTCACTGCAATAAATGTAATAATGTTCTGAGCACTATGAAATGCACGGATGTAATGAGATGAAGAGGTTTTCTAAGAGACAAAACGTGTAGATAAAACACTCAAGATAAGGAAAGATATTTAAAGCACTAACAGGAACGGCTATCCTTGTTACCATATAAAAATATGCCACGACACAGTCAGAGCATTGACTAACTGGCTGTCACAGAGTCACCGGGCGATGCTCTGGAGTGACTCCATATGAAGCCAGTCGGGACTCTGGGGGATCCTCCTCTCTCTGAGCAGACTGTCTCCAGGGCAAGAAGCTTAACAGCTTCGACCTTCCTGAGTCTGACCTTGGAGCATTCAGCATCCCATTCCACACCGTGCGCTTCCCACAGCGAGTCCGCACCGGCGGGGCTCCTGAGGAAGCCAGAGGGCCCTGCACCCCACCTCCGCAGTCAGATGTGATTCTCGGCCAGCCAATAAAACAGAAGGTTTATTAGACTACAGGAACATGGCCTAAAACAGAGCTTGTAGGTACAGAGAACAGGACCCCTCAGTCCGGTCCGTCTTGGGGGGCGGGAGGCCAGAGCCCCATCTGGGCCTCCTTCCATTTCCCCAGCCAGCTCCAAACTGAAACTCTCCTGTCCCTCCTCTCGCCTGTGTCTCTTTCCCAGGCCAGGAGGCCACCTGATCTCTTTGTTCTCCAACACCTTCAGCTGGCACCTTTGTAGAGGAGGGGCCCAGGCCATCAGTTGCCAGGAGACAGGGTGTCGGCCATTCTCTGTGCAGACACCATCACACTGGGCTTCTAGGGCTCTTCAACAATCAGACACCCTTATCCCACCACCTAGATACTTAAGAAATGCCTAATGGAAACTGAGGCACTCACAAAGCATTCAGAGAAAACATTAAGAACATTCCCACTTCATCACATCTCTCCCCCCTTCGAGACCAAACTGAGTGGGGTCACTTTAGCCAGCGACCTGGGGAAGTTCAAACCCACCAACGTTCCCATGGATGCCCCAGCATTTCTCCCATTCCTTGGTGGGAGTTTCACCAGGCCCTTCCAGTTTCACACCCTCCCTTAGGTCGGGTGTGCTCGACTGGCACTCAGAGGCCACATTTGGGAAGGTTTATGCAGCCCGTGCCCTTTTGCCACCCCAAAACCCCTGGGGTTCAAACTGGGTTCCGGATTCTCCCAGAGCTCCAGTCTGGAGGGCTGTGATTTGGGCTCTCTTGGTTAAGAGCCCCCATCTTGACTTTGGCCACCCTCTGACCAGGTGTCTCTGTGACCAGCATCTCAGCATCAGCCCCTTTCATTTGATGCAGCCACGTCGGGGCAGAGTGGTCGGTATACGCCTAAAGCGCCGCCCAAATAGATACAGCTGCAGCTTTTTAAGGGCCTGCACCATGGCCAGGCATTTCTTCTCTATGGCCACATAGTTCTGCTCCCGGGGCAGCAGCTTCTTGCTCAAGTACCCGATGGGGTGTCTCTCCCGCTTAGCATCAGCACCGCACCCAGCCCTGCGTCTGACCCGTCAGTGAACACGGTAAAGGTCTTGGCAATGTCTGGGTTTACCAGATTTACCGGGCCCTGGATTAGAGCCTCCTTCAGTGCACAGAGAGCCCTCTGGTACTGCTTGGTCCAGACCACCTCATCTGGCTTCCCCTTCTTACATAGCTCAGTGATGGGGGCAGCTAGGGAGCTCAAGGGGGTACAAACCTCCGGTAATACCCTGCTAACCCAATAAAGGCCTGGACCCGTTTCTTGGTCTGGGGAACAGGCCAATCTCTGATCTTCTCCACCTTCTGGAAAGGTTCCTCTGTGATGGACAGGGGTCTCAAGGGAGCTTCACCCTTCTCCCGGGCCTTCCCCACCCTCTGGCAGGGTCGCAGGACCTGCTGGGTTGCGTCACAGACTCCGGGCCAGTAAAAGTTCTGCAACAGCCACTGCCTGGGGCGTTGGATCCCCTGGTGTCCTGAGAGAGGGATATCATGGGTGAGGTACAATAGCCTGTGGCGATACTTCTGGGACACCACTAGCTGCCTCCTGATCCTCCACAGTTCTGCTTCCCCCGGGGGAGCCCATTCCTGGTACAGAAATCCCTTCTCCCACAGGAATCTTTCCCTGCAGCCTTCCCCAAGGGAAGCACGGTGGCCAGCAAGTTCCCTCAGCTTCTCCTTCTGCAGCTCAGTCTGGAATTCAGCTGCTGGAGAAGGGATGGGGACCTGTTCCCTCTCACTGGCTGGGCTGGGGTCACAGCCTTGCTGAGCCCTGTCCCTGGTAGCTCCCTCCCTGCCGTGGGATCACTTCCCAGCAGCCCCTCTGGACCAAGCAAACCTTGTTGGCAGCCGTCCTGCCCCGCCTGTGTCTCCCCACACTCAGCTGGGGTCTCCGTTCCCCCCATGCTCAGTGCTGCCTTTGCTGTCCCAGTGGGGGCAGGCAGTGAGCTCGCTGCTTTGATCACAGCATCAGAGCCAGTGTGAGCACCCTCTCAGGTGTGCACGGGGGTGGGGAGCATCTCTCCATCCCACTCTGCCCTAGGAGGCTGATTACAGGCAGGCAGGTATCCCGAGCTTAGCAGCTCCTCCCACTGGCCAGCCAGGTCATTTGCCTTTTCACTGACCATTTCCATCTTAGCCAATTGTTTCCCTGGATTCAAATTCAAATCCTCGGCCGTTACAGGAGCTCGGCCTGGATCCTGTCCCAAAGAAAGACAGTCATCCCCCAACAGGACCTCACAGTTGATATCCTGGAGAACCCCAACTACCAGCCAGACCGACCCCTCCTGTGTCTTCACAGGGATCTGGGCCATAGGCAGGGAGAGGGGCTTCATACCTGGGACCTTCACCCAGTTCACAAAGCCCCTCAGCATCTGGTGGGCCTACACCACCCGGGGTCTGACAACAGTTCTCTGTCCCAGCATGTCGCCACCCCAGGAATGTCTCCCCATTGACCATCACCTTCCACTCCCACTGGGACTCTGAGGGGCCTGAGCCCAGGAAACTCCACGCTAAGACATATAGGCTGGGGCCAGGAGTGGAAGCCTGTCCACCACCCACCCATCTGGCTGATGGCATCTATGTCCTTGGGACCCAGAAAGGGAGCTACATACCGGGGCTTTTCCGCAGGGTCCCCCTGGTTCAAATCACCAGCCTGCTTGAAGGCACTGAGGTAGGCATCCACATCCCCCCACTCCTTAACCAGGGGCAGCAATTTAGTATCAAGGTTCCCAGCAGAACTGGCAACCCAGGGTCTATCCCCACTCACCCCTGGGAAGTTCCCTATCCCTACCCCCTCTCTATCCCTATCCCTACCCCCTCTCTGCTCCCCCATCGCCAGTTCATGCTGCTGCTGCTGCTTCTTCTGCAGTTCTTTCTTGGGCTCTCGCTGTCTCTCATGGTCCTCTCGCTCCTTCGGACTCAGCTCCAGTCCCATCTGTGTCTGACCCCCTGATGGGGACCCCGATCATGAAGACCCCCATCTAGTCGGGGACAGGAGTCTTGGGGATGCCTGGTTACCGCTCCAGCTGCTCCCAGATCCTCTTGTAGCCCCATCTGGGTCAGGAATCTGCTCCTTAGGCAGTCATCATTTTCCAGCTGCATGACTAACTGTGCTTTGGTGAACTTTCCAACCCGTAACCCTCTCTTTTTGCACAGGTTTACAATGTCCTTCTTAAGGAGATGGTGATAGGCTATCACTTCGCTGCTCCCAAGTTGCTGTGGACTCGCAGGCCTGTGCGCTCTCAGCTCCCCATGGTTTCAAGGAAGAGCCCCTAGTGTGCCAGCCCTTCTCCAGGTCACCACCTCTCTCCCAGGGCCGAGCCGCAGACTCCTCCACCCCTGAGACTGCTCACCGCAGTCCCCAGGGAGACCCGTTACTGCAACAGTCCTTCTTGCTGGTCACACTCCCAGGGGTTAAGCGTAGCTCCTCTGCCCCCCGAAACCACTCCTCTCTGAGCCTTCAGCATGCCTGGTCCTCATTAATCCCCCTTCATTTTACTGCTCCCCAGTCACTTACTGCAAGAAGCGCCATTCACAGGGTGCAGTAGAACCCACCTCTAACAACAGTTGTCACACAGTCACCGGGCAATGCTCTGGAACTACTCCATACAAAGCCAGTCAGGACTTTGGGGGAGCCTCCTCTCTGTCAGTAGACTGGGAGGCTCCCCCAGAGTCCTGACTGGTTTCGTATGGAGTAGTTCCAAAGCATTGTCCGGTGACTCTGTGACAGCTGGTGCCAGTGGTGGGATAAGGATGTGTGATTGTTGCAGAGCCCTAGAAGCCCAGTGTGATGGCGTCTGCACAGAGAACGGTCGATACCCTGTCTCCTGGCAACTGATGGCCTGGGCCTCTCCTCTATAAAGGTTGCCAACTGAAGGTGTTAGAGAACAAAGAGATCAGGTGGCCTCCTGGCCTGGGAAAGAGACAAAGGCGAGAGGAGGGACAGGAGAGTTTCAGTTTGGAGCTGGGTGGGGAAATGGAGGGAGGCCCAGATGGGGCTCTGGCCTCCCTGCCCCCCAAGACGGACCGGACTGAGGGGTCCTGTTCTCTGTACCTACAAGCTCTGTTTTAGGCCATGTTCCTGTCGTCTAATAAACCTTCTGTTTTATTGGCTGGCCGAGAATCACATCTGACTGCGTAGGTGGGGTGCAGGGCCCTCTGGCTTCCTCAGGAGCCCCGCCGGTGCGGACTCGCTGTGGGAAGCACACGGTGTGGAATGGGATGCTGAATGCTCCAAGGTCAGACCCAGGAAGGTCGAAGCTGTTAAGCTTCTTGCCCTGGAGACAGTCTGCTCAGAGAGAGGAGGATCCCCCAGAGTCCCGACTGGCTTCATATGGAGTCACTCCAGAGCATCGCCCGGTGACTCCGTGACACTGGTTAGGCATGGAAAGCTTTCACAGACACCGGTTTCTTTTTCCCAATTTCTAAAGCTACAGAACCCAACATATCTGCCCTTTTGTGCGCTTGGACCAATGAAGATTGTTGGTAGGTTTATGAATGGTTTGAAAAATGGTATTTTAGGTGGAGCTGATAGTACTGCCTGTTAAGGTTACCCAACACCTCCTATTATAAGGCCAGCCAATTTTATAAGCAACCGAAAACAACCTACAATCATTCAGGCTAAAGTTTTGCATGCTGGTTGTCTGACTCAGGATGCCTACGTTTGAAAAATTTCAGCTAAAACAGATCAGCCATTTCCAAGAATGAGGCTACGGAAACTCAGTTGCTTTACCCATAGTAAAAAGTTCTGAAAACCTTTTCTTTGAACAGCTCCAGCATGACCATGCCTTGAAATTTGGTCGTTGGGTCAGGAATGTGCCTTTTGCCATCCTGTGAAAATCCACCCAAATGTATCCAAGTTATTAGCCTTTGGGGAAAAAAATTACAGTTTGCATATACTCATTAGAAAGTTATTTGATTTTAGCAGCTAACATTTCTGAAGATTATATCCTCACTGAGCATGCTCCAGCCTCTTTCAGCTCCTAGTGCTGACCCGACAGCATATGCACCATGCCCACAGAGCAACAGAGCAGACTTTCACCTAGGCATACAGGGACAAAGATAGAGTTGCCCTGAAAAGGATGTTCCCAGCTGCTCTGGGCCAGGGTGAAACTGGGCACCAGAATGGAGAGAAGGGAGCCTGTCTCTCCTGTACTCTCAGTGCCACCCCTCCCTCCTGGTATCCAGGCACTGTGGAGGAGGAAGCCATCTGATGCAATTGCAGAGGGGACAAGAGCCATACCTGCAGGGAGGGAAAGGAGTAGATTGGGACAAGGGGGTCTAGTGAGACTGGCACTAGAGGGTGGCAGGACAGAGGAGGTTGGTAGACTAGGAGCCAGTGAGGTAAACAGAGGAAGGAATAAGAGTTAGTTGTCTTGGAGGAAGGGGCAGGAAGACCAAGAAGAGACTAGAATTGAAGGGAGGTTAGGATTGGCAGGACAAGGAGACTGGGGCTAGGAATGTGGTGGAGGGAACCGGGGAGGGGAGAGGGGGGGACAGGGACAGGACAGATCTAACAAGAATCTGGGCTGTGCAGGGAGAACTAGGACTGGCTGGGCAAAGACTGGGACAAGGATGGGGAGGAGGTGTTGAGGGGGACAGATTGGATGAGGACCCTGGGGAGAGAAGGTAGGACAGAGCCAGTCTATGCACACGAGGGAGAGAGACAAAGAGCCAGGAGTGAGGGGACTAAGACTATCTAGGCAAGGAGGCTAGGCCTGGGATGAGAATCCTGAGGAGTGGCGCCTCGTACTGGCTAAGTGAATGGGACCGAGACAAGGAACCAGGGGTGAGGAAGAGACAGGGACAGGTTGATGGGGACAGGGCAGAATATTAAAACATTAAGATTTTAAATTTAAGCACTCAGAAGTTTGGAAATGCCAGCAGTAAGGCTGCCTGTGCAACCTTAATTCAGCCCCTATGCATATGCATTATAATACAGCCTATAGTTACATGCTCTTTTTTCCCATAGGACCCTAGCCTCATTCAGTGCACAGGGTGAACCTGTTCTGGGGATGAATCAGGGCTGTTGTCTGTAGGACCCCCTGCTACAATGGTTGCAGAAGTTGGAAGGTGTAGATCTGGGACAGGTGGGTCTCGACTTGCCCAAAGCTAAAGGCCTCCCACCCCCAGCTAGGGGGAGATGCTGCTAAGCCCAAGCTACAAGTGAGGGAGTGGGACAATGCAGGGGGGAGGGGCAGAGAGAAACAGGAACAGGAGTGAGGTCATTGGTTGAAAATCAGAGAACCAAAAGAAGCAATCAAGCAGAGAACTCCGACGGCACCCACTGCTTTTCAAAGGCACTGAAGGAGTCAGTGGACACCACCGAGAGGAACTCAGCCTGGAGGCGTGATCGAACAAGGAAATGGAAATAGGCCCCACAGTTGCAGAGTATTTCCCCCATCCGCCTTCCTCCTCCTGGAGGGATGGATGGCCATCTTGGCCAGCCCCAGGAATAGGTCGACGAGGAGATTCTGCAACTTTGTGGGGGAGCACAGATCAGGAGGTATGGGGAAAGTACAGCCAGAACCTGAGTCAGAGATTCTGAAGGAGTCAGAAGAGGGGCTGCCACCTGATGCACCCTGCATAGACATGTGACAGGGTCTCCCTCTCACCGCAAAAGGGACAGCTGTGGTGGAGCCTGTGAACCATGCCAGGCATATGCCTGTGCTCTCAGCTCTGTAGAGGAGCTTCCAATTAATATCCCTGGCAGGCCGTGACATCAGAGTGGAGTATAGGCTAGCCCCATGGAGTTCCTTGCCCTCCTCAGGTGGCATCAGGTCTCACCACTTGGCGTCAGGGGAGGACACAAGAGAGAGGAAGTCGATGGAGTGAAACATGAGTGCATGAAGGTGTTCTCTAGGCATGGTACAGGATGGACCAGCTGAATTGCAAGTTGTGTAGTGAAAGAGGCAGGAGATTGCAGGAAAAGAAAGGATGGTCTCATGGTTGAACAACTATGCTGTCCTGGTGAACTGGATGCTAACCCTGCCTCTGCCACAGAGTTATATGATGCTGGGAAAGTCACTTAATCCAGACCTTTCACAGGTAGACATTAAGTGGCTGTGTCATTTTTGGATGCCTGACTTGAGATCCCAACGTCTGTTTTCAGAAACGCTGAGCATTCACAGCTACAACTGAAGTCAGTGGGACCTGTATCAAGTCCCAGGTGTCTCAACTTGGGAACCCAGACGTGAACACTTTTTAATTTGATCTCTCTGGGCTTTAGTTCCCCAGCCATAAAATGGGGATAACAGCCCCTCATCTCACCATGGTGTAGTGAAAATAAATCCATTAGAATTTGTGAAACACTCAGATACTATAGTGATGAGCTCCACAGAAAAGTCCATGGGAAAATAAATAATTCTCTCTGCAGAGTAGGGCTTGAATAGTGTGCAGGAAATAAAGACTAGGGCCATAGTATTGACCAATGAGAAGACAACACAATATTGAATAGCTACTCGTTAAGTGAGCACCATCCTGTACAATGAATGAGGCAGGTGCCTATGGGGAAAAATATGTGATCATAAGAACAGCCATACTAGGTCAGACCAATGGTTCATCAAGCCCAGTGTCTTGTCTTCACACAGTGGCCGTCACCAGATGCTTCAGAGGGAATGAAAAGAACAGGGCAATTATAGAGCGAGCCATTCTCTGTTGCCCAGTCTCAGCTTCTGGCAGTCAGAGGTCTAGGGACACCAGAGCATGGGGTTGCATCCTTGACCATTTTGTCTAATAGCAATTGTTGGACCTGTCCTCCAGGAACTTATCTAATTCTTGTTTGAACCCAATTATACTTTTGGCCTTCAAAACATCACCTGGCAATGAGTTCCACAGGCTGTGCATTATGTGAAGTACTTTCTTCTGCCTATTAATTTCACTGGGTGATCCCTGGTTCCAGTGTTATATGAAGGGATCAATAACATTTTCTTATTCACTTTCTTCATCCCATTCATAATTTTATAGATCTCTATCATAGCCCCTTCGTTTTAGCTTTTCTAGGATGAACAGTCCCCGTCTTTTTAATCTCTCCTTGTATGGAAGCTGTTACACACCATTAATCATTTTGTTGCCCTTATCTCTACTTTTTCCAAATCCAATATATCTTTTTTGAGATGGACGACCAGAACTGCATGAAGTATTCAAAGTGTGGGCATACCAGGGATTAATATAGAGGCATTATGATATTTTCTGTCTTATTATCTATCCCTTTCCTAACGGCTCCAAACATTCTGTTCACTTTTTTGACTGCTGCTACACACTGAGCAGATGTTTTCAGAGAACTATCCACAGTGACTCCAAGATGTCTTTCTTGAAGGTAAAAACTCATTTAGACGCCATCATTTTGTATGGATTGTTATGTTTTCCAATGTTCATTGCTTTGCATTTATCAACACTGAATTTCAATTTGCCAGTTTGTTGCCCAGTCACCCAGTTTTCCCTTTGTAACTCTTCGCACTCAGCTTTGAACTTGACTATCCTGAGTAATTCTGAATCATCTGCAAACTTTGTCCCCTCACTGTTTTCTGCCTTTTCCACATCATTTATGAATATGTGGAACAGCACTCGTTCCACTACAGAATCTTGGAGGACCCTGCTATTTACCTCTGCCCACTGTGAAAACCAACCATTTATTCCTACCCTTTGCTTCATGGCTTTTAACTAGTTACTGATTCCCATAACTGCGTACTTTGCTTAAGAGCCTTTGGTGTAGGAACTTGTCAAAGCTTTTCTGAAAATATAAGTGCACTATATCCACTGGATCACCATTACATGCTTGCTGACACCTTCAAAGAATTCTATTAGATTGGTGAGGCATGATTTTCCTTTACAAAAATTGTGTTGACTCTTCCCCCAACATACTATGTTCATTTAGGTATCTGATACGTCTGTTCTTTACTATAGGTTCAACTAGTTTGCCCAGTACTGAAGCTAGGCTTACTAGCCTGTAATTGCCAGGATCGCCTCTGTATCTCTCTTTAAAAAATCAGCATTACCGTAGGTATCCTCCAATTACCTGGTACAGAGGCTGATTCAAGCGATAGGTTATATACCACAGTTTTGTATTTAAGTTCCTTCAGAACTCTTGGGTGAATGCCATCTGGCCCTGGTGTCTTATTACTGTTTAGTTTATCAATGTGTTCTAAATCCTCCTCTGCTGACACCTCAATCTGAAACAGTTCCTCAGATTTGTCACCTGAAAAGAATGGCTCAGATATGAGCATTTTCCTCACAGTGAAAACTAATGCAGAGAATTCATTTAGCTTCTCCACAACAGCCTTGTCTTCCTTGTGTGCTCGTTTAGCACCTCTATAGTCCAGTGGCCCCACTGACTGTTTGGCAGGCTTCCTGCTTCTGAAGTTGGTTGGTTTTAGTTTTTGTGTCTTTTGCTAGTTACTCTTCAACTTCTTTTTTTGCCTAATTATACTTTTATACTTGTCTTGCCAGAGTTGATGCTTCTTTCTATTTTCCTCACTAGGATTTTATTTCCCATTTTAAAGGATGTCTCTTAACCTTTAACTGCCTCTTTTACTCTGTGTAGACACGTGGCACTTAATACTCTTACTATTTATTTAAAGAAATTGGGTATACATTTAGCATGAGCCTCTATTATAGTGTTTTTAACTAGTTTTCATTCAGCTTGCAGGCATTTCATTCATGACTGTTCCTTCTAATTTCTGTTTAACCAACTTCCTCATTTTTATGTAGTTCCAGCAATGTAGCTTTTAACTTCAAAAAGGGGGTTTCTTTGGTATTCCCCCCAGCCTACACACACAAGGATCGTGTAATTGAAGACTCAATGCATACGAACAAAGGGGCTGAATTAAGATTGCACAGGCAACCTTAATTCTGGCATTTCTTAACTTCTGACTGCTTGACTTTGCAACCTTAATAATGTTCTTTTAATGTAGTTTTTGTGGGTAGTACATACTCACATACCCACTGGTCACCCGCTCTGGCCTTAAAGGGCTTAAAACAGCCCAGAAGTGGGCTGTGGCTGGGAGCAAGCAGTTCCCAGGCCGACTGGGGGAAGCAGGCTCAGCTGTGGCCACGCCCCAATCAGGGCTCAGCTGGCCCTTATAAGAGGGCAGTGGGGTAAGAGCAGACAAAGTCTCTCTCTACATTTAGACGGAGAAGGGCCTGGCTGCTGGGGAGCATACCTGGGTACCTAAGGTGAAGCAGGGCTGGGAAAGGCCAGAGGAACTGGGAGGCTCCAGACTGGAAAAGCCCCAGGCTGCAGGCCTGGCAGATGGCCTAAGATAGGTACTGGGGTTTCAGGGGGCAGCCCACGGGTAGGCAGAGGCAGCAGGTCTAAACCCCCCTTGCCTGTGATGATTGGCTAATACACTGCAGTCTGCCCCAGTGAACGGGGGCTAGATGGTGACTGGGCAGTAGCCAAAGACTGAAGTGAGGTGAGGGTTCATCGGGGAGGGGAGACCCAGAGACTGTGGGGCACTGCCAGGGAGCAGCACCCTAGGGAAAGGGGAACCGGGGTCCGGGAGGGACATGGGGGCCAGTGGCAAGCGGGACACTGGCCTGCAGAGGGTGCTCCGGAGGCTGGAAGAGCTAATTCCCTGAGAGACCAGCAAGAGGCTCTGCAGGGATGAGTCTCACATACATACATATGCACACGTGTAACAGAACGACTATGACAGAGCATTTGTACACTGAAGATGCCACACAAAAATAACAATTAGTTTGTTTGTTGCTGCTTTGGAATTTTAAAAATCAAATGCATTTTCTGTTTGTGGTATGTGTGTAAATGTAAAGGCTATAATCTCTTTGGGGCAGGGTCTGTGTTACCATCGGTGTCTTGTGCAACGCTCAGTACCCTGTCAGCATTTAACAGTGCATTTAGAATCCAGAGGTCATTTCCCCACCAGCGGGTAATGACGGATCCAATTTCTGATTTAGACTATTTATCCCATTAATCTGACCCCAGTTTTGCGAAGGTGAAGTGTTACTTACATGGCTGATATGCCCCAATGTGAGCCAGCTTCATCTCCTGCAGAGTTGAAGAGAGGCAGCGCAACCAAGGTTATGGTTGGGGCAATGGTCAACGGACCGATGAATCGCATCAGAAATCCAACCAGGCCAGAAAATCCAACAAATATTTGGAGACAGGAAGCGACCATGATGGCTCCCTGCAGCTGAGAAACAGAGGGGAAGAAAGCAGAGATTTAAAGACTTTCTTTCTGAGTTAGTCCATTTTAGTCAGGTGGGCTCAAAGCACCTATGGGCCATGATTCAACTCCCACTGAAGTCAGGGGGAGTCTTTCCACAGATTTCAATGGGAGTTGGCTCAAACCTTAAATGAGGGCAACACTCACACAAGAATGCAGGCCCATTAACTCTCCACCTGACTTACCTACCTCTGATTCTACCTAATTGCCAGCTGTCCAAGAACCAAGTCAACCTAGCATCTACCCATCCTTTATTAAAGACTTTGAGCACAGGTTAGTGTTCGTTAAAGGGAAATTAAGTAGTAATTACTATTATGGGCATTGACCAAGGGTCAGATACTGCACAAGCGATCCTAACCCAGCTCTTCCAGCACCTTAGTCCTGATCAACCAACTCCACTGTTCTAGCCTTGAATTTTCACCTGGCTCTGCCAAAGCACCTCATGGGGAACTAGAATGTGTACCCACCTAACTCATTTCTAGTCAGGTCCTGATCAGGGCCCTGAGCCTGCAGATGCAGACTCGCATGAGTCAAGGTTTGCAGAGTCAGGCCCAGTGATTGCGTGACAAGCCAATGCTCTGATCTCCTGAGGCTCAGCCAGGGAAGTTGTTGGATCATATTAAAGAAGTTCTGTATTAAAATCACAAATGAGTTTGACTCACCATAGTTTAAATTCCAGGGTATTACTAATTAAGAGGTCTCTTGGTTTTGGTCTCTTTTTACTGTTTCTCTCCCTCTCTGTGTGAAACTTGCAAGCTGCTAATTGTGTTAGTATATCCTATGACAGAGTCTGTTCTCAAAGCAATACTTTGTAACAACTACTCACATAGGGAGAGACTCAAAGCGATACTCTGTAACAACAGAAACAGCACACAGATTCCCTGTCCTTTTGTTGTATTTATCTAGCTTTGTTCACAATTGTGATTAAAATAGAGATAGAGGATGTATGTGGGTGGATGCTTGGTGTGGATAATAAATGAATGATCAGGGAGGTGCCAGCCCAGGAGTTCAGTACTGATCTGCCGAAGAATGCACAGAGTGGAGACAACCAGATGACCCCCGGAGGGCAGACTGGAATCCACCCAACAGCCTCAAGGATGGGAGAACCGAAGAACAAGGTAACATCTAGCAGCATGGAGCCGTCAGGAATGTGCAATCTGCTGATTGATTCAGCGGCAGCATGATGAAGCAATTCCCATAGACTGGCATAGGAATAAATTCCTGTAAAAATGGACTCTAGAAAGTGAGAACTTTGGGGTCTGATTCTGCAAGCCAACTTCTAGGAGCATCAGATGAGCATCTGACAAGGCCCTGCTCCCTCCTGGTGTCCAGACCACCTAGCCAGTGGCTTGGCACGAGCAACTCTAAGGCTGGTAACTATGATAACTTTGCAGAACCTCGTGTGTGTGTGTGTGTGTGTGTGTGTGTGAATAAGTATGAAATTGAATGGAATGTTATAGCTATAACTAAATGCTTACTAGGATTCTGTGTTCACAATAAATGTGGCATTTTGCCTTCTTCCCTTGAATAAGATCCTGCTGGTTTTTATTTTATTGGTATAACAAAGCAAAGGGAATCTTCAGCTGAACACAGAAATTAAATTTTTCTATTTAAATTTTCAAAGTGCTGGATGACCTGGAAGTCCCTTCTGTTTCTCTCTGTGGGTTGCAAATATAGTCACAGGCAGACCAGTCCAATAAACTCCTTAAATATCAGAGTCATTGGGCAATACCAAACATGTTCAGATAAACAGGAGAAGACAGCCAGGGAACTACAGTACACCAGCACTTAGATTAGGAGATAGGGCTAGTGGGCATGTGGATAGCCAGGCATCTGATTTATCTGAGTATTGCTTTCCTCTGCAGGACACATTGCTCACCATGCAACCTTTGTGTGCTTGGTAACTGTTGTGTATTTAAATAGTGTTTATTTACCCTACATACGAGTTATTAGTTAATCCCACTAAATAATGAATGAATTACTAGATACCTTGGCTCTCATGATGAGGCTTGACCCTGTGAGGTGCTGAGTGCCCTCAACGCCCACCACCTACAGTGAGATGAAGTTTTTAACACCTTGAGGCTCAAACCCCTGAATCAGTGGTTTCCAACCTGGGGTCTGCAGACTATGTCTAAGATTTCCAAAGGGGTCTGCACCTCCATTAGAAAATGTTTTAGGGGTCTGCAAAGAAAAAAAGGTTGAAAACCACTGACCAAAATGAGAAGGCAAGAAAACAGTTATCCTGTGACTGCACTGTACTTACTTGGGTCAACAGTGACCGTAATACGAATGCTCTGCACTGTACTGCAGCTTTCAGCCAGGATCTCAAAGCTCTTGACAAACATAAGCTGTTTCACAGTGCTCCAGCAGGCTGAAAAACGGAGGCACAGAGCGGCTAAGCAACTTGTTCAAGGTCAAACAGTGACTAAGTGACAGATCTGAGATAAGGTCACAGGTGGCCTGACTACAAGTCCCCATGCTTTAGCCAGCAGACCATATTATTTGCCTTCTTGTTTATGATCATTTGTGTCCTCCATGTTCTGCTAACATGACCAGTAGCTACAATGGTCTGGATCACATCTCTCAGATCAATACCCAGGGAAGGACCTCTGCAGAAGGGGATGGAAGTATCAGCCACCTCTGAAGTACCCTCCTCCTTCCCTTCCTGGGGGGAACTCCTCCCTCGGTGGAGATCGGCATGGAGGGAAGAGCTGGGGGTTGAACAAGGTGTATTATTCCCCGCTAGCCCAGTAGAGATTACACAGGAAGCGTAATTCAGCTCTAGGCTGTATATTCTTTTCTATGGACCCTCTTCATGCTGAAGAACCCATTCCATTGAGGGATGGTGTTTAAGGAAACCACAGCAGGGGAGGAGAACTGCTATAGCGGAACTCCACTGAGGGAGGGGTCCCTAGCAATAGATGGCTCTGGGATGGTCACTAGTTACCACAGAAACGGCCCTGACATGGAATATGTTTTCCCAGAAAATAAAATACTCTAACAGCATTTCCTCAGCCTTCGGGACAAGTTCATGAGTAAAGTCTATAAACCACAGATGTCTGTAGCGGTGCAAGTTAGAATGTAGCCTTGTATTTACAAGTAAAAAGGTATGTCTCCTGGGACCTGATGTTCCCTCTAACACCTCAAGGCCCATTCAGATGATACACCTCAGGTTTTTATAGCTGCCCTTCTGGCAGTAGCTCACAGGGATTACCTCTCGCATCCTTGACTGCCAGACCTCGATGAACTCCGGCGAAGTAGCATTCACCTGGCTGGCATTCTGCGTCCACGCAGGGCATCTCCAGTTAGGGAGGGAGAGCATGGCAAGGGAAGGAGTCAAGAATGCAAAAGTCCCTCCTTGGAGAATGGGCAACCTGGAAACAAGCCAGAGGGCAGAGAGTTAAGCTATTTGATCTCTGGGAAACCACCTCGGGCAGGGCAGGGGAAGTATTTGGTTAGTAGTACTGTCTTCCTCCAGTGAGATACAGAAAGGATATTTCAGAGTGATTGACTTGGGTGGATGAGATGGATCAGTAAGCACCTCAGCATGCAGAGAGTCAGGGGAAATCCAGTGGTCTCAGCAGAGACCTGACAACAAAGAGGAGTCTTTAAGCCACACAATTACACTAAAGTTTTATTTCAAAAGGGGGATTCAGCCTCTCTCATGTTTGCCTTTGGCAATTTCCTCTTCAAAACACTGATTATTTCTGGGAACCCTGTCACCAACAATACCCAAGAGTTGGTATGTATTTTGACACAATAGTAGTACCCCAAGAATTGGAAAATGCTGCTTCTGGATTCAAACTTTGGATCCCTCACCCCTATTTGCGGTAGTTTTTAAGGAGGGAAAACAGTCATCTTAAAGCATGTGTCTGTATGTTTCGGATCAGATCTTTGTGCTACAAGATGGTAAAAGAACAAGGGAAGAGAAAAGGAAAGGAACCAAAGCAGAGAAAGAGTGACAGAAAGAAAAGGAGTACTTGTGGCACCTTAGAGACTAACAAATTTATTTGAGCATAAGCTTTCGTGAGCTACAGCTCAAAGCTTATGCTCAAATAAATTTGTTAGTCTCTAAGGTGCCACAAGAACTCCTTTTCTTTTTGCGAATATGGACTAACACAGCTGCTACTCTGAAACCCAACTGGCAGAAGTTTGTGGCTAAGTGTGACCGGGCAGAGGGGGAAGTTCTAGGAAACAGCAAAAGGGAAGGGAAAGAGACCCAGTCTGAGACTTAAATAAGGGGCCTGATTCTCTGTAAACAGGCTACAAGTAACTCTCAGTGAAGCAGTGATCTACTGGAGGGGGCTGCTGAGAGTCCCTGGTTAAAATTCTGCCACCAAATTGAAGGAATGTTGGGGTGATGGCCCTTGACGGAGTCATCCCCTCTGAATGCAGTTCATGACATCTCCAAAGTGCAGATTGCACCAAGTCCAGAATTCTCTGACAAGGTTTCCAGTGTTGCAACGCTCACCATTTTATTGTGATAGCTGGGATTTTTCTTAAAAACCCAGTTTCAGGGATCAAGAGACTGCCTGAAAATATCAGCTTTCATTAAGTTTCTGTCCCTCATAGTTGCAGAGAAAATCATGGAAATGTGAAGCAAGTGCACTCTAAAGTCTCAGAAAGCCAGAAGGAAAATAAATGATCCTCAATTTTTTTACTTAGAAAAAACCCAACAACCTTGTGACTTTGGCTGAGCTGACATGATTTTTGTGTGGGTGGGGCTGGTAATATTGCGTTTCCTAGAGGAGGATGCCACTACCTCACCCAAGAACTCACTGCAAGGGTTTCACTCCCAACTAGCATATAATTAATTCTGTGGCCCCTCAAACCTTCCAGTGCAACACCCACACTTCTGTCCATTTAAGGTACGTATGTGGCCCCCATTATTGTAGTATTTGAGCTCTTCACAATCTGTACTGTATTCATCCTCACAACACCCATGTGATGTAGGGAAGTGCTATCACTGCCAATACACACCTGGGGAACTGAGACACAGAAAACATTAAGCGGCCTGCCCATGGAGCCTGTGGCAGAGCAAGAACCTAGATCCCCAGAGTCTCAGATTAGAACCCGAGCCACTGGACCCTTCTCTGTATACTTCTGGCCCACTAGGCTTATCAGAAGCTAGAAGAGGAGACGTGTTGTGGTATCTGCACATGATTGCACCAAAGTGAACAGAAATTATTTGTACCCTGAAGCGGGAGAGGAAAACTGAGCCCGTTGTCTCTCACGTAGCAATGCCAAATGATAACACAGGGCTTCCAGGCTGGCCTAAATGCTCCAATTCCCCCCCCCCACACACACACACACACACTCTATAGTTTTGAATAAGTAATAGTACTTTGCCTTCTATAACGCCTTTCAACTTGGGATCCATACTTTACATAGATTAAACAATTGTCAGCCTGACAGTACGCAAACAGCTTAATCTTTTTTAGGCCTTTATCACCTGTGTTAAATTGCCTCCATGGGGACTTCATACATGCTAGTGGGATACCGATACTCTCTCCTTAAATCAGACCTCCCTGTTCTTTTGCCCCCACCCCACCCTTCAGCCCCTGCTCCAAGCTTTATTACCTTGTTATCCCACAGAACAAGGCAGAATCCGCACTGAGCTCTTTCTGAAAATCTCCCACTGGTGCTGCAGCACCAGTCCTGGGCCATCAGAGCTCCTTATTGTGGGAGCAATAGCATACACTAGGCTCAGGGAGTTTTACCACCATGTCATCATATAATGCTGCTTAGAGCAGGTCTTGACAATATGATGATATAAATGCTGTGTAACCCCCCCGGCATAGCTTAAGCCCTCTTCTCTGCCTGGTGCTTGCTAAGACCAATATTTGGAGCAGCTTCTCCCCTCTTCTTGAACAGGTCAGGTCCTGGGTTCCTCTTCTTGACTCATGGTTCCTCAAATGACTCCATGCTGTGCCAGATACACAGGGGCGCTGTCCCTTGAGAAATTAATGGCCATGTTTGTAGCGGACAAGGGGTGCTACGTCCAGTACCCAGGGGGACAATAAAGTAAATAAAACAAACATCAACAGAATGATACACACCAAACATAACCCTATAACTGGGACAGGGGAGGAGAGACAGGAAAATAGGACATGGTAAAGGAAAGGATTAAAAAGGTTAACTAATAGTTAACCAACATTTGTAAATAAACCAACTCCCCACCTCCTAACACACTCAAACTTTTCCAAACTCCTGCTTCCTCCCTAACACCTTCCCAAGGTGAATGATAGGCTGAGACTGAACATCCTGGGATTCTGTATTGCAGTGCTGGGGCATGGGCCTGCTTTTAAATAAACATCATTTTTCCCCACCCCTGGGTGGGTCAGGGTCCTCTCTCAACTGGGCTCATCTGTTCTCTGGTCTGGAATCCTCCTGTGGTCTCAGCTGGCTCTCAGTAGCTGGTCAAATCTTTCCCTAGTGGATTCTCATCACTGCAGTGCTAGAAATACCTGGTCCAAGCAGCTAAAGACTCAGCTGTACAAACTCCTTTCAGGGAAGTGGGAATTTAGCAGGGACTCCCTGAGCCATGTCGCATCTTTCTCAGCTTCCAAACAGAAAATCTGCAGCCCTGACTTGACTTTGGTCCAGTGGACGGCTCATCCAGATCATCCCATGCAGAAACCTCCTTAACCAGTCCCAGCAGGGATTTCTAGTTCCTTCTCTCCCCACCTCTGACTCCAAGCACTCTGGGAATGGGGTCTGAGGGCTCTGGCAGCCAACTTAGTCGTAACCCTTTCAACAGGGCTCCATAAGGAATGTCTACACAGCCCACAGCAGCGAGCCTCCCAGCCCAGTCAATAAACTCGGGCTAGCGAGGCTCATGCTAGAGCTCTTAAAAAAAAGCTGCGTAGCCAGTGCTTTGAGGTTGCAACTTGGGCTGGAGTGTGGCCCACCTCCCTCCTTGGGCTTCAGACCCCATGCTCCAGCCCAAGCTGCAGCTCCTAAGCACTGGCTACGCAGCTTCAAGAGCTCTAGCATGAGCCTCGCTAGCCCAAGTCTATTAACTGGCCTGTGTGGAAGTATAACATTGTATAAGTATAGCGTTGTATAAGGGGACATGCTGGATACATTGTATGTGAGAGGGCATGCCAAAACATGTTACAAAGTATCTGAGGGAGCACACGTAGGGACAGTTAGCTTTTGAATGGAGAAGCAATTAAGATAGAGCCAGCACGTCTAAGAAGCAGGCATCAGAATGGAAGGTGTGAAGGGCAATTAGTTAACTGGAAACTGTTAAAGGAGATTGTTAAGGGTGGCAGGTAATTGAAGATACGTGACTGGTCTCAGGGATCTCAAAGGGTGGTGACTAAAATCTTTTTCTTCTTTTGTCTGTAACTTCTCTGTAACTTGTTCTCCAAAAAACTGTATAAATTAAGAGACAAGCCCCACTCGGGGGGCTCACTTCTAAATGTATTAGCAGAGCAGCTTTGCTAATAAAACAGAGTGGTCTGATAAATTGAGAGTCTGAGTCAAACTTTGACAATTTGGAGGTTCCACCAAGATGGCAAGCGGCTTCACTGAGGCTGTGTGATCCCTGACTACCTTGCAGGACGATCGTGGCAGCCGGCGCCTGGACGCTTAGTCCAAGCGATCCTCCACAAGACAGAAAGATACACAGCAGCAGCGCAGTCTACGCCATTGAACTTGTTGGTTCCCACTCTGTTCGGGTAGGGGTCTTTGGATCCAGCTTCTGGAATCAGACATCTCAGGTAATTATTATTTTTGTGCTTTAACCGGTTTGAGGACTGTCTTGTCTTTGTGTCTATCCGTCTTCCCCGTGGTGTGTGAGAGAATCTGGGAGCCATCTCTGTCCAGAGACTGGCTGACCAAGGGGTCCCCGTCCCCACGGTCTGAATAAGTGGAATCTGCACAGCTGAAGCCGCACCACGCCTTGGGTATAATCCCTGGTGTGAAAGCAAGGGCAGTTGAGGCAGTAGCCTGTGGGCTCCTTTCTGTGTGTTGCACCGGGTACCGCTCTGCTGAGCCCGAATTTCCTTCTTGTGTGAGTGCTGTGTGAAGTCCTCCTGGATGGGTAATCAGAAGTCTAAGGTAGAACAGTTCCCTAAGGGAACTCCAGCTTATTTTATGTATTTTAGGAGGGGTCCGGACTCTTGTAGGTTTCTTGAAAAATGGTCCAAATTAGCTCTAGAGAACCCCAAATTACAGTGGCCACTGTTAGGTTCTTGGGACAAGGCTCGAGTGGACGCTTTAAAAAGCAAACTCGTCCTCCCAAAAACCAAATTGGAGAGAGGCGAAGTAGACTGCTTCATGCAGTGGTGGGAAGAGGCAAATCGTAGATGGACTGAGTCAAAACTCACCTCTCTTAAAAATTCTATCAAAAAACTAATAGTTCAATTGGATGCAGTCTCTCCCACCACTAGTCCGAGCGCTCCCCTTTGCCCAGTCCTGTGCAATGATCCGGATCAAACCCGACCCCCACCATACTCCTGCGCAAATAAGAAATCAGAAAAGGAAAAATCTTCAGTGACTACAGATAATGAAAGTGAAGAAGATACCCTCACTGGCCTCGCAGCTCTGCAAAATATTATGAAGAAGAAATCCAAAGCAGACTGCAAAGATTCTCTTGACATCTCTTCTTGGAAAAGAGAACCTGATGGGAGGCTAATGAGAGACTCTGATCAAACTGTTGTGGCACCCTTACGAATCCTTAACATGGGAGAAAGTGAGTCCATATGGGATTATAAGCCCTGGACTCGTACGGAACTTTTATCTATAGTTAAAAGTTTTCCCAAACCACAGGAAAACTGTCAAATTTGCTGAGGAGTTTCTGTTAATCTGTGAAACCTATGAACCCCCTGAGACAGATCTCCTCCAACTATGTAAATTGTTAGCTCCTGCCAGTTATTATGAAAAATGGTTGGCTGCCGCAGACTGGCCAGCTGAAGCACGCCACTCAACCATAAAAAGTACTGGCCCAGATTCGGCATACAGAGACCGGTGTATGGCTCTTTGGAAGCGCCAGCATCAAGCCATTCCCAAAGTGTGGTCTCCTAAGGGTATGTCTACACTACGAAATTAGGTCGAATTTATAGAAGTCGGTTTTTTAGAAATCGGTTTTATATATTTGAGTGTGTGTGTCCCCACAGAAAATGCTCTAAGTGCATTAAGTGCATTAACTCGGCGGAGCGCTTCCACAGTACCGAGGCAAGCGTCGACTTCCGGAGCGTTGCACTGTGGGTAGCTATCCCACAGTTCCCGCAGTCTCCGCTGCCCATTGGAATTCTGGGTTGAGATCCCAATGTCTGATGGGGCTAAAACATTGTCGCGGGTGGTTCTGGGTACATATCGTCAGGCCCCCGTTCCCTCCCTCCCCCCCGTGAAAGCAAGGGCAGACAATCATTTCGTGCCTTTTTTCCTGAGTTACCTGTGCAGACGCCATACCACGGCAAGCATGGAGCCTGCTCAGGTAACCGTCACCCTATGTCTCCTGGGTGCTGGCAGACGCGGTACAGCATTGCTACACAGTAGCAGCAACCCCTTGCCTTGTGGCAGCAGACGGTACAGTACGACTGGTAGCCGTCATCGTCATGTCTGAGGTGCTCCTGGTCGCCTCTGTGAGGTCGATCAGGAGCGCCTGGGCAGACATGGGCGCAGGGACTAAATTTGGAGTGACTTGAGCAGGTCATTCTCTTTAGTCCTGCAGTCAGTCCTATTGAACCGTCTTATGGTGAGCGGGCAGGCAATACGGACTGCTAGCAGTCGTACTGTACCATCTTCTGCCGAGCAGCCATGAGATGTGGATGGCATGCAGTCCTTCTGCACCGTCTGCTGCCAGCCAAAGATGTAAAAGATAGATGGAGTGGATCAAAACAAGAAATAGACCAGATTTGTTTTGTACTCATTTGCTTCCCCCCCTCCCCGTCTAGGGGACTCATTCTTCTAGATCACACTGCAGTCACTTACAGAGAAGGTGCAGCGAGGTAAATCTAGCCATGTATCAATCAGAGGCCAGGCTAACCTTCTTGTTCCAATAAGGACAATAACTTAGGTGCACCATTTCTTATTGGAACCCTCCGTGAAGTCCTGCCTGAAATACTCCTTGATGTAAAGCCACCCCCTTTGTTGATTTTAGTTCCCTGAAGACAACCCTGTAAGCGCCCCTCCCAGCGTCAGAGCAATGGCAAACAATCGGGCATCTGAGAGTGCTGTCCAGAGCAGTCACAATGGAGCACTCTGATGGGGCTAAAACATTGTCGCGGGTGGTTCTGGGTACGTGTCTTCAGGCCCCCGTTCCCTCCCTCCCTCCGGGAAAGCAAGGGCAGACAATCATTTTGCGCCTTTTTTCCTGAGTTACCTGTGCAGACGCCATACCACGGCAAGCATGGAGCCAGCTCAGGTAACCGTCACCCTATGTCTCCTGGGTGCTGGCAGACGCGGTATGGCTTTGCTGCACAGTAGCAGCAACCCATTGCCTTCTGGCAGCAGACGGTGCAATACGATTGGTAGTCGTCCTCATCGTGTCCAAGGTGCTCCTGGCCACGTCGACTGGGAGTGCCTGGGCAGACATGGGCGCAGGGACTAAATTTGGAGTGACTTGACCAGGTCATTCTCTTTAGTCCTGCAGTCAGTCCTATTGAACCGTCTTATGGTGAGCGGGCAGGCGATACGGACTGCTAGCAGTCGTACTGTACCATCTTCTGCCAGGCAGGCAAGAGATGAGGATTGCTAGCAGTCGTATTGTACCATCTTATGCCAGGCAGGCAAGAGATGAAGATGGCTAGCAGTCGTACTGTACCATCTTCTGCCGAGCAGCCATGAGATGTGGATGGCATGCAGTCCTTCTGCACCGTCTGCTGCCAGCCAAAGATGTAAAAGATAGATGGAGTGGGTCAGAACAAGAAATAGACCAGATTTGTTTTGTACTCATTTGCCTCCTCCCCTGTCTAGATCACACTGCAGTCACTCACAGAGAAGGTGCAGCGAGGTAAATCTAGCCATGTATCAATCAGAGGCAGGCTAACCTCCTTGTTCCAACAACAACAACAACTTAGGTGCACCATTTCTTATTGGAACCCTCCGTGCAGTCCTGCCTGAAATACTCCTTGATGTACAGACACACCCTTTGTTGATTTTAGCTCCCTGGAGCCAACCCTGTAAGCCGTGTCGTCAGTCGCCCCTCCCTCCGTCAGAGCAACGGCAGACAATCGTTCCGCGCCTTTTTTCTGTGCGGACGCCATACCAAGGCAAGCATGGAGGCCGCTCAGCTCACTTTGGCAATTAGGAGCACATTAACCACCACACGCATTATCCAGCAGTATATGCAGCACCAGAACATGGCAACGCGATACCGGGCGAGGAGGCGACATCAGCGCGGTCCCGTGAGTGATCAGGACATGGACACAGATTTCTCTGAAAGCGTGGGCCCTGACAATGCATGCATCATGGTGCTAATGGGGCAGGTTCATGCTGTGGAACGCCGATTCTGGGCTCGGGAAACAAGCACAGACTGGTGGGACCGCATAGTGTTGCAGATCTGGGACGATTCCCAGTGGCTGCGAAACTTTCGCATGCGTAGGGGCACTTTCATGGAACTTTGTGACTTGCTTTCCCCTGCCCTGAAGCGCATGAATACCAAGATGAGAGCAGCCCTCACAGTTGAGAAGCGAGTGGCGATAGCCCTGTGGAAGCTTGCAACGCCAGACAGCTACCGGTCAGTTGGGAATCAATTTGGAGTGGGCAAATCTACTGTGGGGGCTGCTGTGATGCAAGTAGCCCACGCAATCAAAGATCTGCTGATATCAAGGGTAGTGACCCTGGGAAATGTTCAGGTCATAGTGGATGGCTTTGCTGGAATGGGATTCCCTAACTGAGGCGGGGCTATAAACGGAACCCATATCCCTATCTTGGCACCGGAGCACCAAGCCGCCGAGTACATAAACCGCAAGGGGTACTTTTCGATAGTGCTGCAAGCTCTGGTGGATCACAAGGGACGTTTCACCAACATCAACGTGGGATGGCCGGGAAAGGTGCATGGTGCTCGCATCTTCAGGAACTCTGGTCTGTTTCAAAAGCTGCAGGAAGGGACTTTATTCCCAGACCAGAAAATAACTGTTGGGGATGTTGAAATGCCTATATGTATCCTTGGGGACCCAGCCTACCCCTTAATGCCATGGCTCATGAAGCCGTACACAGGCAGCCTGGACAGTAGTCAGGAGCTGTTCAACTACAGGCTGAGCAAGTGCAGAATGGTGGTAGAATGTGCATTTGGATGTTTAAAGGCGCGCTGGCGCAGTTTACTGACTCGCTTAGACCTCAGTGAAACCGATATTCCCACTGTTATTACTGCTTGCTGTGTGCTCCACAATATCTGTGAGAGTAAGGGGGAGACGTTTATGGCGGGGTGGGAGGTTGAGGCAAATCGCCTAGCTGCTGGTTACGCGCAGCCAGACACCAGGGCGGTTAGAAGAGCACAGGAGGGCGCGGTACGCATCAGAGAAGCTTTGAAAACCAGTTTCATGACTGGACAGGCTACGGTGTGAAAGTTCTGTTTGTTTCTCCTTGATGAAACCCCCCGCCCCTTGGTTCACTCTACTTCCCTGTAAGCTAACCACCCTCTCCTCCTCCCTTTAATCATTGCTTGCAGAGGCAATAAAGTCATTGCTGCTTCACAGTCATGCATTCGTTATTCATTCATCACACAAATAGGGAGATGACTACCAAGGTATCCCAGGAGGGGTGGTGGAGGAGGGAAGGAAAATGCCAAACAGCACTTTAAGCACAGCATTTTAAAAGTTTACAACTTTAAAATTTATTGAATGACAGCCTTCTTTTCTTTGGGCAATCCTCTGTGGTGGAGTGGCTGGTTGGCCGGAGGCCCCCCCACCGCGTTCTTGGGCGTCTGGGTGTGGAGGCTATGGAACTTTGGGAGGAGGGCGGTTGATTACAGAGGGGCAGCAGTGGCAGTCTGTGCTCCAGCTGCCTTTGCTGCAGCTCAACCATACACTGGAGCATACTGGTTTGGTCCTGCAGCAGCCTCAGCATTGAATCCTGCCTCCTCTCATCACGCTGCCGCCACATTTGAGCTTCAGCCCTGTCTTCAGCCCACCACTTACTCTCTTCAGCCCGCCACTTACTCTCTTCAGCCCGCCACCTCTCCTCCCGGTCATTTTGTGCTTTCCTGCACTCTGACATTATTTGCCTCCACGCATTCGTCTGTGCTCTGTCAGTGTGGGAGGACAGCATGAGCTCAGAGAACATTTCATCACGAGTGCATTTTTTTTTCTTTCTAAGCTTCACGAGCCTCTGGGAAGGAGAAGATCCTGTGATCATTGAAACACATGCAGCTGGTGGAGAAAAAAAAAAGGGACAGCGGTATTTAAAAAGACACATTTTATAAAACAGTGGCTACACTCTTTCAGGGTAAACCTTGCTGTTAACATTACATACATAGCACATGTGCTTTCGTTACAAGGTCGCATTTTGCCTCCTCCCACCGCGTGACTACCCCCTCAACCTTCCCCCCTCCCTGTGGCTAACAGCGGGGAACATTTCTGTTTAGCCACAGGCAAACAGCCCAGCAGGAATGGGCTCCTCTGAGTGTCCCCTGAAGAAAAGCACTCTATTTCAACCAGGTGACCATGAATTATATCTCACTCTCCTGAGGATAACACAGAGAGATAAAGAACGGATTTTGGTTGAATGCCAGCAAACATACACTGCAATGCTTTGCTCTACAGTGATTCCCGAGTATGTGTTACTGGCCTGGAGTGGTAAAGTGTCCTACCATGAAGGACGAAATAAGGCTGCCCTCCCCAGAAACCTTTTGCAAAGGCTTTAGGACTACATCTAGGAGAACCACAAATGCCAGGGCAAAGTAATCCTTTCACATGCTTGCTTTTAAACCATGTATAGCATTTTAAAAGGTACACTCACCAGAGGTCCCTTCTCCACCTGCTGGGTCCAGGAGGCAGCCTTGGGTGGGTTCGGGGGGTACTGGCTCCAGGTCTAGGGTGAGAAACAGTTCCTGGCTGTCGGGAAAACCGGTTTCTCCGCTTGCTTGCTGTGAGCTATCTACAACCTCCTCATCATCATCATCTTCTTCGTCCCCAAAACCTGCTTCCGTATTGCCTCCATCTCCATTGAAGGAGTCAAACAACACGGCTGGGGTAGTGGTGGCTGAACCCCCTAAAATAGCATGCAGCTCATCATAGAAGCGGCATGTTTGGGGCTCTGACCCAGAGCGGCTGTTCGCCTCTCTGGTTTTCTGGTAGGCTTGCCTCAGCTCCTTCAGTTTCACGCGGCACTGCTTCAGGTCCCTGTTATGGCCTCTGTCCTTCATGCCCTGGGAGATTTTGACAAAGGTTTTGGCATTTCGAAAACTGGAACGGAGTTCTGATAGCATGGATTCCTCTCCCCATACAGCGATCAGATCCCGTACCTCCCGTTCGGTCCATGCTGGAGCTCTTTTGCGATTCTGGGACTCCATCATGGTCACCTGTGCTGATGAGCTCTGCATGGTCACCTGCAGCTTGCCACGCTGGCCAAACAGGAAATGAGATTCAAAAGTTCGCGGTTCTTTTCCTGTCTACCTGGCCAGTGCATCTGAGTTGAGAGTGCTGTCCAGAGCGGTCACAATGCAGCACTCTGGGATAGCTCCCGGAGGCCAATACCATTGAATTGTGTCCACAGTACCCCAAATTCGACCCGGCAACGTCGATTTAAGCGCTAATCCACTTGTCAGGGGTGGAGTAAGGAAATCGATTTTAAGAGCCCTTTAAGTCAAAATAAAGGGCTTCATTGTGTGGACGGGTGCAGGTTTAAATCGATTTAACGCTGCTAAATTCGACCTAAAGTCCTAGTGTAGACCAGGGCTAAAACAAACTGGACAGCAATACATTGCTGTAAGCAAGGGCAAGGAGAAAGCCCAGGCGACTATAGGTCCCGGCTAACTGATATTTTCCTACAACATTCAGGAATACAAGAGCCCGATGTAAATGGGCAGGGGGCCTTGGCACATGCATTTGTTGATGGTCTTCTCCCTGCCACAGGCAGCATGTTAAAACGAATAAGTGTGGGATGGGAGACTGAAACCATGGACAAATTGCTGGCAGTAGCAGAGCATTGCCACTGCACTTTAAAAGGAAAGGAGGAACAGTCCTCCCAAAAGTTAATGGCTCTTCAGATACAGCATTATTCAGGACTAAGCAGACCACACCGGGGACAGGGACGGGGTTGCGGAAGGGGGCAGGGGGCTCGATTAACTGGGGTTTGTAACTACTGTAAACAGCCTGGACACTGGAAAAAAGAGTGTCCAAGATGACCTAATAATTGTATGGGAAATCAAGTGAACCCCCCGCTGGTTCCTCCAGCTGATCCCCAACCCTATTTTTCACCCCAACAATGACGGGATGCTGGGGAACCTCACAAAGTTTTAGCTCCCTTATTACCTCTGTCCCCTACTGGAGAATGTGTCCTGACTGTAAATGATCTCTCTCTCCCTTTCCTTGTTGATACTGGAGCTTCTCTTTCTACAATCCGCACCACTGACTTACCTGAGGTTCCCCGATCTGGAAAATCTGTGTCTGCTGTTGGCATTACAGGGATCTCTACCTCTTTTCCCCTCTCAAAACCTTTGTCTGTTCAGGTCGGTCCCCTCTCTGAGGAGCATGCATTCCTCCTCTCTGATTCCACCCCTGCAAACCTTCTGGGACAGGACTTGCTATGCAAACTTGGCTGTTCTATTTACTGCTCCCCAGATGATGTCTATCTGCAAATCCCTCAGTCTTCCTTATGTGATTCTGTAGCCTCCCTGCTGTCTGAAACTTCCCTCTCCACTCCGGTCCCTTGCTGTCCCTTAACTCCGTCCCTAGAGCACCTAATCTCTCAGGTTCCTTCCTCCCTTTGGCCATCTCACCCATTTGAAGTGGGCCGATTAAATACTGACCCAGTTCGGATTACTGTAGACAATTCCAAACCTCTGCCTCGCCTGTCTCAGTATCCTTTGAATCCTGAGGCAGAGGCTGGGATTGCTCCAGTTATATCTGCATTAAAAGAACAAGGAATTATTGTCCCTTGTTCCAGCCCCTGTAACACCCCTATCCTCCCAGTTCAAAAGGCTGATGGCAAATTGTGGCGATTTGTTCAAGACCTTCAAACTGTTAACCGTATTGTCATACCTTTTCCAGTGGTTCCTAACCCTGCTACAATACTAGCATCTATTCCTCCAAATGCAACCCACTTTACTGTTGTAGATATGTGCTCCGCTTTCTTCTCTGTCCCAGTTCACTCTGAATCCCAGTATCTCTTTGCCTTCTCCTACAAGGGTCAGCAATATACATGGACTATCCTTCCCCAGGGGTATACAGAGAGTCCATCCTGTTTTTCTCAAGCCCTAGCCAGGGATCTCTCTGATCTGGTTTTCCCATCAGGATCCACACTGATCCAATATGTGGACGACTTACTCCTGTGCTCCCCCTCTCTGTCTGCCTCAGAAACTGATTCACTAACACTTCTCACAGCTTTAGCAAACAAGGGTCATAAGGCTTCTCGCACAAAATTGCAGCTCTGCCAAACCTCTGTCACATATCTAGGCTTCCTTCTCTCCCAGGGCTCCCGTACACTCTATCCAGCCCGGGTACAAGCCATCCTTAGCTTTCCCCAGCCTTGCTCTCCACGCCAGGTCACAAATTTCTTAGGCATGACAGGGTTCTGTTGGCAATGGATTCCCCAATATGCTTCTCTGGCTAAACCACTCCAAGAACTCACTCGATCCTCTGTATCTAACCCCATGCCATGGCCACTTGAAGCAAATGCTGCTTTCATCTCCCTTAAGCAGAATTTAGCCTCTGCCCCTGCCTTAGGGTTACCTAACTATGACAAGCCTTTTACCCTTTTCTGTCACGAACAATCTGCTTGTCCCCTTGGGGTTCTTACTCAGGAGCACGGTGACAGAAATCGCCCGGTGGCTTATTTTTCTGCAACCTTGGACCCTGTAGCCCAGGGTTTACCCCCTTGCCTACGCACTGTAGCTGCTGCAGTGCGCCTGGTCGAGATGTCTGAGTCCCTTGTCCTCTGCTCTCCTCTCACTCTCATGGTTCCCCATTCTGTGGATACTCTCCTTCTGCAACGCAACACTGCTCACCTCTCCTCTGCTCGCCTCACTAGGTATGAACTTTTGCTGCTTTCAGCCTCACATGTCACTATTAAGCGCTGCTCCCGGTTAAACCCTGCTACCCTCCTTCCTTTACCTAGTGATGGTGAACCCCATGACTGCCTTGCAACTGTCTCCGCTATCACTGTCCCGCGCCCCGACCTTTCAGATGTACCTCTCCCTAACTCTGACCTGGTATTATTCACTGATGGGTCCTGTTATAGAAATGACCAAGGCCACTTTCTTGCAGGGTACGCTGTGGTCTCTCTCTCTGAGACCATAGAAGCTGTGCCCTTACCCTCTGTGACCTCTGCCCAGGTGGCTGAACTGATTGCTCTAACCCGTGCCTGCTTTCTAGCCGAGGGGCTCTCTGCCACTATTTTTACTGATTCTCGGTATGCCTTTGGGGTTGTGCATGACTTTGGCACCCTCTGGCAGGCTCGAGGTTTTCTTACCTCTACTGGTACCCCTATCAAGAATGGCCCCTACATTGCCGCTCTCCTATATGCAGTTTTACTACCATCTGCCTTGGCAATTGTTAAGTGTACTGGCCACTCAGCGGCAGACACCGAGGTGGCAAAAGGTAATGCACTTGCTGATGCTGATGCAAAACATGCCGCCACTATAAAACCTTCACCAGAAGCGTTTCTTGGTCCCCTCTCTGTCTCTGTAATGCCACCATCCCTGTCTCATCTCGCTCAGCTCCAGGATTCTGCCCCAGAAACAGAGAAAGACTCCTAGAGTGCTTTGGGTTGCTCTTTGCATTCTGATTCCCTTTGGCGATCGCCACCGGTACCTTTGTAGCCCCCCTCTCACTCTACCCGTCTCTAGCCGCCCTGCTACATGGTGTTTCGCATGTCGGCAAGGAGGGGATGGTCTCTGCTATGAGTAAGGCGGGGTAGTGGGCTCCCCATTTCAGCTCCTTTGCAACCCGCCACTGTGCCGCTTGTGTTACTTGTCAAAGCCACAATGTAGGCAAATCTGTAAAAGTAACACAAGGGTTCCGGGGTTTGCCTCAAGCACCTTTCCTACACTGGCAACTTGATTTTGTACAAATGCCAAAGTGTCAGAAATATGAATTCATTTTAGTTATAATATGTCTGTTTTCAGATTGGATTGAAGCCTTTCCCTGTCGCAAAGCTGATTCATTGTCCATTGCAAAATGTCTGTTAAACCACATTATCCCTACCAAGGGAATTCCTGCCATTTTGTCTAGTGACTGGGAAACACATTTTACTGGAAAAATTGTTCAACATCTAAACCAGGTATTACATGTCACCCACCTGTTGCACTGCCCTTACTATCCACAGAGTGCAAGGGCAGTTGAAAGGCGAAATGGTGTGCTTAAAAATAAGCTGGCAAAAATCTGTAGTTCCACAGGGTTAAACTGGCCAGCTGCTTTACCACTGGCCCTTATGGAAATTCGGTCATCCCCATCCCAGAGACACAAATTGAGTCCATTTGAAATCATCGTGGGACGCCCTATGCGAACAATGGCTACTATTACCCCAGCCCCAGACCTAAACCTAACTCACAGCATGCTCCTCCAGTACTGCAAAGGGTTAATGCAAGCTGTGAGCTCCTTCCATTCGCAGGTGCGAGCAGCTTGGCCGACGGAACCCACCTCTGCTGCCTGTCACACTCTTGAGCCTGGTGATTGGGTCTACCTGCGGCACCACCTTCGGAAGCACGCCTTGGAACCCCGGTGGAAGGGTCCATACCAGGTACTGCTCACCACCCAGACAGCAGTGAAATTATCCAGCATCGCTGCATGGATCCACGCCTCACAGTGTAAGCCAGCGCCACCTCAAGGGGACCAAGCACCTCTGCAAGACCACGCAGAACCAGCTTCAACCCCAGAAGACAAAGAGGAACAGCCTGCAATACCTTACAATCTGCGCTCTCGTAAGGGTTGCCAGAAGCAGAGGGTAAGCAGACAGCAGGACCCAACAAACAAGAAGCAGTAGTGAGCCTAGCGCCTGCTGCCTGGTGGACATAAAACCGTGACTGCGGTTCCCTCGAAAGGGGTTGTCGGAACCAGAAAGGGTCCTGCTTCCAACATGTGTCCTTTGAGAAGCTTAATCCTCAGCTACTGTGTCCTGAGGGTCTGGGGAATCCAGAGTGACAGTGACAATTCTTTCATCCAACAACAGGTGCAGATAGCCCAGATCCTGAATATTTCTAATTGCTGGGTCTGCAGCCACATCCCAGCTCACTCACAAGCTAGTATCCCCACCATGGCAATCCCTTTGAATTCCTCAGAGCTTGCTGGAGAACCCTATCCACTTAAAAGGACATGGAAGGAAAATGACACTTGGGGGCTGGGAAAAACATACGTTCCTAAACTTATAAGTGTGGTGAAAGGAAAGGGCCACTGGTGCTGGGTGTGTAATGGGACAGGGCTGAATCTAGGGAGGAGCAGCTGTCTCCAATACATCGTGTACCATGGTGTATGGGACTATTCAAACAAGGTTGGAGAATGGCGAACTTGGTATGGAAAGATAAACTTCCTCTCAACCTGGGATCAAACCAAAGATTCAATCTCTTGCTCCCCCTACAGCCTCCCTGAGAAAAACAGCACCATCTACAAATGTCATGTGAATGCTACCTCTTCTCCCAGTGAAAATCATCCTGTGCCCTTTGGGGGATACTATTCCTCCTTCGTAAATTCTTACATGTCAAAGGGTTGCAGTCAACCCTTCCCAGCTTTACTGGGACATCATTGGGTTTGTGGGGAAAATGCTTACACTGTGTTACCAGCAAATTGGTCAGGTATCTGTTATCCTGCTCAGCTTTTCCCACAATTCCGGGTGCTTCAATCCCTCCCAGGAAATCGCCTCCGTAATTTCAGGAGAAAAAGGAGGGACTTGCCAGATGCTAAATGGTATGTGGATAACATAAGCCCCCTAACTTGGGAAGAAGCTGTTGGCATTTCTTTAGTCCCAGTAGGGGGGGTAATCCACCATGCAAAAAGGCTTTTAAGGTTACAAGCGGTGGTTGAGATCATGGCCAATGAAACAGGAGAGAGCTTAAAAGCTCTAGCCAAAGAAGCAGGAGTGGTCCGACAAGTGGCCCTCCAAAACCATCGGGCATTAGATATAATACTGGCAGCCAAAGGAGGGACCTGTGCTCTAACTGGAACAGAATACTGTGTATACATACCTGATAATACTAATGAGGTAATAAATTGTGCTAGCCATCTGGAGCAAATTGCATACCTTCCCCACGAAGAACCAAGTTCCTTGTGGAAATGGATAAGTAACTTATTCAATTTCTCTAGTCTGGGAAACTGGTTGTTTCAAGGAATCCTGACTATCCTGTTTGGAATTCTAATAATCTTTGTGTGTTTGCAATTGATTTCTTCTTGTATCCAAAACTGCACAAGACACACCATCCATCAGGTTACCCCTAACCAGAGTGCTAATCTAATGTTGTTAAATGTCACCAGTGAAAGTAATGAAAAAGAACGATTGATGTATGGAATCCAGTAAGTCATTGGTCATGGGCGTAGCCTTGACCAAAAGGGGGGATTGTGGAAGTATAACATTGTATAAGTATAACGTTGTATAAGGGAACATGCTGGATACATTGTATATGAGAGGGCATGCCAAAACATGTTACAAAGTATCTGAGGGAGCACACGTAGGGACAGTTAGCTTTTGAATGGAGAAGCAATTAAGATAGAGCCAGCACGTCTAAGAAGCAGGCATCAGAATGGAAGGTGTGAAGGGCAATTAGTTAACTGGAAGCTGTTAAAGGAGATTGTTAAGGGTGGCAGGTAATTGAAGATACGTGACTGGTCTCAGGGATCTCGAAGGGTGGTGACTAAAATCTTTTTCTTCTTTTGTCTGTAACTTCTCTGTAACTTGTTCTCCAAAAAACTGTATAAATTAAGAGACAAGCCCCACTCGGGGGGCTCACTTCTAAATGTATTAGCAGAGCAGCTTTGCTAATAAAACAGAGTGGTCTGATAAATTGTGAGTCTGAGTCAAACTTTGACACCTGGGAGGCTCACTGTTCTAGACTGTGTAGACATGCCCCTGGAGGCTCAGCCCAGAGGTCCTGGGCCAGGAAACCCCAAGAGAGCAGGGGTGGCCAACCTGAGCCTGAGAAGGAGCCAGAATTTACCAATGTACATTGCCAAAGAGCCACAGTAATACGTCAGCAGCCCCCCCAACAGCTCCCAGCCCCCCACCCCTGCTCCCAGAGCCTCCCACCCACTGGCAGCCCCACTGATCAGCGCCTCCCACTCCCTCCCGATACCTCCCAATCGGCTGTTTCATGGCATGCAGGAGGCTCTGGGGAGGAGGGGGAGAAGCGAGGGCACAGCAGGCTCAGGGGAGGGGCAGGAAGGGTGGAGTGGCGGCAGGGCCTGTGGCAGAGCCAGGGGTTGAGCAGTGAGCATCCCCCGGCACATTTGAAAGTTGGCACCTGTAGCTCCAGCCCCGGAGTCGGTGCCTATACAAGGAGCCGCATATTAATTTCTGAAGAGCTGCATGTTGCTGCGGAGCCACAGGCTGGCCACCCCTGCCAACAGAGAGTTATGCCATTCCTCACCTGAGAAAAATCTGATGTCATTATCAAGTACTTCAGCATAAACATAAGGTAGTACATAATACAATCAAGATATACTTTTGAGCTCATATTCTGATTAAGAATACCACAAAAACAGGCAATATAACACGCACACAAGCACAATGTCCTACTAAACTTTGAGGATAACAGAAGGATTTCCAGTACTGCGCAGCACACTCCCAACACCCATTTGTGGAACAAAGAGGCACCATCAGGAGATGGTCCTGCTTTGAGCAGGGGATTGGACTAGATGGCCTCCTGAGGTCTCTTCCAACCCTAATATTCTATGAGAGCCATAGGTTAACCAGATGATGGGCTTCAGTTCTCACCCAGAGCACCTAGGTATCGATGGATCTCCTGGGGTAACAGGTCATGTACTCCCTACTTCAGGCTCCATGCCACTGTCTGCAATTCCTCCCTCGGTAGGCTCTTCCATGCTATCCAGGACTGTTCCCTCTGGATACTCTGGTGGTGTGAAGGGTTTGGCTACAGGGTTCAGCGCACGCCTATGGGCGTCACAGATGGACTGATCACAGAGTCCTTCTGGATCTGGGATTTCAGGTTTTACAGGGAGCCTGTACCTTAGAACACCAAATAAAGTGATGCATTCATAGACTAGCCTTCCACATGGGAAGTTGCACTTTGTGTCATCTTCAGAAGCAAGAAGTTCCTCCTCCTCACATGTAACGAGCTGAACAATGTTAGATGATAGAAGTTCCATCAGCAGATACTCCAAAGCACAAGTCCACAGGCAGTCTATTCTCTTCCAAACATTTGATGTTACGGGTGTGAAAGTAGAATGAATTATATTGAAATTATAATTCATTAAAGAAATGCTGCTTGAAGGGTTTGTTGAAATATAGTTGTCAGGAAGAGAAACATTAAGGAGTGTGAGACAATGGGTCCTCAAACTAATTAACTTAGAGCTCCTACTGAGCTAGGAGATTGGTAAACATTATACATACATATCTTATTTGCATACTATTTGTCAGTTTCTGCTTTCTTTTGTCTCATGTTAAATTGGCTTTGGCTTAGCTGTATAAATAAGGTATCTTGAGCCTCAGAGAGGGGCTCACATCTGGGTGCATTAGCAAAGCGCTTTGCTAATAAACAGAGTGGTCTGACAAATTATGTGAGTCCTGAATCTAACTTTGACAATTTGGAGGTTCCACCGAGATGGCAACCGTCTTCACTGGGGCCGTGTGACTCCTGACTGTTCTTAGGATGGCCGTGGCAAGCCAGCACCTGGGCATTTGGCCCGAGCGGTCCTCCGCCAGAACGGAAGGGTGCATGACCACAATGAAGTCTACGCCATCGAACCTGTTGGTTCCCACTCTGTTCTGGTAGGGATCCCGGGATCTTACATGAGGAATCTGGTCAGGTAATTATTTCTGTGTTTTGTCCAGACTGAGGACTGTCGTCTCTGTGTCTATCCGTCCTCCCTGTGGTGTGTTTGAGTCTGGGCACCGTCTCCGTCCGGGGATCGGCTGACCAAAGGGTTCCTGTCCCCACGGTCTGAGTGAGTGAAATCTGCACAATCGCAGCCGCACCGCACCTTGGGTAAAACCCTTTGTATGAAAGCAAGGGCGATTGAGGCAGTAGCCTGTGGGCTCCTTTTGTGTGTTGCACCCGGCATGGCTCTGATGAACCCAACTTTTCTTCTTGTGTGATTGGTGTGTAAAGTCCTCCTATATGGGTAACCAGATGTCGGGACAGTTCCCTAAAGGAACGCCGGCTCAGTTTATGTATTTTAGGAAGAGTCCGGACTCCTATAAATTTCTGGAAAAATGGTCTAGGCTAAGGGGGTCAGGTAGAGTGGCTACTACCACCACTACGCTTCTGTTCCCAGAAGCCTTTACAGCTATTCTGAGGGAAAATGGGCCCTTTCCCCACAGAAATGGTCTATAAGGGACTGCTACAGGCAGCAGGCAGAGAGAGAATCTGATCAAAATTATTTGACTGTTGGGTAATGTAATCAAAATCACTAAAGGATGTAAGAGGTTTCTATTGGAACTTAACTTGGCTGCTCCTGGTTGTGTCTAGTTGTACAAGATGGAAGTGTAATCGGGGTACAGTTGTGTAAAAGAGTAATCACAGTGCAAGGATGTTAGGCAAAAGAGAATTTTCTGTGTGTGTATAGTGCTAAAATCTGAAGCTGTGTCTCAGCTATTACCTGAGAATAAACTTAAAGCTTGGTACAGCAGAGAAACTATTGCAAACATGGTCTGTTGCACAAGAGGGGAAACTGAGGTACACCACCTCATGAATTTCATAAATGACCAGTGAGTGGGGTAATTCACTAGCCTGACTATAGAACAGCCTGACTATAGAACAAAATAAGTACAGCCTGGAGGTAATTCTTCTGTTTTTCCTGCAATTAGCAAGGAAATTTGTAAAAGAAAGTGGTATTATTATTAAGCAATAATCTGTCCCCACTAGGGGGGTGGAAATTGTTTCTTTTGTTTTTAGACTCTACAAGCAAGCTGGCGCCAGCGGAAGAATAACTCAGAATACCATGGATCTATGTTTTCTGTTGTTTGTCTGTGATGTTTGTCTTGTTGCTAGCATTGTTGTGTTTTAATGAACAGAAAACCTCATGACATGGGTGGGGGATGGCTTCAAAAGGCTGACCTTGGGGCGGGGGGGGGGGAGAGATGATGTGTACGGGAATGCAAAAGGCTAACTTAGGAGAATCCCAAAATTCAGTGGCCACTGTTAGGATCTTGGGACAAAGACCGAGTAGACGTCTTAAAAGACAAACTCGGTCAACCTAAAACTAAATTGGCAAAAGGAGAGGTTGATTGTTTCATGCAGTGGTGGGAAGAGGCAAATCATAGGTGGACAGAATCAAAACTTGCCTCTCTCAAAGATTCTGGCTTCTATCCCACCAGATGCAACTCATTTTACTGTTGATTTGTGCTCCGCTTTCTTTTCTGTCCTGGTTCACCCTGACTCCCAGTTCCTGTTTGCCTTTTCTTACAAGGGGCAACAGTACCCACGGACCACACTGCCCCAGGGGTATACTGAAAGCCAATCATATTTTTCCCAAGCATTAGCCCGAGACCTTGCTGACCTTGTTTTCCTGTCCAGGTCCACGCTATTCCAATATGTAGATGATCTACTCCTCTGTTCCCCTTCATTGTCTGCCTCTGAAACTGACTCTTTTGTGCTCCTTACTGCCCTAGCAAATAAGGGTCACAAAGCTTCTCGCTCTAAACTACAACTCTGTCAAGTTTCTGTCACATACCTTGGCTTTCTCCTCTCCCACGATTCCCGTGCATTTTCTTCCACCCGCGTCCAAGCTATCCTTAGCTTTCCCCAACCCCGCTCCCCACGCCAGGTCCGGAAGTTTTTCAGCATGGCTGGATTTTGCAGACAATGGATTCCCCAATATGCTTCCCTTGCAAAACCTCTCCAGGAACTCACCCGATGAAGTGAGCTGTAGCTCACGAAAGCTTATGCTCAAATAAATTGGTTAGTCTCTAAGGTGCCACAAGTACTCCTTTTCTTTTTACTCGATTCTCTGTGCCTGACCCCATGCTGTGGCCCCCTGAGGCCAATTCTGCCTTTGTTTCCCTCAAACAGGGTTTGGCTTCTGCCCCTGCCTTAGGGCTGCCTGACTATTCTAAGCCTTTTACCCTTTTCTGCCACGAACAATCTGGGTGTGCGCTTGGAGTTCTCACTCAGATGCACGGAGAAAAGAACTGCCCAGTGGCTTATTTCTCTGCCACTTTAGACCCTGTTGCCCAAGGCTTACCCCCCTGCCTGCGTGCTGTGGCTGCTGCGGCATGCCTAGTCGAAATGTCTGATTCCCTTGTTCTCCGCTCTCCTCTTACCCTCCTGTTCCCTCACTGACCTCACCCTGCTCCAAGACTCTGCCCCAGCAACCGAGAGAGAATCCTGGGTTGCCCAAGGTTGCTCTCTACATCCAAGGCGAAAAAGAAGGGACTTAACAGATGCCCAATGGTATGTAAACAACATAAGACACAAACTTTCTCCGGTTTCATTTGCCATTATTTCAACTACTGCTTGTAACCTTAGGAGCCTTTTTGCATGGTGTATTACTCCCACTAATGGTATGAAGGAATCGCCAATGGCTGCTTCCCAGGTTAAGAGCCCTGGCCAAGGAAACGGGCAATCCGACAGATGGCCCTCCAAATTATGTGAGTCCTGAATCTGACTTTGACATGGGGAATATCAGGTGGACTAATTCCTTGTGCAGTGATTGGCATGTTTTAGGAAGCTGACATGCTGGCTCCACTTGGGTTTCTCAACAGGGTTCAACATGCCCCCCAAACGTGTTTAATAAGCTTTCTGGCTGAGGTGTCCCTGGAGATGATACATTCTGGATTTCCTCACCCCCACTATCTGCAGTAGCTCCTTGATAAGGTGACTCTTGGGATCTGTCTTGATCTAAGTGGATTCTACAAGACAGTTCATAGAAGACAAAAAGGTTTTCTGACAATACCTTTGCAACGGTGGTCCTCAGTGGGGAAACATGAGCATACTAGATCAGACAGTCTATGACCATTCGTACGTGTCCAGTATTTGTACTGTCTTTCTCCAAACTCAAAGTCCATACAGACCAGGTCCAATGATCCACAGCTGATGTTGACCAAAAGGGAAGATTTTTTTGAACAATGTCTTCCTCTGTATGTGCCAAGAGCAAGCTTTGCAATGCTTCTCTATATTGTAAGTCCTATGAGGCCAATAGAATCTGGATTTTAATCAAGTCAAGTGACTTGTCCACTCCAACGTATCCCATGTCTTCATGGAGGGAATACAGGATAATCCTAAACTTAATAGGGAGCACTAGCTGTTTCTCCAGGGCTGGGGAGCCCTGACTTACCCGGAGGAAAGGGCTGTTGTACTGCGTACACTTACTTTATTCCCTTAAGAACAGCGGTGCATCCAGCTAAGATTTAATTGGTGACTCTGGCTGTCCCTTCTCCAAGATATAAAATAAGTTTCCCGTAAACTAGAGTTAGTATACTGAGCTTCTCAAGGCAGACTTGCTCAGCTGCTATAGAGAAATCACATCCAATTGGTGAAGCAGGCATTGGCTGCAAAAATAGCTTCTGGAGGGGCATCCAACTGGTCTACCACACTTTGCAAGTGTGCTGTCATTTGTTGGTCTGTTGGGTCCAACAGTGGGCACATGGCTTTTACCCCAGATTCAGGAATAGTCCTCAATCAATCCAGTAGGAGAGGGCAGAAGTACAGGGAATCAGCATTATTCAGACCAGGCTGGTACCAAAGACTTACGTCATCAGTGGACGATGCAAAGAGCCATTGGTGTTCTGTGGTATCAAACGTAGTCGATATTAGCACATAGGTCAATGTGTTGTTGTCTGAGTGTACCAGAAACTTGGCTCCATACAGGTAGTCAGGAAACCTATCCACTACCACCCACTTCAAACTCTGGAATAGGCAGTAATGGAATAACCTGTCCACAACCAAGGGAGATTGTTTTCCTAGCCTGTGTCATTTAGAGGTCACTATATGCCCTAAGGCATGAGGAATTATACACCATCTAAATACATATTTCTCACTCATGTGAGCTCTGGGTGGTTTTATCTTCCATACAAAAACCACCAGCCATTACAATCTTTTCAGCACCAATTGGGATGGGGATGATCTCCTTCCTGACAAAGGTTGAGTCACAGCTAAGGAGCACTGGTCTCTCTCTCCTCTCCCACCAACTCCTGATGTACTTGCCTTTCATGATCAGCCACTACAACAATGCTGGGAGCTGCTTGAAACTTCCAAGTAAGAGTTTATCTCCCAGATTAAATGCACCAGGAAGTAGCCGCTTGGTGCAAGAAGATTGTGATTAGCAGATTTCTCTTGGAATCAAAAGGGTCTTTGTACTGTTGAAAAGCAGCCAAAACGACTCAGCATTAAGTATATTAGGGAACCTTGCCTGACTCTGAACAAAGGGGATCTCTGTCCCTTCTGTAGTCTTTCTTTGATGCTATAACACAAACACTGTCATGTCATAATGGTTGTTTTTTCCCTTATTCCAGTGGGACAGGGCGGTGCTCTGTCCCCAACCTCTGATGCCCCAGAAACTGCTCAGACCCACTTCCTTTCAATGTTCAGTCTGTATTTTATTCCAAACCCTTCCACCAACACCAGGGACAGATTAGTCTTTTGTGGGTCCCGGTGCCTGGACCATGGCCCCACCCTCTGCCCAGAGGCCCCACCCCCACTTGCCCTCTTCCCTACAAGGCCCTGCCCATCACTCACATAGAGGGAAGGGGGCAGAGAGGAGCAAGCAGGGGGCGGGGCGTTGGGGGTGCGGGAAGAGGTTGGAATGGTGCCAGATTTGTCTGGCTGTGCTGAATGAATGGTGTGAGCACAACTTGACATGACTTAAACATGGCTGAAGAACTGCAGAGGATCCTGGGAGCAGGGTCCCTTTAAGCAAAAGCAGATTTGATAAAGGAATGGAAAAGCCCGCATGTGCGATCGATATTGAACCTATTGGTCGGTAAATACAGGCCCATGCAAAAGTAAATATCACATGCACAAAGCATGGAGCACAGCATGGAGCACAGACTGACCTGGTTATAGTGACCCTACAGCAAGGACACCACGCAGAGAGCCAGAGTGAATGATTGATGAGTGAGTAAACATGGAGTGGTCTTTGTTTGATACCCACCTCCCAGCCCCTTCCAAAATACTAATCAGCTAAAATTACTAACTACACGCCCACTGGGCATGCTTTTGAGAAATGTGACTCCTTTGAGGGAAAAAAGAGTATAAGAATCAAGCAAAGTAAATTACTGAGAGATGAGAAGGAGGAGAAAAGGGAGAGGGGATTCCTTAATTGATGCTTGAAGATGCTGCTAGACAGAGTAGCCAAAACTCTGCTCTGTGGGTTCCAGTAGGACTGTGACCAGAGGGGTTTCCAGGCAGCCAAGGCTTTGCCTCGAAGGAATCCAAGATAGACCAGAGGGCTGAGGAGACCTGACCTGGAGGAAGGAAGTTGTCCATAGACTTGTAACTACTTTCTCTGTTTGCCAAGCAGGAACTGTGTGAGGCTAGCACAGGACCTGTTTGTGTATGTTTGTGAAAGAGAGGCTCATTAAGAGGAATGTATAGTTCTTTAATATCTAACTTAGGAGTTATGTGCTTAATGTAATCTTTTACCGCTTGTGTAATTCCTTCTCAAATAAACTGTAGTGTATACAAGTTAATTCCTGTGGACCGTTTTCATTGGTATGACAGTAATCTGTTCCACTGGGAGCCATTAAAGATCCATCCAGGTGTAGTAGCCCCAAGGGCCCAACATTTGGTAGCAGAGGATGATTACTATCATGTCCAAGAAAAAGGGTCTTTAAACTGAATCAGACTGTTTTCTGAACTGGTGGCCTTTGAGGAGCTTGGTATCCTGAATCACTGGTTTTAACCAACTAATTTAAATATTGTTCTGAATCAGTTCTGCCTTATATTAATTTTAGCTCGGGGAACCTGATTTAGTTACAGTACGCAGAGAAGGAAATATACCGGTGAGCGGGGTTGTATTAGTCGTTCCTAGAGTCGATGATGTTTCGCAAATGCAGACAGGGAAGGGTTGGTGAACTGGGGGAAAAGGGGGACGCCCTGAAACCCCCGGGGATGGTGGAGAGGTGTTTACTGAGACAGGCATGTGAAGATCTTGATTCTGATCCATGGTTGCCAAACGCTGTTCCTGTCCTGTATAAGTGTGACAGGTCCGGCACCGCAGCACCCCTTTGTGGCAGGGGTGGATGGGGTGTTGGGGCCTCGCCACTCTTAAGTTCCCACGCTCGTCCCTTTAAGGGTGTCCCAATGTGGCCCAATGGCCAGTTTCCCCGTGCTCGCCCCTTGGTCGGGGTAATGGACCCCAAGGTCAACGTCCATGTGTTGTGCCCCGCATATCAGGGCAGTGTGGCCCAACGGCCAGAGTCCACACAACTCGCCCTGCATATCAGGGCAGTATGGCCTAGTGGCCAGAGTCCATAGCCTTCCCCCTCTCAGGCAGGGAAGTATATCCCAATGACCGGAGTGGTAGGTGGACCTGGGCCCACCCCCTCCACCGGGTCCCGACCCAGGGCTTGCCTATTGGCGGGTTTCCCCTCGCTCTTAGCTCGGCGGGGATCTGCCCACAACACGCCGAGTGTCAGTGTAGTTTTAACGCTGCTTGTCTCTAAAGTTCCCCTGGGTCACTTCCTACCCTCAACGTCATTCTCCACTCGGGGGGGGCGGGGGGGCCCTGCGGTCCATCCCCTCCTGTCAAGACCTCCATCTGAGACGCTGGGTGTGTCCCAGCCTGGCTGGCCCCTGGATCCTGAAGCATTGGCTGTCCCTCCTCAGGAGCTGGCAGTGTGCCTCCTTCTCCTCCGGTGGTCAGTCCAGACTGAGCAGCTTTGCAGGCTTTTATACCTAGTCTCCAGTTGGAGCACGCCCAGCAGGGCTTCCGGGGTGGGGCTTTCTCTGCCAGGAAGGAAGCGTTAACCTCTGTGGTACCAGTGCGGGACCACTCTGCCCTGTCACAATAAGGAAGGGTGTTTGAATGAAATGCTGTCAAAATATCAGATATGTGGCACTCCTACTCCTAAGAGGGAACAAAGGATAAATGCTGCTGTGTGGATTATGCATCAGGCTCTGAATAAGTTTGCAGGGGAGCGGGAGATTTGGAAACAGCAGAAGGAAAGTTTGCAACAGGAGCCGGAAAAGCTAAGATTGCAAAATGAGGGGGTGAAAAGAGATTTGCAAACTGCTCTGATGCAAAATGTTAATGTCCAGCAGATGGCTGCTTTAACCCAAACTTGTCATGAATTGGAATGTGATATTGATGCACAAATGCAGGAAAAGCAAAAGTATAAATTGGAGGAAAAATAATATAAAGCTGCTGTGTCCGTTTTAACTGAACAGGCTACAAAGCCACCTGGAAAAGAAAATCATAAGAAATGCATTGAAGTGATTAATAAGCTGGAATCTGCTTTGGTGGTGACAAATGTAAAGGGAAGGCTAACCACCTTTAAATCCCTCCTGGCCAGAGGAAAAACCCTTTCACCTGTAAAGGGTTAAGAAGCTAAAGATAACCTTGTTGGCACCTGACCAAAATGACCAATGAGGAGACAAGATACTTTCAAAGCTGGAGGGGGACGGAAACAAAGGGTTCTCTCTGTGTGTTACTTTTGCCGGGACCAGAGCAGGAATGCAGGTCAGAACTCCTGTAAAGGGCTAATAAGCAATCTAGTTAAATACGTGTTAGATTCTGTTTTGTTTAAATGGCTCATAACATAAGTTGTGCTGAATGGAATGTATATTCCTGTTTTTGTGTCTTTTTATAACTTAAGGTTTTGCCTAGAGGGATTCTCTATGTTTTGAATCTGGTTACCCTGTAAGGTATTTACCTTCCTGATTTTACAGAGGTGATTCTTTTACTTTTTCTTCAATTAAAATTCTTCTTTTAAGAACCTGATTGCTTTTTCATTGTTCTTAAGATCCAAGGGTTTGGGTCTGTGTTCACCTATGCAAATTGGTGAGGATTTTTTCAAGCCTTCCTCAGGAAAGGGGGTGTAGGGTTTGGGAGGATTTTGGGGGGAAAGACGTTTCCAAGTGGGCTCTTTCCCTGTTATATATTTGTTAGATATTTGGTGGTGGCAGCAATAAAGTCCAAAGGCAAAAGGTAAAATAGTTTGTACCTCGGGGAAGTTTTAACCTAAGCTGGTAAAAATAAGCTTAGGGGGTGTTTCATACAGGTCCCCACATCTGTAGCCTAGAGTTCAGAGTGGGGAAGGAACTGTGACAGGTGGCTAGAAAAACTATTTGTAGCATAGCTTTTGATTATGATTCCTGGAATGATAAGGAATGGGAAAAAGCTGTGGAGGAGTGGCAGAAGGAAAAAGCACAAGAGAAGGTGGAGGAATATGTAAAGCCAAGTCTGGCAAAAAGTATGGGAGTGAAGCAGCGAGTCAGCTACATACCATAACATTGATATATCTGTAAGGCGTCCACAAGTGATTAGAAAACAGAGATACAGAGCTAAATACAACACTGATGGTACAATGGTGAAAGATCAAGAGGGAAGTTTGGTGTTTGAACTCCTGGATGAGGAGGATGAGCCTGTTAAATCAGGGGAAGAAATGGAAAGACAGCCGGCAGGGGTGGTTCAGATACCTAAATCCCCAGGCTATGTATTGGAACAGACAACGCATCAGTTGACCAAGAGCGAGAAGCAGGCATTAGCAAAGCAATTAGGCCCCTTGACTCAGAAAACATGTCTGACCTGGTTAATGGGATACACTGTTAGAAAGTATTTGGATTCAGGAGACCTAAGAGTTGGTAATAACTTGTGCTGGCCCTACGGAAGGGGTGGCAATGTTAGCAGAGCTTGAAATGGAGTCAAATCGAGACGACAGAGAGGTGGTGGTACAGAGGATAGTTCGATATTTCTTAACCCCTTCTGAGTTAAAAAAGGCAGTTTTGCTGATGCATCAGAAGGAGGGAGAGTCAGTTATGGCTTTTTGTGTTAGACTGTGTTAACAGGTTCTCTAGCTGATGAGGAGGAAGGACAAGTAACGGATTTGTTATATGATGGTTTAAGGGAACCTAGTTAGGTGTTTATAGGATCTTGAGAGGAGTTGGATCAGGCCAGATTAATTTAAATGACACAGGAGGCAGAAAAGCTAGTGAGCAAAATAAGTGACTCCTCCTGGAAGGCAGTCAGCAAGGTTGCTTACAGCAACCAAGCAGGCTACAGCGGTCCTAATCATGCTGGCATGGGACATGGAGTGGGGCGGTCCAACAAAGGACATGGAGGACCCAGTGCGGGATCAGTGCGAGCACAAAGTAAATTTACTCTGCTTGATTCTTATACTCTTTTTCCCCTCGAAGGAGTCACATGTCTTAAAAGGCATTCAGAAGGCTAAAAGAAGCAGTTATGACTGCACCAACATTAGCATATCCAGATCCAGCCAAGTCTTTTTTACTTAATTGTATCGCACAGCTTGGGAGATGCAGTACTACTATAGGAAAATGTGGAAAGCAACACCCTGTGGCTTATGGAAGCTGCAATTAACACCGCATGAGTCAACATTTTCTCCATGTGAACTGGAATGCTCGGCTATTATATGGGCTTTATAAAAATGGGAATATATAACAGGACAAGTGCCTATTATTGTGACCACAGCTCACACCCCAGTGAAACTGATTCTGCAAAGGAAGACTTCTGATATTAGAGTAAATGATCATCATTTGGCTAAGTGGGCTCTGATTCTACAGAACCGCAGGCTTGTGGTGAATAAAGTAAAGGAACCCTCACTACGTCTGTGATAAATGAAAGGTGGGGTAGCTCCCTTTTATGGGCACCCAGCCAGCCAGTTAGCTATAAAATCCCCTTTAGTAGCGGTTCTCTACTTGCTTTACCTGTAAAGGGTTAAAAATTCTCCCTGCATAGGTAAAAGGAAGGGAGTGGGCACCTGACCAAAAGAGCCAATGGGAAGGCTAGAACTTTTTAAAACTGGGGGGAAAACTTCCCCTTGGTTGGTCTGTCTGTTCTTTTCCAGAGAGAGGCAGACAGGGCAGCAACTATGCTGTAAAAAGCTTTGGGACAGGTATGAAAAATCATCTGAATCAAAACTAGAAACTACTCACTTGAAATCCCCAAATATGTAAGTAGATCAGGAAATGTCTAGGAAGACGTGATTAGGTTTCTCTCTTTTTATGTCTTTATAGCTTGTGGACTTCTCCGTGCTAACCCCAAATGCTTTTGTTTTGCTTGTAATCTTTAAGCTGGACCTCAAGAAGGTTATTCTTGATGCTTAATTCTTCTAAGTGGGTTTTTTAAAATCTAGCAATAACCTGAGTTTCCAAATGTATTTTCTTTCTTTTTGTTTTTAATAAAATTTACCTATTTTAAGAATGGGATTGGATTTTGTGTCCTAAGAGGTTTGTGCACATGTTGTTTAATTAGCTGGTGGCAACAGCTGATTTCCTTTGTTTTTCTCTCTCAGCTCTTCCCCGGAGGCGGGGTGAAAGGGATTGAGGGTATTCCACAGGAAGGAATTACCAAGTGCTCCTTCCTGGGTTCTCAAAGGGGTTTTGCACTTGGGTGGGGGCAGCATCTACCCATCCAAGGTCAGAGAAAAGCTGTAACCTTGGGAGTTTAATACAAGCCTGGAGTTGCCAGCATTAATTTTTTAGAATCCTTGCAGGCCCCCACCTTCTGCACTCAACGGGCCAGAGTGGAGAATCAGCCTTGACAACTTCCATATGCTCTAATAATAGAAGGGGAACAACATGAATGCCTGTACCCAAACAGACACAGTACAAGTGGCCTGTGCAAGAAGCAGGGGACCTACTACAGGCAATATTGGATCACAAGTGGGTATGGTTCACAGATGGATCTATTCAGGAGCGCAAGTCGGGTGATATGCTCCAGTATGCAGTACCTGCAAGAGATTTTTAGTGGGTATGTTGTACCGGAAAGACTTGGGGAGGCGCTAATAGCCCCCACCCCGGAGTGAGGGTGGAGCTGCACTCTGCTCCTTAAAGGAGCAGAACTGGGGGTAGGAAGGGGCATTCATTCTTTATATGGGTTTAACAGCACAATACATATGCTAACAAATTTAAACAAAGGCTTTGTTTAAGTTTATTAGCATATGTATTGTGCTGTTAAGTTGGTCAGGGGTCCGGGGGGGCGGAAGGTGTTTAAACAGTGTTGTTGATTCCTGCTCCAGCCTCTGGACTATGAACATATACCGATGGGAACATTCTAACCAAGAGACTGTGGACTTTAAGGTAATCTGGAGCCTTCATATTTCCTTGATCCTTTGCAGATGGCCTTATTAATAGGATATGGTACAAAGTCTGTTCTAACCTTATCTATTGCTGATTTCTCCCTTGCAATGGACAAAGATCAGATGTCTGCTGACTTTCTCACGAGTCAGCAGCTTTTGATACCTGTGGTATAAGCAACATAGCCCTTGCTTGAGTGGTTTTGTTCTTTGCTCTCCAAATGTCAAAGCCTGTTCCCATTGAACTCAATAGAAAAACTTCTTTTGATTTCAATGAGTACAGGATTTGGTCCCAAGAGATCAGAGAATGTGATTTTGATCAATTGCTTATCTGTCCAGAGACAGTTCTCATGCATGTTCTGCCAGGCTGATCTTGATTGCCCCTCCTGTATGTCATGCTGAGGAAAATAATAAAACCATTTGGGCTGTAGTTTTATCAAGATGCACATGGCACACACAGTTTGATGCCTCTTTTCTATCAAACCCAGATGGCACAGCATCTTGCCTTTCCTAGTGCCTGGTGGAGAGCAATACTTCGGCCTTGTCTACACTGCCACTTTACAGCGCTGAAACTTTCTCGCTGTAGGGTGTGAAAAAACACCCCCTGAGCAATGCAAGTTTCCACGCTGTAAAGCGGCAGTGTAGACAGTGCACCAGCGCTGGTAGCTGTGCTCTCACTGCTGACAGCTATGCCCCTCGTGAGGGTGGGGTTTTTTTTACAGCATTGGGAGAGCTCTCTCCCAGCACTGGTGCCGTGACTATACAACCACGTAACGTTGGTAGTGAAGGCATACCCTTAGATAAAGGTAAGCTGGCAGAAGATTAATTTGGACATAAGGGAGGCATTGATAGTGTGTTAAGGGAAATAGGATGATTGTCCTTCCTAGCTTTCTTTCATTTCAGAAGTTTTCAATTTGGGGTGCTGCTGGGTCTCCATTTGGTCTTCAGCTGGCTAAAGAGAGAGCCTCTCCACCCCCAAGAATACCTGAAAGAAACTGGAACAAAGGACAGTAACTAGACAGGGTGTGAGTGATTGCTGGACCCAGACTAGAAGGAGACTAGTCTGTAAAAGGAAGCTTACTGGAACACCTCTGAGTATGAGGTTTTATCTGTATTCAGTTTTCTTACTGTATTAGGCATAACTTGCATGTTTTATTTTATTTTACTTGATAATTCACTTTGTTTTGTCTGTTACTACTTGGAACCACTTAAAACCTACTTTCTGTATTTAATAAAATCACTTTTTACTTATTATTCAACCCAGAGTATGTATTAATACCGGGGGAGGGGGGACAAACAGGTGTGCATCTCTCTCTGTCAGTGTTGTAGAGGGCTAACAATTTACGAGTTTACCCTGTATACACTTTATACAGGGTAAAATGGATTTATTTGAGGTTTGGACCCCACTGGGAGATGGGCATCTGAGTGTTAAAGACAAGAACACTTCTTAAGCTGCTTTCAATTAAGCTTGCAGTTTGTGGGTCGTGGTTCAGACCTGGGTCTGTGTTTGTGGCCAGCAAGCATGTCTGGCACAGCCAGGCAGGGTTCTGGAGTTCCAAACTGGCAAGGAAAGCAGGGGCAGAAGTAGTCTCGGCACATCAGTTGGCAGCCCCAAGGGGGTTTCTGTGATCCAACCCATCCCAGATGGGTACCTCCAGAACAATATGGAGAAGAAATAATCCAATTTGCACATGAACAAGGACATTTTTGGGCTAAGAGAACATTAGCACAAGTAAAAAAAAAAAAAGTAATGTGGTGGCCAGGAATGGACATGCATATTAACAGATTTTGTCAACAAGGCTTAGCGTGTGCCCAAGTTAATCCTAAAAGCAGGAAAGAAAAAATACCGAGACACCAACCTGACATTAAGGGCCCATGGCAAAAATTACAAATGGATTACAATGGACCTTTGAAAAGAACTACAGGAAAAACCTTTTGCTTGGTGTTCATAGATTTTTCAAGATGGGTGGAAGTAATCCCCACAACAGATAACACAGCTCAAACTACAGCTCAGGCTTTATGGACCCAAATACTCAGCAGATGGGGTATACTCTTGACCACAGATAGTGACCAAGGACCTCACTTTGTGGGAGCAGTGGTAAAAGCATTATTATTGATGATGGGAATGAAACAAAAAAATGGCATGTAGTCTACTACCCACAGAGTACAGGAAAATTGGAAAGAAAGAATAGAGAAATAAAAGCAGCCTTGACCAAGCAAATTCAAACACAAGGTCAAGATTAGGAAACTGCTTTACCTGCAATCCTAATGACCATGAGAGCCTTGGGACAAGCTGGAAGTAAGTACTCGCCGTTTAAGTTAACGACAGACAAGCTATGAGAACCCCTGAATTCCCACCTAGAAAAGAGATACCTTAATGGGCAGAAAGAAGTTTGGATAACAGATTTGGTACAAACAATTGAAGAAATTTGGGCACAAGAAAATCAGCGAAGACAAAGGGAAGAACAGAAAAGACCATCTGTGTACCAATGGAAGATAGGAGACCAAGTGATGCTCAAAGAATTGGTGAGTAAGGGTAAGCTAAAACCCACATGGAAAGGACCATTCCCTGTGAAATATGTTGCCAGTCCTATAGTCATTCTGGTGGCCATTCCGAATGGGGATGTATGGAGGCATTCTGATCAAATCAAACTGTATCTATCAAGAAAGTAAGTATAATAGTTCATGAATATATAGGGTAGATATAAAATAGTATATAGTCATGTAAGATGTACTAACCTATAAGGTTAGAGGCCTGTGTTTTGTTTGTTTATTTTCACAGACTGATCCATGGAAGCAAGGAACATACTGTTTCGTTGGGTCATCTATGGGTTCATCCACCACATGGCTATTGGATCACCATCTATCTGTCCACGGGAGAAGCAACCAAAAACTGTGAGATCAAGCAATTCCAACAGCAATGGGGGCTTATACCAAGGAATCATATGGATTTTCTCCTTCGAATTGGGGGTACCAATCTTGACTGGGTAAAGCAGAGAGAAATAGGACTGAGTGTTATAGGCACCCCTCATGGAGAGGTCATTAAAGCAAAGGAAAGATATATGACTTGGGACTGGAATGTCACGAGACTCTGGAGTAGAGGTCCTGTATGGTGGACCTACCCCTGACCAGGAAGAAGTTCTTGTGAAGATGGTCTCCAACTTATTTGGAGATGCTTGGAGAAATTTGAAGTAGTATTTGTAGAACCAGGAGAGTATCTGTATAGGAGGATAGAATGGGGATTCCGATATGAGTGTCCATTTACCTTAATTCCACCTTTTATAGGATGCAGACCTATAACACCGCTTCCAACTGAAAAAGCAGGAAGGGAAATTCGGAGACAGACCCTAATTGCTGAGGATACTATAGATTTAGGCACAGTACCAGTTGGCATGAACCTTACAATAAATAATGGTTCTGAGATGACGTCTGTAGCATTGTCCAAAGGTTATGCTTCAACACCACTTATCTCCCCAGAATTAAAGGAAAAGGAGAATGCACAACTTTTTATCCAAGCAGCAGATTCCTCGGTTCAGAGACTGGAAAGAGTGGGCAGACCTGGTAAAGGTTATTATGAGGATGAACTAGATGTTGGAGATGGAGAAGTTTGGCACTGTATGGTAACAGAATCTGTTAATCCCTTTAGGACCAAAAAGGACACTCAAGGAATATGGACCTTTCAAGTAACAGATAGAGCATGTATGTCCGTATGGATACAAGGGTTCAACTCTAAAATATTGACAAAAGGTGGGCAAGTAACATCAAAAGAACACACTTTGGTAGTTGAATGGGAATATGATCCAGATAGTAAACAATGAGTCTGGACCTCAAGTGTAACTAATTGTATACATAAGTCAGGAATTCACGAATCCCAAGTTATCGATATTAGAACTGGGGAACTATGGAAACCAGATGTACCCCAAGAAAAAGTCCTTCGAACCAAAACACCCCAAGAATGTATAATTCAAGGAGCTTGATTTGAAAATGGGACTGAGGTTCCTGCCATAGATATAGGAGCAACTGTGAAATTGTATAACATCACTGAGAATATGGACATATGTCAATGGGAATGTAATTGGTGTACCCAGACCACATCTTCATTAGGGTATGGCAGTGAATCTGTATTCAAATGGGAATTAGGAAATGAATGGATAATGATGAAGGGATATAGTCATAACACCCGATTTGAGGGATGGGAAATATCTAGACAAAAATGTCCTGAAGAACATCAATGTGCTTTAAGATGCCATACCTCATATATAGGGAGTATAGAAGGTAAAACATGGGTTAATATAACCAAAGTGACCCAGAAACATCATAATGTAACCAATTGTTCCCCTGAATGTATGGAATGGTTCATTCCAGACCATGGAAGCAGATACATATACAAAGGGTCCAGATACAAAGTTTTTATAAAGATTGGATGATTGACACTCATTACCCTCACTGTTCTAAATGGATTGCACAACATAAAACATATGGGGTCTGGGATGTTGAAAGAAGAGGAATGTATAGCTCTTAATGTATAGTTCTTTAATGTCCAAGATAGGAGTTATGTGCTTAATGTAACCTTTTACCACTTGTGTAATTCCTTCTCAAATAAACTGCAGTGTATGCAAGTTAATTCCTGTGGATCTTTTTCATTGGTATGACAGTAATCTGCTCCGCTGGGAGCTATTAAAGATCCATCCAGGAGTAGTAGCCCCCAGGGCCCAATATTTGGTAGCAGAGGATGGTTACAAAGAGGAATGGTCAAAAGAGATACCATATGGGAAACACTAAACACTGGAATGGGATTGGGAAACACATGGAGCCTCTCTACCCTTAGGGAAAGAATGAGGGAGACTTTAAAGCAACTAATGCAGTCAGCACATATTGGGGAACAAGGGGAAATAATGTATCAAGAGATGGGACATTCTGTGATGGAATTGAGTGAATTGTTGGGGGAAAGTGTTTTGGATATTGTTAACCAAATAAGGGCTATTCACTCAGGATCATCCTGGGGAGAAGTTTGTATGGAAGCCCAGGGAATCTTGGGAAAACAATGGAAAGATATCTTGGAACAGAGCCAAAAAGGAACTGGGCCCCAGAGTCTTAACTGGGCATTGAGTTACTACTCTTATATTAATCAATCGTTCCAAGATACCTGGAAGGTGCAAGTGTGTACATGTACCATACGTCAGTGTACTCTTGTCCTTTCTTGTGTAGCCAATGGAAAGACACAGGAAGTGTACCTGGTGTGACGGGGCAAGGCCAGATGGCAATGGAAAAGTAGTGGGAGATAGATATATTAGCTCCAGGCTAAACAAATCCCTAGTACCAGGATAAGTGAAATGGCAGCTGCTCCTGGTCAATTAAGACACCTGGGGCCAATTAAGAACTTTCCAGAAGGCAGGGAGAAGGCTAGGTTGATTGGGACACCTGAAGCCAATCAGGGGCTGGCTGAAACTAGTTAAAAGCCTCTCAGTTAGCCAGGTCAGTGTGCATGTCAGGAGCTGTGGGAGGAAGTTGTGCTGTTGGAGAGACTGAGCAGTACACACCATATCTGGCACAAGGAAGGAGGCCCTGAGGTAAGGGTGAAGTGGAGCTTGAGGAAGTGAGGGCTGCTGTGGGGGAAGTAGCCCAGGGAATTGTACATGTCATGTTTCTAAAAGGTCAGCTACCATAGCTGATACTATTAGGGTCCCCGGGCTGGAGCCCGGAGTAGAGGGTGGGCCCAGGCTCCCCACCCCCCACCTTTGCTCTCTGATTGCGACTGGGAGACAACAGAGACTGTGCAAGGAAGGATAACTTCTCCTCACCTCCCTCGCTGGCTTATGATTAAAATGGCTCAGTAGACTGTGACCCTTGTCTCTAGAGAGAGAAGGGTTACATGGAGGGTCACAGTGAGCCTCTGAGGCTAGCGAAATCTGCCAGGAAACGCGGGACCCATGGAGGCAAGGACAGAGCTTTGTCACACTGGTAATATATGCCAGCGTGCGGGAAAATGAAATAGGGTAATATGAAATAGTACCAGAAGGGAATGGATTATGGTGGATACCTGGATTAGGATGGAAGCAAATACTAGGAGCCCAATGGAAATGGGGTACCTTGGTTAAAGAAGGAAATGGGAATTTGGAATGGAAAGGAGGTAATCTCACCATGACTTTATAGTGGAAAAATGGCTGGTGGGGATTATATTAAATAAACCAAGATATATGTTGGAATCAAAAGGAAAAAGGGTAATGTAACAAACAAACAAAAATTTGGTTTATGGACCAAGGGATGTGGTGTACTCGTGGAGCCATAACTCATTTCCAGTACGAACAATATCAATTGCACCCTCAAATTACTAAAACCTTTGACGACTCACCCTAGATCAATGGTTCCCAAACTTTAACAGCCCTCAAACCCCTTTCACTAAATTGTGACATCTCATGAACCTCCTCCTAAAAATGAATATTTCCAGGGATTTAAGTTTAAATTTCCTCCGCACTCCGTGGGGCTCCTGCTGCTGGACCCCATTGACCACCCCGGTCAACTGAGTTCCACTGAGCTCGGGCTGCAGGTCCCGCTGACCGCCAGGGCTCAGGCTGCCAGCCCCAACTGCCCAGCCCCGCTCTTCCTGGGTCTTAGGCTGCCAGCCCTCTGCAGAGCGCTGGGGTTCAGGCTGCTGACTCCCCTGCTGAAAGGGGCAGGGCTCAGGCTGCCAGCCCCAACTGCCCTGCCCCACTCTCCCTGAGACTTGGGCTGTCTGCCCTGCAACAGGGTCCCACCTGCTGCCTCCAATGCCTGGGGTCCTCTGGCCGCCATTAGTGAAAATTTGCGAACCCCAGTTTGGGAACCACCGCCATAGATTAACATTGCCAAGTTTGAGGGAAATCGAGTGGAATGATACAGATTGGGATGTGGAGATAAACTAATCAAGGCATACAGGACCAAATAGAACAGTCAGCTAAATTGATAATATCTATATTATCGTATGCATATATAGTATGCTTGCTCGGAAGTATAAAATTGGTGAAAAAGCTGTAGAGAAAATAAGATCTCAAATATGTGCTTGGTATGATGTCGTATGTCAAGTAACAACATAGAATGGAGTTGAATGGGCAATACTATTTTGGATTTCTGGAACTGCTGTATTATTCCTTGTATGTTTCTGTTGTGGATATCAGATGTGTAAGCAATAAAAGAAAAAGCAAGCTTTGCGGAAAACTTATAAGATTGAGTTGTTGAATTATGCTACTAATAATCGTAAGACAATGCTTTAAGTTTTATAGAAACCGGAAAAGGAGACACATGATCTAATAGTTAGCATACAAATTGTGGGTATGATTGATGCAATATTCAGTTACCAAAGATAATTGTAATATCGAATGGGGAACTGTTGGGATGGTGCCAAATTGGTGTGGTCATGCAGATTTGATAAAGGACTGGAAAAGCCTCCGTGTGTGATCGATATTGAACCTATCGGTCAGTAAATATGGGTCCATCCAAAAGTGAATATCACATGCACAAAATTCCAGCATGGAGCACAGGCCGACCTGGTTATAGTGACCCTACAGCAAGGACACCACGCAGAGAGCCAGAGCGAATGATTGATGAGTGAGTAAACGTGGAGTGGTCTTTGTTTGGTACCCCACCCCAAGCCCCTTCCAAAATACTAATCAGCTAAAATTAACAACTACATGCCCACTGGGCATGCTTTTAAGACATGTGACTCCTTTGAGGGAAAAAGAGTATAAGAATCAAGCGAAGTAAATTACTGAGAGACGAGAAGGAGGAGAAAAGGGAGAGGTGCTTGAAGATGCTGCTAGACAAAGTAGTCAAAACTCTGCTCTCTGGGCTCCAGTAGGACTGTGGCCAGAGGGGTTTCCAGGCAGCCAAGGCCTTTCCTCAAGGGAATCCAAGATAGACCAGACCTGGAAGGAGGAAGTTGTCCACAGACATGGTAACTACCTTCTCTGTTTGCCAAGCAGGAACTGTGTGAGGCTAGCACAGGACCCGTTTGTGTATGTTTGTGAAAGACAGGCTCATTAAGAGGAATGTATAGCTCTTAATGTATAGTTCTTTAATGTCTAACATAGGAGTTATGTGCTTAATGTAACCCTTTACTGCTTGTGTAATTCCTTCTCAAATAAACTGTAGGTGTATACAAGTTAATTCCTGTGGACCTTTTTCATTGATATGATAGTAATCTGCTCCACTGGGAGCCATTAAAGGGGTAGTAGCCCCAAGGGCCCAACAGGGCAGGACCTCAGAGCAGAGAGGGGGAAGGGGGGTCAGGGACCCTGGGCACTGGGGACCCTTCTGAGTGTGGACCCCACACCACAGTGCCATTGTAAACCCGATACTGACCAATGCCAGTACAGTAAAACATCACAGTTTTTAATCCCTACATTTTTCAGTCCCTCTTTACCAGGGCTCTAGGATGAAAAGAAATTATTATCTCTCAGGAGCTCTTTCAGTCTGGGCTCAGCTAGCCCTGTCCTCCTCCTCTGTAACACTTCCTTCCTTCCTTCCCTCAGGTTACCTAGCTGAGGGCTAGTTAGTTCCTTACCTCCCTAGCCCCTCCTGATTAGCTAATTGCTCAATCAGCCATGAACTGGGGAAGCTACTAGAGGCTGCAGTGATCAGAGTGCTGACCCAGCTGCCAGGCCTCAGCACTCTGTCACATACCTCCCTCACTTCCCTAACAGCAGACTTTCACCCCTTCCCACACACACACACCCTTCCCACCTTGCAAGAGGCACTTGCCTCTTTAGATTCCCATTTGCCCCCAGGGCGGGCTTGTAGGGCCCCATTTCTGGTCCCTCCATCTTCCTCCAACAGAAATTGCATTTTGAGGGTAGGGGATCCCCCATAACAGTGTCTCAGCCCTCAGAACTTCATATCATGGGCATCCTATAGGTCCACTCTTTTTAGCCTCTTCCTCCTGGTCCTGGGGTAGGGCATGCTGTTTTTGCCCATTCTCCTCCTTCTAAGGCAGAGGTCCCCAAACTGAGAGGTGCACGCCCCTAGGGGGACACAGAGGAACCTTTTGGGGGGCATAGCGAGGCCCAGCCCAGCCCCACAGAAGGAGCGCCACCCAGCTCCTCCCCGGTCCCGGCTCCCAGCCCCATGCCTTGTCCCATTCCCAGCCTCACAATGGCTCCACTCCTGGCCCAGCCTCTGCCTCCCCAACCTTGGCCTCTGATCATGGCTCTGGCTCTGCTCCTGGCACCAGACCACCCCCAGCCTTGGCCCCCTTACCTCTGTCCATGCCCCCCTCCTCCAGAGCCATGGCCCCACTCCTGGCCCTAGCTCAGGGGGGCAAGCGTGGACCAGGGAAAGGGAGGCATGACCCTCAAAAGTTTGGGGACCACTGTTCTAAGGCCTCCAGTTCTCCTAGCCCCACCTAGTCCCTTGGGTTCTTCCCCTCACCTTTGCTGTGGCCTAGTTCCCTGGACTTCCCACCCCCTGGGACAGAGCTTGAATCTCTCTTCTCAGCCCAGTTCTACCTTTTCCTTTTCACCTAGCCTGGTTTTATTTTCCTGTGGCTTATTTCATTCCATCTAGGGCAGTCTAATTCTGCTAACTTGTGCCTTCATTATTTCCCCCTTTTTGTTCCATGTGGGGTCCCGGATCCCCTGTTTCTTCCTATAAGCGAAGATGCTCCAGTCAATACCCACTACTGCTGGATGGGGTATTCTCTCCACTATTCCCACTTGCTTCCACGCAAATTTTCCTTTTACTTCTAGGGGTACCTCTGCTATTTGGCTTCTCCCCATCAACACATTTTATCTCTACTTTCTCATCCAGGAGCTTCACTAAACCTCCCTGGATCAATTAACATCCCAAGGCTCTAGCCACTCTCCCCTTTTGAGGCCTCCATCTCACTTTTATAGGGACGGTCAGCATTTTTCTTTTAGCCACACCCCCAAGAGCCCCAGTCCATGTGCAGAATTCTGCAATCCCACATTTCATCTCTGGGCAGTCCCATTTTATATGACCAGGCCTTTCACATTGAAAGCACACAAGCATCCCTGACGGTCCCTTTTGCCTCCTCCCTTTTCTTATCAGAGTTCTTATCACTACCCCTTCTCCCCAGTCCCAGGCACATAGGTGGGCAAACCCCTTTTCTGGGAAAGTCGACTTCCAAGAACTCTTCTGAGAGTCTAATTGCAGCCTCCAGGGTGGTAGGCTGATGCTTGCTCACCCAGAGTCAGGTACTCCCTGGGAGGCTCTGGAGAAATTGTTCCACTATCACCTGGTCCATAATTTTCCCAATAGTTCAACTGTCTAGCCTTAAACCAGGCTACATGCTGGCTGGCAGCTTTTGGTCATGTGTCCTGGGTTGTACCACTTTGGTCCATCCAGCAGCCTGAAGTTTCCGCTGGTATTTTTTTGGCAGAAAGCCCGATCCACTCTAAAATGGCCACCTTCACAACCTCATAGTGCCAGGCTGCTCCTTACTCAGGGAGACATAAGCCACCAGACCCTCCCCCATGAAATTTGGCACGACCTGGAGGACCTCAACCAGCTGCCATGGCTACTTTCTCACTTGTTAATAGGAATGCACCAAGGTCATCAGTTAGGCCCATCTTGCATAAGAACCATCCATGTAAAGGACTCCCACTGTCCCCTCATTGGACTTGCACTTTCTGGACCAACTGTTGTTGCACCTGGATCTGCTCCCTGATGAACTCCTGTAGGCTCCACTGTTGCTCCACCTCCCAAGCAATCAGGGATTCTCTATCAAATTGGTGGCACTCCTGGAAGGTCTACGTCATCCATTGCAGCTCCTTCTGCTGCACACTCACCAATTGCAGGGTCTTTTCCATGCCCAGGTACTGAGTCTTTTCCCCAGCTTTCCCCAACAAACTTTCAAACCACTAGATGCAGGGAGAATCAGGATCACGGGACAACCCCCAATTGCAACAGTGCAATGCTCTGACCCCATCCTTTGATCCCCCAGAAACTACTCAGACTCACTTTTAGTGTTCAGTCTGTATTTTATTCTAAACCCTTTCACTGGCACCAGTACAGTGCAACATCACAGATTTTAATCCCTGTGGTCTTTCAGTCCCCTTTTACTAGAGCCCTAGGAAAGAGATCATCCTTTCTAAAGGGGCTCTTTCAGTCTGAGCTCCTTCCACACCTTGTAATGCTTCCTTCCTGGCTTTTGTCAGGTGAGCCAGCTGAGAACTAGTTAGTGCCTTACCTCCCCCAGCTTCTCTTTCTGATTAGCTAATTGCTCAATCAGCCATCTCTGGGGAAACAAATTGAGGCTTCAGTGATCAGAGTGCTGACCCACTTGTCAGGCCTCAGTGCTCTGTCACACCCTGGAATCCCAGATTAACAAGTGGTACAAAAATACACACACAGAGTATATCATTTTCACTACAGAATTAACTAGGTCTCTTACTTGAGTGTTGCCCTTACCCCGCACCACCCACATGCAAAACCTTCTTACCCAAGTTTGGTGGCACTTTTAACCCGGGCTAGCTCCCCTTTCTGGGGCTATAGGCTAAAGTACAAATGAGGCTTTCAATTGGGTGCGTAGCCTGCCACAGGTGGGTAGCCCACCCACTTTGCAGTGATGATGCAGGCTAAAATCACTCAAGTGCTGCTAGTCTTCCAGCGCCTTCCCACAATTCCCCACACGTGCCCAAAAGAACAGACAAGTTCTGCCACAATTGGCTGGGAACTCCCATAGGACTTGGATGCCTCAATCTCATTGAGGATCTGGGCCATTGTAACTTGGATATGGCTTTGTGGTGTGTCTGCTCAGACCCAGGCTAGGCTAATGCAGGTGCTCAGATTTGGGTGCTGATCACCCTTTCTTTTGGGTGAAACTCCCGCTGCTCCACAAAATGCCTCTGAAGGGATCTTTTCCAAAATGTGATTCTGAAGTAGTCACAAGGGGTGGCCATTAACTGAGCCATTGACCTTGCCCACTCTAGGAAAATTTAGTGGCTGCTGCTAACCCAGCACCGAAAACAGTTTCAATGTAAATAAATGGAATAAAACTGTGTCCAGCACCAGTTTAGCAACTAGTTGAGGCAAATCTTCTTGAGGCAATATTGATAATGGTTTTATCCTGTCTACAGTAGCACTTAAACCAGTGCAGCTGCCTCCCTTGCTGACAGCCCAGACTAAAGGACAGTTCCTCAGCTGGTGGAAACTGGTGCAACTCCTCTAAAGTCAGCAAAACTATGCTGACTTACACCAATTTACAATCTGGCCCACAAGGGTAATCAGAGTGAAATTCTCCCCCTTCCACTTCTTCATGCCTCATTCATTCCCCAAGGCCAGCTACAACTTGTTGAAAAGGTGGCATGATTTCCATCTCTCCCTTCCAAAACCTGCCCAGCGTTAGCTTAAGAGGAAGCCTTCAGACCTATCAAGAAGGTTGAACTTTGCCCCTGCAAGGTGCACGTCATGCCATCCCTCTGCTCTACTCCACATCCCAGGTCTTCTGAGAAAGCTTTTCACAAACTTATCCCATAACCATGGTCAATTCTTTTGTCGTCTTTGCTGGGTACAGAGAATGTTTATTATTTAGTGATTTAGTCCTAGTGCCGGTACTGGATGAAAGTAAATGGTCCCTGGTATTGTTCCACATTTCAGAGCACAGAGCATGGTAGCAGGGTTTATCTTTCCAGCTGTCACTCAGAACACCATTTTATGAGTCGTTGCCCCACTGATCTGTAGCAAAAGGAAGTCCCTATAGTTCTGTGTGCTCTGGAACATGCCCTAACAGCCAGGAATAGCAAATCACTCTCATTCATTAACATACATCACAATTAACTAACTGGAGAGCCTATAGCAATTACAGCCTCCAAATCACTTTCACCACCTTTGGATAGGTTATATTGCAAAGATTTTGCCTACCTGACTCCAAAGAGGACTTGAAGGAGTGTACAAATTCCCGAGACAAAGAAGATGGTGCTGATCAGGTGACCCTGGGTCAGGGGGTCATGCTGCAGGCAAAGCTCTTTGGACAGGATCAGAGGGATGGCTACAAGACCACCCAGAGCTGTCAGGTAATGCTAAGAACCACAGAGAAAAGACCGGCATGAAAAAGGGCTTGGTACCTACCCAGTATAACTATTCTATTGTTGTGGGAAGGTGAAAAGCCACTCGCAGATTAGGACTCAAATGACACCAACAACACTAATTCTTGATAACCTTAATTTTTCTTAAAAGTTTTATTTTCTGGTGGGGGCTGTTCTAAAGTGTCTGTCAGAGCTTTAACAACCTGTCCCGACCTTATCCATTTTTCTCACCTTACCACCACTCGGCACTCTGTAGAAACAACAGTACCTAGTTCCCAAGGGGGTGTCCAATGGGAACTAGCACATTTCCAGGGTCTGGAGAAAGCTATTTTGGGGGCTCTCTACCAGGAAAGGGGGGCAGGTTACTGGTGGGAAGTATCAGGTTGGATTTCTGCCAAATGTGTGTTTCAAGCCACTCTGCTTTGCTCTAGGGCACCATCAACTCCCTCAGCCTGCAGTATCCCTAATGACACTGTTCATGCTTCCTTAGGCCACAAGCCACTACTGGGGGATATCAGCAAAGTGGGTGCAAAATGCTACCAGATTAGAACTGTCCACTCATTTACCCTGGTGGTAGTGTTTTATACTGTGTTTGCATAGGTGTAAATAGCTACCTGAGATGCAAAGAAGTGGAAAAATCAGGCCCCACCTTTTTAATAAACCCAGTAAACATGTGTGTGTGTAAAGACTTTTAATTAGTCAACACAAAAAGAATCTTTAAAATCCAATTTTCTTTTCACTATTAATGCTGATTGTGCACTTCACTCAGCTTGGGCAATGAAAATAGAGCTTTTGTTCCTTGTCAACATCACTTTCTGCTTCCCATGCACTAGTATGGTGCTGCAACGTTTGGGATTCTAACACTGCAGGAAATGTTAAAGTTCCCCCAAAATAATTGTTGCTTTCATTAGAATCTTTTTAATTAAAAAAAATGATGGAAATATTTCCAGTCATCTTGGGTTTCATAAAACCTTGTTTTTACAGAGCCCAAAGTTTGAGTCTAAACTAAACTGACAAGATCACTTTATGAAATGAACAAAGCATGAACTATCCATCAGTGTCCAAACAAAGTCAGCGTGACTGTCTTAGTTTAATCATTGGTAAGCATCTTACCATATATTCTACTCCATTGGCCTGTACTGTAGCACCCAAGTTGGGTGTATTTCTCTCGCGCAGTCCTATAAACTGATAGAAGCTGTACTGTTTCTTTTTAGTGCTACTTCTGCTTAGCTTTTATTGTAGTAGAGTCACAGAGGGCCTGGAGTCTTTAGATATTTTCCATAACACTAACACTGGCATTATTCAATGAGCTGTCTGTTACTGTTTGTCCTTAGAGCGCAAGCTCGCTGGGTCTGGGACCGCATCTGCCTGCTTGTACTGCATTGAGCACAATGTAAAAACAAAAACAATCTGACCCCATGCACTTAAACAGGGATGACTTGACAGCACCAACAGCCAATCAGATGGTTTCAGGCATGGCCAGTAAATATGAGCCATTTCCTAATTCACATTTTACTTGAGCAGGGCTATGAACAAGCCAATAAACCTCCACCCACCCCATTCCACCATGTTCTTGCTGGTCTCACCTGAATCCCTAGCAGGATGCAGAGGTACCATGGTGGAATCTCAGTGACAGAGTACACTAGTGTACTGCAGTTCTTGCCCTGGTCTGTCTTCTTTTCCTTTAGGCCCTTGGCATGGAGTTGAGACAAGGCACTGTATTGGTCTCCATCTTCAACCTGTAAGGACCAGGACGGAACATTCCTCAGTTAGAGCCTCATTCAGAGAGGTATTCATCACCTGCAACTCTCATTGACTTCAGTGGGATTGACTTCAGTGTACGTCTCTCAGGTTCTTGTCAACATGTGGGAAGGGGGGTAATTTAATTCACACTAACTCCAACCTGGCTGGGAGAGGATCAAGAAATGCATTTAAAAACAATGTGAAAACTGTGTGTGTAGAGAGGATCCAATGAAACTCATCATTTTGGGAGGTGCAGTCCTCTGGGTTACCCGCCATTTCTTCTTTTTATCCTTCCCCTTCTTACCAGGCTGCACTGTGCACTGACCCACCTTTGTAGCGGAGAAAAGCCGCACATGCTGCCTACCCTATGTGTTGTGACACCAGTCAGCTCTGTGTTCTCGGGGAACCAGAGCACAGTATCTAGCCTGTCTCACTCATGAAAGACAGCAGCCCTCTCCCCCCTCCCCCCCACTCTCTGCTTTCTCTGCTTGAACCAAAATGGATCAGAGAAAAGACTTGCAGAGAGCAGTGAAGGGCATTGGGAGACACACTTAGACCCCTCCTGATAACGGTGACAAGATTAAGGCATCTTCATTAGCATACTGAATGGAGAACAGAGAACCGCACTGAACTCTGGGACCAGAAAAGCAGGGAAGCACTGCATCATGGGGGAGCTCTGCTCCAGATGTTAATGAACCTATGCTTGCACACACCCAGCTCAGCAATGATCAGACCAATTCTAGTAATGAATCCTTGATTGATATCCAAAATACTGAAGCAACGTAATGCATTGTAAGCTTCCTGGAAGAAAACTCCACCCATAGCCAAGAGTGATCAGTTCCTATTGTCTAGCCTAAAGAAAACCCTTGAGTCATCAGTTTACCCATAAACAAATCTCGTGTTCTCCCCTGAACCACTGTTGTTTCTCTACAAAAACCCCTACCTATGTTCAAGTGTTCTGATGCATGGACCCAAACTTTGCACCAGTTCCACTGGGACTCCATCTCCTGACTGATCGTGCTGGGGGCTCTGCCTGCCTCCAGCACTCAGGACCCTGAGCTACCACCATCACCTGGGAACCCCGACCAATTCAAGCCTCATGGAGTGGGTGAGATCCCTCCCTCTCTCTGTTTTCTTTTCTACCTCAGCTATTAACCTTTAATAATGTAACTGTTATGTTTGTTTAGCCCTCCTTGTGTAGTTATCACTGTTATTCAATAAATAACTTTTATGGCTAAGCTGGTTGCTTCTCTCTCTGAACTTTACTCTTTTGTGTTTTTAGCTTCCCTATTTACCCTGCAGCAACGCTTCTTTTACCTAAGCTAAAGATCCCTGTAGCGCCCAAAAATACCGTGGGGTTTGCTCATCAAGTGGGTTATCATCAATACAATTGTGACGTGAAGGTGGGATAGGGATGTGCTGAACCTGCGGCAGCTGAAAGTGCTGCTTGGCCCATCCTATTGAGACCGGGGCATATAAGGAGGTCAGCTTGAGAGTGCTGATTGATCCAGTCCACTCGGACTTGCTCTGTTAGTGTGTGCGTGTGTGTTCATCTGATTGTGGGACTGAAGGAACCCAGCCCTGGGGAACCTAGGGCCTGCAGGATAGCTCCATTGGGAGGGGACCTGGAGAAAGGAGAAGTAGCACGCCATATGAACACACAAGTGACACAAACAGTACATTAATACAATTACAGAACACCTCCCCCCAGAAGAATAACCCTAATAAATGAGCAAATCCCAAAGTACTGGGCAAATCTGGTAACAGCTGGACTATGGAGATGGTTTTGTACCACCACAAGACACATTCCTCCTCCTCCTCCCCAATCCCCCTCCGTGGCCAAGCATGCTGTATGCACAGACAACCCAGTGTCCACCAACCCAGAACTCTGCTCAACCAAGAAACAAGAAACCCAATGAGGTGTTGGCAGGGGAGCCCTTGTTAAAGCTGCACTACCTTACTAAAGGGAGGGTGGGAGCAACTGCCCTGCCGCATTCCTAGGGCTAACCCAGCCCTGACGAGAAAAAGGCTCCTTCGTGGAACATCCCTCGACAGAGCAGCTCACCTTCCCTTTCAGCCAGACCTCAGCATGCACAGACTGTGAGGTGCAGTGGCGGCAGGAGTATCTTACACTCCACGTGAGCAGCTTTCACAGTGGGAGCTGGGACTTTGGGGAGAGGAGAAGCAGCAATGGTTGGGCAGGGTCTGGAGTGGGTCTCTATGATCGCAGGCATTAGGGAGCTGGGTAGGTGTGTCTGAAACAACCCCCCCAGAGAAAGTCAGTCTCCCAATGAAGGGAGCAAAGCAAATGATACTGTAGAGTGAAGAAACAGGAGAAGAAAATAAATACAACTTTTGAAGTCAAAATAAAAAAGACAAACTGTGCACATATATCAAATATGTAGGTGTGACATGGCACTATTTTCATCAAATATCCAGATTTCTGGACCTTCATCCTCAATAGACAACCTAGTCTACAGTAAGCACAAAGGCCTAAAACATATTGGCTAACACATTTTAAAACCCTATCTCTTGTCCTTATGTAGACTGGCTGGGAGCATTAAAAATAGCTGGATCCAGACAGAAGTAAGCTCACTTTCTGGAGCTCTTGTTCAGAAAAGAAGCTTATAGCAAAGTAACTAGTACAGTGTATGTACCGTTGCCACTTCCACATGAATGCCTGATCCTGCCTGGGAACCTTGGGAAGGAGAGAGCACGAGGCACTGCTGAATGGAATCGACCTCTCATTTTTGGAGAAGAAGGAACAAGCAGAAGTCTCTGTGACAGGACAAGCCCTTGCCTCCTCTGCAGCAGGGGGCCTGAGCAGGACAACTCTTGGATTCTGTCTTGTTGCCTGCAGCAGAAGATTTGTTACCGATCCGTTACAATTATCAGCCTCAATCCTGTGAGCTCAGACATACAGGTCGACCCCCGTGATTGCCTGTTCTCAGCATAAAATCGGAGTTGTCATTATTTTGAACAAAAATCTTGACAGAATAAATATGAACTGCTTGAAACACAAAACCCCAGATGATCAAGGTAAGGGAGGATTCAATCTTTAGGAAAGTTAGAAGCCTGAACTGAGCTGTGGCTGGGAACATTTTAATAATAAAAAGAATAACCCTTTGCATTTCTACAGCACCTTCCACATGAGGATCTCAAAGCACCTTACCAGTGTTACCATATTTACCCTCATTGCCTTCCTGGAAGGGAGCTAAGTTTTATTTTTCTGCTTTACAGATGAGGAAACTGAGGCATGGAGCAGTAACTGATTTGCCCAAGGTCAAACAGAACACAGATACCTAATTCTTAACCCTCCCCTCAGGATATGAGCAACTCTTCTTGATTTTAATGGAAGTTACTTGTATCCTGAAGGAGAGAACAAAGTTCCCCATCTCCTTAGTTCCCAGTCCTGTGGTTTATCCACAAGACCATCCCTTCTCCTCCGGTTTCCAGGATTTCCAGCACAGTTACACAGCTGCTAGTAACACCACATATAATTCACTCATGAATTTGCTACTGTACTGGAAATCTGCAGGGCACTGTGCCTAGTTCACCCCAAAGTCTCTCCATCAACCTCTCATCAATTTACCTCTTTTGAAATAGACCCATTCCAAAAAAAATAAATCCTTGACCAATTTTAATTTTCCCTGCCCTTGTCATCATATAAAACCTCCAACCCAGGGAACAAGAGGCAGAAGGTTTAATCCCTTCTGAAACAGATACATAAACTATAGTACAGCAACGTCAGTTCATCTCCTCATCTTTTCTCTCTTATTTATAGAATACAAAAAAGGAACTCCAAAGTAGCAAAACAGCCTTTAAATTATTATTGTACAAGCAACAGGATTTAGTGAAGATGATACCAGATCATGTCAGCCTCATCTTTACAAAGGACCCTAGAAAGACTGTTCAATCTCTCTTCCTTTCCCCTTTCATTCACTCTAACACACCCCTTCTCTTTCTCTCTCTCTGCTGCTTCTTTTTCCCCCTTTCCTCCCTTGCTCCTGTTAAAGCTTTCCTTCTCAGAACTCATACAAACTTTATGCAAGCTATACTTTTCTTAAAGCAATAAACTCACCATAAAACTGGGGTTCTCCAGCCCATTGCAATCTTTGACTGCGGAGTGCGTCATTCCTTCCAATTTTCTTTGTGGCTCACTTTAAACAAGAAAGATTAGAGGAAGGGAATCTTCAAAAATCATTTAGTGTTCCAATAAATAAAATCCTGAACAAACAACTATTCAGCAGCACAGGAAGCCTGACTTCTAGGAGCCCAAACTCAGTCCCAGCCATTCATGTAAGAAGTATTGTCAAGGAATTTTCTTTTATTTATTGGTCCGTCCTGTGGAAATCGTTCAACTAATCGTTGCTTAGAAAAATCAGTGCTTGGAGCACACTAAGAAGCTGCTCTTCCCTTCACAGATTGCATCAGTAAATGATGACAGAAAATCCTTCCTTGCTAGGTAAGGGATCACAGGTAGGCAGAACATTTCCTTGTTTGCAACATTGTTGATTCAACTCCGATTAACATTTTCTATCTGGGTTGGATCCTCTGAAAAAGCTTTCATTGCTCTTTAATAAACTCAGTTTGCAGACAGCTTTCCTTACTCTGCATGATGAACAGGGTGGAATGCATTATTGTATTTTTTGACTCAGGTACAACCCAGTCATCCTGTACGTGAACCTTCTTGCAACATGAAGAGAATGAACAGACATACTGGATCCTATCTCAGACCACAACCAATACCTGAGACTTGAGAGGAAGAGGGGAAAAAAACAATGCACTTGGTCAATGGTGCAACTCTTTACATGGATGTGGGCTCCTGACCACTGACATAGTTAATGACTTGAAGCATGAGATTTATTTACCCTTTTCTTAATAAGTGCAGCTGATACAATTTGATTATTGCTCAATCAGCCCCTTTAAAAGTCAATATTTAACTCACTGGCTTCTTAAGTCTGTGAACTACATAGATTGATTGTCCCCTGTATGAAGCAGCACACCGCCTAAATATACTGATCACTAATTTGGAATGTCCCTTTGCTTTCATATTATGAAGTAGCATTTAAAAAAAGCAATTTTGTCCGACATTGACTACATACCCTTCATAATCATAAATGTTCAGTCATGTCTCCTGTAACTTGTCTCCTTCCCAGGTTAAATAATCCTAAGGCAACATTTTCAAAATTACCCAGTGATTTTGGGTGCTCAACCTGAAACACCCTTGGCCTGAATTCCAAAGCTGCTGACTATCCACACCATCTATTCAATTGCCTTCAGATAGAGCTGTGGCTACTCAGGACTTCTGAAAACCCAGGCCTCCAAATCTTGAGGTACCTGAAATCAGGGAACACTTGTGAAAATGTTGGCTCTAGACTTTGCACTCTTATCAGATAAGCCTCTCCTTATATTTCTAAGCACATGTGTTGCCCTTTTCTAGAATTTTGCAGTTTGCACTTACAGCTATACCTATCCTCATCTGAGGCGACCAAAACTGGATATGACACCCAGGTCAGCTCCATTTCCTTGTGCACCAACTCTGAGATCCTCAGAGGTGACTAATTTCAGATTAATAGCCGTGTTAGTCTGTATCCGCAAAAAGAAAAGGAGTATTTGTGGCACCTTAGAGACTAACCAATTTATTTGAGCATAAGCTTTTGTGAGCTACAGCTCACTTCATTGGATGCATACTGTGGAAAATACAGAAGATGTTTTTATACACAACGACCATGAAAAAATGGGTGTTTATCACTACAAAGGTTTTCTCTCCCCCTACCCCACTCTCCTGCTGGTAATAAGAGAGGTGACTAAGCAGCTTTGAGAATCAGAGCCCAAATAACCACTCTTTAATCATGCAAATCCCTCAGAACACCTCATCCATGAAGCCAATCAATGCTAAAGCACCCTAAAAAGAGCAATATGCATATGGTGGTGGTGGGAGCATGGAAACTACACTGTTTTTGAGAATGGACCATCTCCTGCCTATCCAGTGCACTGTGTGTCTAAACCACGTTGCCTACTTCTTGTTTCACACAATATCAGGTACAATAACAGTGCTTAATAAATAATACCCAGGAGGTTGTATCATTGTTAAATTACGAGACTATGATTAATACTTTTCCTTTTCTTAAAATGCATCCACCCCTCCCTATGTGCTCTTTCATATGTTGTCACACCCTCAGCAGATGCTGTCACACCCTCAGCAGATGCCCTCATTATCCTCCTACGTTGACTCCCTAATATTAACCTCTTTCCATTCAAAGAAGCAGTCGTTTGCTGTGATGTTTCCTACCTCTTCATATTTTTTCAGTCCTTCATAAGACTTTGCTCTTTGTGTGATTATTCAACCTCCTTAACACTATTTTATGAAGGCCATCATCAAAAAATCTTTGGCCGTACTCCAGCATTTAGCCAGTGATTATTTCAGAAAAACAGTCTTGTCACAACCTCTGCAACTGACATTTGGACTCTAATTAGCCAATGTTCCTTTTTTTCCCCCTTTGATAATATAACCTTGCACGTCCGCACAAGACAAATGCATAACATCCCCAGCTTCGTTGCCAGGTCCTCTCACTTAACTGTCCATACACCATTATTAAGCAAATTGCAGGGGGGGGGGTGGAGGGAGGAAGGATTATTTTTTAAACTTTTCTCATTAGTTACAATGGTAGCCAGAGAAGATTTAAAACTGAGCTGTTCCTGACCACTCCTCCTTATTAGAGACCCCAAAAGGGTGTCCTGGCCAAATTCCACCCTGGATAATTCCATACTGGTGAACTAAATGTCCCTGCAGTTTAGAATGGATACAGCAGTCGTCTTCACTGTGTGTCTCTTATGGGATACGTGCTCCCCAGTTGTGAAAAAAATGAATTCTAGGGCAGTCAGATATGAGAAATAAAAGTAATGTGACTTGGAAGAAGAGCTAGTTGGAAAAATATGCAACAAAAAATAGGAACAGTTTAATGGAAAATGTTTTGTATTTTCTCAGCAGCTCTGGTTGGTTTAAATGAGGAAAGAACTTTAAATATGCTTCCCATAGCTAAGCAATAGACCGGAGCAAATAATTCACAACAAAAAATGTACCCAATAAATGTAGGCCTGTTCTTTTACTTACAGAAGTTCTGCAATCAGGATTCCCTCAGACGTACTTGAAGTTAGTAAATAATGTATTATTTTATCTATTTTTAAACTCTATTGCTTGTTCAAGAGTATATCCTAGCAGAGCTGCAATGATCACTTGTGATAGGTCAGAGAAGCCACATGGTATGTCCCCTGATTGGATAAGTGCACAAACATTTGCAGTGTGTATATTTTTTCATTGATATTTTAATTTTTATTTCTGCAAACCCCCACATGTGAAGTTTCAAAATTAGCTGTCAGTAAACAGCAAAGCTTGACTGCCTGAATGATCACAGAAAGCAAACAAGAAGAAAGTGAGCCTGGCCAAAGCAAATCCAATTAAATAGTCAAAATTCAGAGCTTTCATAACGTTGTCCATTACTACCGGTGTGGGTGTGACAACATATGAAAGAGCACATAGGGAGGGGTGGATGCATTTTAAAAAAAGGAAAAGTATTAATCATAGTCTCGTAATTTAACAATGATACAACCTCCCGGGTATTATTTATTAAGCACTATTTACTGACAGTAATATTGTAGTGAGACACAGTTCCTGTCCAAAGAGTTATAAATAGAAAACACATTATTATCCTCATGATGGAACTCAGGAACAGAGTGATTAAGGGTATGTCTACACTAGCAAAGTTACAGCGCCGGCAGTTACCGCGCCGCTCGGAGGGCGCCGAAGGGAAACTGCTGTTGTGTGTTCACACTGACAGCTGCCTGCGCAATAGCACGTACACACTTGCGGCACTATTCAGAGCAGTGCACTCTGGGCAGCTATCCCACAGAGCACCTCTTCTGCCACTAAGGCTTGTGGGAAGGCAGAAGAGGTCGTGCGGCATCCTGGGTCCTGTCCCAATGCCCCGTGATGCATTGCTTCTCATCCCAGCAATCCCTATGCTTCTGTCCGCATTTGGCGCCATCTTTCAATGGTTTGTGTACTGCGTGCTCTGCCCTGTCTCTTTCTGGCTGCAGGAATGGATCCCGCACTGTTGACCAGTATGCTGCTCGCTCTGACCAACACGTCACGAGTGGCAGTGGAGTTATTCCTTAAACGACAAAGGCAAGAGGAGTGTGACATTGATCTCGCCACGCATAGTAGCTACGACATGAGATTGCTTGTGACATTCACGGAGGTACTGACCACAGTGGAACGCCACTTTTGGGCTCGGGAAACAAGCCCTGAGTGGTGGGATCACATCGTGATGCACGTCTGGGATGACAAGAAGTGGCTGCAGAACTTTAGCATAAGGAAAGCCACATTCATGGGACTGTTTGATGACCTTGCCCCAGCCCTGCGATGCAAGGACACAAGAATGAGAGCTGCCCTGTCGCTGGAGAAGCACGTGGCGATAGCACCGTGGAAGCTGGCAACTCCAGACTGCTACCGATCAGTCGCGAACCAGTTTGGAGTGGGAAAGTCGACCGTTGGACTCATGTTGACGGAAGTGTGCAGGGCCATTAATCACATCCTGCTCCAAAAGACCGTGACCCTGGGCAACATAGACCCCGACTCCGTGCGTGCTCCGGGGCTGGAGCATGCATGGGAAAAAATTAGAGGGTGCTCAGCACCCACCAGCAGCCAAGCCCCTGCTGCCCCCAAGCCCCTCCTTGCCTCCTCCTTCCCCAAGCACGCCACGTCCCTGCTCCTCCCACTCCCTCCAAGCGCTTCCCACCCCCCCGCCGCCTAACAGCTGTTTGGCAGAGCTTAGGACTTTCCGGAAGGGAGGAGAGGAGCGGGGATGCAGCACACTCAGGGGAGGAGGTGGAGAAGAGGCAGGGCACGGGTGGGGACTTGAGGTAAAGGGGTGGAATGGGGGCGGGGCTGGGGTGGGAAAAGGTGGGGTGGGGCGGGGACTTTAGGGAAGGGGTGGAATGGAGGTGGGGCTATGCTTGGGATTGCAATGCTTGTAATGCTAGGTGGTGATTGGTGCACCTGGTGCAAGAGAGGCCTTAACATAATTGAATGTTGCTTTGCAGTGCTCCTTTTGGTTTCACTTAATAGAATAAAGATTGCTTTCAAACAAACAGTTATTTTATTGAAAGACAACCACCAGAGGAGAGAGTCAAACGAAAAAATTCATCAGCGGGGGGTGGGGGAGGAGGAGATGGGGGAATGGAAGGTCTCAAGAGGAGGAGGGGTCCTGGGACAGCTACAGATTTGTATACGTCCAGGGATCATACCCAACCTTCTCCTTTGGAGTACGATGAGCAGGTGCTGTACTTCAGCAGGGCCAAACTGCAGAGGGATGGGTGTTGAGTGCAGTGGGTAGTGGGAGTCCGCACTGCTAGACTGTGAGGAGGGAGGAGTGGAATGCTGCAGGTAGAGAGTGGAGCCAGGAGGTTGAAAAGAGTGTGTTGGCATTGTAGGGTGGGGCACATGGGAAAGAGTTTTGTGACAGTGGCTGCAGGGGAGGGCGGGTGTGGAGCTGCTTGGTTTGAAGAGCTAGTATCACCTGGAGCACGTCCACTTGGTGCTCCATAACTGGAAAGAGCCACTCCCTGGCTTCTTTCTGGTGTGCCGTGTTCTCCTTTCAGTCCCTCTTCTCACTGTCCCATCACTCCTTCAATTCCTTTTTCTCGGCAGCGGAGTGCATCATAACCTCACGCATAAAGTCCTCCTTAGTTTTTCTTGGAGGCTTCCTAATTCTTCACAATCATTCTGCTGCCAATAATAAAGAAGGGGGCTGTGCCTACAAGGTCATCTCTGTGAAGTTTAAATGCAACATTTTACAGAAACAGTATTGTTTGCAACACAGACAACACTGTTTCAGTGCTTTAAAACACAGCCAGTACTGACACACCTGTCACTAACTGGCTGACCCCAGGCAAGCACACATAAGCCACAAGACCCCCAAAATGGTGAGTAGCCGCAGGGGCAGGATAAATCACTGCTCCTGGACCCAGCTGTGCACTGGGCATGTGCCTCTTGGGCACTTGGGGAGAGCCAGCCCTGTAGGGTGGGCCTGATAATCATTCCTGTCCCCACACCTTCCACAAAAGGTGATCATTATGGAAGATATCTCGCGGCTGCAGGTGAGCAAGGAATCAAGGGAGAGTCTTCTCCAAGCCTACAGCTTCTGCCCTGGCCCCTATATGGCTAGCCTGTGTGCAGCAATGGTGTCCCTGCCCCCTCCCTGTGACGGCACAGTGGCATGGGAAAGTTATCATTAATAGGGCAAGAAACAAAGTTCAGCTCTGCCGAGGAACCTGCGGTAGCAGATTGTCCAGCATCTCCACAAGCGTTTCCTGGAGAACTCTGAGGGAGATTCCCATGAAGTGAGAGAGTACATCAACAGCCTGTTCTGTCACTCAAACTAGACATGAGGTGGGAGACAAGCCTGCTTCCTGCAACCCTCCTGCCCCCAACAACTCGCTTCAGCAATTCCCCAAGATCAGATCCACTTACCAGGGGCCTCCCCTCCTGTTTGCACTTTGCCAAGATCCGACTGCTGTGACTGGCTAGGCTCCTCCAGGGTATAAAAGAGCTCCTAACTGCATGCATCTCTGGCCTCCAAGTCATCCTCTGCCTCTGGTTCCCACTCCTGCTCTTCATCCAAGATTGCCTCCTCCTGGCTCGGCCCACTCTTGACTGGCACGCGAGCCACCGAAGTATCCACAGTGACCTTTGCAGTGGAGATGGGGTCGCCACCGAGTATCACGTCCAGCTCTTTGTAGAACCAGCAGCTCGTGGGCGCAGCACCAGAGCAGTGGTTTGCCTCCCGTGCCTTGTGGTAGGCGTTCCGCAGCTCCTTCTCTTCTATTCCACAGTGCAGTGTGTCCCAGTCATGGCCCCTTTCAGTCATGCATCGTGAAATCTGTCCGTAGGTATAATTCCGATGGCTGGAGCACAGCTGGGACTGCACAGCCGCCTCTCCTCAAATGCTGATGAGGTCCAGTAGCTCAGCATTGCTCCAAGTGAGCGATCGCCTGGTGCTTGGAGCAGGCATGGTCACCTGAAAAGATGCGCTGAGATCACTGCAAGCATCACTGAGCAAACAGGAAGGGGACTTTCAAATTTGCAAAGGAATGTATGGGGTGGGGCTGACGGTTGGTCACCTGAAGGCAGGGCAGTAGAGTTCAAACTGATAACCAGAGAGGTGAGAACAGGCATTGTGGGACACCTCCTGGAGGCCAATCACAGCGCTGTAATCGCCCAGGGTGTCTACACTGGCATCGCGGTGCTGTAGAATCATAGAATATCGGGGTTGGAAGGGACCTCTGGAGGTCATTAGTCCAACCCCCTGCCCAGAGCAGGACCAGTCCCAACTAAATCAAGCCTGACCTTAAAAACTTCTAAGGAAGGGGATTCCACCACCTCCCTAGGTAACCCATTCCAGTGTTCCACCACCCTCCTAGTGAAAAAGTTTTTCCTAATATCCAACCTAAATCTCCCCCACTGCAATTTGAGACCATTACTCCTTGTCCTGTCATCTGCTATCACCGAGAATAGTCTAGATCCATCCTCTTTGGATCCACCTTTCAGATAGTTAAAAGCAGCTATCAAATGTTACGAATTATACCCGATAGGTCACACACAGGAACTGCTGCGAATTATACCCGATAGGTCACGCACAGGAACTGCTGTGAATTATACCCGACAGGTCACGCACAGTTTGAGTCTAGGCTGAGGCACACGAACAAAGTCCACAACTGCAGAGTTCCCAAAGATACTAAGTTTTTTACGCTCGAGCGTGGTGCCCCCCTGCTAATCAGGAGGGGACCCCGAATGCAGGTTATACAGAGATTATATACCTTTTAGCAAAGCATGTTGCCCTCACGCATCGGAAACCTTAGCCAATAGACAAACCCTTCCCTTATCTACCACCTATCCCTGCTAAGTGCATCCCCCATGCTAAACCATTACTTCAACTACACAACATGGTCCTAAAGCAATGCACCAGCAGCCTTTCTTATCAGGATGGGAGGCTCGCATCAAGCCCAAGAGGCAGGGAGTTAGGAACAGACAAAGAACAGAAACTGGGAGTTGAGACAGGCTGGAAACAAGGGGGGGGGGGGGTTTCACAGGAATGCAGTATCCTAAGGAACACTCCTCCTGGTGCATGATGCGTTTGCTTTTAGACAATGGTGGGCCCCAAACCAAAATGAAGTCACATATGCACATATGCTAACTTTTCCTTAACAGTCTCCCCTTTTCTTTTGTACGTCAGTAAACGATATCGGGGCTGAGCAACCGCGATGCAGGGTTAGCAGTTGCCGATAGCACATACCACAACATTGTAGGCATACAAAAAAATAACACAAAAGCAACAACAGCCAAAAGAATGAAATACAAAATACACCGTCCCCAAGCCCCCATATCCGGTAGCCATGAGGTGAGCCAGTTCCAGACCTCCTGGAATCCAGCGCTGGTATTGTCGAGGCTGATGTGGTGGAATAGGGCTGCCTGCTGCATGAGGATGTGGATATCAGTTTCCACCCTATGCTGCCGATTTACAAATACACAACAGCTTGAGTTAACCAGAGCACAGACCCCGCCCTGGTTTGCAAGGAGATAATCCAGGGCCAGGTGGTTTTGCAATGTAGTTTAGGATACCTGAGTTACTTCAATTTGAAGGGCAGATAAGGCATCTGCAGTTGCATTTGCCATTAATTTCAAAGCAGCTGAAATATTAACTATAGCTTTTTCTAGTTCACTTACTCCTAACCATGGCAGAAACCATCGCGCAAAGGAGTGAAAGCCTGTGGGCCGTTGAGAAAGAGGGTTTAAAGGAATACTTTGTTGGTTTCTCCATACTAGATTGTGGATCTCTCCCTGGGTTAGGGTCTGGTGTACTGTCACGGCGGGTACTATAGCCCCTAAGGTACATGTACCACACCATCCTGCTGGGAGAACCTTATAGGCTGTGTGATTGCATAACCAATACCAGCCAGACCCCTCAGGGACTGGCCACGGGGACCCGGAGTAGGTGGAAGGGTCTGCTGCACCAGAGCTGATCTGGGTGGTGTCCTTGCATCCCACAAAATTTTCCACAAAAAACTGTATTTTCCATGCCCTTACGTCATGACACACAAAGCATAATTACCCTGGGCCACCATATCAATAGACCATCTTTGGATCGTAACATTCCAGTTGAATGTAGTGTTTGCCCATAGCTTAGCTTGGAGTGTTCAATTAAGAGGGATAGGTACCCCTACCAACAGGACCCCCTGACCCAAATATGTGGGGGTATGAATATAAATCCAACACTGCGTTTGATTTACACTCTGTTTTATGGCACAGGTTAAATTCAAAAAGCTATTGCCCTCCCATCCTTGTACTGGACTTGGGAATAGGGAGAGGAACCCCCCAGGCAAACCATATCAATGTCGGCATTCTCCTCTATACAATACAAAAAACACCACCACCAATGTAAGTCCGATAAACAGGAACACGAAGTCCTGGTGGGCTGTAAAGGTTCCAATAGTTGGAAAGCTTAGTCCATGGGTTGGTCATGGTGTTCATTTGTGAAGTGGCTCGTCCAATGGCTTGTCAGGGTCAGGTGGGGGTCCCAGCACCAACTTAATGTAGCTATGATGGATCCAGGAACCTTTACCTGCAAAGGAGTGGTGGCAGATGGAGGGAGTAATGTTCGTGGCTGTAAGGCGTTTTTGGTATTCATACTTGCCCACAAGCACAGATTCCAGCCCCTGGAATAAACCCACCCCACCACTTCACTTCACATTCCCAAGAATACATCCTGCAACTTCCTCCCTGACAATGTACAATGTTCCATCTTTGCCACCAAGGCCAATTCTCAGGGTCTTTTGCAGTCAGGAATCCCTGGATCTTGGTGGTTTCAGCAGAGCAGGCGTTCCTTCTTCTCTCTTGGAACAGTCATGCTTTTGCATTATACAGGGGAGAGGTTACTAGCACGTCACCCTATAGTGCTTTGGTTTCTTTAGCAAATACTGAATGCAGGTTAGCTCTGTCAGTGGACAAGGGAGAGGTTACTAGCACTTTACCTTGTCCTTTTCCCTGCTGTCCAAAAGGAGGAAAGAAAAAAAAACCCAGAAGGAGGGACAGGCTGATCAGTAGTCGAAGTGAAGTCATCTCGAGGTGGAGGGGTCTTTTTGCAGTAAGAAGCATGGGTCCAGGCAGTCAGTCCTTGGCACTTCACAGTGGTGTTGGTAGTTAGCAGGACTTAATAAGGGCCTTTCCAGCATGGGGCCAGACTAGTCTTTTGTTGATGGACCTTTATGTAGATCCAGTCACCTGGTTTTAACAAATGGCAGGTTTGCTCAGGATTCTTGAAGCAGGACTTCTTTCACCTGTAAATACAGAGACCTAACACATTTCATTCATGTCTGGCAGTGTGTTGCAGATCTCACAGATTGGGCACATTCAAGCCCCCCTCTTTCTTGGCTGTCAGCCAAATCCTAGCTGTGAGTAGTGTCCTTGGGCAGGCCAGTGTCTTATCTTTGGACCGAGCCTGCCAGCTACAGCGCTGAATTAGCTCGTTTTCTGTTTTTTTTCCTTCTCCCCTTCTTGGCTTTTATTAACTTGCAAAGGAAACTTTCACTTTTTACTCATACACCTTTGTTTAAAAATGAACACATATACATTGCCCATTATACAGCACTTTAGTCTTATTGTTCACTGTATGCCACATATACCCTTCTAGGAAAATGACTATTACAGAGCTTTGGAGCAACAAGCCAGGACAAGCACACCCACTTTGGAGGAGTCCACTTGGTGCAACCTCTGGTGTCCAATACCTTTCCTCCCTCCCCAGCCCTCTGGCTAGAAATTTGAGGTAGCCAGAAGGATCTCATGTATAATATGTGGAGTGGGTTAACCTTTCATGTCATTGCTTCCAAAGTCTGTTGATGTGCGAATTTTAATTTTTTTCAATTAAAAGATCTGGTCAATGAAACTTTTTTTTTTTTTTACTTAAGCAAATGTATTAAACTTTAGTATATCACATTTTTCTGATATTATCCAAACACTTTGTATTCCAAGTTGAATAAAACAAGTATCTGCATTTTGATTTAACCCTTCTGTTTAGTTTTAAACTAAACTGTCCTATGAAAAATTAAACACAGCAGTTCTGGCCACAAGACAAACACCACAAGACAGGACATAGAACACAGAACATAATTCCTATTGTGCCAGTAAATTCATGATATGTTAAATTGCTTTTCAGCTGGCATCAGTTTTCTCTGATTTTCTGAAAGGCAACAAGAACATAGATCTACCCCTTCTGGGCAGTCAGTCATTGCTTAAAATATTTCCTTTTTATACAAATACCCTTGTTAATTGCAGGCAAAACAGAGGAATTACACATATTTTCTTGTATTTGTTTCATAGGCAGCCCAGGTTTTAGTGGCCTCTACCTTATCAGTTAGGTAATTTACATTAAAACAAATGGTTTCCGGCTTGCTTTTGGATCCACAGCTTAAAGATTCTTACTTTAAAAAGGGCACAATAAACTTTATCAGAGCCCTGGTCTACACTAGGACTTTAGGTCGAATTTAGCAGCGTTAAATCGATTTAAACCTGCACCCGTCCACACAATGAAGCCCTTTATTTCGACTTAAAGGGCTCTTAAAATCGATTTCCTTACTCCACCCCTGACAAGTGGATTAGCGCTTAAATCGACGTTGCCGGCTCGAATTTGGGGTACTGGGGACACAATTTGATGGTATTGGCCTCCGGGAGCTATCCCAGAGTGCTCCATTATGACCGCTCTGGACAGCTCTCTCAACTCAGATGCACTGGCCAGGTAGACAGGAAAAGAACCGTGAACTTTTGAATCTCATTTCCTGTTTGGCCAGCATGGAAAGCTGCAGGTGACCATGCAGAGCTCATCAGCACAGGTGACCATGATGGAGTCCCAGAATCAAACAGGAGCTCCAGCATGGACCGAACGGGAGGTACGGGATCTGATCGCTGTTTGGGGAGAGGAATCCGTGCTATCAGAACTCCGTTCTAGTTTTCGAAATGCCAAAACCTTTGTCAAAATCTCCCAGGGCATGAAGGACAGAGGCCATAACAGGGACCCGAAGCAGTGCCGCGTGAAACTGAAGGAGCTGAGGCAAGCCTACCAGAAAACCAGAGAGGCGAACGGCCGCTCTGGGTCAGAGCCCCAAACATGCCGCTTCTCTGATGAGCTGCATGCCATTTTAGGGGGTTCAGCCACCACTACCCCAGCCGTGTTGTTTGACTCCTTCAATGGAGATGGACGCAATACGGAAGCAGGTTTTGGGGATGAAGAAGATGATGATGAGGAGGAGGTTGCAGATAGCTCACAGCAAGCAAGCGGAGAAACCGGTTTTCCCGACAGCCAGGAACTGTTTCTCACCCTAGACCTGGAGCCAGTACCCCCCGAACCCACCCAAGGCTGCCTCCTGGACCCAGCAGGCAGAGAAGGGACCTCTGGTGAGTGTACCTTTTAAGATACTATATATGGTTTAAAAGCAAGCATGTGAAAGGATTACTTTGCCCTGGCATTTGCGGTTCTCCTAGATGTAGTCCTAAAGCCTTTGCAAAAGGTTTCTGGGGAGGGCAGCCTTATTGCGTCCTTCATGGTAGGACACTTTACCACTCCAGGCCAGTAACACGTACTCGGGAATCATTGTAGAACAAAGCATTGCAGTGTACTGGCATTCAAACAACATCTGTTCTTTATCTCTCTGTGTTACCCTCAGGAGAGTGAGATATCATTCATGGTCACCTGGTTGAAATAGAGTGCTTTTCTTCAGGGGACACTCTGAGGAGCCCATTCCTGCTGGGCTGTTTGCCTGCGGCTAAACAGAAATGTTCCCCGCTGTTAGCCACAGGGAGGGGGGAAGGTTGAGGGGGTAGTCACGCGGTGGGAGGAGTCAAAATGCCACCTTGTAACGAAAGCACATGTGCTATGTATGTAATGTTAACAGCAAGGTTTACCCTGAAAGAGTGTAGCCACTGTTTTATAAAATGTGTCTTTTTAAATACCGCTGTCCCTTTTTTTTTCCTCCACCAGCTGCATGTGTTTCAATGATCACAGGATCTTCTCCTTCCCAGAGGCTAGTGAAGATTAGAAAGAAAAAAAAACGCACTCGCGATGAAATGTTCTCCGAGCTCATGCTGTCCTCCCACACTGACAGAGCACAGACGAATGCGTGGAGGCAAATAATGTCAGAGTGCAGGAAAGCACAAAATGACCGGGAGGAGAGGTGGCGGGCTGAAGAGAGTAAGTGGCGGGCTGAAGACAGGGCTGAAGCTCAAATGTGGCGGCAGCATGATGAGAGGAGGCAGGATTCAATGCTGAGGCTGCTGCAGGACCAAACCAGTATGCTCCAGTGTATGGTTGAGCTGCAGCAAAGGCAGCTGGAGCACAGACTGCCACTGCAGCCCCTCTGTAACCAACCGCCCTCCTCCCCAAGTTCCATAGCCTCCACACCCAGATGCCCAAGAACACGGTGGGGGGGCCTCCGGCCAACCAGCCACTCCACCACAGAGGATTGCCCAAAAAAAAGAAGGCTGTCATTCAATAAATTTTAAAGTTGTAAACTTTTAAAGTGCTGTGCTTAAAGTGCTGTTTGGCATTTTCCTTCCCTCCTCCACCACCCCTCCTGGGCTACCTTGGTAGTCATCCCCCTAGTTGTGTGATGAATGAATAAAGAATGCATGAATGTGAAGCAACAATGGCTTTATTGCCTCTGCAAGCGGTGATTGAAGGGAGGAGGGGCGGGTGATTAGCTTACAGGGAAGGAGAGTGAACCAAGGGGCGGGGGGTTTCATCAAGGAGAAACAAAGAACTTTCACACCGTAGCCTGGCCAGTCATGAAACTGGTTTTCAAAGCTTCTCTGATGCGTACCGCGCCCTCCTGTGCTCTTCTAACAACCCTGGTGTCTGGCTGCGTGTAACCAGCAGCCAGGCGATTTGCCTCAACCTCCCACCCCGCCATAAACGTCTCCCCCTTACTCTCACAGATATTGTGGAGCACACAACAAGCAGTAATAACAGTGGGAATATTGGTTTCGCTGAGGTCTAAGCGAGTCAGTAAACTGCGCCAGCGCGCCTTTAAACGTCCAAATGCACATTCTACCACCATTCTGCACTTGCTCAGCCTGTAGTTGAACAGCTCCTGACTACTGTCCAGGCTGCCTGTGTACGGCTTCATGAGCCATGGCATTAAGGGGTAGGCTGGGTCCCCAAGGATACATATAGGCATTTCAACATCCCCAACAGTTATTTTCTGGTCTGGGAATAAAGTCCCTTCCTGCAGCTTTTGAAACAGACCAGAGTTCCTGAAGATGCGAGCATCATGCAACTTTCCCGGCCATCCCACGTTGATGTTGGTGAAACGTCCCTTGTGATCCACCAGAGCTTGCAGCACTATTGAAAAGTACCCCTTGCGGTTTATGTACTCAACGGCTTGGTGCTCCGGTGCCAAGATAGGGATATGGGTTCCGTCTATGGCCCCACCACAGTTAGGGAATCCCATTGCAGCAAAGCCATCCACTATGACCTGAACATTTCCCAGGGTCACTACCCTTGATATCAGCAGATCTTTGATTGCGTGGGCTACTTGCATCACAGCAGCCCCAACAGTAGATTTGCCCACTCCAAATTGATTCCCAACTGACCGGTAGCTGTCTGGCGTTGCAAGCTTCCACAGGGCTATCGCCACTCGCTTCTCAACTGTGAGGGCTGCTCTCATCTTGGTATTCATACGCTTCAGGGCAGGGGAAAGCAAGTCACAAAGTTCCATGAAAGTGCCCTTACGCATGCGCAAGTTTCGCAGCCACTGGGAATCGTCCCAGACCTGCAACACTATGCGGTCCCACCAGTCTGTGCTTGTTTCCCGAGCCCAAAATCGGCGTTCCACAGCATGAACCTGCCCCATTAGCACCATGATGCATGCATTGGCAGGGCCCATGCTTTCAGAGAAATCTGTGTCCATGTCCTGATCACTCACGTGACTGCGCTGACGTCGCCTCCTCGCCCGGTATCGCTTTGCCAGGTTCTGGTGCTGCATATACTGCTGGATAATGCGTGTGGTGTTTAATGTGCTCCTAATTGCCAAAGTGAGCTGAGCGGCCTCCATGCTTGCCTTGGTATGGCGTCCGCACAGAAAAAAGGCGCGGAACGATTGTCTGCCGTTGCTCTGACGGAGGGAGGGGCGACTGACGACATGGCTTACAGGGTTGGCTTCAGGGAGCTAAAATCAACAAAGGGGGTCTTTTTACATCAAGGAGTATTTCAGGCAGGACTTCACGGAGGGTTCCAATAAGAAATGGTGCACCTAAGTTATCGTTCTTATTGGAACAAGGAGGTTAGCCTGGCCTCTGATTGATACATGGCTAGATTTACCTCGCTGCACCTTCTCTGTGAGTGACTGCAGTGTGACCTAGAGGAATGAGTCCCCTAGACAGGGGAGGAGGCCAATGAGTACAAAACAAATCTGGTCTATTTCTTGTTTTGACCCACTCCATCCATCTTTTACATCTTTGGCTGGCAGCAGACGGTGCAGAAGGACTGCATGCCATCCACATCTCATGGCTGCTCGGCAGAAGATGGTACAGTACGACTGCTAGCCATCCTCATCTCTTGCCTGCCTGACAGAAGATGGTACAATACGACTACTAGCAATCCTCATCTCTTGCCTGCCTGGCAGAAGATGGTACAGTACGACTGCTAGCAGTCCGTATCGCCTGCCCGCTCACCATAAGACGGTTCAATAGGACTGACTGCAGGACTAAAGAGAATGACCTGGTCAAGTCACTCCAAATTTAGTCCCTGCGCCCATGTCTGCCCAGGCGCTCCTGATCGACCTCACAGAGGCGACCAGGAGCACCTCGGACATGACGATGATGGCTACCAGTCGTACTGTACCGTCTGCTGCCACAAGGCAAGGGGTTGCTGCTACTGTGTAGCAATGCCGTACCGCGTCTGCCAGCACCCAGGAGACATAGGGTGACGGTTACCTGAGCGGGCTCCATGCTTTCCGTTGTATGGCGTCTGCACAGGTAACTCAGGAAAAAAGGCGCGAAACGATTGTCTGCCCTTGCTTTCACGGAGGGAGGGAGGGAACGGGGGCCTGACGATATGTACCCAGAACCACCCGCGACAATGTTTTAGCCCCATCAGGCATTGGGATCTCAACCCAGAATTCCAATGGGCAGCGGAGACTGCGGGAACTGTGGGATAGCTACCCACAGTGCAACGCTCCGGAAGTCGACTCTAGCCTCGGTACTGTGGAAGCGCTCCGCCGAGTTAATGCACTTAATGCACTTAGAGCATTTTCTGTGGGGACACACACACTCGAATATATAAAACCGATTTCTAAAAAACCGACTTCTATAAATTCGACCTTATTCCGTAGTGTAGACATACCCAGACTTTTGATTGCCTTTTACTTTTAACTCCTGCTGTCAAATACACAGCAACCTGAAAAGGAAGACACCACTTATTGTAGCCCCTTGGAGCCTAATAAGATATTAATTAAGTAGCACTGTATAATTGCATACCATTGGAAAAGGGCCCATTTTCCTCAAAATGGCTGCAAAGAAACCAAGAATTCTTTTTTCCCCCCAGTATTTCACAAAGTTCAACTGCTTAATTCTTTTCAGCAACTACAGAGTTAACTTTTTACTTTTCTTTCTTAAATTACTTGCTTATCTTGACACCCAATTAACTTAGATTTTACCATTCTAAGTATTATTTTGGGATTTACATTTCCCATTCCTGTAATTATTTACTCCTCTTTTTCCACTATGACCTCCAAGTTTTCAACCTGTTTTCCAATCTCTATCTCTTGCCTGCCTGCTTGGGCCCGATCCTGTTTTTTTCTCTGAACTGTCCCTTCCATGAGCACCAGCTTTGTTTCACTACCAATTTAACAAGGAGGGTGGGCTTCTTAACTAGCCCCCCAGCTCTCCTGGTCTCTTCTCTTAAATATTCCCACTTACAAGGGCTACCCGAGTCCTCCCCCCATGAGGCTTGTCACCTGGACAGAACGCACGGCCAATTGGCAAGCAAGGAAGTGACGGGCATAAGTCAGAAAGCCGAAGGTAAGCCGGAGGAGGGGCAGAAGCAGGCATAGCACAGAGCGGGGCTGGAGACCCCTGAGATGAATAAGAAAAGGAGGAGGAAAGAGGACGTCCTTTCGCATGCGCATAAGCCCAGTTGTCCCATACATATCGACAATCCATCTGGGCTGGAGCTTTGTTCTCCAGCCTTTTCCTAAGCGCTGTTAATTTTTCTCCAGCAAAGGAACCATCCGGTGGCCATTCAAAAGGTGTTTGAGTTGTTAGTGCTGGCCACTCAACCTTGCACAAGATTACAGCTTTTTTTTTTTTTTTACTTAACCCATGGGTACCAGAGATATTCCCCTAATTCTCGAAAATTTCAGCCAAAGGGGTCCCCTTACTTACACTCTGCCCAGAACCCATAATGGGCTACCAAAAGTACACCAAATGTGCCACCTTATCACCTAAGCGACGGCTCACACCCCCCCTCCTCGGAGTTCTCAAAGGTGAACTCACCCTGTGCCGGCTGGAGCTGTCCGAGAGGAGGAGTGTAATCTCGCTTGTTGAGGTGAGCCTAGAGTCCCTTCGTGGTCACCAAAACTGCTGCGATTTATACCTCACAGGTCACGCACAAGAACTGCTGCGATTTATACCTCACAGGTCACGCACAAGAACTGCTGCGATTTATACCTCACAGGTCACGCACAAGAACTGCTGCGATTTATACTTCACAGGTCACGCACAGTTCGAGTCTAAGCTGAGGCACACGAACAAAGTCCACAACTGCAGAGTTCCCAAAGATACTAAGTTTATTACGCTCGAGCGTGGTGCCCCCCTGCTAATCAGGAGGGGACCCCGAATGCAGGTTATACAGAGATTATATACCTTTTAGCAAAGCATGTTGCCCTCATGCATCAGAAACCTTAGCCAACAGACAAACCCTTCCCTTATCTACCACCTATCCCTGTTAAGTGCATCCCCCATGCTAAACCATTACTTCAACTACACAACATGGTCCTAAAGCAATGCACCAGTAGCCTTTCTTATCAGGATGCGAGGCTCGCATCAAGGCCAGGAGGCAGGGAGTTAGGAACAGACAAAACAGAAACTGGGAGTTGAGACAGGCTGGAAACAAGGGGGGGAGGGGTTCACAGGAATGCAGTATCCTAAGGAACACTCCTCCTGGTGCATGATGTGTTTGCTTTTAGACAATGGTGGGCCCCAAACCAAAATGAAGTCACATATGCACATATGCTAACTTTTCCTTAACACAAATCCCCCCTCATTCTTCTCTTCCGTAGACTAAACAATCCCAGTTCCCTCAGCCTCTCCTCCCAGTTCCAGACCCCTAATCATTTTTGTTGCCCTTCGCTGGACTCTCTCCAATTTCTCCACATCCTTCTTGTAGTGTGGGGCCCAAAACTGGACAGTACTCCAGATGAGGCCTCACCAACGTCGAATAGAGGGGAACGATCACGTCCCTCGATCTGCTGGCAATGCCCCTACTTATACACCCCAAAATGCCAGTGGCCTTCTTGACAACAAGGGCACACTGTTGACTCATATCCAGCTTCTTGTCCACTCTAGGTCCTTCTCTGCAGAACTGCTGCCTAGCCATTCGGTCCCTAGTCTGTAGCGGTGCATTGGATTCTTCGGTCCTAAGTGCAGGACCCTGCACTTATCCTTGTTGAACCTCATCAGATTTCTTTTGGCCCAATCCTCCAATTTGTCTAGGTCCCTCTGTATCCTATCCCTACCCTCCAGCGTATCTACCACTCCTCCCAGTTTAGTGTCATCTGCAAACTTGCTGAGAGTGCAATCCACACCATCCTCCAGATCATTTATGAAGATATTGAACAAAACCAGCCCCAGGACTGACCCTTGGGGCACTCGGCTAGATACCGGCTGCCAACTAGACATGGAGCCATTGATAGCTACCCGTTGAGCCCGACAATCTAGCCAACTTTCTACGCACCTTGTAGTGCATCCATCCAGCCCATACTACTTTAACTTGCTGAAAAGAATACTGTGGGAGACTGTGTCAAAAGCCTTTGCTAAAGTTGAGGAATAACACGTCCACTGCTTTCCCTTCATCCACAGAACCAGTTATCTCATCATAGAAGGCAATTAGATTAGTCAGGCATGACTTTCCCTTGGTGAATCCATGCTGACTGTTCCTGATCACTTTCCTCTCGTCTAAGTGCTTCACAATTGATTCCTTGAGGACATGCTCCATGATCTTCCCAGGGACTGAGGTGAGGCTGACTGGCCTGTACTTCCCAGGATCCTCCTCCTTCCCTTTTTTAAAGATTGGCACTACATTAGCCTTTTTCCAGTCTTCCGGGACTTCCCCCGATCGCCATGAGTTTTCAAAGATAATGGCCAATGGCTCTGCAATCACAGCCGCCAATTCCTTTAGCACTCTCATATGCAACGCATCCGGCCCCATGGACTTGTGCATGTTCAGTTTTTCTAAATAGTCCTGAACCACTTCTTCCTTCACAGAGGGCTGGGCACCTCCTCCCCATGCTGTGCTGCCCAGTGCAGTAGTTTGGGAGCTGACCTTGTTCGTGAAGACAGAGGCAAAAAAAGCATTGAGTACATTAGCTTTTTCCACATCTTCTGTCACTAGGTTGCCTCCCTCATTCAGTAAGGGGCCCACACTTTCCTTGGCTTTCTTCTTGTTGCCAACATACTTGAAGAAACCCTTCTTGTTACTCTTAACATCCCTCGCTAGCTGCAACTCCAGGTGTGATTTAGCCTTCCTGATTTCATTCTTACATGCCCGAGCAATATTTATATACTCATCCCTGGTCATTTGTCCAATCTTCCACTTCTTGTAAGCCTCTTTTTTGTGTTTAAGATCAGCAAGGATTTCACTGTTAAGCTAAGCTGGTCGCCTGCCATATTTACATTCTTTCTACACATCGGGATGGTGTGTTCCTGTAACCACAATAAGGATTCTTTAAAATACAGCCAGCTCTCCTGGACTCCTTTCCCCCTCATGTTATTCTCCCAGGGGATCCTGCCCATCAGTTCCCAGAGGGAGTCAAAGTCTGCTTTTCTGAAGTCCAGGGTGCGTATTCTGCTGCTTTCCTTTCTTCCTTGTGTCAGGATCCTGAACTCGACCATCTCATGGTGACTGCCTCCCAGGTTCCCATCCACTTTTGCTTCCCCTACTAATTCTTCCTGGTTTGTGAGCAGCAGGTCAAGAAGAACTCCGCCCCTAGTTGGTTCCTCCAGCACTTGCACCAGGAAATTGTCCCCTACACTTTCCAAAAGCTTCCTGGATTGTCTGTGCACCACTGTATTGCTCTCCCAGCAGATATCAGGATGATTGAAGTCGCCCATGAGAACCAGGGTGTGCGATCTAGTAGCTTCTGCGAGCTGCCGGAAGAAAGCCTCCTCCACCTCATCTCCCTGGTCCGGTGGTCTATAGCAGACTCCCACCATATTACCCCCCTTGCTGCTCACGCTTCTAAACTTAATCCAGAGACTCTCAGGTTTTTCTGCAGTTTCATACTTGAGCTCTGAGCAGTCATACTGCTCCCTTACATACAGTGCAACTCCCCCACCTTTTCTGGCCTCCCTGTCCTTCCTGAACAGTTTATACCCATCCATGACAGTACTCCAGTCATGCGAGTTATCCCACCAAGTCTCTGTTATTCCAATCACATCATAATTCCCTGACTTTGCCAGGACCCCCAGTTCTCCCTGCTTGTTTCCCAGGCTTTGTGCATTTGTATATAGACACTTGAGATAACCCGCTGATCGCCCCTCGTTCTCAGTATGAGGCAGGAGCCCTCCCCTCTCACACGCTCCTGCTCGTGCTTCCTCCCGGTATCCCGCTTCCCCACTTACCTCAGGGCTTTGGTCTCCTTCCCCCAGTGAACCTAGTTTAAAGCCCTTCTCACTAGGTTAGCCAGCCTGCTCGCGAAGATGCTCTTCCCTCTCTTCGTTAGGTGGAGCCCGTCTCTGTCTAGCACTCCTTCTTGGAACACCATCCCATGGTCGAAGAATCCAAAGCCTTCTCTCCGACACCACCTGCGTAGCCATTCATTGACTTCCACAATTCGACGATCCCTACCCCGGCCTTTTCCTTCCACGGGGAGGATGGACGAGAACACCACTTGCGCCTCATACTCCTTTATCCTCCTTCCCAGAGCCACGTAGTCTGCAGTGATCTGCTCAAGGTCATTCTTGGCAGTATCATTCGTGCCCACGTGGAAAAGCAGGAAGGGGTAGTGGTCCGAGGGCTTGATGAGTCTCGGCAGACTCTCCATCACATCGCGAATCTTAGCCCCTGGCAAGCAGCAGACTTCTCTGTTTTCCCGGTCAAGGTGTCAGATAGATGACTCAGTCCCCCGGAGGAGAGAGTCCCCGACCACCACCACCACCCGCCTCCTTCTCTTGGGAGTGGTGGTCATGGAACCCCCAACCTTAGGACAGCGCATCTCATGCCTTTCAACTGGTGGAGTCTCCTTCTGCTCCCTTCCCCCAGACTTATCATCTGGGCCACTCCCCGCAATGGTACCTGTGGAGAGAACATGAAAACGGTTACTTACCTGTATCTGCATTGCTGGTACATGGACATTCCCTCTTCTTCTTCTGGAGGTCACATGTTGCCAAATTCCTTCACCGTCCTTCTGTCCCCGCTGCACAGCCTGCTCTGAATCTTCAGAACCTTGTGCCCGTAGAAGCATATCCTGACGTCTGTCCAGGAAATCTTCAGTTTCTCTTATGCAATGCAGGGTCGATACCTGTTGCTCCAGACCTTGAACCTTCTCTTCCAATATGGAGACGAGCTTGCACTTTGTACACACAAAGTTGCTTCTGTCCTGTGGTAGAAAGACAAACATGGCACATCCAGTGCAGGTCACAACAGCTGAACACTCCCCATCCATATTACCTTCCTACACGAGCTTCCTCAGGAGATGCAGTAATTACTCAGAGAAGCTGTAGCCCCAGCACAGAAAGCTGTACACCTCTCGTCGAGGTGGGTTTTTTAGAGCGCTGCATCTGTGCAGTTTCCGCACACTATGTGGCTTGGCAGTGTGTACACCTCGGGAGTTACAGCACTCAAAGCTGCTTTACTGTGCACAAACTTGCCAGTGTTGATGGGCCCTAAGTGTCTTGGCCAAGGTTAGACAAAAGTATCTGTGGTATAGCAGAGACTCAAACACAGATCTCCTGTGTCCCAATCTAGCACCTTCACCACAAGGGCAGCTAAAGTGCGATTAGGCTTTTTGTAAAGACACCCATTACATTAAAGACAGTTGAAATACATAAATACTCCCTCACTTTTACTTTTTCATGTAGGCAATTGCTGTAGATGACACTGGGAGACTGCACAGTCTCGTATAGGAGACTCAGATAACTGGCTAGGTCCAGATGCAATGCAGCGGGCGGTGCATAGGTACCCCAGCACAAGCCTATAATTCACCTCAATCTTGATCGGCAGTTCCAGTCCCACAATATCTCCTCCCTCTGGAACTGCAAGATGCACCTCATCCCCCCGGCTATCCCAGAGCAGGGATGTCCCCTGCGTGCACACACATACACACCTGTCAGCGTACCTCCATTCTCCTTTGCACCACCACCTGTTAATCTGATCATGGATATCTCACACATTGTTGCCAGTGATGTTGCTATGGATTTTCTCATCTCCATTCCACTTCGAATCCCTAGCACCTCCACCTCATCTGCTGCTCCTCATTCTCATCCCCATCCTGTTTTTAGTCTCCTACCCAGTCCTGTCTGCTGTCCATCCCCATGCCGGTTCAAGTCACTCTGTGCAGTGCATCAAAAATCAAACCCAGGTGGCTGGCAGACAGCAAAGCCCTGAGTAGCCTTTTATCATGATCAATAATATTTATGTACCTGAGCACCTCAGTCAAGCTTCCCTCAGAAGTTCTTGTTCTTGCAGTGTGGGAGAGAGGTGTTTGCTTTCCTTCAACATTGTGCTTTTTGGCATCATAGGAACTTTTCTGCACTGGAACACGAGAACAAATTATAGAGCTACCAGGCTTGAGGAACCATGTCAAAAACTGACTAGTGTTATGTGGGTGTGGGCAGAGTTGGACATAAAAACTTATATCAAATTAAAGAGGCCTCTGACTTTTTGTATGTGGGATGGGCAGATGAAGATAGCTCTCTGGTTACCCCATCTGTCTCAAAAGGGAAGTAGGTTGCCCTACTTTCCCAAGAAAGGTGTGTCTTAGTCAGACGTAAATTGCATTTTTGGCTGCAGAAGGAAAAGTGCAGCTACCAGAGAGGGGGAGCACGAGAGAGCATGGCCTGAGAGGAGCATTAGTGTGGGGCGTTAAATAGACATTATGCTCATGGAAAGAGCAGCAATTGCTTGCTATGGAACTGCAGAGCAGGAACTGGGGATCATGTGGGTGGAAGACCATGGTGGGGACATTGGAAGTGACTGAGCTCTCTCATGTAGATGTGGCCTAAGTCAGTACCAAATGCCCTTGGATCAAACCTCACCTCCTCCCTGCCTGTTGGTTCAATCAAAGCATCTCTATCCATCACTCTGTCATCCCGACCTTATCTTTAAGAGGAGTCAGTGTGTCCTTGTACCACCTTCAGGAGTGTGTTTACACCCTATCTGGTGTTGGGGTGTCCTGGTACAACCCTTTCACAATGTGTTTATGTGAGAGTGTCATGTGCCAAACATTTCTTTGCAATACCCGCCCTTTTCTTTCCAGCTCCTGTGGACTTGCAAGTAGGCATGTTTTCTAACAGAGCCTGACTCCTGCTAACCTTGCTTTATATCAGCAGGGCCCTGACTTTAGTTCAGGACTTAGGCCTTACACCAGGCCTCCTTATACTAGGCCTCAGGCTCTCTCTTTCTACGACAGTTACATAAGACCATTTGGATTTGTTTTCCTTCTCAGAGTGAACATGAGCATGAATAAACCCTGCAGTTAACACACACGTGGCCAGAATGGCTGGTCTCTGATTGCTGCTAAGCCAGCTGATCCCATTCTCTGTACAGACCTCTTCCTTTCTGGCTTCTCCATAATGAAACAAACCACAGAAGAAAGGGTCTTTATCCACTCGCCTCCCCACCCACCCCCCTCCATCTGACCTGTGATTGGATCCCCCTCATTGGGATAATCCACTCCCACCTTCTACAGAGCACAGTGCCCGGCTGTTGGTATTGGATCAGGTGACAGCAGCTGGAGGTGGGAGGAGGCCAAACTTTGAAGTCATACTCGCAGCATGTTAATTCTGGAATAAATGAGCCCTTTCTCTCTGTTGAGTCCTGGAATAGCTTGTAACAACTTTAATGAAAGAAAAATCCATGTTATTATCTACTCAGCATTTTGAACACAAAACCAATAACGGTTATTGTGTCCAGGCCTTTAGTCGGGCTGGCTCACTCTTGGCTCATGTGACAAGACTTATCTCTGCCTGTGCAACACAGGCCAGATTTGTGCTTGCTTATCCAGCTACTTAATGTCAGAAGAGCTCAAAAGGGGTGGGAAGGAAAGAGGTTTGAATTCCAGCCTAATCCTCGCCTTGTGCCAGTGAGGAGGTGCTAGACCCAATCCTTCCCACACTGCCTCCCACTCATTCCAGATAATCAGTAATTGGGGGCTGAGTGTTCTGCGTCTTGGGTGTTCTTCTTGACTATTCTGACTGGATTGGGGGACGTGTAGTGACTCATGAAAATCAGGGACTGGTAGCACTAGCTACAAACAGGCAGAGTACAAGGGTGGGGTGAACAAGTTTCCCCAGGCTGCCGCACCTTCCGGTTCCTGACTTGGACTTCTTCACCTTCTGCCTGGCTGTTATGCCTGAGCAGAGAGCACAAGGCATGTGGAATTGTGGCATGGATTTTGTGATGTCGAGTAGGGACAACAGGCAGAGGAGCTCTGCAAATTCGTTTCCAGCTGTGACCTGGACACGCCTGAACCCAGATCTCCAGACGTGTGAAAGGCCAGCAGTGAAAGGCCGAATCTTGCACGCAGCCCCAGCCTTGGCCCCCGATCCAGATGTGGGGCAAGCAGACTCAGCCCGGCAGGATCCAAGTGTGGAGGGGATTAGTGTGGGGGGATCCAGGTGTGGGGCGAGAGGTTTTGTGTGGGTCAATCTGGGTGCAGGCAGCTCAGTGGGGGGTGCAGGTGCCGGGGGGATCTGGATGCACAGGGGCTTGCAGGGGGATTCCGGGTGCAGGGGAATGGGACTCTAGAGGGTGGTCCAGGTGAAGGTGGTTGGGGCTCAGCAGGAGGGGTCAGGGGCTCGGCAGGAGATCTGGGTGGCTCCAAATGCATGGGGACTGGGCAGACAGGGGAGCAACTCCCCATACAGTGAACCCTCCCACCATGGCTGAGGAGTGATGGAGACAAGATATGGGGGCAGGGGGTGTGAAGCTTCCTGCAGCCAGGAGAGGTTTCTGGGGGTGGGTCTGACATGGCCCCAGCCCCTCCTTGCAGGGGAAGAGGAAGTCCCATCCTTTCCTGCCCCACCCAGCCAGGACTGGCAGCTGAGTCCAGCGCAGCGTAGGAGCCACCGGCCAGGACCTCCCCAGCCCCACTCATCTGCCCGCCACGGTGATTTACCTCTCTTCTGGCTGCTCCAGGCACCCGAAACGACGTGCCAGCACGGCAGGGGAGAGGTGTGTGACCACTCTTGCAGCTTCCCTTTGCTTCCCCATCAGAAAGTCAGTTTTCTGCAGGGAAGCAAAGAATTTTGCAAGGAAAACGAATTCTGCACCCACCCAATGGCACAGAATTCCTCCAGGAGTAAATAAAAGACATTCGCTCACTCACCATGTCTCTCTAATAGTCTCAGAAATCTCAGTAGCCAACAGGTGGTCACCAGTCTAGCATATACTATTAATAAAGCATTCAACAGGTGCTAGACAGATGTGTCAAAGACACATGAAGACAGCAAGGGGAAAAAAATACCCAAGGAGAAAAGGAAATGTATTGCTTGAGTGGTTCCCCTGCTGGTGCTGTTGAATGAAGTATCATTATAAAAATCCCTTGTGAATCAGAGACAGCGTATTCAGCTTTACTGATTTTACAGAAAATTAGCCCTGAGCTTTGGTGGACGGGGAGGAAAGGGACTCAGGAGGATCCGAGGGGAGGAAAGGACACCAGGAGAGTGCATTCTGTGCACAGGATCAAAATAAGAATTGGATGCAAATCTTTGAGATGTTTTTTCACCTCCATTTACAGGCACTGATTTCGGCAGGCAATGGCAGGGGGGCATCTGAGCTGCTGCAAGAACAGCCAGCAAATTCACAAAGACTAAATGGTGAGACCCAGTCCCTGCAAGAGAAGGCTGGAAATTACACTTCCAACCACTTATTACTTCTCACTTCCTATGCAGCTCCTGAGTTTCCTGCACTGGCGGCAAGTTTCGATAGTCACTGAACTACCGCAGTGGGAAGGGGAAGGCAAAACCACAGGCTGTCTGCAAGTCTGGGAGAGCAAGGGGTTGACTGGAAGGAAAAGGATGGGCGAGTAACACTGGGCAGCATTCACAGCGGTTAGCAGAGAGGGACAAGTGGCTCGGCACAAGGCTTCTGTCAGAGTAAGTGAAGCAGAGACAATCCTTTGGAGAGCAACAACTCGCTTGCTCCTGGTGGCTTAAAGTTTTAAGGACCCAGCTCATTCCTTGTGAGCCTGCCCTGGATTGAAGGAAAAAGAAAACACAGGCAGTTAGGGACCTGGAACGCGTCTGGGATAGTGCCAAGGATGCTGTGTTTCCTGACAGCATGAAGGGACAAAGGTCTGGGAAATGTCTAGCCCTTTGCATGCTGGCTTGGAGTTGCCTCCACTTTGCCTGGAGTGATGCCATCAGTTCCGGGGCCACCTTCACTGGAGCTGGAAGTATCGGAAGGGGCTTCCCGAGCGACGTCACCAATAGAACCCATGTCCGTAGCAACCTTTCAGGTACGTAGTAAGCCAGTGTCCCTCTCTCCCTTACGCTGCAGAACAAATGTGGGGAGGACTGGGGTGTGGTGGGTGGGGGTCTCACTTGCCCATATAACTGGTTGGCATGAAAGGCACAAGTAGGTGGGAGGAAAGTGCAGAATATTAGTGCTGTTATGCACATTTGCTGGCAGACTTGGGATCTATAAGTGGGAAGAGTCATCTGCTCTTAACGTGTATTTATTGCTTACAGTCATAGCTCCAAGCACCATGGCAACATCCCTGCAGTGGGAGAGCTTTGCAATTGAATAGGCAAAATTTTCAGGTGAGGTGAAAGCTCTGACCCCTTTATTTATAGGGGAGATTCCTCTGTGCTACTCTGACTTCTCCCTCCACCCCATGATGACCAACCCATTGGTCAAAGAGGTCTGAACGGAGCATCTTCAAGAGCTTGTTAACGCTGCTATGAACATCCAGTCACCCAAGAGCACCAGAAGGCGCTCTGAATGTCAAGGGGAGGAGCACGCTGCCTCCCCTACACCTCCAGCCTATGTCACACTGATGAACTCATCTATTCTTCTCCTGAACTTAACCTTTGTCATCAAGGGCTGAGGCCAGACACTATGAACATGAGGTAATGTGAAAAGGGGAAAGAGTACAAGACAATTAAGATGGATCTCCAAAAGATTTAACATACTTCTCTTAAGCTTTGGCCAGTGTAGTACCTTAACTTGGCCACTCTGTCCGTATGCATTCTGATACGGGCTTTAATTACACGATCATAGACTATTTTGCCCCATAGGACCCGTCTCACAAAGAGGCTGAAATCCAGGCTGCAGGTGCAGCCAAAAGCAGGGTTGGAATATTTAGAGCCACAGCACATGAAATCGCTGAGGCCCAGGGCACGGAAGGCTTTTAAGTGGATCTACCATGAGAGGGGGACGCAGACATGTTGCAAGCCAGCATAGGAATGCTGAGACTCAGGAATAATGTGTTCAACTCCAGGTTTTGTGCATGAGTGTGTTTAGTGGCCATAGACCCTTCCACCCCTGTTGTCCCCCAGCCTTTCCCTGTCTACTCCTATCCCCCATTCTGACCAATATTCTCCCTTCCTCCTGACTTCTGGACCCCCCCCCCCAAGCTCGCCTATCCTCAATGGCTCCTGCCCCTCCCCCTTGTTCCTGTTCCTACTTTGTATTCTCCCTGCTTTCCCCCCTCCATCCCCCAGTTTGTCCCCCTCCTCTTGCTCCTAACTCCTTCTGCATGCATTCCATTGAGGTTGCTTCTTCCTTCTCCTCCATGCTGCCTGGCCACCAGTAGGGGGTGAACTGCACAGTCTCCCTGCTCTCAGGCCCCGGGTCCAGAACCACATCAGCCAGGAATAGCTAGTGCAATAAAACCCTGCTCAGCCAGCCCCTGGATCCTTGGGAGGGAGCATGCTCCCTCACTCAGCAGACATGATGCCTGTGCAGTCCCAGCTGCACACAGGAGATGGGAAGGGCTGGAGCATGCTCAGTGTCGACTGTCTTCACAGCTGTTATCCGCCAAACTCTAAACAAGCCTCTGCTGAGCATGTGCAAACAGATGTTTTTTGGCTGGCTTATAAACTTAGCCGAACTTGGGCAAATGTTCACAAGAACACCAAAAGATATTTCTGACACCAGGAGGAGCCCTGCCCAACATCAAGGCCCTGTTCCAAAGCATGGAGTCACTAGAGCTTCTCAACTAAATGGCTTTAAGATTCTTTTTTTAATATGGGGAAAAACAAATCTCATTTTGGGAAACAGCGGAATTATTGTAGCTGAAACTTCCTCTTTCCGCAAGGAAAAAAAGAAAAAAGAAAAATCAGCCTCCGGCAGACACCCAGTGAGGAAAATTTCAGCCCAAACAAGTTAATTTTTCAAAAGTTAAACAACGAAAAGTATGGTCGTATAATGGAACATGTCAGGCAACCTTAACTGTCGATGTTACCAATTAGAACACCAGCACCATGTATGCACACCCGCATGAAATGCAGGTCTTGGTGACTTGGCCTTGCGTACGGTGGCCCTGATTCAGACGAGCATGGAAGCACACGCTTAACTGCTTTCCTCCATCAAGGCCACTACTGTCACAGGCCAACTGGTGAAATGACTGAACTGAAAGCAGCACAGGGAGCAACTGTGAGGGGAAGAGATTTTCCAGGCAGACTAACGGACGGTAACTACAGTTACCATTGTGGTAATTTTAAACACATGTAACTTCAGGGACTAACATACTGAAGAAAAGGAGTTAAAGATCTGTCATCTCTTCTCTTTCAATAAAGTTTGAGGGCTCATAATGTACATCCCTGAAGCCCCTAAAGAGGGTCCTCCAATGAAACACAAATTCTGATTTCTAGGGTAAAAACAGCTTCTGTGTAACTATCAGCATTGATTTGCTGTGTTTCTCTCCCAGTTCAGTGTGTGATGCTCCTCCCTCCACCTTACGGATCCTATTACATCGAGAAGGGCACCGGCCTCTCCCTGGGCTCAGTCATTGTGTACTGGTGCAGAGAGGGGTATCAACTGGTGGGCAGCGAGAAGCTGGCTTGTCTCCTCCGAGACAGCACCTCTTACTGGAGTCAGCCAGCACCTCACTGCGAGGGTAAGGCAATGACGAATGAATCAGTCACTTCACTTCAGCTAGCACTGGCTTAACAGATTGTTTACACTAGTGTCTTACAACTCCTCTAGCCTTAAGCAATATCAGTCCACTTCTCCATGGACACGTCTCTCTGCCACTCAAATCACGAGGGGGGGCTGCAATGGCTATTCATTGGCTATTTTGGGAGGAGTTTCAATAAAACCCAACCCGAGGGAATTTGAACCGTCTCAAAACCCTTGGAGGTGGGGCCTTCGGTTTTTAAGGCAGATGAGGGGGGACATTATTGAAGCAACGTGTGAAAACGACACCTGACTACTGCCTATGCTACACCAGTTATGTGGCGAGACCAAGGGGACTTTACTTTGCAAGACTAGCAGTTGGCACTACTCCCAAGTGCTAAATTTGTTAAAAGAAAAACGGGGGGGGAGGAGGGGGAGTCTTAGAAAACTTCTCAAGTTCCAGGATACTCAGACCCAAGCAACAAGGGTGTGAAAGGTGTTGCATTTCTTGGCAACTAGGCAGGTTGAGGACAAAGTCTGTGTGTCATTAATTGGACAATATTCCCTTTCTCCCACCATTAGTCTAACGGGTCTATTTGGACTGCGCTCTTTGGGGCTAGGCCTGTCTCTTCCTATATGTATGTACAGCATCCAGTACAAGGGGGTCCTTGTCTCAGTTGGGGTCTAAGAGACTACTGTACTGCAAATAAATGGCAGATAGCTAGAGGCATGAATGGCTGGATGTATGAATTGGCGGGTAGCCGTACAGCTGAGTGAACAACTGGGTGGAGAGAGTCAAAGAATTTCTCTAGGGGCAGTTTTATCTTGGGACTGCAGAGCTCTTTCTGCTCCCAGCTGCTCGTGGGCACGGGCAATTGCAGAGGCGCAGCTGCTTGTGACGCAGGCCCGTATCCCACAGTACGTCTACCATGCTTCAAAGTCTGACACTTCGGTGGAGTTGTTTCCCTAGAACGTAACCAGAGAGGAGGGCAGAGGAAGGAAGTGAGAGGTAAGCAGACGCTGAGACCCCGTAAAACTCATTTCACAGAAGGGTGGCTCAGCCAACTCTCACCAAGGGCCCAGAAAAGCTGCATGCTCTTAACAACAATTCAGTGATCACAGCAGGCAGAGAGTTTGCAGCAGTAAAGAAGTGATGTAATAAAGAACTGGGGGGGTGGGAAGGGGCGGGGGAGAGAAAGAAAGAGAGAGAGACTGCAATAAGGAAAGTTTGAGGAAGCAGCCTTCCCCCTCTCTAGGGTGGTGGTTCAGTGACTGCAAAGGGTTGCCTCAACTGGAAAAGCCACCCAGTGGAAGGGTAGCAGGAGAGAAAGAGCTGTTGCCCCAGGGGCTAGAGCAGGATGGCAGTTGTGTGAGGCCACGGAGACCTGGCCCTGGAGAGAACAGAGAAAGGATGAATGAGAGCCAGCGTCCACGTGACAGCCGCTCTGTAGAAAGGGCTCTTGGTAGCCCTGTGAGAGGGCTGCTTAACTCCACCAAGGGATTATCCTCAATCTGTCCAAGCTACTGTTTTGCCAGCCTCAAACTCCTTACAGGCGTGTTCCATGTTTATCTCCCCAGCCATCCCAAAGCCCCTTGACAAAGGGTTCCGGGTAGCAGTCATAGCCTCTCTCATCAGCGGCGTGATCATTCTGACCATGTCTGTCTCCTTCGCTGCGTGCTGCTTGCGAGACAGGCTACTGAGAAACAGCGCACAGCAGCTGAACATCAGGGAGGAGTAAGTACCTTGGATTTTGGACAGGATCCTGTCATGTCATATAAATGCTAATTCCTAGTGCATGAGGTCTGATAAAAAGGCATGACAAGTGACAGGGGGGAGAGGGGGGAGACGACAAATGAGGCAGGTTGGTTTCAGACTGAAAAAGATTTGGGGCTTGTGGGAGATAATCAGCTGAACATGAACTCCTAGTGTGATGCTGAGGCCAAAGAGCTAATGCAATCCTGGGACGCATAAACAGGAGACTCTTGAGTAGCAGTAGAGAGGATATTTTACCTCAATGTTTGGCACAGGTATGACCCTTGCTGCAATCGTGTGTCTAGGTCAGAGCCCACAATTCAAGAAGGATGTTGATAAATTGGAGAGGGGTCAGAGAACAGCTGCAAGGATAATTAGAGGATTAGAAAACCCGCTTTATAGTGACTGAGTTCCTTAAGTCAGTCTATTTAGCTTAACAAAGAGAAGGTTAAGGGGTGACTTGATTATGGTCTATAAGTATCTACATGGGGAACAAATATTTAATAATGGGATCTTCCAACTAGCAGAGAGATGTATAACATGATCCAATGGCTGAAAGCTGAAGACAGATAAATTCAGACTAGAAAGAAGGTGTAAATTTTTAACAGTATAACACTGGAACAACTTACCAAGGGTTATGGTGGATTCTTCATCACTGACAGTTTTTAAATCCAGATTGGATGTTTGTCTAAAAGTTCTGCTCTAGGAATTATTTTGGGGGAGCTCCCTGGCCACGGGTGCTGGAATGGTGTGTGTGTGTGGGGCGGGGGGGGGGGGGTCATGGCCCCATCACTTTTAAAAGTGGGATGGCTATGTCCTTCTGCTTTTTACCACCTGTAAGAGCGAGCAATGGGGGGGAGGGATGGAGAGAAGCAAGCGGGGGCGGGGCCATGGGGGCGGGGGAAGAGGCAGCAGGGGAGCGGAGCCTCAGGGACAAGGGGAGGGACAGGGAAGGGCCACAGTTAAGCAGCAATGCCCGCCCCCGCCCCTTTTAGGACACTTCTGTCACTCCTGTCCGTGGCCTGTGTTACACAGGAGGTCAGAGTAGATAATCACAATGGTCCCTTCTGGCCTTGGAAACTAAGACTAAGAAGGATAGTGGTGGCAGCATCAGCCCTATTTTTAGTATACTCTTCATTGGCCCTTCAGGAGCAGACATCAGATAGTGTTCCTCCAAGTCACATCAATGCAACAGCAGCAGTGGCCACACAGTGCCTAGCTACAGGGTTCCTTGACTAGAGTTCCCTCTGCTGTCTGACTGGGCTCTGCATTTGGAAAAGCAGGAAAAATTCAGGACTTCAGACTGAATCTCTGAGTTGAGAGTATTCAGTAAAGTCTAGAATGTGGATTAACTTCTGTTATTCAAAACTGATCTTTACAAATGTATGGATTTTATTCACATATTGCGGGGGGGGGGGGCGAGATCAATGTACAGCACGTGGCGTGATTTAGCTTTATACTTGTGGCAAAAAAAAACACCTGTATTTTGGCCCTTCTCCATACATTGTGGAAGTCTCAGTTAAACACTGGACAGCTTTGCTGCTCCAGAATGATTAATCCAGCATTCCAAGCACCTTACTTCTCTACAGCAGGAAGCGTTCACCCCATAAGGTCCTGGGGCAAGTTGCCTTTGGAACTGACAAGGATTTTTAAAATAGCTACTTGTTACCGTAATGTGGTCTGTTCCAAAGGCAACTTGCCCCAGGACCTTATGGGCTGCGGCAGCTAATCCAGTTGTGCCAGTCTGTCGAAAGCTGAACTGCTCTCAGCTGAGATGCGGGAATTTTATCGGTTTGCAGATTCCCTCCCGAGAACATATACACATACTTAGGTCTGGTCTACATTTCAAAATTAGATCAACATAGCTACGTCACTCAGGGCTGTGAAAAATTTTACACCCTAAGTACCCTACTTAGGTCGACCTAACCCCCAGCATAGATGCAACCAGGTTGACAGCAAATCCCATCAACTGAGGGGTGGATTAGCTATATTAACAGAAAAACCCCTTCTGTCGATGTAGGAACCACCTACACTACACTGGAGTAGCTGCAGCTGTGCTGCGGTAGCATTTATGGTGTAGACATAGCCTCTGGAAGCTTTCCTTTAGACTGCCACAGTTTTGCTCTTCAGGTTTGCTGCTATTGGGGATGCTTAAATTAAAGCTTCTGAAAAGAGACATGCTCATTGAATTCCAATTTCATCCCTGTGAAACATCTTGGTAGGCATTAGCTCACCAGTTGTGGTTTGGATGATCCTTGGTCACCCTTTGCTTTTTTATTACAGCAACACACAGTAGTCTACCTTATCTTGTACACTGCAGATGTACTGGGTCATCTCACTAGAGAACAAGCCGCCACACCAGTCCTGTTATTGAGCCAATTGATAAGCTGGTAATGCCACCTGCTGGCCAAAGAGCTCCACCAACTTGAAATTCACAAATGTCATGCTCAAATAAATTGGTTAGTCTCTAAGGTGCCACAAGTACTCCTTTTCTTTTTACAAATGTTACAATGGTTCCATTTGCTCAACTGCAGTTAATGCAGAGTTCATATTTTCCACTGAAATAACATTGGAGTTGTAGATCTATATCATTTGGCTCTACCAAATGTTTTGCAAGCTAAGAGAGCTTTGGCTGAGTATAGACAAGGTGCAGTCAATGTACTGTATTAAAACTTAAACCTGTTTTGCAAAAAAAAAAAAATCATGCAGGAGAAGTCCCTCTACACCTGTATCACTAGTAAGAGTGAAGTAGTGCTAGAATTTTAACGAAGGACTCCTACAAGCATATCACCTTTAGCCCATGATAAAGCCTATGCCACAGACGTAGCATTGCACAGAGAGGAAAGCTACGGTACTGGAGGAATCTATTTGTTTTCCCACTTTAAAATGTTCTCTCCTAACCAAGGAAGGAAGTAACGTAACTGGGGTACTGAATATGCTAAATGCATTTGCTGGAAATATTTATATTTTCTTTGTGAAAAACAGATGGAGCTCAGTGATAGTACAGCACAGTGCTCAACTTCTGTAATCACAAGTGAGGATTGAGGTGAAGGGAAGCTAAGTATCCTTCTCCAGGAAGGATTTTTAAAATAGCGACTTGTTACCGTAACGTGGTCTGTTCCAAAGGCAAACAATTGCTCTTCCAAAATGGTTATGAACCCCAGCAATCAGTCAGGGCTGGGAAAGGGGTGATCCAAAATCAGGGAAGTCACCACAACACTCCATTATACAGCTTGATGGCAGGATTGTAACAAGAGACTCCCACAAACTTACTGCAGCATAGGCTGCAATCCCGGCAGACCTCAAACGCTAAACAGGGTCAAAACATTGTGGGCTAGGATGGGGGTTGGTGATTCAGTAGGTGACACTCTTCCCAGGCGGCAAGTCACTATTGCACTAGCGCCCAACACCAGGTCAGGGACACCAGGCTGCTAGAAGTACTCTCTTTCAAACGAGATACAACACTGAGGTCTTGAGCACCTGTGGTCATTAATCACATGGCAAAGTAGGAGATTAGATACACTGGCCCTCAGAAATTCCAGCCTGTGTAATCACATTCTTCCGACAGACATTCTCACTGCAGTTACAGTATTTAACACTTCCCCCTTTAAAACTGTAAGGTAGCTGTTTATGGTTAAACAGCTGCTGCATTCTACAAAGTGGTATATTGACTCTCATTCCCCAGTGGTTTCAAGTAGGCAGGGAAAGCCAGATGTTTGCTACATGAATCCCAGTTGATTTGCCTCAGATTGAGAGAGAAAAAGTGAAGCACCGATGCCAGAAAAATAGTCCAAGGCAAATGGAAACACAAATACTCTGTACACCTATGCAAAGGGCCTAAGAAATCCTTCCTTTCCTCTACAGCAACTGCCAAAGAGAGCTATACAGGGTGATGAATGGCTTCATCAAGCCAGAGGGACTAGTCCACAACAGAACGCACCATCCCTCATGGCAAGGAGCTTCTTTCCTGCTGAGACCACCACATGTATCCAGGAGGCCTCTTAGGACACCTGGAACCAGACACCAAGTGTATGCCCAATATCTGACAGACTCTTTGAACTAATTTGATCCATTCATACAACAGAAAGCCCTAGATATCCTGAAGTAGACAGGAGTCACCACCTTTGTGAATCAAATCCTTGCTCTGGCTGACTAGTGAAGTACAGCCAAAAGTAACTAGAACCCTTTCAAACAGGGTCAGCTCCTTGTTCCAAGAAATATTGAATGAGGATAAACTGAACCGGTGACAGGAAACACATTTTTGCATCATGCATAGTTAAACCGGCAGAACTCACTGCTGCAAGATAGACTAAGCACTTGGCTGTAATGCTGATTAAAAAAGGATTAGACATGAACACGCACAATGGGAACATCTACAGCTAGGTTAGTGAGGATATTTTTAAAGAGATATAAAACCGCATGCTTCAAGGTACAAGTCAATCACTGAGTAGTGGGGGTCAGGACACTTTTCCTAGAAGGCAGGTTATTCCATAATTGTGTAATGGGATTTTGTGTGTTTGTTTTTAACCTGGCTTTGAAACATCTGGTACTGCTCACTACCAGAGATCAGACACTGGAAAAAGTATCACAGTGATTCGTGTGGTTTAAGAGTCTAAATAGAATAAATTTGAGTTAAAGTATCTCCTTAATGACCTATATATAAATATAAAGCCAGAGGAAGCAAGAGGGGCACAGCGAGAGTTAACCCATTCATTTCTTGCACAGTCTCACTTTGCAGTGGAAGTCTGCATAGGGCTTGATGCTACACCCCCTTGCAGCCAGATTCCTGAGCTTGCAGACTGCCTGGAGGAAATGAGAGTAGCTGAAGGGAGTCCCCTTCTCCCAGTAATCACATACAATGTCTACACAGTGCTCCTTACCATACCAGGCCTGGGCCCAAAGGCCCAAAACATAGAGCTGGTTGAAATTTTGCAAATGAAAATGGAGTTTCCTGTCAAGAAATGTTGTAACAAAACCAACGTAATTTTCTGTGAATAGTCAACATTGGCAAAATGTCTCCTGTTTAGCAAAGTCAGCCTATATTCTCTGTGATCCAAGTTTTCCAGCATTTTGATGAAATGGCCCTGAAAAAATACAAAGTAACAGATTGCAGTTTGTTTTCTGCAGTTCTCAACCAGCCCTACTGAAAAATCTTCATAAACTTTGATTCTCACCAAAACGTGAGTGCATTACAACGTTTTGCTTTATGTCTCATTGTTTCTCTTTTCATTTTTTAGGCAACAGCAGGGCAGGACGTGCCGGGGTGCAAGGCAAGCTGATTCCACTAACAAGGAAATGGAGAAGCAACAAGGAGCTTTTGGGAAACTGAAGCACCATCACAGGCTTGATTACCGCATCTCCGCCCTCCGTAGTTCTGTATACCCTGGGGCACTTGCAGGGTGCAGTAACCAGGGATTCCAAAGGTACTTGTTGCCATTACCCCATAGAGAGACTGCTCACCCATGGAGGTTGGATCCAACAATGTTGGTAGTCAAAGACTGGCTTCTTCACTGGGGAAAGTGTTAATTCCAGATCACTTCTCCTTTGCAGCACACATGCCCCAAAGGCTTTTCAATCCACATCATGGACAGAGCTTTTTCTCCCCGTTTTTTGATCAGATTGGGATATAAGGCCTGCTATTATGCTATAATGCCCAGCTGCAACTGTCCCTGCTGTTCCAGTGCTGGGTTCTGCTAAAGCACCATAGTCCTGGTTTGTAGCAACCCTTGTTGCAAGACTGGGTCTCTTCTGTTTTGGAATTTAGTAATTTTCCTGATTTACCAGATGTGATTATTTTGCAGTGTAACTAGAACACTTACTAGGGACTAACCCAAAACTAATTTTCCTTTGGTCTTACACCTAAGCACTGGAAGGCACATTTGCAGTGGGGAACAGTTAATATGTTTACCCACTTCCTTACTCAATTCCTTCTCAGCAATGCAGCAATTTAAATGCACTTTTGCCTGCTGCCTTTTGGAAGGTTGCAACATGCTGCCATCAGGATAGAAATGATAATTCTCTGCTGTCCTTGGATATTTCTAATAGAATGGAGCAGGATTGGTTGGGTTAAAACAGAGGGAGATGTCTTATTAGCAGAGTGTCTTGTTCTCACTCTTGTCTCACTTTTGCCTTTAACAGGAGTCAGGAGAATTCACACCAGACGTCCATGCAAAGCTTATGCTCTGAAATCCACGTCTTCCCACAAGTGGTTCTGCGGCCGGGTGCAACACCATCTGCCTCCTCTTTGTACATTCATTTCCCCCAGAAGCCAGGAGATATCTCCCTGGCTATAATGCCTTGTCATGCCAACTCCCCCAGAGACATACCCACAGCCTACTACAGAGGATATGAAGAACATAAGCCCTTAAGCTTGTATTGATAGTGATCAGCTTACAATTTTAAGCCATTACCCAATTCCTTATTAACACCAATTCCTTGGAAGTCTCCCAAGCTCAGCAAGGAGAGGCATATGATAGAATCAGTGTGACTGGATTTTCAAGCGGTTATTGCAAACAGGTGAAAAAGAGTGACATTTCATGTTGAAAGTATATTTGACCCCACTCTTGTTTTCTTCTGCACCCAGGCTGTTTACATGCTTGTTTAAAATGTAAGGTCATGTGCTATAAGGATCCTGATGGTTTTAATGAGAAAGTGAACAGCTGAAGTCAACTGCTCCAGATTACAATACAGCCCGAGCACATATAGGCATTTCATTACACAACATTCTGACCATCTATTCTGTGGATAAGTTTACATGGCCATCTGTGATGGTTCTCAGGGTATGCAGGGCAGTGAGCCATCTTGTCACATATATAACTCCTTGGATAGTGTCTGTATGTACATTTCATGATATTAACAACCACCCTGATCCCGGCTTTCATTTAAGACCTCCCATGATATTCTTTAGTGAAACAGAATGCACATACCAGGATCAGGATATTTTGCAATGCCCTGGACAGTTGGTACTGAAGGATTCCTGGGTCACATCATCAATCTCCAAAAGAAAAGTGTCCAGAGAGGAGGGTTTTTGGAGGTGGAGATGTAACTGGAACTTCTTTGATCCTAGTTTAGGAGTGTAGTTTGGGACTAAGTGAAACAAAAGGGGGTTTTATTTTAATATTGATTCTTTACAGGGGGTGGAGGGTGAGAAAACCTGGATTTGTGCTGGAAATGGCCCACCTGTTGATCACTTTAGATAAGCTATTACCAGCAGGACAGTGGGGTGGGAGGAGGTATTGTTTCATGATTTCTGTGTGTATATAAAGTCTGCTGCAGTTTCCACGGTAAACATCTGATGAAGTGAGCTGTAGCTCACGAAAGCTCATGCTCAAATAAATTGGTTAGTCTCTAAGGTGCCACAAGTCCTCCTTTTCTTTTCACTTCTACTTAGAGAATCAAGGACCAACAGCATAAGAACGGCCATACTGAGTCAGACCAAAGGTCCATCCAACCCAGTATCCTGTCCTCTGACAGTGGCCAATGGCAGGTGCCCCAAAGGGAATGAACAGACAGGTTATCATCAAGTGATCCATACCCTGTCACCCAATCCCAGCTTCTGACACCATTCCTGCCCATCCTGACTAATAGCCATTGATGGACCTATCTTCCATGAATCTATCTAGTTCCCTTTTGAACCCTGGTATAGTATTGGCCTTCACAACCCCCTCTAGCAAGGAGTTCCAGAGGTTGGCATACAGTAACAAATGCTTAAAGGTGACGGCAAAGGGGAAAATGGGCGTGCACCCTTTTTGGTTTTTCATGAAGGATGAAGTGACCTGAAAGGTTTTTAATTCAGTCTCCCACTATTTTTCTTCCTGCATTAGAAATTCACTTCATGTCTACTCTACCAAACAATGGGGACTGCTGAAGAACGAGCAACATGAACATTTTGATTAAAGAAACCTTTACAGTTACATAGGCGTTAACCAAAACAAAGTTACAGACAAACAGTCTGGCTAAAGATTCCTTCCCCTCTTAACGGCTCAACTGGCATTCGGATTTTGTGACTGTAGAGTCAACATCTCATTTCTTCAATTAAGGCGAGAGCCGACAGTACATATATAGTGGCTCCTCCAGCAAAGCCAGACAAGACTAGAGCTGATATAGAAATATTAGCTATGTTTAAAAAACGCAGGGGGAAAAGAAAAGGAAGCTTAGGAAAGCCCACCTTTCAGGCCTTTCTTTCACACAACAAAGGAGCAGAAAAAGGGCCAGAGCACAATTTAAAAAAATCCTTTGCAGGTCACCATTTTGTTAAAAAAAAATATGTAGACCCCTCGAATGAAATTGTATCCACAGCTGTGCTGTAGGAGAAAATATAAGTCTTCCATCCTTATAAAAAGCATTACTGTTTGCTGGGAAAATGACTAGACAAGCTGAACTGGCACATGCTGCTCTCTCAACGCAGAACTCCCCCAGTGACCGAGAAACAATCACTGGGACTGCTTGTGTTATCAGTAATAAAAGCCATTGCCCAAGAGAAGAATCAAACTTCAAGAAAGGCACTCTACTCTCCAATAGCATGCCCGAAGCTTGTGAAACGGCTTCGTTCTTAGAGGACAGGGCAGCATTCCCTAATCACAGCTGCCAGTATGAAAGGATTCCTAGAAGGTGTAAATCTAGTGAGAGACAATGGCATTTTGAGCCAAAGGTATTAGAGGATGTTTGTGCCTAGATCCCACAGAGACCATGTTAAATAAAAGCACAACACACAGATTTGATGGGAATCAACAACTTCTGCTGTGAAAACTACACCATTCAATTCCTCAGTAACTTAGATGAGATTTAAGCCAGTCAAAAATACAAAAGGAGGGGGGAATTTTCACATGGATTTCATATTTTTATGGCCTTTTGGGGAGGGTCAAAGTTAAAAAAATGCAACATTTTTCTACCTGTTTTAAGAGAATACACTCCCCCATCCCAACCCGTACACACAATTGGATTTTTTAATTCAAGAGAGCCTTTGGGACATGCTCTGGAGCTAGCAGTGTCTCCAGTTCAAAGAGCTGGAGAGAAAAATGGAATTTCCACCCTGAATGAAATTCAGAGATCGATGTTTGTTTACACCCAGAATTGGGACAAGCAGTAAAAAAATTTCCAAACAAGTAGTAAAAATGTTCAGATTAGAAACTTGCAAATGAAACTTGCTGGAATTTCCCAAACAAAACGTTGACATTTTGAAATGAACACTTGCATTTCTAAGCATCAGTTTGAAACCACGTTTTGTTTTCAAACTGCCTTTTCAAAAACAAAACATTTGATTTTCCTGACAGAAAATGGAAGAATTTCACTGGAATTGACATTTTCCTGCAGGATTCTGGTTTCGGTGAAGCCACATTTTTGGACAGAAAGTTGTTGGTCAAGAATTTTTTTGACCAACTCTAGTTCTAAAAGCAGCACAACTCAGTGAAGGGGAACAAGTATATGAACTGCTTTGAGTCCTAGCACATTGTCCACAAAACCTGTAGAGAGAAGCGAAACACCTGCTTCAGGTGAGAGGAGACAAGTATGAGAAAGCATTTTGCCGCTTGGGGGTTATTTACCAAAAAAGAGAATGGAGGAAGACATGTTGGAGTTCAGGAATGTGGGATTAATCTTTATTAAACTCTAGGAGTAAACCTCACTCCATGCAGGATATCTTCCACCACCATCTCATCATACAGTGGGGTTAAATAGTGATTTGGGTTTAAGTTACACAATTTACAATTTTCCACCTGCCTGTGGTTTCTGCCAGGAATGTTTCAGTCCTAGTTTGTACCATGATGAGAAGCACCTTTAGAATAGCAGCCCAACATGAAAGAACTCCAATTACTTAATAGAAACTTTGAAACAATGACCGGTATTTCTAAACGGCTGTGCAGTTTTAATGTGCTCTTCACTAATATTTTTATGGTTCTTTGGCAAATGTTATATGAAGATCAGTCGCTCCTCAGAGAGGCAATATATTTCCCTAGCAATGATTTAAAAGGATAATATTTAGTGCGTGCATTGTCGTCTAGCCAAGCGGTGGCATCTTCAGTGGCGTGATGCAGTTCTGCTAGGCCGCCACGGAACCTAGTGAGCAGGCATTCATCGATAACGTGCGCCATCGTCTGTGTTGCACCGCAGCTGCACAAAGGCCCGTCACAAAGGCCCCAGCAACGCTGGTTGGCTGCACAGAGACCTTGCCTGGTCTGGAACCTGTTCAACAGGGACCACTGGAGACGGGGCAGGTCAAAACCAGGCAGGCAGATTGTGGGCGTCGGCGGCAAGGGACCGGTTGGGGATTATAACAGACATCCATTCCTCTCACCAGAGTGTTTCTGCCCTAACATCCTGGCGTGGCAGTTGAGACCATAATGGGCAACGCGATGGCAAACATGCGGCTAGTGGTTTAAAAAGGTCATTGTGCAGCGGCAGGTTTGAGTTAGCGCGTACTTTCTCCAGTAACTTGCCAGTGGCAATCTCTCGTCTGATATGAGGAGGAGCGCTACTGCTCAGAACTGGAAGCCATGGGAGTGAAGTTGGATGCAGGATGCCAGAGAGGATACACACGGCGGCATGTACCTGCATCTTTGTCATGCCACCCACCAGTACCTGACAGCAGTCAGGGAAGCTAATGATCCAACCAGCGAGCCGAATTCCACGAGCACCAGCTCAACAAATTCCGGCACTGTCATCACCGACAACCCCAGCGTGCAGCCCAGTGACTCCTATGTCATTGGTCTAGCTCTGCAGGTGTAACCACTCAACGTGGAAGGTTTGTCAGCTGCAGAGTATGATTTACTCAGAGTTTTTGCACGATAATATTAAAAATATATTACAATTCAAAAATAGTTAAAGAGCTGGGGCAGTTTCTCTGTGCCTTTGGCTTGCTCTTACGTTATCAACTGGATATGGCTATTTTCTGGGACAAGGAAGAACTTGCATTTCATTTCTTCTATTACCACTCTTCTGACCACACTCCCATGAGTTGGACTGGAAGAAGTGGCAGTAGTTTACTCCTCCTTGAGTCCAAGAGTAGGTATAGGTATCTGCTAAAGTTACCTGCAGTGAGTTAGCAAGTTGAGAATTGCTAGGCTTCAGTTAACAGCAGAGTGGAACTTCTCAGAGTTATTGTCTGTCTGCAGTGTCAGGAAGACAGCAACAATCAGCTTCCACATGCAAGTAGTTTTCTTTGCAGAGGGATAGAATTTAAAAACTTTCATTCCTGCAAACTAAAGTTCTACAGAAACAGATGGGCCAGAAGAAAAGTTCTACTCAGGCATATCTTCATCATGTGACCTCTGCTCCCCTTCTGCCATTGGACAGCCATCTCTTTGCACCCATCTCCTACTCCACACACACACACACACACACACACACACACACCCACCAACCCACCTTTCCTTGGGAGCTTACCCTCCCACCTGGTGCTCCCTGGACTTAGCTCTGGTCTACACTATGGGGTTAGGTCGAATTTAGCTGCGTTAGGTAGATTTTAAAATGGATGCGTCCACACAACCAACCCCGGTCCGTCGACTTAAAGGGCTCTTAAAATCAACTTCTGTACTCCTCCCCGGTGAGGGGAGTAGCGCTAAAATCGACCTAGTTGGGTCGAATTTGGGGTAGTGCAGACACAAATCGATAGAATTGGCCTCCGGGTGCTAACCCAGAGTGCTCCAATGTGACCACTCTGGACAGCGCTTTGAACTCCAATGCACTAGCCAGGTACACAGGAAAAGCCCTGGAAACTTTTGAATTTCATTTCTTGTTTGGTCAGCGTGGCAAGCTCAGCGGCACAGGTGACCATGCCGTCCCCCAAGAATTGCAAACGAGCTCCAGCATGGACCGAAAGGGAGACACTGAATCTGATTGTGGGGGAAGGATAGCTCAGTGGTTTGAGCATTGGCCTGCTAAACCCAGGACTGTAAGTTCAATCCTTGAGGGGGCCATTTAAGGATCTGGGGCAAAAATTGGAGATTGGTCCTGCTTTGAGCAGGGGGTTGGACTAGATGACCTCCTGAGGTCCCTTCCAACCCTGATATACTATGATTGCTATATGGGAAGAAGCATCTGTGCAGGCAGAACTCAGAGCAAAAAGAAGAAATGCCAATATATTTGCCAAAATCTCACAGGGCATGATGGAGAGAGGCTACAACAGGGACACACAGCAGTGCCTGGTGCAAGTTAAGGAGCTCTGGTAAGCCTACCAAAAGACAAAGAAGGCAAAAGGTCGCTCCGGGTCAGAGCCCCATACATACCGCTTCTATGATCAGCTGCATGCCATTCTGGGGGCGGGGACCCTACCACTACCCCACCACTGTCCATGGACACCTGCAAAGTGGGAGTCTCACGCAACAGGGAGGAGGATTTTGTGGAGGAGGAGGAGGAAAATGCGCAGCAGGCAAGCGGTGAATCTGTTCTCACCGACAGCCAGGACTTTTTCATCACCCTGGACCCAATACCCTCCGAAGGCGGGATCCCCGACCCTGAAGCCAGAGAAGGCAGCTCTGGTGAGCGAACATTTGTAACTACAGTACAGGGTTTAAAAGCAATAGTGTTTAATGTTTGATTTGCCCTGAAGAATTGGGATGCATTCGCGGCCAGTACTGCTATTGGAAAAGTTTGTTCACACGTCTGGGGATGGAGCAGGAATCCTCCAGGGATATCTCCATGAAGCTCTCCTGCCTTATTTCGTCCTGCATGGTAGGACGCTTTACCACGCCAAGCCAGTAGCAAGTAGTCTGGAATCATTGGAGCACAAAGCATGGCAGCGAATGGTCCTGGGTTTTGGTCGCATTCAAGCAACATTTGGTCTATATCTTTCTGTGTTAGCCTCAGGATAGTGATATCATTCATGGTCACCTGGTTGAAATAGGGGAATTTTTGTAAGGGAACAGTAAAAGGACCCCGTGCATGCTGGGCTGTTTGCACTTGGCTAAAAGGGATCATCCTGGACAATAGCCACGCAGCAGGGGGAGGGAGAGGTGTGTACTGCACATCCACCCGAAAACTGCAGCCCCTCCTTTTACATGTGAAACCCAACCCATTGTTTGCTATGGAAAGGATGGTGCTGCAGTTTGAAACCATTCCCACATGTTATGCAACCCCGTGTACCCTGTGCCTTACTATGGCTGCCTGGAAACCGAATTCTGTTGCCCCGCCTTGTGTGATGTGTCACCATACCAGCAGGTGCTCAATATAAAAGGCAAAATGCAACCTTGTACCTAAAGCACATGTGCTGTCTGCTGTGAATTGCTTGATTCATTGTGAAAGAGTATCCCTTTTATTCTTAGAAATGTATCAAATTTTACTCTCCCTTATCTTCTCCCCCCCACGCAGGTGCAAATGTTTCTACGCTCCCCCTATCATCTCCGTCCCCTGAGGTTATCACAGATTAGAAGGCGAAAAAAACCACACTCGCGATGACATGTTTTCCGAGCTCATGCAGTCCTCCCGCACTGATAGGGCACAGCTTAATGCATGGAGGCATTCAGTGTTAGAGGCCAGGAAAGCATTAAGTGAGCGCAAAGAGCGGAAGCAGGAGCGTGAAGAGCGGAGACTAATGGGGGAGCAAATGGACAAGATGAAGCATCTGGTGGAGCTGCAGGAAAGCCAACAGAAGCACAGACCTCCGCTGCATCCATTGTATAACTGCCTGACCTCCTCCCCAAGTTCCATATCCTCCTCACCCAGATGCCCAAGAATGTGGAGAGGGGTACGGGGCAGGGGGGAGGCTCCAGGCACCCAGCCACTGCACTCCAGAGGATGGCCCAAGCAACAGAAGGCTGTCATTCAAACAGTTTGATTTCTAGCATGGCTACAAAAAGCAATGTGGCCTTGTCCTTCCCTCCTCCCCGAGCTCACCCCACCCGGGCTACTTTGTCAGTTATCTCCCTTTTTAAAAAATTAATAAAGAAAGAATGCATGGTTTCAAAACAATAGTTACTTTATTTCGAAGGGGAGAGGGTGGTTGGCTTACAGGGAATTAAAATCAACAAAGGGGACGAGTTTGTATCAAGGACAAATACATACAACTGTCACACCGAAGCCTCGCCAGTCATGAAACTGGTTTTCAAAGCCTTTCTGATGCACAGCACACCTTGCTGTGCTATTCTAATCACCCTGGTGTCTGGCTGCTCAAAATCAGATGCCAGGCGATTTGCCTCAACCTCCCACCCCGCCATAAACGTCTCCTCCTTACTCTCACAGATATTACGGAGCACACAGCAAGCAGCAATAACAATGGGAATGTTGGTTGTGCTGAGGCCTGACCTAGTCAGCAAACAGTGCCAGTGAGCTTTTAAACGTCCAAATACACATTCTACCACCATTCTGCCCTTGCTCAGCCTGTAGTTGAGCAGCTCCTGACTACTGTCCAGGCTGCCTGTGTACGGCTTCATGAGCCAGGGCACTAAGGGGTAGGCTGGGTCCCCAAGGATAACTATAGGTATTTCAACATCCCCAACAGTTATTTTCTGGTCTGGGAATAAAGTCCCTTCCTGCAGCTTTTGAAACAGACCAGAGTTCCTGAAGATGCGAGCGTCATGTACCTTTCCCGGCCATCCCACGCTGATGTTGGTGAAATGTCCCTTGTGATCCACCAGAGCTTGCAGCACCACTGAAAAGTACCCCTTGCGGTTTATGTACTCGCCGGCTTGGTGCTCCGGTCCCAAGATAGGGATATGGGTTCCGTCTATGGCCCCACCACAGTTAGGGAATCCCATCGCAGCAAAGCCATCCACTATGACCTGCACATTTCCCAGGGTCACTACCCTTGATATCAGCAGATCTTTGATTGTGTGGGCTAATTGCATCACAGCAGCCCCCACAGTAGATTTGCCCACTCCAAATTGAGTCTTGACTGACCGGTAGCTGTCTGGCATTGCAAGCTTCCTCAGGGCTATTGCCACTCACTTGTGAACTGTGAGGGCTGCTCTCATCTTGGTATTCTTGCACCTCAGGGCAGGGGAAAGCAAATTACGAAGTTCCATGAAAGTGCCCTTACGCATGCGAAAGTTTCACAGCCACTGGGAATTGTCCCAGACCTGCAACACTATGTGGTCCCACCAGTCTGTGCTTGTTTCCTTGGCCCAGAATCGGCGTTCCACAGCATGAACCTGCCCCATTAGCACAATGATGCCCACATTGCCAGGGTCCATGCTTTGAGAGAAGTCTGTGTCCATGTCCTGATCACTCTCGTCACCACGCTGACATTGCCTACTCACCCGGTTTCACTTTGCCAGGTTCTGGTGCTGCATATACTGCTGGACAATGCGCGTGGTGTTTAATGTGCTCCCAATTGCCAAAGCGATCTGAGCGGGTTCCATGCTTGCTATGATATGGCATTTGCACAGAAAAAAGACATGAAACAATTCTCTGCCATTGCTCTGACGGAGGGAGGGGCGACTGACGACATGGCTTACAGGGTTGGCTTACAGGAAATTAAAAATCAACAAAGGGGGTGGCTTTACATCAAGGAGAAACAAACAAGTGTCACACAGAATGGCCCCCTCAAGGATTGAACTCAACCCTGGGTTTAGCAGGCCACTGCTCAACCCAGTGCTCAACCCACTGAGTTATCCCTCCCCCTGGTATTTCAGGCAGGACTGAATCTCCATTAAACTTTTCAAGGTGCCTCTGACAGACCTCACCAAAATGATTGTCGGCCGCTGATTTAACGGAGGGAGGAGCAAATGAATACAAAACAAATCTGGTGTATTTCTTGTTTTGATCCACTCCATCTATCTTTTAGATCTTTGGCTGGCAGCAGAAGGTGCAGTAGGACTGCAAGCCATCCACATCTCATGGCTGCTCGGCAGAAGACAGTGCACTAGGACTGCCGGCAGGACTAAAGAAAATGACTTGGTCGAGTCACTTCTATTTCAGTCCCTGCGCCCATGTCTGCCCAGGCACTCCTGACTGACCTTACCGAGGCAGCCAGGAGCACTTTGGACATGATGAAGATGGTTATCTGACCTATTGCACCGTCTGCTACCACAAGGCAAGGGATTGCTGCTGCTGTGTAGCAATGCCGTACCATGTCTGCCAGCACCCAGGAGACATACGGTGACGGTTACCTGAGCAGGCTCCATGCTTGCCATGGTATGGCATCTGCACAGGTAACTCAGGAAAAAAGGCGCAGAACTATTGTCTGCCATTGCTTTCACGGAGGGGAAGGAGGGCCTGATGACATGTACCCAGAACCACCCGCGACAATGTTTTTGCCCCATTAGGCATTGGGATCTCAACCCAGAATTCCAATGGGCAGCGGAGACTGCAGGAACTGTGGGATAGCTACCCACAGTGCAACACTCCAGAAGTCTACGCTAGCCTCGGTACTGTGGAAGCACTCCACCGAGTTAATACACTTAGAGCATTTTGTGTGGGGACACACACAATCGACTATATAAAATTGATTTCTAAAAATCCGACTTCTATAAATTCGACCTAATTTCGTAGTGTAGATATACCAAAAGTCACATCCTACTCTCACAAACACTGTCTTAGAATTGATAGGGATTTGCCAGATTTATCTCAGGGCTGGGGAAAAAAACAGAAATGCTGGTTTCCCTGGACTCTATGGCAATGAGCAATGAATCTGACACAATGATCATTTAAACCGTAACAGATTGCACCTGTCTGTAGGACAGGATGCACCCTTCCCTCCCCACCACCCAGTGTTTAGGATCCTGTCTAGAACAGTTGCCATTCTATAGAGTTTTCTTCCATAGTGGCAGTTGCTCCTCATTCAAGAAGCTTGCAACTCAAGAAACCCAAATAGGCAGCTTGTACCGAGTCTGACATTGAACCACCAGCGCTTTCTCATTCATGAAAAAAGTCTTTTCATGGCACACTTGGCCAATTCAGCAATCGCGAAAGCAACTTGTATTGAATGGTGAATTCCCTTAAGTGGGCAGGTCAATCAATGCTTCTCACTTTTTGGGAAGCATCCTGCTCTGCCCCCTTGTTAGGATAAATATCTTAATAAACCATGACTGTGCAGGGTCTCCTACCCCATTAAGCAGCCACTGCTTTGCTATGTAAAGCAAACAATGGTCATAATCTAGGGTTGAAATCAAGACAGGAAGTGGAGCATATGAAGGGAAGGCACTGACCATGTCAGGCCTCTTCAGCAAACAACCCAAAGATATGTTTCACAAGCAATGCATTGAAGCAGTTGTAATACTGTATGCCACAACACCACCATTTGCATGGCTGGAGAGGCAGAATTAATAGTGTTCAAGTTTTCCTTCTCAGCACCATATCTTGTGTCTGGGGCCCTTGCTTAAAGCAATAGATTTAAATGCAAGACTTACCAGTGTGTAGATGGATGACCAGCTGTTGTTCTCAGCCAGCACAAGAGAAATTTCCAAGCTTAGGTATGAATGACCACAGAGTTAGGTTAGGATTTAGTGGGCAAATGGAGAAGTTGCATACATTAAGTCTTGCACATTTAGCTCAGAATACCACCCCAGAAGTGATCAGTTTGGGGTAATGCTTGAATATTAAAAGCAAATTGCCTAGCAATATGCAAAGGACCTTCCCCCCCCCCCCCAAAAAAAATCACATCACACAATCACATTCCATACATAGAAAATAATTCAAATTGAGTGCGAGAAGGGCAAGCGTAGCTCAAGGAAAGTTTTTATTTGAAAACACTAAGTTTGCTAATGCCCCTCCATGCTGCAGTGGCTCCCATTATTCCAATACTGGACCACTCCCTGCCTTCTCCCCCATTTCTGTCAATACACCTCATTTCTGAACTATTGCACCTTATATTATTCCAGTTTTCAGTCTCTCCACAGCAGAGAGGGCCAATCATGCTGCAATGCGTGGTGCTCTCATTCAATGCATCCATGCATACTACAGACTAGGATAAGACTAAGATTTAACTCACCTTGGATTTAAATAGGGCGTGGACCTTTATATCCTGAGGCAAGAGGCAAGTACAGTAACTCCAGTCACACTATCTTTTTATACACATTTCAAATCTACTGTTCAGAAATATATCTGAAATCTGCCCCTTCCCCAGAAAAGTAACAACTGGCATGAGAGTGTGAAGGAAATGTGTGCCGAAGTCAAAGAAACCTCTATGAAAACATGGTCAATTCTTATGGCTTTATTATAAGTTTTGTGATAGTTCGCGTTTTTCTTAAAGCCCCAGCTCCTGGAGCCATTTGATTACATAAGATTCTGAGCTTTCATTGATTCCCTCCTGCCACAATGTTTTTAGCACTTATGGTTGGGGAGAAAAACTTGGAAACATGAACCCTAAGGACTCAAACTAGCAGGCAAATATGCCAAATTTAAAAATATCTTATGATTTTTAAAGCCAGTCACAATTTTTTGAATGCTTGGGGTTGGCAGCAGCATTCTGGCCTGACTACTGGAAAGATATGCAAACAGTATAATAAATTAGCCACTGAGAACATTATAGTAAATAGCAACAAAGCATGTACAGATATGGACGTAAGGCCAGAACACAGATGAAAATGTAAACTGATCTTTCAATAAAAGGACTGGTATGGCGTTTGATGCAAAAAGAAAACCATATCGGTAACCAGAGCCTCATGAGACTAATAAAGCCTCACATTGCTTTTCCAATGCAATACACTTGAACAGCGTAGAAACACCCTGGGCTTATCTCCCAGTGAAGGAATCAACCATGAACAGCAGATGAGACAACTAGACAGCAAACATATTAAGCCCATCTGATGTATTGTTTGTCAATTTGCATCATCGTCACTCTGTTAAATCTAGATTTGAGAAAGGTTACAAGTAAATACCATACACTGTCAAGCTGGATGCAGTAACGTCTGTGTACTACAGTACCCAAAGTTACCAGCTAGGGAGTTTGCTTTTGTGAGGGAGGTGAAGCCCCAGGAAGAAAAGAATGCAGCTAGCATGAAACTTCTGAATGGTACGTTTACTCTCATAGGGCTAGCACAAAACATTGTAAACAGCTAGAGCCTACACAATGCTTGGCATGAGAATTTGACATGCAGGTTTTTGTTTTAAACGTTCCAAACTCTGGCAGTGGGACTGAATCCAAATACATGGAAATGGTCACGCTTTGTGAGTTGCTAACTTAACTAGCAGTAACTAATTGCACCAGTCTTTAAGAGGGTTATTTATAGGGATTTGTAGTCCTTTAATAGAAGTTTGCAAGTTTTGCTAATGATAGAGGTTGTCTCTCAGAACTAACCCAATCCTCACCATGATCTCAATAGGGATATTAAAGCCAACCTAGTTTCTTTTGTTTTCTTCACCTAGAATTCATGCATCTGGCATGCTTATGAAGGAATTGCTTGCAGGGGGCACTCACACTGATTTCAGTCCACACCACCAGCTTTAATTTTCAGTTTTTGTTAAATGAAGCCTTTAATCCAGAAGCCATTAAACCACCTGATAGTTTTCAGGCAAGTGATTTTTTTGGCACAAACAGGTTGAAAAGCATTCTTCTGAGCACTGAGAGCACAAGGCTTGTTTTCAATTATGACATCTAGAACCAGTAACCTCAGTTCAGTTAACAAGCCTTAGTAAATAAATGCTCCTAGGAAAAGCAGCCACTCTGAAAACTGCACCAAAGGGTAATGTGGTATGAGAAGAGAGGAAGTAGCTTTCTAAAGTCACCATCACTAAGAAGCTTGCCAAGTTTGCAGCTGGTTTGTGGACGATGGGGCTATTAGAATGGAAAGCCTCCTGCAGAGGACATGAAGTTAGGGGTTGAATCATGGATTGAAAGTGTCATCCCCTAATCTTGCCCCCCACCCCATCAAAACGTTTGCTTATTTTAAATATTGTGACTACCAAGGTTGGGCTCCCTGGCAGACCTCTTAGGGTACATCTACACAGCCCATGGCAGTGAGTCAGAGTCTGTTGACTTGGGCTCGGAGACTCGTTGCCGCTCACTGTGTAGATACACCCTTAGAGATCTCGCGTACGTAAACAGCTCTTGCACACCTGCACCCAAGGGGAGGGGTGTTGAGTCTTTAAACAAAGACGTCCCTTTGCCAAATGTTCACTAGGTATTGGGAGGTACAGGGATTGAAAAACCAAGTTTTAAAGCAGTAACTAGAACTCCCCCCAGTGCTCAGCTTTCAGTGCCATCATGCTATTATGTCACCACTGTGCTATTTGTCCCCAGTCCCAGGGAAGACAAGATTACTTTTACTGTAATGAGTAGTATCAGTTTAAAATGAATGGGAAGAATCTACTAGGATTTGCTGGTACTCCATAAAACCCCATGCAGAGTTAAAAACCAAGAAAAAGGAAAACAAAGTCATCATCAAGTTTTCTGTTTTATTTAAGATTTTAGTTTTAATTCTGAAGAAAGAGGTACATTTCCTTGTTTTTAGTTTTAGCGTCAGGTTATAACCATGTTTATTTATCTGTTTCTTTTTTTCCTGTCTTTTCAATACTGCACAAACGTCCAGAAACTACAGGGTTAAGTAAAAGCTGCAGGCAGAGGAGGTCAAAGGTTGCGCTCCTGATGGTGATCATGTGGCCCCAATGCAGTGCTATCCCAGAGTGCCCTAATCAGGTGAATTTAAAAAAAAAGAAAGAGAGATTGACAGAGGAGACAGAAAGACTGAAGTAAATATCACTCGTGTTTCAGCTGCTTATATTATGTTATATGCTAGGTATTAAATCTGTGAATACTTTTAAAACATTAAAGTTTACTTTAAATCTAACGCCAAAAATTTTTAAAAAAACTTTTCCCCCCTCTTTAAACCACTCTTTAGCAACATGCCAGTTACTTCTACACATTTTGTCCTTTGACCCACTTCTTGTCAAACTTCTTACTGACTTACATAAAGTACCCCCTTCCAAAAAAATACATAGCAATTTCCCTGTGTAGTGACACCTGAATGCAAAATAACTGCAAGGCCACTGCTTTCCTCCATATGTTCAGTAATTTTGTTTAAATTAAAAATAAAATGTTCATGTTTCTGCAATTCATTCTATATTTTTGCATTACATTTCTCCCCTACTGTAGATTGACTTTCTGCGAGGCAGAAATGCTCATTATGTGCGAAAGACAGACTGATATAGTCTCTTTTTAAGCACTGAGACAGCACTTTGATTTCTCTCTCTCTCTTTTTTCTTACAATGTTTAAGGAAATATTTTTAAACAGTGTATTTCAAACACTGGATCAGCAGAAACTTTACAACAAAAAATATACGGTCATGACCCTGTGATCGCATTGCATTTGGGGGTGGAGGGGAAGATTTGATCAGGAACTAGATTCTTCAGAAAGAAAGATATGAGAAGGGAATGGTGGGTGGGCATGGGGAGGAATCAGGGTGGGGCAATTCCTGCATTTCTCATGTTTTTTCCTCCTCCTTTCCTAATGACGATCCAGCGCTGAGCTCTGTAGTAGATCTGTGGGGGTTTTACTGGGGGGTCTGAAGGCTGTCTGAAAGCCTGGGGGAGGGGAATGGAAACTGGTAGGGTTTGAAGGGGGAGAGTAGGGGTTCCAACTGGCTCTGTGCAGAGGGATCTGTGTGCTGAAGGGGTTACTGTGGTGGGTCTGTGATGGGGCTGCACTGGGGCCGTCCATCTCTGTGAGGGCTTGAAGAGATTTTAGCCAGTGTGGTGGATTGTCGTCTTGAAGGGAGTCTAAACTGTTTCCTGTGGAGGCTGGGATCCCTGTGAAGAGAAGAAAAAGTGGGAGGAAAACAGGTGAGTCACAACAGAAACATGTTCAGTGTGAAGGAGGTCAATTTAATCTAACAGATGGCAGTGGTGAGAAAACAATTAGCTTGTACAGAAAACATGTTTATACAGTTTATATCTCACCCTTCCCACAAAGATGAACATTTAAATCCAAATAGTTTCCCTCCTAGAAACACTTTTTGTGTCATTAAGTCCATATTCTTACATCACGCATTTGCCAACCCTCCCACCCCCCAATCACAAGGCCCAGGTCCCTGTCCATTACCTACCCAAACCCAGTTCTACCACTACTGCATGCTTTTCTTCCTGCTCTCCCTGCTTGAATCATGCTTCAGCCTATCTAACAGAGATACACAACCAGACAGCCTTATAAAACAGAGCTTTATAAACAAGTGGAGTACGTTCATTTTTAAATTAGAAGTCCAGGCACTGAAGGCATTAACAGAAGACCAGCAGCGCACATACTGGACATACCATCCAGCAGAAGGGATGCCAACATAAGCCTACAGTTATGCACTGAGCATTCTAACCACCTGTGAAGATCCTGGGCATGCACTGGAAAGGGCTAAGTGGGGGTTCATTATACCTATTTGTTCCACAAGGATTCCTGGCTCCTTGAAGTTTTGTGGATGGAAGCTGGAAGAGACCACCGCATACAGACTTATTTTTTTTCAGATGCCGATTAGTTTGTACCAATACCCAGCTGATGGCTGCCAGTGGAGCTGAAGGAGTGAGAAATGGTTACCTGTGATGATTGCGGGGTCCATCCAGCTGCCAGGGCTGTCCCAATTCAGGCTGTCGGAGGTGGCAGTGTTGGACGTTGGTACACTGTGGTTGGCGTTGGAGGGGGAAGAAGGATTGGGCAGCCCACCAAAGTTGATGTTAATGTTCGGTAGAAGTGCCCTTAGCCCGTCCTGCCATTCCTTCATATTTAAACTCTCTATAGAACTGCTGTTGTCTGGGAGATTTACCAACAAAAAAAATGAAAGATAAAAAAATAAAAAGCTGAAGTTAGAAACAGATGTCCTCCTTTGGTGGGGGAAGGGGATCTTCTTTCTCTATTAAGCATTTAATACAGTTTCCCCTGTCAAGAAACTGGGCTAGGGATTTTAATATGGACTATGAATTAATCAAGATGGGTTGGCATGTTTTATTGTTTCACTTTTTTAGTGTAATGGTGCAGGGGAAAGATTTAACTCCTTCCCCACTCATGTCACCATTTATTCAAGTTAGAGACCTGAATGGTTAAGGACACAATGGCTCTCCTTTCATTAGCAGTGGGAGAAGACCCATGAGATCTTTTATCAGAGGGCTGGCAGCTAGTCTACCCAATTCATCTGCTTTATGAATAGACAGCAGATGCTAAAGCCTGCCATTGAGCATGCCTTCCAGTATATTAAAGTGAAGAAAGGCTAGGGCTCTGCTATTGAAGTCCAACATGATTAGTCACTTGGGGAAACCAAAGAACGGGGCTGTTTGATTACAGCTTGCTCATTTACAGCACTGCAGATGCGATTCAAAAGGAAAAGGTAGCAATGCGTGCATTAAGTCAGAAAGAATGCATCTCTCTTTCAGCCTAAGGGCAAAGGAGGAAATTCCTAAAAGATCTTTCAGAATAATTCCCAGCATTGCAATCTGCTCCAGCTGAAACAAGACACCAAACAGTGAACGCTGAACTCCTTCACCCTGATGTTTCAGGGCATCCATTACCAAAGAAGGGCAATGGGATAACAGCTATTGGCACTGGAAGATTCTCTTCTATATAGGTTCTTATACTGCATTCGTCACTGCAGTAGCTGAGCTCCTGACGATTACATTTAATGATTTAGGGAACACTAATACAGAAACAGCAGGGGCTGATACCATGACAAACAGAGCAAACCTTGATTTTATACAATGCTTCTTCTACTCCGGGTATACCAAAGCACTTCACAGATCAAGATACTGATGGTGCAGTGATTGTGTCAGCAAATGCAAAAAGCCCTATTTAGCAATTATTTACAGTCAGCCAAGATCCCATTTCCTATTTGAGGGAAATGTTTGCCAGCACAATGTAGTTATCTGATTCTTTTAAATCACTGATGCCAACTTCCACCTTGACAGCCAAAGAGAGAGTAAAAGAGATGTTTGATGTCAGATCTGAAGAGTGGCCTCTGACAGTGCAGTATTTGTAGGGCAATGCTCCTCCACCAGCACTGGATGAGACTAAGCCCTGGCAGGAAGTTTGAACTGCAACCAAATGGACCATGTGGCATCTAATGTGTGATTCCAATTCAACAAGATGAGAAGGGGAAGGATGGGATACTCCCCCAACTCCAACCATTCTTCAGTGACATTTGTAAGTCTGACTGCACAGAGTGAAGAACAGATATCCTTAGTGAGTGCCTAGGACTAAAGGGAGCATGCAGTGTGAAAGTTTTCCAACACCACCTCTGTCCTGTTATGGTACCTCTTTCTCCAAGATTTCTCATGAGAATAAATGTTTATATTTTCATATGGACAAGTGATTAAATATCTCAAATCATTATTTGTGATCTAAGCCAAACTTGAACCCATGGCATCAACAGCAAGATCAGTTACCATATTAATCCACTACACCCAGCCAATGTGCCATAAGGATTGCAGCAGGGTGTTCCTGACCTTTCACGTTCCTGACCAAGTATGCCATCCTATATGGCAGCAAGCAGAATCTAAAACATAGTAAGGGTGAAGGCCCTTGTGCACAGTATAGTCAGACTTAGATATCCGGTGTGGAAACCAGGAAGAGGACAAAGGCATCAAATCACTTTCAAGATCACTATACAGTAACTGAAGTTATCTACAATAGTTGGATGCTGGTCACCATACCACAGAGTAATTTTCAGGATACAAAATTTATCTTATCAGCTGTTAAACTAATACTTGCAATTATTTGATGTTATCTTTGCTCCTTGGCTGAGGCGAGAGAATTACTCATTCTTCAGAAGTTAGCAAATAAAGTAACATCTGAAGAAGAGGAGAAGCAAAACCAAATGTCAAGTCTCAACCAGTGAGCAAAGACTAGAGACACAAGAGTCAACAAATCCAACAGCAGAAATTAATCCAAAAGCCTGCTCACTATTTCGCAAATTATTCAAGTACCGAAAGTGGTTCAAACCTTACATGCTATAGCAGAAAAGGAGATCAGAGAAGCTTTTTTCTCAAGCCAATAAAGACTTCAAGGACTAACTTACTTCAGCCCTAGCTCACAAAACTGAATAATGCTATTATCAAACAATCTTACAGAATGCTCAACAGTATGTGGCAGGCAAGTGGCTAATATATCAGGACCTGTACAATATGCTTGTAGGAAAGTGATGGGTTTTCACAAGATTTGTTCTGCACCCATTTAGTGTGAAACCCTGGTGCACACACTTGTACTTGCTCTCACTGACTTGTCAATCAGTCATTCCTCCTATTTTACTTTAATCTAGTTTTGGGCTCTCTAGAATTTATTCCCTGTAATTCCTTTGGAAGGTTGGGCACGTGTTTGCAACTTCTTGTTTAGCCAACGGATGGGAAAACTAGAGGAGCTTTCCAAAAGTCTAGCTGAAATGAAAGATAAATGAACTTGCGGCATGGAAGAGGTGAAAAATCAGCTACAACCCAAGTCACAACTGTTCCTATTAGGTTTGTGCCCATAGCCCTCAAATAGCACCATAAAAATCAAGTTGCTGGATTCAGCTCTCAATACAAGAAGATTCTAATTCATTAACTCAGAAAAATGATTATGGGAAATTCTCAATGGGCATTTACCACCATCTTCAAGAGCTGTTATGGCAGCAGAAGTGGATGTAGACTGCAGAGATCTACCTGTCCAACACCACCTAGTTGCAGAAGATAGACAAGATGCTCTTCAATGACTAACTAGGGGCCAAACACAATGCTTCTGCAATACCTGCCAGCCTGAAATGTGCAGAATAATTTTATGACCAGATACTGTTCATTTCCTACTTGGTATTAATGTGGCAGTAATTAGGAGTGGCACTATAATATATAAATTTAGTGGCAAGTAGTGACACTCAGGGAAGACACCATGCTGTCAATGTAAACAGCTCAATGTGCAGCAGTAGTCAAAAAAAGCAAGCAAGGTGTCAGGACTCAGGATGTATAAGAAATGGGACAGAAAATACCAAAGATAGTCTAAATGCCACATTGCCTAATCAATTCTGGTAACCTGGCATCAATTTTTTTTTTTTTAAAAGACATACTGCGGCATAAACAGGAGTCCAGAGAGAGATGAAAAAAACAATTTGAGGTAAAAGACTTCTATAAAAAGAGATCGAAAAGGTTGGGACTATGTTTGGAGAGAAGATATACATATTAATAGAACAGTATAAAGAAGGTAAACTGGGTACTCCAATTTACCCTAATACAAGAGCAAAAAGGGACATACAATGAAATTGAAAGGTAAGAAATTTAAAACTGACTACATGATTTTTTTTTTTACGTCAACAGAATTAATCTGAGGTAATGAGTTCTTGGCAAGGCACTGAGGTCAAGAGCTTAACAGATCTCAGAAAAGACTTGTCATCTATATGGATAATGAGAACATTCACAGTTACATGACATGGAGAGGAAAGGGGGGTGTTTTGTTTATTAAAGACATACAAATTTTTATGCTTTAGGGCGTAAGCCAACCAATGACTGTAAAGTTTAGGAAGAAGGGCAAGCTGGCTTTTCCAGCCAACATGGCTTTCTGGGGTAGGGATAGGTGGAAAGGCTACAGCCACTTGGCAGCCCCATGACACCACTCAGCCAATGGGATAGCTCTGCTTAACTGAGGAGCTCTCACTGAGCAATCCAGGTGCCTGCAACAGGCTCCTGGTTTGGCTGGCTGGGACACTGGGCAATTAAGGGCCAGGCTAAGCAGAAGAGGACCTCTTACCACTCTACCCACCACTGTAAAATGCAGTAGGGATTGGAATAATACAGACTTTGATGAGGTCTTATTTTGAGTGGGTGGGTTGAGTGAACACGATGCTCTGGATCTGAGCATTGATACTGTGGGGGTAGATGATAGGCGAGTCATCTATTGCCTTCCCCAGTGCTCCGAGGACAAATGGCCTTGAGAAAATTATTCTGTTAAGGGATTAAAGTTGCAGCCACTTCATCAAAATTCCAGATGTCTGTGCCTTCCTCACTGGCCTCTACAGTTCACAAAGATCCCTTGTTGGCAAGTTAATCCATAGTTTTCAAAGTTCTTGCACTTTTTTCTGAAGTCTCAATTAGTGGCTAAAGTCATACTGGGTCAGATAGGTGTCCTGTCAATTCTTCTGTTCTTATGCAATACTTCTGCAGCACTGTATGGTAAATTTCAGCCCAAATGCTTAGAGATCAGCAAAGTTATAAGCAACTGAAAACAGGGTTGTATATGGAAAGTGTTGGGCAACCTTAACTACAGTCATCATTACCTCCACCACTTATAATAAATCTTCCTACATGTTATTTAAGAGTGTGGCTCCTGAAGCCCACGGCTGGTCCCATAGTTGCTACTATATTCTTTATAAAGTCAAGTTTTAATCCAATTTGCATCATAAAACTGGCATAATATATAAAAACAAGAGGATAATGAAAAAATCATTTAAACCCCAGATGAACCCGAGTCTGTAAAAGAAGTCCCTGAACCACTTCCACCAGATTTTGGGGGGGGGGGGGGTGGAGGGAGGAGAAGAGAAGGTGGTGTAATTTTGAATATTTTTAGGAGACTTATTTCCATTTATCACCATTAAACTGGTAATATGAGACTAATACTTCCTCATCCTCACATTTGTTTCTCTTCATAGGCTCTTTCAGTAACTTAAGCAGTGTGCGGAGGAGGATAGGAAAATGTGGGGGAACTCATATGCCAAGTTTAAATCCACCAATCACATCATAATCTTTCTGGAAAAGTTTTCTATTCTGACTCAAGATAATCTTAGAAACAGGTCTGATATAACTTTGTTTTGTTCCTATGGCAATAGATTAATTTGGTAAAGCTGCAATGAAAAAAGCCAACTCCCATTTAAAAAACAGGTTCAGGTAAAACCAAGCATTTCAGACATGAAGGTCTATTGTTTCCTCAGTGTGCATTATTTCATAAACTCTGTTCATGTTGATGGAAACTTGTGTCCCCACTGAGAAGTGAACAGATTCCGAAGTATGGCACTTCTGCTGAAAATGTTCAGTTTCCAGTGTGATACACAAGCACGAAATTCAACAGTTGTACCTAAAAAGCTTTACACATTAGCACCTGTCCTTCCCTATGGTGGATAAATTAGGGAAGTATATAGTGACAGATAAGCTTTCATCAACACAAGAAGTTCAACTCATCCCACACTGATAACGACCAACAGTGTACCACCATTTGATGTCTGAGCATTAATCTATGTGGAAAACTGATAGTTTGAGTTCCTAATGGACAAGTTTCCACATCACAAAAAATCCTACTATCACAATGATACCTTAGTGGACAGTCTTACTGCAAATACAAAGGACATTAGAATATCCTTATGTTTAAAGATTATCCCTCCAAATCAGGTGGGCAGCATATGCCTGTATATGTGGACAAGGCCTAAACACTGCACTACAATAATTTAGACAAGGCCTAGACACTACACTGGTAACATCAGTTTGACTAGATTCTAAAGTTTTTATAGGGGAATTTGTAAACAATCAGAGCTTTGAAACTTAATTCTCATGATCCCTTATTCAGCTTGTTTTGAGGGAGGTACAGTAGTTTGATGAAGTAAGCTATCTCCAAATCTGGGACCTGGAGCAATTTTGGTTGAATTTCCTTCCTAGGCTTTTCATGTATGAACCTGATCTTTGTGTGGCTTCCCTTATCTTCCTACTTTAGTCTAATTTAGATGGCGGACAAGGTGGCCGAGAGGAAATTTTCCAAAATTAGACCAATATCAAGTTGTCACCTGAATTTCAACATGTAGATCTAGGACCAAATTTTTGCCATGAAACAACTAATGTTCAGTCAGATTTACTTATTTATAGAGAAAATATAACATGCCTATTAAATAAATATTTAAGGCAGATGTAATCCTTTGTCTTGGCAAACTTCAGTTATATATCTCAAGATATTGCAAAGAACTGGACTGGATACTCATCTGCATTCAGCCAGAAGACAGAATAAAGAGATACCACAACAAAATGCAGACAATAGATATGCTCTGTTTTGAAGCTTTTACATAATGAATAACCCAAGCTTAATTTACTCTTGCCTTTTTATTAAAAATGACATCCCATTAGACTCATCTGTTTTTAACTATGCTTTCCTCAAAAGTAATTTGTTTGATTTTTTAAACTAATAATCAATCCTATCATTTGATTGATTATACAGAAGCAGATATATTGTGCTTCTTTACTAACCTTGTATAATTGACTGATCTTTATAGCATCCTACACTCTATTCCACATGAATTTGACTTTTCCCACCAAGGGAGTCTAGAATAGATGTATGGAAACAGCTTGTCTAATTTAGATCAAGTTTCCTATCCTATAAGGATAAGTGCCTCACGTGAATTATCTCTTACATTGCAATACATACTTCAGAAATAGTTCTCGAAGTCATAATGAAATACAACCACCTTTATGCCAAAATACTAAATAAATTCTAGTTCCATTAAAAAGCAAACACTCCTATAATTTTAGATTCAGATTTAGATCTTTGGGTTACCGAGAGCAAGATATAACAGCACAACAGTGCAGAAGGCTGAGCACTTCAAGTAAGCCCAAACAGGCAAAGTTCAGTGGAACACAGCTGGATGAAATAAAGTATTATACTAGCAATGCCACCAAACTGATTGCACCATATAGCAACACAAGGAGTGAAAAGAATAAGGTGATGTATTAAATAGTCAGCACTAAAATGGCTTAAATGTATAAAGGCCCTTGTCCAGCCCTAGGTCTGTACTGTCAGTACTGATCAGTTTTTAAAAAAGGACATTCAATAGCTGCAAAAAATCCAGAAGATCACAAGACTACAGTAGAAAGAAGAGGGCACACCAAGATAAGATGCATACATTAAAAGCATGAACAGCTTAAGAAGACGGCAAGGGTGAAGAGAGCTGATTGTGGTGTAACAAATACCAAAAGGAGACCCACCAAAATCTAGGACAGAGATTCTCAACTTGCTCACAACCACAAATGGAGGTACCAGGAAACCGTGCCCCCTTATAGCACAGCATCTGTCAGCTCTTAAGACAATCCTTTGTGCTGGCTGCTGCAATGCTTCATCGAGAACTGGGACTTCCTGGGAAGCGTTACAGGAACCAGTCCCTTAAACCATCCTAAGAATACGTAACATACAACCAAGGCACTAAGTCCACAGGAGAGAGCTTAGAACCCCTGATCTTAAGTACCATCTCTTATCTGTGCAGAAAGAATAAACTTAGGTTTAAGCATAAATAGGGGCTTCTTCAATCAAGGGATAACTAAAATGTAAAACAGTCTAAGAGGTTTAGTGGAGACAGCTACTAACAGTTTAAACTTGAGTTAATGGCAGGATTAGGAGACACCATGTTTTCCCTCTATCCAGAACCCTTATGATTCTGTGTAGCAATGACTTGTGGTAACCCCACAATATTTAGCACAACTGAGGGCTTCACTTGCCAGGATCCTGAAAGCATAATTTGCCTAAAATAGGACAAATTACATCCACTCATTAATCCAACCCTCATCACTCTGGAGGTGCAGCTAATGCATAGTGCACTGCATTTTCAGTTTTTACTAATTTTGACCAATAAATTTTCAAGTTTTTTTTTTTTTAATTAAGAGAGTTTGGGTTTTTACTCATTTACACCCGTTATCAATCCACTCATTTTTTGGGTGCTTATTTTTGCTGAACACTAATACTTTCCGCGACTATTGTGTCCTGCAGCTCCAAGATTGAAGCAATACTGCAGTTAAAACACAGAACACACACACACAGCCGAGGTTGGAGAAATCAAACATTAATATCAGACTATGGCTATGTCTACACTACCACGGGATCGATGCTCTGGCGATCGATGCACGGGGGGGGGTCGATTTAGCAGGTCTAGTGGAGACCTACTAAATCAATGGCAGAATGCTCTCCGGTCAACCCCGGTTCTCCACCAGGAATGAGAGGAGTAAGGTAAGTCGATGGGAGAGCGATGGGACACACTGCAGTAAGTCGACCTAAGATACATCGACTCCAGCTATGTTATTCACGTAGCTGGAGTTGCTTAACTTAGGTCAACTTACTGCAGTAGCATAGACAGTCTATGACTGCCTCAAAAGGAGATTCTGCCCACCTACTCCTTTGTGTCCGTTCAGTGCAACACTGAATTTAAACAATAAATCCTCTGCAGATAAAGAGGGAAACCTGGGGCAAAAAACACAAATCTATGCCTGAATATCAACAAGAAAATCAGTGCTTAGAAATTTTCAAGGAAAGTAAAGACGGGAGCGAAGAGGATGCATTGCGCTGCAAGTAATGCAGCATTTCGGTCTGTGCTCGCACTGACAAAATAAAGGAGCATTTCAAAAGCAAGTGACAAGAAGCTTAAGAAGAAAGTGAGGTTTGGGGTAAACAATCAATATCAGGAGTTTTCACCAGGGCTTTAATGAAAGAAAAAACAGCACGATTGTGTCAACAAATGTGTGTGTGCTCCTTGTTTCACTGATAATCGCTGTTAATTGCGGAGGAGCCTGTTGGTGACTTTGTGAGACAATGCTGTCCAGCAGCAAAAACCCTTCCTAATGCAGACAGACAATCTCACTCAAATATCTGAAAGATAACGACAATGCTTCAGTATCTAAACTGATGGAACAAACAAATGGAAATATGTTGTCTAATCAGAGTTTTGACGAGTCTCCTGATGCTTTGGACCATCCAATTCTTGGCCTTTTGTTTTCATTTTTTTATTTCAAAGCAAATAAACCCACATTGTTTTGTGCTGAGTGTGACATTCATCTGCTCAGCTGACAGCTGTTTTGTCAACGCAGCAGTAATGGACATGTTTGAGACATACCAACAAACTTGGGAAAATTTAGCCACAACTAACACAGATTCTGCTTCCTACATGGCTAAGATTGCATTGGAGTTTAAACTCAACCAGAAACCAGAGCTGCTACTTATTACCTGTCCTGCTTATCTGACTAACGTTGCACTGTCAGCAGCTACTGGCTACAGAAAAAATGAAAGACATGAAATCTTGCATCACTGAGTTTGCCCCACTCCAGCTGGGGAGTGGGGTCAGGGGCTTGCCTCGCTCCGTGCAGCTCCCAAGAAGCAGCCAGTGTGACTCCCCTCAGGCTCCTACGTAGCACAAGGAGGCGCAGCCAGGCACCTCTGCGCACTGCCCCGTCTGCAGGCACTGTCCCCGCAGCTCCCATTGGCTGCAGTTCCTGGCCAATGGGAACTGCAGGGGTGGCGCCTGTGGACAGGGCAATGCACAGAGCCACCTGGCCGCACCCCGGAGCAGGAGGGGGAAACATACTTCCAGGGGCTGCTTGCGGTAAGTGCCATGTGGTAAGCACCCCTGAACCTGCCCCACACCACAATCCCCTGCCACAACCCTCCTGCCCTCTGAACTCCTCAATCCCAGCTCAGAGTCCCCTCTTGTACCCCGAGCCCCTCATCCCCAGCCCCAGCCCAGAGCCCACACCCCCAGCCAGAGCCCTTCCCTCCGTGCCCCAAAAGCCTGTCCCAGCCCAGAGCCCCCTCCTGTACCCCAAACCCCACCATTCCAGAGAACATGCATCCATGCTGATGACTGGTTCTGCTTTATAACGATCCAAAGCAGTACACACCAACACATGTTCATTTTCATCATTTGAGTCGCATGCCACCAGCAGCTCATTTTCATTTTTGGTGGTTCAGGTTCTGTAGTTTCCGCATCGGAATGTTGCTCTTTTAAGACTTCTCAATGCATGCTCCACACCCCGCCCCTCTCAGATTTTGGAAGGCACTTCAGATTCTTAAACCTTGGGTCGAGTGCTATAGCTATCTTTAGAAATCTCACACTGGTACTTTCTTTGCATTTTGTAAGATCTGCAGTGAAAGTGTTCTTAAAATGAACTGCATGCTGGGTCATCATCCGAGACTGCTATAACATGAAATATATGGCAGAATGTGGGTAAAATACAGAGCAGGAGACATACAATCCTCCCCAAAGGAGTTCAGTCACAAATTTAATTAACACATTTTTTTTTAACGAGTGTCATCAGCATGGAAGCATGCCCTCTGGAATAGTGGCCAAAGCATGAAGGGGCATACGAATGTTTAGCATATCTGGCACACAAATACCTTGCAATGCCGGCTACAAAAGTGCCATGTGAACGTCTGTTCTCACTTTCAGGTGACATTGTAAACAAGTGGGAGGCATCATTATTTCCCATAAATGTAAACAAACTTGTTCCTTTTAGTGACTGGCTGAACAAAACGTAGGGCTGAGTGGACTTGTAGGTTCTAAAATTTCTCTCTCTCTTTTTTTAAACACAACTGCACTCAAAAACAATCTACATTTGTAAGTTGCACTTTCACGATAAACAGATTGCCCTATGGTACTTGTACAGGTGAACTGAAAAATATTTATCATTTTTACAGTGCAAATATTTGTAATAAAAATAATATGAAGTGAGCACTGTACACTTTATACTCTATGTTGTAACTGAAAACAATATATTTGAAAGGGTAAAAAAAATCCAAAATATTTAACAAACATCAGTTGGTATTCTATGGTTTAACAGTGGGATTAAAATTGCAATTAATCATGGTGGTTTTTTTTTTTTTTAAAGTTAATCACGTGAGTTAACTGTGATTAATCAACAGCCCTAGTTAAAAGCCTAATGACAGACAAGCATCCCAGCAAGCCAATACTTTTTCCTTGTGGCTACCATGTTGTCCTTCGGAATTTAAGCTTTTATTTAAAAAGACTTTAATCCTTATGGTTGCAAAAATAACCTGCAAAATATGAACAAAATCTAAATTGATTCAGTAATATCTGCCTAGCTCTCTAGGCAACCTGAAACAATGCCACAGGTAATTTGCATTTCTGATCAATAGTAAATTTGTAATATTGCATTTAGATGATCACAGCATGCAAGAAAGGAGACAATTATATGAAGAGCTGCACAATCTACTGTCAGTAATATCCGATTGCTATCACAAAGGTCCAAAGCTTGGGTTGGGAGTGGAGCTTTGGAGTGTACCACCATTTATAATTTTTCCCAGTCTGATCCTTGGAAGCCACGCTATAGGGAAGCCTGGGATGGCACCCAAGTCCCACCAAGGAGGTGTGAAGAAGACATGCATGATCCTATTTTGAAGATCAATACAATCCACTGTGAAGGTTCTTATTCTGAGAGCCAAGTGAGTAAAGCTTGAACGAGTACCACGACCATTTTATTTCAGTTTGACTACAACCTACATTGACATTAGCAGGTAAAACATTTAAAAGTCTAAAAATCCTAATGACCAGGGCTTATAGCGAGGGCCCTATGAAATTACGGCCCTGAAAACCGCATCACAAACCATGAAATCTGGTCTCCCCCCAGCGAAATCTGGTCTTGTGTGCTTTTACACTATACTATATAGGTTTCATGGTGGGGCGGGGGGGGGACCAATGTTCCTCAAATTGGGGGTCCTTATTCAAAGGGGGAGTTGCAAGGGGCGGTCACAAGGTTATTTTAGAGGGGTCCTGGTATTGCCACCTTTACTTCTGCACTGCCTTCAGAGCTGGGAAGCCGGAGAGCAGTGGCTGTTGCTGAGAGCCCAGTTCTGAAGGCAGCGCCTTGCCAGCAGTAGCGCAGATGTAAGGGTGGCAATACCATACCATGCCACCCTTACTTCTGCATTGCTGCTTTCAGAGCTGGGTGGCTGGAGAGTGGCAGCTGGTGACTGAGGGCCCTGCTCTGCAGACAGCAGCGCAGAAGTAAGGGTTGCAATACCATACCATGCCATCCTTACTTCTGCACTGCTGCTGGTGGTGGCTCTGCCTTCAGAGTTGGGCTCCTGGTCAGCAGCCGCCGCTCTCTAGCTGCCCAGCTCTGAAGACATCGCTGTAGCTGCCAGCAGCAGCGCAGAAGTAAGGGTAGCAGTCCTGCAACCCCCCCTACAATAACCTTGTGACCTCCCCGCAGTTCCTTTTTGGGTCAGGTCCCCAATTACAGCACAAGGAAATTTCAGATTTAAATAGCTGAAATCATGAAATTTATTATTTTTAAAATCCTATGACCATGAAATTGACTAAAATGGAGAATTTGGTAGAGCCCTACTCATAGCCAATGTGTCTCCTAAGGGAAAAAAAACAGTTAAAGTGTCATTTACCAATGATATAAAATGGAAACTCTTAGCATACATCTGCATTGCCAAAGTCAGATGTTTACATTCACCACTAGTGCAGCTCCACTGTGGTAGCAACAGCAGTGTAGAAAGGGATCACACATCTTAACAGTGTATAACACTACACCCCCCCCCCCCCAGAATGTATTCTATTGTGGTTCTGAGAAGAAAACAGAACAGAAAGAGAATCCCCTCTAATGCACTTTTAAGTAGTGCATGGGGCAGATGGGAAAGCAAGGAAATTTTCATAACACTGCATCATTGCTCTGGGTTGAGCAATAGAGCACAAATTGTAGATGTGGAACAAGAATGAACTTCAGAATAGGTTCAAACGGATCCTCCCACTTATTCTCTTTCATATTTTATTTCCTCTAATCTATTTCATTCATGCAACCTTCACATCAGTTATGGTTTTCAGGAAACAAACTTGAACGTTTCTTTTGTGGAAGTGCTGGAACTCAGCTCAGCTCCTGTGACCATTAACTTTTCTCCCATGTGGAGTTATGATCCTTAACTAGGCCTTCAGCGACTGGATAAGACTTAAACAGCCACCTACCAATTTTATTTTCAAGGGAAGAGTACTCACCCTCCACCTCGCAAGAGCCACGAGGCATATCTGAAGTCAGATATTCAATGGGAGAGCTGTGCATGTAAGGAGAGAAGACTAGAATGGGGTTCCACAGAGTAGATTTGAGAAGAGATTTTTACCTGTAGTTTCAGGAGAGTGATTGTAATCTTCTGCTTACAAATCAAGGTTATGAAAACAAAGAGCTAAACTTGGTGCCATTACAGCTGCAAGCCACTTAATTTAAGTTGTGAGAAAACAGCCTGCCAAAAATATGGAGGAATATAGCTTATTTGAAAGCAATACATACCTTCATGCCACTGGTTTTCACAGAGCACACCTTTATCTGTGATGCTGAATTTTTAAATGGTTATTTAACATTTACATAATGTAACAGCTAGAAGCCTTAATCAGTTTGGGGCCACAGTGCACTAAGCCCTGTTCATGCAAAGTGACATCAGTTCAGCAGATTTAAAAAAAAAACTTGAAAAATTGGTCAGTAGAGGCCTCCACCTAGTTGCCATTATATACACAGAATGTTTACTGGTTGATAGTAACCAAGCATTTTTAATTTTTTCAGAAAGGACATAACATACTACATGGGCTACTATACAGTGAGAACTACCAAAGGGCCAATACTAGCAACGACGAGCTGAAGGGGAAGCAATGACGACATTGAAATGAGTGCAAATATTTATCTGGGATATATACAAAGCACATCTTGGTTAAAAATGGAGTGGTACATAACATCCATGCACACGGGATGACCAAAATTAACCTATTCTGGGTATATTTAATGCAAATGACTGATGCAGTCTAAGCAGAACTTCAACCTTCACTGATTATTGTAAATCAATGGAAAAAAAAAAAAAAAAAAGACTTCCAGACCCTAAAAGGAGAATCCCATACAAGATTTGTGGACAGTTACTTTTTTTTTATCAGATATTTGGAATTTTCTGTGGAGTTGAGTGTAATGACAGGAAGTGCTATATGGAATGTGCTCTGAACTTTATGAGGTTTAGTTGTGACCATGTTATTAAGACATGTGTGAAATACAGACAGCAATTTTAAGTTGGGATTTTTGGTCCTAGGATTTTATAATTCTTATGCTCAGAGCAAAGAATAAAATTAGTGCAGTGCACAGGTGCACACTGAGGACCACTAGAGCCATTCTTGACTTTTCTGTCTTTGTAACAAATAAATTAGGATGGTTAAGCATTAATGTACATTTGCAGGTACCTTTATAGAGTTATTCTGTGATCAGGTCAGATGAGAGAAGTAGAGAAGGAAGCTGAAAGGAAAACAAGGCATCTGAACCTGGACTCAGTATGATTACTGAATGTCATCTTCAGATATAGTTGACCCACTTACGTAAGCAAACTTTTTTTTGTTTAAAAAGATACCTATGCCTACAAATAATTGAACTCCAAATTCAGCTTAATATCTTTTTCCCAACACAAGATTCCAGTGTTGAGGAAAGGGATTAAATTTGCATATACTGAAACAAGTCAGACAGCCTAATTTCACAGAGATCTTTATATTCTTTCAAATTAAGTTACCCGATTAAGGTACTCCATTTTTTTAAAACATTGCAGATAGCAAAAAGCTATGTTCTACTCAAACACATTCATTCAGAAATGTGCACTATCAGAGTTTGGCCATCTGCATTTATTGCCAGATAGGTTCTAACTGAAATTTAGGATATTTGATTTGACCAATAAAGCCTTATAGTAACTTAGGGCCCTCAGTAATGAGAGATCTTCCTCCTCTGAGATATTGCTGCAGCCAACCTGTTGAAGTGTGCATGCTAATAGTCCTCTAGTTTAAATGGGAAGAAGTGGAAGTGAGTTTTGCATGAAAGACCTCAACTTTTGACCTCTTCTCAGTCTATCCAAGGTCAGATCTGTTTATGCATTGTAGGGTGCTCTCACTATTCTACTGGTGACATCTGTTTCTTTTAGATTGACTTACAAAGCAAGTTGTACACTTTAGAATTTTACTTTGTAAGTTTTAAAAATGTGCTACAGCAGCTCTAGGCCCTAAGGATCAACGCTTTCCAGAAAAAGAACATGTCAAAAATCTATCACAAGGGGAAAGTCTACTACTTCTATAGCCACAGCATCTGGAGGCCCTAACCAGAATTGGGGACTCATTCTGTCTATACACGCATTTCTGGCTAGACATCTTTTAGCTTTCAATTAATCCCTTTTTTAAAAAGCAAAACAAAGATTAGCACTGAAATGTGACGAATTTACAGCCATGAGGACAGAAGTATTTTTTACCCACAAAAAGAGTGCTAACTTTCCCCACTACCAGGGATGGGAACGGAGCACAATCTATTTTAATTAAATACCTTGCTCCTCCAGTGCACTACCACGAAGGGTGACACTAAAAGAGGAAAGTCAGCCACATGAACCACCTATCCACTACAAAGTGAAACAAATAGTAAAAAGCCACTAGATATAATCTTTGCTCACAACTGGTGGACCCGAATGCAGACCAACAACCTACAGGAGGAAGTCACTCTTAATCCTATGAGAAATCCATTTTCACCAGTAAAACATTTATTGCCATCTTAGCTGTGTTATTGACATTAGCAGTCCATCTGAATTTGTCGCAGTTAAGGGAGAAAAGCTTGGAGCCAAGAGTTCTTGAAACATTTAAAACTTTCTAATTTCGTAAGTTAGGAACGTTCAAAACATTTTGAAAATTTGGAACCTTAATGTTACTATTAATGCTGGTGTACAAGTTAGCTCATCAGGTTAGGACAGTTCAGGTTGAAAGTTTATTGAAACTTGCAAATGCCCAAAGCTAAGTCCTATGAGATCAGTAGTTCTCAATCTGTAGTCCATGGACTCGATCTAAGGGGTCCGCAAAAGACAGACTGAAAAGTGACAGGACAGAATTCAACTATATATGCCGACAATAAATTTCCAAAGGTGTCTGGCACCTCCATTCGAAATTTCTGAAGAGGTCCATATCTCCATTGGAAGTTTTTTAGGGGTCCGCAAATTAAAAAAGGTTGAGAACCACTGCTGTAGACTAGCGCACTGATATTTATACAAAGAGGTTTATTAGAAATAGCATCTTTCACACAACTGTATCTGAAACACCTCAGGGTTAAATACAGTTACTAAATTAACAGCAAAGTTAAGAACACAAATGAGATTTTAAAAATGTATAGAAACAATGCGACTGCTCCAAATGGGAGAAGCTTTATAAAAAGTTCTTGAACACACACAAGAATCTCTCTCCCTCTCAACATCTTATTTAGTAAATGAGTAGAGGGCGCAGATGGAGAGCAAAGAGACAAGATTCAAGAGGCAGAATGAAACGTCTATGGCTGGTTTTAAAAAACAAGGCAATGTCAATCTGGTCCCTGAAATGAGTAGGGAGCCTGGGTATATGCTTGGAGATCTTTCCACTCTACACATATGTGGGAAGCAACATTTTGCACATGTTGGAACAAACAGGAACTTGAGAAACTTTAAAAGGAGTTACAGTATTCAAAGCAAGATAAAGAACTCTGCAGAGGTGGCATCAAGACGGGGGGGAGGGGAGGGGATACACAGAGGCAACGTTACAGAAGTGACAATAGACAAGTTTGCAGCCAAAGCATATATGGGGAGTTGAGTCAAGGAGAAGGCCATGGTTATGGGAACGGAAGGCAAAATGGGATATCAGAAGGCAGAACAGAGTTTGAAATTTGTCCCACAAACCCTTAACTGATATTTAGGTGAAAGATTAATCCATAAGGAACATGGCTGAACATGAACATGAGCAGAGCCTTGACAATCAGCGTAAGAGTGGTAATTTAAAGCAGTGATTTTCAAACTTTTTTTCTGGAGACCAAGTTGAAGAAAACTGTTGATGAGCGCGACCCAATGGAGCTGGAGATGAGGGGGTTGGGGTCCAGAAAGGGGCTCTGGGTTTGAGGGGGGCTCAGGGCTGGGGCAGGGAACTGCGGCACGGGCTTATCTCCAGTGGCTTCTGATCAGTGGCGCAGCCAGGATGCAGAGGCAGGCTTCCCGCTTGTCCTAGTACCACGGACTGTGCTGCACCCCAGAAGTGACCAACAGCAGGTCCGGCTCCTAGGCAGAGGCAGACAAGTGCCTCTGTGTGATTCTTGCCCACAATCACCACCCCCTTGTCCTCCCGCAGAGCCGGACCCGCTGCTGGCTGCTTCCGGGGCGCAGCACAGTGTGGGATCAGGTAGGGACTCGCCTGCCTTAGCCGGCCAGCACCACCAATGGGACTTAACGGCCCAGTCAGCAGCGCTGACCAAAGCCACCGCAACCCAGTGCCTTACATTCCATGACCCAGTACTTGGTTGCGACCCACAGTTTGAAAACCACTGATTTAAAGGATATAATATACAGAAACAACTATGAACTAACACTGATTCAATGGAGTTCACATGGCTAACACTGTGGGATAGACAAGACTAAAGAAATCCCAGAAAACTGGTTATAAGTGGATTTACCATCTACTATGTATTGTGCTGAACCAGTTGAAACATTTATCAGGATAAACAGGAAAAAGTAGCAGTTAAAATACAAGTGAGAGAAGGAGGGAAGTAAAGGGCTTACAACTGAGCTCTTGAGTTTCAATAGGAGGAATCACCAGAGAAAAAGCAGTGTTACATGGGGAAGGACCACAATGAAAAGAAACCCGACACCTGAATAGTTACAGAGACTATTCAGGAGGACAAAGTCAATCAGTGAGTGCCAAGATTTACATAGAGGTCAAGACAAACTTTTGTTGATGAAAACTGAATGCACAGATGCTATTAGGCAACTGTCTTAATGAAACATGAATTACAAATAGTTGAGGCTATTGTGCAAAACGTGGTTTGAACATTGATAGCAACACAATCATTTTGCTAAGAAAGAAGGGATTAAAGACTAAACCAGCCAAGATTTTCAAAACTAAATAGTGATCTTGGGTATCAACTTGGCATCTGATACTGAGTGTTCACTTTCTGAAAACGGAGACTCCTTTAAGGTGTCAAGTTGGGCACCCAAAATCACTACGCAGTTTTGGTGATTAGTGTGTATGTCATGGTCAGAGAAAGGCTTACAAAAGGGCAAGTAGCTGCAGATTTTAGGGAGTTGGGAAGGTAGCAGCAGAAGAAAAAGGAATTGTTGATAATGGTTGAAATGTTGCAAGCAATGCTGCAGAGACAAGACTAAACAACAAGGAAGAGTGCCAAGTAAACAGGTAGTTTTCCTTGAAGTACTATGTCAGAAGAGTGACAGGTGGCAAATAAAGTGTTTGTGACAGTGATGCAAGTTTGGCCAGTTACATTAAAGGTGGATGGAAATCCTTTGCATGTGGCCAAGGAAAGGATAAGAAGGTGGAAATATTAAATTGAGTGAGACATTAGAGAACATGCAAACAGAATGGTCAGTGGGAGTGAGAGACTAGAAAAGATGGGATGCCGCTGTTAGAAGTCACATGGCCATGGAGGAACAGATTGGATAATACTTCGTACATAGCTCTTTTCACCATCAATGCATTTTACAACATACTTAATATATCGCTCCAAGGTAGGCAAGTATCCCCATTTACAGGAGGGGAAACTGCAGCAGAATCATCATGTGATTTGGCCAAGGTCAGAGCGTGTGTCAGAAGCTCAAGAGCTCATGGCTCCCAAGACTTGTTCAAAACATACCACCATACCTTGCTCTGTATAGGCGCTAGAAAGAATCAATTATGAGACACACGAGTGACAAGGTCAGAGGGGTAAAGACCACTGAGGTAGAGGCATTCCTAACTGCAAGGAGGGTTAGACTTGGGTGTGAAGGTGTTACATCAGGAAGTCTGAAAATTGCTCTCTCGATGTCAATGCAAGAGAGAGACTCTCAGCACTGGCTACGATGGATACATCACCCTCCTCTGTGGTCTGACTCACGGGAATTCAAGGAAGGAGGCAGCAGAGGCCAACACCTTAGTAAAGCAGTGATGTTAATAGCACACTGTCTGAGGTATGGTAGCAGGTAAACAGATTTGATGTTCAGCATAAATTTGATAGATATGATGAGATGCCATATGACTCAAATGGTGGGAGAAGGCAGAGAGAGAAACCTTTCAGATGTGGAGTGTTAAATTAAAAAAGGAACACCAAATAAGGATATTAGATAGATATAATTTGCTTTGCCCTTTTCGTTCTAGGCAATTCTACTTGAGAGGCCTGAAGCAAACAGGTAAGGGTGCACTTTTGTAAGCCATCACCTTGGTTGTTATGTAGTAACAGTCAATGTGTTTGTATGTAGAAACAGCAATATAGGAGGACTTGTGTGGTGCTCAATATTCTTACAAATTTAAGCCTGTTTAAAAAAGAAGCCCCCACTCCTTTGAGTCCACTCAGGCATTATTTTCCTATCTACAGAGTGCTCCCATCTATCAGATTGTGTGTAAGAACAAGAGATTTGCTAACAAGCTATACAACCCCTGATTCAATAGAAGCAATTTCTCAATTACACCTACCTCCAAGCAGAAGTCTGAGATGATTCTGGCACCAGACCCTGAAGGTGACTGATTATGACCAACATTCCAGAACCAAGGGTTCTCAAAAAAAAACAAAAACCCTATCTACACTCTCCAAATCTCAGGGCTTAGCAAAATTGATGAAAATGATTCAACTGTCATAATGGTACGCAGAAGAGCAGGTATGTCCATAAGTTTTCTGCAGTTGTATATAATCATACCTTGCTACTTATATTAACACTAAATTACAATATGTACAGTAGAATACTGATCTTCCAATCACTCCAATCCCCAGAAGAGAAAATCCTTCAAAAATGTGACCATGAAACCTTTGCAAACAGAAAAAACAATATCTAGAATAGTCTAGCCATCTGAAAAATATGGATATTAATTTTAGAATCACTGCAAGAAGGCTGAGGGAAATGGTTAAATGGTGGTTTAGGGGTACATTTGTGCCCGGTGAACATTCCAGTTTCAAAATTTCTATGCATACCAAAGAAAAGTATGGGGCCAACTGCCTGGTTAAGTATTTAATGTTTGTAATTAGAAATACAGTAGCCTTACAACCATCACACATTTCCTTCATGAATCACATCAGAACAAGCAAAGTCAAATCCACATGTGATTTTTTTTTCTTAATACAGGTCCTATATACATTTAGATGGTGCCATGTCCTGAGTGTCCTTCCATTTATATTATTGGGCATCAAAAACAGCTGTTTTGGAGTTACAGGAGTGCAAAATAAAGTAATTCTGTTCTGGACTAAACAGAAGATAAAATTGATATGGTGTCCTAAAGTTAACACTGAAAAATAAAACTAATGAATACCAGTGTAAAATATTAATTTTAAAATGTTCTCTCCCTTAAATAAGGAACCATAATGGTTAAAACAGAACATTTGAAAGAGCCATACTCTATGGCACTAAGTAACTTTTTCATGAAAAATTATAGCACTAAAAGTTCAGCAATTTAATTGGCTAAACATCCCCAAATAATTTGTAGTGAAATTAGCAAATCAAGGCACTGAAGAGTCTAGCAAACAGTATGCTGATTTCAAATCAAAGTTTTGTGAGGCTCTTTTAATCAGGTTTGGTTTTATATACATATAAATAAAAAAACGTTGAAAATGGCTGGGTGAGTGGAAAGGCAAGTTGACTGGATGATGCGTAGAAGGCTCAGATGTTCTCTTTTTCTAAACACTAGTCCAGGATTATTGTTTGTAAATTGTATTCATCCTGAAAGCATTTATTTCTGATCCATGAAAGTGTTCATCTTACCAATAAGCTCTAATGTAGGCAAGACACCCACAGCTTCCAGTATTTTTACCACCATGTCAGTAAAATGCTGGATGCTGTTGGAGCCCTGTCTACAGAAGTACTACCACTGATGACACAGGTGAGAAATTCTCTATTATAGTCATAGTTTCAATGTTACTTTTTTGCCTAACTAAATAGAACTTTATGTATACTTATCAATTCACTATTTTTTGTATGCTAAATGAGCTTACCCCCACACCATCTCATGCAGGGCCCTGTTAGAATATCAGTTACAGCCCCTTAGTGTATACACAGCCTTAAAGACCTAGTCTACACAGATGTTAGTATTAGTATAACTATCTGTTAGGTCTGTGATTTTACCAATCTAGTTATACGAGTACAGTCCCCCAGTATGGCTGCAATTATCCATACAAAGGTGCCTTATACCGGGATCACTTATTCTTCCCATATGGAATGTAAAATTACAGCCACGCTAAGGGGTCATAACATTTTGATTATATCAGTATATAGAGAAGCCCATGGAAAGGAAGTTATCACATGAAAAGGTAAGAGTAATTTTGTAGAAAGCTCTGCAGATCGAAGACCTATCTGAAATGAGAACTCTCTATCAGTGAGTGGTGGGAAATATAAGATGTGTTCTAACAGGTCAACATGCCACGGGAAAACATAGGAAGTATTCTGACATTTCCTCCTATCTTCCAGGAATAATTATTTTATATTTCAGTAGTTCCTAGGAGCCCCCAGTCACTGAACAGGACCTGTGTATGATGAGCCATACAAACAGAACAAATCCATACAATAAAAATCCATAATCCAACAAAATGATCTGACCTTCTTGTACTTACATTAATTTTGGATCAGAGAAAAACAGACTAGCCAATGCACCCATGCAGATGATATCCTTCTCTGAAGGAGTTTATCAAAACCACTATGAATGTGGGTTGTTGGAGAACTAACAGACTTGCCAGACTGTGAACTAGGCAACCTGCAATGTTTTCTTAACAAGAGTTCAAAGCTAACATGACAGAACTTCCCATAGAGACTTCAGCAGATGTTTATTTTGTGTTTTCTGTATTTAAAAATATTTTTGGAAGATGAATTGGTTCTAATGGTTACATACTGAGAGAAAACATTGGTGTTTAAGGATATTATTTCTGTCCTTTAAAAAGAGGCAGTGAAAAGTGTAAGTGACAGGCTATATACTAGTCATGGGTACAAAGGTCCATGGAGCCCTTCCTCCAGAGCAATACCAAGAAGGATACCCAAGTCTTGTGCAGCACAAAAAGGGAAAAACAGCATGGCCAAAAGGCAATAAATGATGTGATTTTAAGAATGACCTTGCAAACCCATCTTGCCAGAATCAAAAGCCTTATTGCAAAGTTGAGGTTATCTTTGCAACACCACAGAATATTTATTTTAACCATAATGACTCAAGATATCTAACTTCAACCATACCATTGGTCCCTTGGACTAGCACCTTTTGCCACTGGTCCACGATAAAATATATCAAGTCACAGAGCTCAGAATAATTTTATAATTATTTATAAATAATAAAGCGCAAATATATTTGATCTAATTTCATGAAAAGATCTATTTGCACTGTTAGGTTGTAAGTGTAAACACCTTAATGAGATAGCAAAAAACTAGGAGCCCTCTTGTTTACCTTAAAGTTTTTTGTTTGTTTTTTAAACCTAGTGTTAATCATCATTTAACTTGAGGGAGCCAACTTCACTGTAAACGCTTGTCTGGACACTCTCAACATTTGTTTCAGGCTACAATTTGGTTTACTCCAGGGAAGCCAAGGAAAAAGCATGGAAATGATTGGGCTCCAGCAAGGATTCAGAGGACAAAGCAGAGGGAAGAAACTGCCAAAATTAGCCTCTGCACTTGAGTAACAAAAATATGTAGTAAAAAATGTCTAGGTCACTCGCCTTTAGATTTTTTTAATCATTAGAACAGAATCGTAGGGTTAGAAAAGACCGCAAAGGTCATCAAGTCTAATCCCTCTGATAAGATGCAGGTTTTGTTGCATCTAAACCAGAGGTTCTCAAACTGTGGTCCGCGAGCTCCATTCAGGTGGTCCGCGGATAGTTTCCTCTAAAGTGTGCACCTGGGTGGCCGCATACAAGAGAATGAAGGGCCACCCACCTAATTAATGAAGCCACACAGGCATGGCTCCACTAATTAGGAGCCTGGACCCTGGAGAAGATGCACATGTAAGGTGAGGTGGTGGCCTTGCGGAGAATAGGGGGTAGATGGGAGGGGGCAGTGGGATGAGAAGAGGGCATGGGGGGAATTTGGGATGTGCAGGGCTGTGGTGGTCAAAGAGACAACTTTCCCCAGCTCCAGGGCTGAGGCTGCCAGGAGAGATGGCCCTTCTTCCTAGGCCCAACTCGGGGGCTGCCGCAGCGGTGGAGAGAGGGCACATCCATCACATTAGGAAGGTAATACTACCGATATTAAAATATGAGTTGTGTGCTTTTATTTCTAGTAGAAAAAAACCCTTTATTATTATTAAGGTTTTTTTTAATATGACACTTTTATCCAAAGTGCTTTACAATAGTTACCTAATGGTACAAACAACATTTGGAAAGATCATTAAGTGGTCTGTGGAGACCCTCAGCAATTTTCAAGTGGTCTATGGAGAAAAAAAAAGTTTGAGAACCACTAGTCTAAACCATCCAAGACAGATGGCTACCCAGCATCCTTTTGAAAACCTCCAGTGAAGGAGCTTCCACAACCTAGGCCATCTGTTCCATTGTCCTATTGTTCTTACAGTTAGGAAGTTGCAACATGTTTCTCCAAAATGCTCAAAGAAAATAATAGCGGCAATGTCTCAAGGAACAGCTTTCCGCAACCCATGACTGCAAATAGCTTAGGAGACTTTTTCTTCCTTAAATTGCTAGTTATGTTGAATACAAAATGCCACAAATATTTTTTCCTGGAAAACACCTGTTCAGGCCAAACTTATTAAAAGCGGCTTGGGAGTACAAGATGAACTCCAAATCCCAGAAGTGAACCAGACCAATATTCTGGCTATTTAGCCCTCTAGTCACAATGTTTGTTGCAATATCCCACCAATCCAGCCATGGTCCAGAACTGGCCTGTTTTCTCTTAGGACATCAAAGATTGCATGTAAAACATTAAAACCATTTGGAGTGCAGAAATAAAGCATGGAGCGTTAAATATGCAGTTTGTTTTGGTTGCATGTGAAAGGGAACAAACTAGCCAAGACAGCTGGCTGGTGGCTTTATCCCTTATGCTTGCAAAGAATTTTTGCATATCTTTTTGAAACTTGGATTAGCACCTGCATGTTGATACTGGAGTCTGATTGGAATTTCAAGACCCAGTCTTCCTTTTAAGTTTTCATGGAAAGCCAGAGCTTGGCAAGACTGAAGAACTGAAATACCAATCTCTTTTGAAATGAAATAATTGGGCACAAGATACTCCACCTTCCTTATAAAGCTCAATGTTACAAGGCTAAACATCCAATTAAACCTTCTGAAAAAATGAAAGAGGGCCCATTTAAAACAATGTTGCCCCAAAAGAATCCCAGGAAGACAATCCTGGTAGCAGTCTAGCACTGGTAGCTGGCTATCCCCCTCTTCCCACCCTGGCTCAGAGAAGCTGAAGGCATGAATCAGGTGACACATTCATGGCTCCCTTGATTCACCTACCTGATATAGGGATCCCTCCCAGACCTGTGTTGTGTTGTGGCGGGAGAGTCAAGTCCAAGAAATTACTATTTGAGGTGGGATTTGCTGTGTGATTCAAGTGCATGATGCTATTGCGTGGGAAGGCCATCCAAGGATAGCGAGCTGCTTGGCCTGGAAAACTGAAGGAGTTGTAAACTGCTCGGTGCTGTTGAAACTGCGGGAACCTCTGCGGCAAGACTGGAAAGGTGCTACTGAGAGAGTTGGCATTTGAGGGCGCAGCAGGATGCAGGAATCCAGACCCTGACCCTTTGGCGGTTGTAGTGTGCGGGGAAGGGTTCTGAAGAGATGTAGGTGAGAGGGAAGGCTGGTCTTGGACTGACAGTTCCTTCTCAATCAGGTCTGCTAAGGCTTTGCGGGTGATATCAAAGGGGTCAAACCCTAAGTCATCCTCTTGCTGTTTGGAGGAGCCAAACCCAAATGCCGCTTGCCAGTCTGTAGAGGAGGATACTGGGATGGTTTCTGTTGGAGGAGAAGAGGGATGACATTTAACATTTCAACTAATCTCACCTCCGTGGTCTTTTTAAAAAAAAAATCTTATTGCTGCAGTTTTCAGATCCAACATTATTAAATGTCAACGTTTGGCCACCTTTCATATTAATACATTTTTATGACATTTCCCCAAAGACATTTGGTATTTGAACAAGCGCTTCCACTTTCGCAGCCCATCTTATCTTTCTATCTCACTCCACTATAAACTAACTAGGAATCTGGGGTGATTTGAGATAGTACAGACAGGACTGATTTCATTGCAGGATAAAGCAGAATCAGGTCTAAAGTGCAAAAAAGAAAGCCCTTACCAAATAAATATCTTCAGTAAAAGCAAAGAACAGAAATATAGGGTGACTAAACAGGTGCTTGCACAGAATATTCCTTGAGTTTTTACTAGTAAAAGTTTTCCCACTGAATAATGCATTAGTCAGAGCGACAAAGTAAAAATCCCTTAGTCTTATTAAATAAAGGTGCTGTTAAATATTATGCTTTCAATTCTAATGTTGTACTTCAGGGCTGATATGTAACAATTTTGTAGGAGGGGAAAAAAATTGGCCTCTTGTACTTCTGAAAACAAAGTACTGATGACTTCTGAGCAACCCTGGGAAATAGCTTGCAGAGTATAACCACCACCAAATTACACGAATGAGTAAAATATGCACCTTGACAAAGGAAGTTGAAGAAAAATAGCTGTACTGTAAATTTTGATAAGTGCTTTGAAGCACTGTTGTGGACATGAGTTACCAAAAACTCTTCCTTGCATTTTCAATTCGCGCGCGCGTGTGTGTACACAGAGAGAGAGAGTTCATCTTATTTTTAAAACATATATAAATAGTATTAAATTCATAGTCTCTGAACACTGGAAACTGTCATTCAGTTTTTGTAGAAAGTATGAGACAACATGCTGGAGATAGATTCTGAGCCAGCAAGTCCCCTTCTATAAGGCAGTATCACAAATGAGCATTTGCATTGTCTCCCTTCATTAGGGAGACGCTAGAATCAACTGCTTAGAGGAGTACACACCACTATGAGAAGACTGGAGAAATTATGGAAACTGCTCTGTGCATCATTTCTCAGAAGACTAGAATCTAAACTTCCACTTTTGTCCCCAATATGAGAATTATGGGATTATAAGACACTAGGCATGAGGAAAGTAGATCTTCCACATTTAGGCTTTATCTACACTATCGTTTTTGTCAGTAAAACTTTGTTATTTTTCCACTCCCCTGACTGACATAAGTTTCACAGACAAGAGTGTTGGTGTGCACAGCGCTATGTCACCGGGAGAGGATCTCCTGCCAACACAGCTAACGCTGCTCACTGGGGGTGGTTTAATTATGCCAGCGGGAGAGCGCTCTCCTGCCAGCAAAGAGCAGCTACACGGGCAACTTTACAGCAGCACGGTGATAGTGGTACAGCTGTGCTGCTGCAAGACATAGTTTAGACATAACCTAAAATTTAAATGGCAACACAAACCATAAAGCACAAGTGACAGCAGTGGAAACCAGATCTATGTTGTCTGGGAGTTCATCCTCCGCTGTTGCTTATTCCTTACATGAAGACAATCTCCAATACAATCATTTCCTTAGTATGAATTTTGATGACAAAACAGGATTATGAATTCAGGTGAAGAACATGAAAAATATATTAACTCAAACAAAGTATTCTGATCTTGAACAAACATCTATGTGCCATTAACCACTAGATACTTGATACCACCACAGAGTATGTCTAGTTTCAGTTCATGTACCTGATACAGCACAACATCCCATTCCTGTGAATGGATATTCTAAAAGAAGCCATCTCTGCAGGGCTACAGTTGGCCCTAATATCTTTCACACTTCCTAAAATGAGTGGTTGTGTAGTCAAACACTGGCCAAAAAATATGGAGAATAAGCTAGCTTGCATAGCCATCAGCCAAAAACTCTGTCATAATCACTTCACTAAATATAATTACAAACCTGTGCATGCTGGATCTTCAGATAATACAAATATGGCTTTGGTATATATTACTCATACCTCTCTACGTTGTTCTGTTATTTTATGCCAAAAAATTTGAACATGCTTTCAACACTAAGATCCGTAATAAATTGTGTTTTTAGCATTTAAACAGACATGAATACTACTACACTAGATGCTCTGATAATTCCAACAAGCAGTTGGGATGTTGGGAAGAGTGATTTCTTGATAAGAATTAAGTCAATATGCATTTGACTATCAAATGAAATTAAAATAATGGTGTGAAAAAATAAAGAGGCATAAACTTCAAAACTAAGTGACTTCCAACACCTTAACCAGGCTTTCATACCTGATGTGAAGAGGCTCTGTGGTTCTGGTGCTGTGGGCCAGTCGTTGGAAGTCTGTGGAGAGCTGGGGAATGGGGGGAGCCCGCTTGGGATGGGGTTGGGGTGCCGGAAGTTGTCCGAGAAGAGCGACTGTGACTCTGTTACAGCCCCTTCAAAAGGAGACCGCGCACTGTGATTGGATGAACTGATGGGTATGACTGGATTGGGTTTTGATAAACCAGGTGGTGGTGAAGGTGTGTCACTGTTTGTTATCTGGTGGCAGGGGAGAAAAAAAGACGATAGAATAAGATATGTATCTTTGGACTTAAAGTCATTCCATATTAAAAAAACATTTTAAAATTCAGTTTGAAGACTAGAAAAAAATCAGATTAAATTAAGATTAGTTCTGTGAGCATACAGTTTAAATGTGAAACAAATCAGCCTGATGCAGCCTATTTTTGGATCAAAAGACATTTAAAATTAGTTAAAAGAAAAGGAGTACTTGTGGCACCTTAGAGACTAACCAATTTATTAGAGCATAAGCTTTCGTGAGCTACAGCTCACTTCCTCAGATGCATATCGTGGAAACTGCAGCAGGCTTTATAAAATTTATAAAATTAGTTGACAGTTATCAAAAGAAACTAACATGCCACATTGATATTTCACACACAAAAAATATGTCTCTTTCAAAATAAAGGTTGCAACTGAGCTTCAAACAAATACAATTGACATTTACATAATGTTGGCTTTCAGGCCATACCTGCTGTGAGTTGTCACCATTTCCTATACTGAGAGCATCTGAAGGTTTGTCGAGAGGGCTGGAAAAAGTGAAAGGGGGAACAAAAAAATCAAATAAGATATATGCAACCACCAGAATAACCATAATGAACATCAGAAGTTGGTTTATTTTGTGGTATAAACGCCTAGAGCAGAAACTGCCCAAAACTAGTTTCAAGAGATTATGAAGGAAAGTCCTCCTATTGTTTGAGGACTTCTTAAATCAGAAGTGTTCCAGTTTTACCATTTGCTAAGTTTTAGTTTATGGCCATAGAGGTGTATTTCCATACACTCTATTCTGCTTGTGCATTGTTCTACTGAGCAGCCAATGGTTCATCTGCAATCCCAAATTTGTTATCCTTCAATTCTGCCTGCTTCATCAGTTTAAAAAAAAAAAAGTACCACCATGGGTTTGTTACTGAGATGCACAAAGAACTTAGTTCCCCCGCTCCCTGATGTGTATTTAGTGCTTATAAGAGGAATGAGATTGACTGCCTTGAAGACTGACATCCTTCATCTAGAGAAAGAAGACAAGGCAGTGGCAGTTCAAGCTTCCCAGAATGGCTTGTCACTGGTGTTTCAACTTTGACCTGGACAACTACTAAGGTGGAGAGGGAATTAAGTCTCCAGACTCAGAAAATCTGAGTAGAGGCAAGGTCTAAAATCGAGAGAAATGCAGAGAAACAATCAAAAACAGAAAAGGACAAAAATGCCACCTCAGAATCCTATTCACTGGAAGCTACACAAATCCCTTTGAATCATCACTGCAGCCATAATAAGAGATTCTGACAGCCATTTACGAGCAGTCCAGAGTGCTCTGAATTCCATGCTATCCTAGGGCTTCAGTGTAGGGCCAGATGCAAAAGTCCTGTAAATTCAGGCTATGACCACAAGTACAGCTTATCTACCCCTAGCACAGCAGAGGCCTGTACAAGTGTCAGACTGTACAGACCCAAATGCTTTCCTCTGCAGAGAAAGAATATCAAAAGTAACATGAAGAACTTTAGAATATTACATTTTTATTAGAAAGCCACAGTTCAATACAGGTCAAATTACAAACATTGTATTTGGTGCAAAAGTTATTCATATTAATGTTGAGTTATTTTACTTGAGTGCAGCCCTCTAGATCTTAGCCAGTTATTAAAATGTCCTGCTGCTGTGAAGTTTGGGCACTTATTATTGTACAAGGCCATTTGGCTAGCTAGAAAACATCATTTAAGAGGTTAGAATTAATTTAAAACTTAATCAGAGAGCACAGGACTTGGGTAAAAGCAATCTGTGTGCATAAACACATTGGTTAAACCTGACAGAGATCAGAACTGGGCCTCAAGTATTTTTAAAACAATTTAGGACAAACATCATATAGGAACAGATATGTAGTAGATGACTATTCCAAGGTAGTCCACTTAATTATTTCTTGCTCATCTCAAGAAAAATAAAGTTCTGTAACTTATCCTATTTACATTTTGAACAGAGATTTATGACAAAGGTTAATGTATATCTACAGCACAAGAATTCTGTTGCAAAATCTTCACTAATAGCTTGTCTTCACAGAGACATGCGGAAAATTCACCCAAATTAACACCCTCATTCAGAATTACAGTGGTCTTATTTCACCTTCTTAATCCACTTTGAAATGAACTGAACTAAACCAAATTAAGGCCATTAATTTGGAACAACAGCATCCACACAAAAAGAAAAGGAGCACTTGTGGTACCTTAGAGACTATTTAATGTGGTTTTAACTAATCCACTTCAAATTCACACCTTTAGTTAATTCGTATTAACATTCCTGCATGTCCTTATGTAGGAAAGTCTTAAGTATTCAGTTCTTGGTAGAAAAAAAATGTTTAAATGACATTTCAACCCTACAAAGACATTGACAATAATAGTACTGCTGCATCTTGAAGCAAGTATATGATTGTTTATGACAATCCAATTGCTGAGAAGCAAAACAGATTATACTTTAGATCTATACAAAGGGTCTTTAAGTGAACAGAATTTACAAGCTATAAGTTACAACCCCATCAATAAACAAAAATCAATGAATCGCCTACATTTTAATAATTTTGATTATGTAGTGCATTCCATTCAGAAAGATCCCAGTACAGCCTATATTATGCTTGTCCACCGGTGAAATTCAGCCACAGCTAGAGTGAAACTTAGTAATTGTTTAGCTGCACACAGCAATAAATGACTGGAAGTGAAGAATATCAGAGTTAACTGAAACTAGAGGGGAAATTTTAGAAGCTGAATTACCTAATTGGAATTTGCCCAAGACACTTTTGTTAACACTCCTACTCTTGGGTGAAGCACCATAGGATTTCTGAACACAAATGAGGACGACCCCTCTTACATCTCAACCAAAAGGCGTGACCTTCAACAGTGAAATTTCTCTTATCATTCTAAGGTTTGGTTCAATACTGACCCAAAAGGAAGAATAGCTGCTGAATCAGCACTAGAACATCTGTGATATTCTAGATTTTCCTTTGTCTTCTCCCTTCTAAACTTTGGATTAGTCCAACCCAGTTTAGCCCAAGAGATCTAATGGAATCATAGCCTGGGGTGATATGATTGTAAGATGTTGCAAAATCTGCCCAACGATGTTTATGATGGAAGTGGATACCAACAGTACTATAAAGAAATTCAGAGACCCAGTGTAACAGTTTGTAGGGAAACGGTCAAACAAGTAGAGGAGACTCCTTGGCACAAAGGAATTCCAGCAAACTGTGGTGCCCTGCCATTCATGCTAGTGTACGAAACCATAGGAAACCCTGAATATTGTGGCTTAGTTCCCAGAACACATCAAGGTGAAGAGATGGAAGTAAGTATTTAGTATTACAATATTTACCTTTTTGGCCATCATAAGCCAACTTTTCAAAGGGTCATCAACTAAAAGCCTCCTAATGGACTACAAGAATTATACCTTTCTTGAAGAACTTTTGAAGTTGTTCATAAATGTGGGGGACTTATCCCTGGCTAGGACATGCTTAGTGTGGGAAGCTTCTACACAAGCTTCCTATGACCATAGTGCTGCCAATTCATGTCAGTCCTTACCTGCATCATCACCTATTATCTTAGCTCTAGGATTTTCCCAAACTGTCACACATGCAGTGTTTTTGCAATGGGGTAGAGGCTAGGCTGAGCCCAAACTAGTTTCTATATGTGACCTGATCAAGTTTTGAATCCAGCTCTCCAACCAGAGAGTCCAGAGAACCATCCCTCCACACCATTAAGTGAGAGAGAAAGCAAGCTAGCTAAAGTATAAAAGGCAGCACAATTACCCGAAATCTGAGTCTGGACCATCTGGAGTCATGTGTTCTGGGTCTGTGCCATTTTCTAATATAGGAGGCGTTTTCCTGTGTTCCATTGTTAAACCGTTGGCTGATTTACTTGAACTCTGTAATGATGGCCAGGCATCTTTGTTATTACTGTTGGGTCTGGAAAAAGGCAAGAGTAAAAAAAGAAGAGTTCAAGTTATGAAGAAAGTGTTCTAAAAAAATTTAACCGCCGAGGAAATGAATCCTCGCACCAGACAGTCCATAGGAATGGAATTATCTGGGCATATCTTTCAAATAGATTTTAATGCTGATGGATAAAAGAGGCTCCTCAAGAGAGAAGATTGAAGGAAACAGAGTTCTACCCACTGATTAGATAATCGGATCACCTACATTGGAGTCCAAACTTGTCCAACTGTAAAATATCCATTTAGACAGCTTCCAGTAACAAATCCCATAGGCTTGCTCTCAGTTAAAGCTTCTTCACTGTATCACAAAAGTATTTAGTAGTTTTATAAAAAGTAATCATTTTTTTTCCCCTGAAGATCTTCCACATCCCACCATCTCCCTGAAGATTTTCCCAGGCTGGCCTGAGAGCTGAAATTGAATTTGGTTGCCTGCCTGATGGTCCACAGCACCATCACTAGACCATGAAATTAGCCACTCCAGAACACTTTAAAGCAGTCTATCCAAGTTACTGCCCAGTTCACTTCTTTTAATCTAAAACCTTTATGATTTCCTCTACAAAACAAAAGTAGAGTTCACTCCATGAAATGTATCTGATCTGGAAGAATGACTTCAGAGGAAGTAGTCAAAGTGGAAGTTATTTACTGCTGCAGGGAATTACATCCCCAGGCAACACTGCAGCCAGTTTTTATGTGTTTATTTGTAAAAGTACATTTATATAGTAAATATGTCATCAGCTAATACCACAACACAAAACCTATTAATGTCTAGCTCCCTTCATTTTTTCCTATTGTTCTTTCCTATCCACTTTAGAAAACAGCATCCCATTTAAGGCAAGTGATTGCATAGTGTACAAGCGCATCATTGTAAAAGGGCATACACTAAAAGCTGAGTCTTCTTACACACCTGCTTTCTGATTTCTCTTCATAAGTATAACAGACTTACTGCCTGCCCAAGTATTCATTCCACATATACAGGTGGATTTAATAAGTTCTGAATTGGGACCAGGAAGATTCCTATGGCTCTTTAGCAATAGCACCATTTTCCAAATTCCTATTCAGTCTTAATATCTCATTACAATCCTGGCTGTCCCCACACCTCAGATATTGTAAGATTTACTATTTTGTCTCCATCTACTCTTCTCTCTTTGTGGGTCAACTCCTATGTACATTTAAGTAGGTCAAATCTTTCATTTGTGCATAAAACTCATCTTAGATCTCTCACCTTTGAGAGAAGAGGCTAAATATGGCACCCTATCAACTACCTTTTACCAAATTGAGAATCAATTTATACTACATCTCATGTCATGATTAAAAATTTTCTTTTGCCCTTTGCACCATTCTATCCTGACGCAAGAGACTAATTTTCAACCCAGACAAAATTTCAAATTAATTCTAGTCTAGATGTGACTTCAGACTGCAATCAGCATTTTCTCCTTCCCCTCCCTCCAAAAAAAAAAGTCTAATGGTTTAACAGATCCCAAAATATTCAAATCATAGCATAGACTTTCCTGTGGAAAAAAATGTTTTAAAGTGCTTATGAAAGCTAAATGCTTCCTAAGAGCAGTTCTCCAGCAATAATCCCTCACCCTATGTGCCAGCGACAAACATATTTAGTATTACAAGAAAGCATCAATCATTTTGCCCCATTAAAAACAAGTTTGAGGAAAGTGGCAGAAGAAAAAGAGGGCCAGAACTTTTTAAAATCAACCCACTGGTATCAGCACCCTATATTTTTTAAGTGAATACAACTGTCATTACTTCTACTCTATAACTATGGAATGCTGTACCAATAGGTACTTCTTACGGACACACACTCACACAGGTGGAAATTACAGCATTTGCCTTTCACACAAATGAGGGAAAAAATAGCATGAAGAGGGACTTTCACACTGGAACAAACTTGGAAAAATAATGTTTATACAAAGTTTTTGCCCAGTAATTATGTTTTCTCTACTATTACTGCAGGCTTACATTTGAACATATATTTCTCAGAGCTCAGCTTCTGCTTGATCCCTCAGTGAAATCCTAACACCGGACAGTCAAGAGAATGATTGTGAAATTGTTGACTCAGATGTAGAATTTAACAGGAGAAAGACAGTCGCAAGGCAAGGAATCAGACAAATGAGAAGCTGTTTATAAGTAGAAAGTTGTGAAGGGGTTAGCAATTTAAATATGATTAGTCTATAATTTAATCAGCTCTCAAACTACATATGGCCATGTCTGATTAATATTTGAATGGAGACCTCCAACTTCCTCACTGCTGAAAGGGCACTGGCAATCCAGACAATACTGTCCACCACTCCACAGCAGTACTGAATCAGTTTCCCACTGTAGTTATGCATTTCAGATGAATGACAAACTGAAGTTCAGTCCACTTGCATTTTTCACAAGTGCCAGGATGATAGCTCTGGGGGCCTGGCCAGATTCCAATGCTCATAACTGCTTTCCAACTACCTGAATTCCTGCAGCAGTTTCAGATGGAGCAATGCTTCACTTCCTGTTCTGTAACATCTTGTGCTGGGATCCCATCAGGTTTCAAGTTAAGCAGAACTGGTTCAGGCCCTGGATGTAAAACCCATCAGCACATGACTACTGCAAAAGTTGGTGTGTTGGGTTAACTTGGTTACACTCTTCCCTCCAAGTTAGTATTGAAACGAAGGCTCAAGGCATGACAGTCGGTGTCAGTGCTTCAGATGAGAAATCTGGCGATCCCAATCACTTGCAATCATTAACGATTATGACACTTCCTATAAGAGTAGGGAAAGATAATCCTAGTCTCTTAGTCAGATTCCAGTGCTGGTAGACAGAATATAACTATCCGAACTCCCCTGGCTGTTTCCTTTTGATATGGTTTTCTTCATTTTCTTGCATAAACTGTTGTCTAGTGCTGCTGCCAGAATTCGTTTCAGTACTGGGTTAACAAGCCCACAAAACTCTGATCCTGCATCAGAAGTGCTATATAAAATGTAAGGCACATTTTAAAAGTTTACCCCCAGTATGAAAGTCCCTTCTTGAATGGAAAGTAGTTAAGAGCTCCTTTTTGTTCATCTTAAATTTAACATTTAGCAAAACACACCAGCTACTTGTTTTAGCTTTTGGTTTATTTTTTGTATGGTTGTAAATTACTGGATGAAAAAAACTGTCAGGAGGTGGCTTTTGGAAAGTAGACCACAGCTGAAAAATATCTAGTAACAAGCAGTAATGGGAAGACAGACGCAAAGAAAGAGAAAGTTACAATTCAAATATTTAACCAAAACCACCATTTAAGTTTGCTAGGATGTAGCACCCAAGGATAGTTCACACCATGTGCCCGTTTCTCAGCCAAAGGTAAAAGCAAAGACGAAAGTTCAACTGTTTTACTTTGAATTGCCCAGATTTTTAGGGCTTGTGTACACTTAAAACACTGCAGCAGCGTACCTGCACCACTTGAGCTGTGCCGCTGTAGCGCTTCAGTGAAGACGCTACCTGTGCTGAAGGGAGGGGTTCTCTAGTAAGCATGGGTTCTCCACCTCCCCAGGAGGCGGTAACTAGGTCAACAGGAGAATTCTCCCATCAAACTATCACTGTCTACACCAGAAGCTAGGTCCCTTTAACTGCATAGCTCAGAGATGTGAATTTTTCACACCCCTGAATTACCCAATTATATGGACCTAATTTCCTAGTGTAGACCAGGCCTTAGTCTGTGTTCAAATCTTAACACTGATGTAAATATTAAATAATATCAAATATTTAGACACTTCAGCCACCGTGACAACAGAGACTGCCTGCCCTCTTATCACAAAGCAAACACCACATTAGCTATAATTACCAAGAATTTGCTGCTTAATAGTATTCACTGAATTGCATTAATGTTATTGCAAAAATTGTGAAAATATTAAATAAAACCCTTCTGATATCTGCTTCAAAACGACGACAGCTTGTTTCGAGTTAATGTGCACAAAACCATGTGGTACAAGAAGGGGGAATCCTTTCATTTATCAAAGATGATTTAGCACATGTTGTTACAACTAGAATGAAGTACTGCATAATACTGCATTTGTATGTAAGCGAAAATTTGAGATGGAACATTTCACACCTTCCATATTAAACAGCAAGCATTGGGTGAGATGGGAGAGAGGATCAGCAATTTTAATGAAAATAACTTTAAAAGGGAAGTGTTGTCAGTCAGTCTGGAGTCAGTACTTACACATCATACCTCTGCAGTGCTGTCACTTTGTTCTTGTTCTTGTCAACTGTACCCGTAGACAGCTGGAGGAAGTTGGGGTTTAGTTTGTATAATTCTTGCAGTAGCTTCTGTTCATATTCTTGGTGTTTTCCTGCCTGGGGAAAGGGTTAAAATTTTCAATGAAACCTAAGCTGAAGTTCATATTCCCTCCCCGATCTGAAAGATCTTGGGGCACACAAAGCTATAAGGCTTTGCTTGACACTCTAATGGAAAGTTTGGGCTTCCAATTTTGCAGTCAAAAGGTTATTCCAAGGAGTCAGAGGCTCATGCTCTCAGATACACTCAACCAGCTGAATTTGCCAAATTGCTTGTGGCTTAACATGAAATTTATTTTCTCTTTTGGTACCTTTTAAAACAGAAAACCAATTTACTGAAGCCTTCCTAGGACTTATTCTCCAGTTCAAGCAAAAGTGTTTGTTGTAGTACAGTCCAAGTACGTTTCAAGTAAGTTTCCAAGAGAAGTGTGTAGTCTGCATTTTACATCTCCCTAACGTATATTAAGCTGTCCAGAGGGAAGAAAGATAGTCGCTTCATTTCAAAGAGTTTCTTTGCTGTTGCGAACAGTTCTGCATTCCAAAGACTATTTCAAAAGTATCACACAGCTGTCAATAGGGTAAGCAAAAGCATTCTGGTTAGTGTGACTGGAGTTTGTTCAATACAGAAGTGGATTTCTGTACAGCAAAGTATTACAGGGAGACATGCATGGTGCTTTCAGGAACTGGGGAGATTTCTATGCCTGAATGATTCATACTGCACAGACTCTACTTCTGAGTGAAGAAGGGGATGAGATTCATTCAATTCAGGTCTATCCTTTTGGCATTCCTAGAACATATTAGAACCATTTATTTAAAGTTTATTCAATCTAATGCAGAGTAGCTTCTTCTATGTTTTATTTATTTTTTGAGAGAAGGCACTTAAGCATGACAACTGAAATAGGGTTAGACTAAATATTAAAACATTTTGCCTTCTCTCTTCCGACAACCAAAGCTGTCCAAATTTGAAGGAAGTTTTTGGTATGAGGCTTGGGTTAGAATGGTTACAAGGTAATATTACATGCAAGTTTAATTTCAATATTTTCAAGAATTTTAAATTAAATCTAAAGTTGCAAAATGCAAACAAATTGAATTTAAAATGCCCAGTCACTTGTGCCCAGTGACCCTCAACACTATGATAGGCACTTTAGAAACAGAAGCAAAATGTTACTCCCGTAAAATTGGAACTACATCATTATGCAAGTATCAAGTGTTCATTACACCTTTAACACACATTTTGTATGTAGTGTCACGAAATCGTATGTCTACAGAATCCAGTATTATGGAGTGTGATTCCGAAAGCACTCAAACATGTTGTACACTAACCGGTCCATGTAGACCCTAAATATTCCCTAGTAAACTTTAACATAGTACTGTGTCAAACAGTACTTTGCTGAAGTGCACGAGGAAATCTAGTGTGCACCAGCAGGGTCTACGCAGATCAATTAATGTGCAAAGCATGAGTGCACTTTAGAAATCGCACCCCCATGGTGCACATTGCCAACCCATGTAAACAGCCCTCAGTTATACCCATCAGAGTTAAAAAAAAATTCAGATAAATATAATTGAACTATTCATGACAATGTCAAGTCATCCCAGAAATACTGTACTATATTACAACTCAATCAAACAGTAATCTTTTTAGCCTTACATTTTTAAAACAGCAGAAGTATTGTTTCTCATTTTAAATCATTTCATAAAAAACTAAGTAGTACCGGGGGAAAAACAATCCTTACTTTAGTTACCTTACTACGGCTCACTCAAACAGCACTGATTATGCATCCCACTTCCACTAAGTATCATAGGTAATCCAATCAGAGTTAGAGACCTTATACACCCCCTTCAGTAGCACAAGGCTTCAGAGAAAAGTCTCCAAAATCATGCAAAGTTAAAAAAAATTATACTCCGTTTTTATGACACCACCACATTCTTCTGATCTATACTCAAAAGGCAATTCTTCGAAGCCCACACCTTCAGTCATGCAAGCCAAACTACTGGATTATGGGAGGAACAGAAACCTGTATGGTTTCCTTCCAATCCCTAAACAAAATCCACTTTTTTGAGACGCTCATGACAATCATGAACCTAAAATTTGGTTAATGCAAACTTATAGATGTATTACGTGCTAATAAATTACCCTCAAAACATCTTAATACTCTTCCAAATGCTTAGCACCCATTTCATGAGATACAGTAGGAAATATAAACTATCCCACAATTGTCTTACAAACCTTTAACTATCCAATACTTGGAAGATTGACTCCTTTTGAGCCTGTAAAAACAGCACTCTTATTGGAAAACCACCAGTGCCCTATTGGCTAAGTATCTTCTGGGGTTAAAAAAAAAAAAAGAAGTTTTGCTATGATAATATTTAAAGGCTGGCTACACTACACTTTAATATAAGTCACACACAGGAAAAAAACAGACATTTACACTACAATTTAGGATCCTCCTTTCTGTGCGCATCTACCTGCATCTCCTCTTTTGTGAAACTGGCTGCTTCGTCCCCCAGCTCATGTAGATACATACAGTCAGGTTTTGGACACTGCATGTTCTTTAGGAAATAACTGCAATATTTTGTTGTACCTAAAGATGCCTGAAGGAGAAAGAAAAGTGAGACTGAGTAGCTGAGCTAAGCACAGAAACCTAGAAGCCACATTTCAAGCACAAAAAAGCCCTCTGAATTTAACAGAGGTCTCAGAAGACAATATACCTTCATAAAAATTGGAGTTCATTGAAACAAGTTTTTTGATAAGGCCTAAATAGGATATCAGTAACATAAGAGACTCATATCCAGGGTCTAGATAATCAGAACGTACTTCAAAATCAATTTTCATCACATCAAAATAAAAAGCAAGACCAAAGTTGGGTAGAGATTTACTTTCATATTTGTAAAGGTAGGGCCAAAAAAATCTCAATTACAAGCCGGTATTTTCTGAGTTAATCCCCTATTCATTTCTGAGCCCTCCCACAAAACACTAGGCACAAGAGCTCAAACTCAAGACACGTGGATTCTATGACCAGCTCTGCTGATTTATATAAATACTGTGTCTAACTGGATGTTTTTATTGAGTAAAATATAGCAACAAATCTGAAACAGATTTTTAGTATCTGCACTAGATGTTAAAGTCCTTGCATGTGCCAATCACAGAATGCAAAATACTACCTTAAGTGTTCTGCCATCTACCACCACATTATTGACACACTGTATGGCTCTGAGAGCATCTTCTGATCGGATGTAGGTTACGTATGCACTTGCACTCGGACCCTAGAGAAAGAATTGAACAATGTGGAATTCTTTCTGGTTAGTTTTTTTTTTTTTAATTTTCCTTTACTATCTGGCTAAAATTCATTTAACAAGGTTTAAAATTACATTTGTTTGAAATCAAACAATTCATTTACTTGAAAGGTAGTAAATGTAAAGGTCTGAAAAAAGGAAGCTTAAAGCTCTTAAAAGTTTGTGAAAATGAAAAGCTTATTAAAATATGGTTTATTAAAGTACTTGGTAGCTGGAAATGTAAGAATAGATACCACACTATTATTCCAGAGTAGAATAGATTCCACACTATTATTTTCTGAAGATTCTATCCTTTGCTTTCCTACCACGACCTCCATTATTTTGCAGACACTTTCCAAGGACTGCAAGTGCAAAGTCATTTAAGGATACAATCAATATTACTCTATGTACTCTGTTACTGTAGTATTGATTCTCCAAACCCCAGCCCCACAACCTGCCATGATAATTTGCCATGATAATTAGCCACCACTCAATCAGGAAAACGTAGCCCAGATTCTTCTTGAACCCGTAACTCCTGTCATGAACAGTGCCACCACAATACCAGAGCAACAAAAGCCCAAGAATCTCCTACCATGGCTTACCTGGGAGCCTGCATATGATGTGCTGTTGTTGATGACAACTTTATGTATTTTACCAAACTTCCCAAAATATTCTGGCCGCTTCAAAACCTGCAGGAGGAATGAGTAAATTAAACAGACATATTGGGAAATTAATAGCAACTCAATGATATTGCTAAAGGATTAATTTTTTTTAATGAATAACTTAGTTTTGCAATTAAGACCTTTAACTAGTGAAAATGAGAGAGGACAAGTTCATATAGATAAGTTTGTTCTGAGAACCTTCAATTAAAAAAGATTTACATTACTTTTTCTTAATGTTGGTAACATTAACACTGCCCCAAAGAGCCATGATGACAGGTATTCATCATATCTTACACTTGAATCTTGTAGCTCCTTTTCGAACCCAAGACATCCAAATCCTGCAATAAGCAGCTGATGCCTACGACAGAGGGTTGCCCCCCAGTGCACACAACACAGTTATGTAATAGCTACCCCAGAACTTGACTGGAGCACAAAGCTGGCCCATGGGTGATCAGGTTGATCTAATATTTCCCCATGTTTTAAAGATACATTTATTTTGTAATTTCTGGAGTAAGAAAACAATCACATCAGTCCTAATTTTAAAAAGTGACTTGAAAACTCATCTACGGAGACACAGATAAAATTTTGTGAAATTCCTTTTTAACTGTTCACAATCAGTTTTGGACTTAGCTATCTTGAATTGTGTATTGCCTGCAAATTCTGCCAACCTATTGTTCACACCCTCTTCCAGATCATTTATGAATATGTTGCACAGCATAGGTTCCAGTACAGGTGCTTGGGGGACCACACTATTTACCTCTGTCCAAAAAAGTGACAGACTATTCCCACTCTTTGTTTCCTATCTTTTAATCAGTTACTGAACCACGAGAGGATCTTCTCTCTTATCCTCTAACTGCTTACTTGCTTAAAAGCCATTGGTGTGAGACCCTGTCAAAGGCTTTTTGCTAGTCCAAGACCACTATATCCACTGGCTCACCTTTGTCCCCATGCTTGTTGATGCCTTCAAAGAATTCTAACAGATTGATGAAGCACAATTTCCCAACACAAACTCCATGTTGATTCTTCTCCAACATATGTTCATCTGTGTGTCTGATAATTCTGTTCTTTACTAAAGTTTCAACCTACTTGCCTGGCACTGAAAGAGAACCCAGAAGACTGGAGCAGGGCTAATGTAATGCCCATCTTTAAAAGAGGGAAAAAGGAGGAGCCAGGTAACTATAGACCGATCAGCCTGACCTCAATATCTGGGAAGCTACTAGAGCAGGGGTCTCAAAAACGCGGCCCGTGGGGTTCTTTCGTGCGGCCGGCCAAGCTCCCGCCCCTCTGCCTACCCCATGCCATTCCCTGAAGCGGCCGGAACCATGCCCCTGGGGGCGGGGGTAGGAGGGGAGGGGGTCGCACGGCAGACAGCTCCATGCATTGCTCTCGCTTCCAGGCGCCACCCCCGCAGCTCCCATTGGCTGGGAACAGGGAACCGCAGCCAATGGGAGCTTTGGGGGAGGTACTTGGAGGAGCAGCAAGAGCAGCACAACGAGCCATGTCCCCCCGCCCCAGGAACATGGTTCCAGCTGCTTCCTGGAGCGGAGCAGAGCAGCCAGGCTGGAGCCCGCACCCCAACTCCCTGCCCGCCCCCTGCTGCACCCCACACCCCTCCTGCACCCCAAAGCCCCCTGCCCCGCCCTGCACCCCTCACCCCAACTCCCTACCCTGAGCCCCCGCTGCACCCTGCACACCACCTGCACTCCCTGCCCTGAGCCCCCTGCCGCACCCCAAACCCCAACCCCCTGCCCTGAGCCCCCGCCACACCCCGCACCTCTCCTGCATCCCCTAGGCAGGGAGAGGGTGGAGTTGGGGTGGGGACTTTGGGCAAGGGGTTGGAATGGGGGCAGGGAAGGGGCGGGAAGAGGCAGGGAAGGGGCAGGGCCTCATGGAAGGGATGGAGTGGGGGCAGGGCCGAGGGCAGCAGGGGAGGGCGTGTCAGTGATGCAGTCCTTGGGCCAATGTACTAGTCCTCATGTGGCCCTCGTGGGCATTTGAGTTTGAGACTTCTGTACTAGAACAATGTATGAAATAGTCAATTTGCAAATACCTAGAGGATGAAGGCGTAATCATTAGCAGCCAACATGAATTTACGAAGAATAAATCATGCCAAACCAGCTTGATTTTCTTCTTTGACAAGGTTACTGATTTGATGGATAGGGGAAATGTGGTGGACATAAATATACCTAGATTTTATCGAGGGTTTTGACACTGTCCCACGTGACATTTTCCTAAAAAAGCTGGAGAAATGCAGGCTTGGTAGAACTACCGTGAAGTGGATACATAACTGGTTAAACAGCCACATAAAGTAACTACTAATGGTATAATGTCAGATGGGAAGGAGGTCTCAAGTGGGGTTCCAGAGGCGAGCGACAAAAGATCATCAAAGGGATGGAATGCAAGCCATATGAGCAAAGGCTGAAGGAACCGGGTATGTTTAGTTTGGAAAAGAGGAGATTAAGGGACATGATAGCTGTCCTCAAATACTTAAAAGGCTGCCATAAAAAAGATGGAGAAAATTTGCTCTCTGTTGCCACAGAGGGCAGGACAAGAGGCAATGGTTTCAAATTACAGCATAGCGGATTTAAAATAAATCTCAGGAAAAGCTTCTTAACTGTAAGAAGAGTAGGACAATGAACCAACTGCCTGCAGAAGTCATAGAATCTCCTTCCCTGGAGGTTTTCAAAGAGGCTGAATAACCATTTGTCTTGGATGGTTTAGACTCAACAAATCCTGCATCTTGTAAGGGGGTTAGACTAGTTGAACCTTGGGGCCTCTTCTAACCCTATGGTTCTAAGAAGTTAGGCTTCCCAGCCTGCAATTGCAAGAATCACCTCTGGAGCAGTTTTTTTAAGAGCTTCCCCCTCCCCTGCAGCAAGGGGTTGTCTTCTAGCAGAATCTGTGTAGCTCCACTCTGCAGAGGAACATGATAAAGGGAGCTCATCAAGGGAGGCACACTTCCTGTGCATTAAAGAGCCCAGCTGTGTAGTAGCTACCTGTGCAATGATGGAGTTTGCAGAGAGAATCGCAATATCAATCCACTGGCCATTACCCTCCCCCCGGCAGCGTAGAGGGAGATGAAGTAGTGAGTTGCATATCCAGTTCTGAGGCTGGATATGCAACTATGGAGTGGCTCTGCATCTAAGGAACAGCATGAGAGAAGTCGAAGGGAGTACTTTTCCTCCAACCCAAACCAGAGAGAAATTCTGCAGTGCACAGTCCAGCAGTTTCACTGCATACTAGGGACAGGATTTGGGCCTTGGTAATTCATATCTGTATTCAGAAAGCACCTGCAGTTTCAGGAAGACAGAACTACATTTGTCACTTTTAGAAGGTTCTCTGCAACTATGAAGGTTAGAAACTTTTTTAAAATTAAAGCAAAACTGTTACAGAAAGTGGTGGGTACACTTCACTAACCAGAAAATTTTGTACTCATCTTTGATGAGGAGTGGAGTGATAAGAGATAACGGCCCTGCAATTTAGGCAACTCAGTTCTTTTGTCGCCCACCTGACCCAGATGCTTAGATCTCCCTTCCTACGTTCTGGATTTTTTTCCTCCCAGATAAGGCTGCCATAAGAAAATGCAACTGAATGGAGGCAATACTGGGACATAATACAGCAGAATTTCTACAAGTCTGATCTATCAGTGGAACAGCAGGGGGATTCCCTGGCCCTATCAGCTAATACCTTTGCATTGAAATAGTTAAGTATCTACTCCTCACCTCCAGTTGCACGCCAGGTACAGCAGGTAGGTGGGCCAAATGAGACTAAGAGGGGCACCGACGCCACTCTAGAAGTAGGGGAAAGACACTTGCAATGGACAGTGGCGCTGTAGCTGTGGGTCTAACACAGGTAAAGCTCATATATCCGAATCCTTCAGCTCATTTTATGTTGAAGAAACCAAACATTGTGTTTCTCCAAAAAAAGGTTAGTACACCTAGTATTAACAGAAACAAAAACAATGAACAGCTGGTGAGGTTTGAAGGAGGGAGGAATTTCATCCACGCCCTTAAAGTGAAGGGACCCTAAGCATCAGAGCAGCCATTTCTAGAGAGTTGTTTTATCTGGCATCAGTAAAAACCGACATGCAGTTTGCCATCCAAGTGAAGCACAAGGATACCACACTTTAGGTGTGGTCTTTAGATATTCTGATTATGGTAGTATTTAGGCAGCAGGGAGAAGTGGCACATGTGAACTGTTTACCTCTGGATCTGCTAGGCGCTGTGACAGCCCTACCACAAAGACAAGGTTCTTCTGTACAACCCGTACACTGGCCAGGTGTTTGCGATTCTCTGATATTTTCTGCTTTCTCTCGTTTTGCTTCTGTTTCTTTTCATTTTTTATCCTTTGCAGCTCTTCCTGGGAGAGTGGTTTGTACACTGCTGGATCTTCTGGATATGGCTGAACATAAAACACACCATTAAATGCAACCCAGTTAAGAAACTAAATATTTGAGAACAATTAATCTCAGTAATTAGATATACAAATTGATGTTAATGTTATGTAGTTTTCTGGTTGGCAGCTCTGTGGACACAGTGTACACAGCCCCTTAGGAAGAGAGGGGAATCTCACATTACTTTCAAACAATACCCCTACTTGCACTCATGTAATAGTGAAACTGACAAACATTACACTGACTCTGCTGCTCCCCCCGTCGGAGAACTCTACAAGCATTGGCAACAGGACAGAATCCTCCCAAGGAATTTCAGTAAGGCAGCACAGTAAGCATGGGAAAAGGCAGGGCCCTGTCATCGCACATCCAGTTTAATTCTGTCATACATATGAAGAATATTTTAAAAGCCAGTCTATAACATAGAACAAAAGAATCCATTTGGTCATTGTCATGAAATCAAAATGTGCACCTCTGGGTTTTCAAGAGTCCTCTTAGCTTTCTGACCAGAGAATTTTGCTATTGTGTAGTTCATTCTTTGTGTTATCTTCCCTTGGTATAGAGGCAGGTTACTACAACAACTACTACACTGGATCATTTAATAGCACTGTTAACATGTTTGCCTAGCAGTTTCAGACAGACTGTCTCCACTGGGGAGAGGGGAGGAAGCACAATTTTACCTCAAAATAGCTCTCTCATTGAAGACAAGAACCGTAGGTTTTACCTCAATGAAGTTAGTTGAAGTAAACCCACGGTGGGTTCACCCCAACGAGCTACACAGGAGTTTAAAAAACAGTTACGAACCTTTCCATAATTATTGTACTTCGAGATGTGTTCCTTGTGTCCATTTCACATCAGGTGTGTGTGCGCGCCGGGTGAACCATTGCCAGAGAGGTTTCCCCAGGTGGTATCCATCGGGCTGGCTTTATTGCACTCTGGTGCCATGTGCTTATGAGCTAGTATATGGGGCACTGCCGGCCACGCACCCTTTGAGTCTCTTTTTGCTGGCCAACTCTGACAGAGGGGTAGGAAGGTGGGTCATGGAATGGACATGACCAACATCTCAAAGAACAGTTACAGAAAAGTCAGTAACCATTTTTCTTCATCAAGTGCTTGCTCTTGTCCATTCCACATTAGGTGACTCACAAGCAATACCCCACGAGGTGGGCTTGGAGCTCATGGACATGCAGACTGCAACACTACTCTCCTGAACCTGGCAGTGTCTCAAGCCTATTGGGTAATGGTGTAGTGGGATGCAATAGTAGGCACCAATGACCAAGTTGTGGATTGGAACCTCTGCGATGAACACTGCTGAAGAGACCTGAACTCTTGTGGAGTGAGCAGTCATGATGGTGAACATTCTCATGCTCACAGCATGCCCGAATACTGGAGGTCATCCAGGATGAGATCCTCTGGGCTGACACTGAAAGGCCTTTCATCCTTTCTGCTACTGCTACAAAGAGTTGTGTGGATCTGCAAAAGGGTTTAGTCCTCTCAATAAAGAAGGCAAGGGCAAGCCTAATATCCAATGAGTGAAGTCGCCACTTTGAGTTCTTGTGAGGCTTCAGGAAGAAGACTGGTAGAAAAATGGCCTGGTTGCTATGGAACTGTGAAACCACCTTTGGCAGAAAGGCGTGGTGGGGTGCAGTTAACATTGTCCCTGAACAACACCGTGTATGGTGGTTCTGATGAAAGGCCCTTGACTTCAGAGATTCTTCTGGATGATCAATACAAGCAAGGTGACCTTCCAAGAGAGAAGCAGTAGAGGGCATGACACTAGCGATTTAAAGGGAGGACCTGTGAGCCTTGAAAGAACCATGTTTAAGTCCCACCGGGGGGAGGGGGAGGTGGGGGAAGAGAAGAGAAGAGATCAGCTTGCGGATCTAAAGATAAAGTCTCTCCAGCCCTGTAACAAAATGAACCATCATTTCATGAGAGAACACTGACCTGTGTTCACTGGTCAGTGGAAGGCCAAAATTGCTGCTAAATGCACCTTGATAGACACGACCCAGACCTTGTTGTTTAAGATGGAGCAAGTAGTCTAAGATAGACTGAAGGGAAGACTGAGTTGGAATGAGGTCTTGTTGGGATGACCATATCAAGAAACACTTCCAATTGGTGAGGCAGGTAGCCCTAGTGGATGGCTTCCTACTACCCAGCAAAACCTGTCAAACTTGTTCTGAACAGGCCTGCTCCTCTGGGTTCAGCCATGTAACATCCATACAGGTCCAGGAAGAGAGGAAGTGGGGCTGCTACTGATGGATATAATAGCGTGCTGAACCAGTATTTGTGTGGCCATGCCAAGACTAAGAATAACTCTTGCCTTGTCCAGTTTGATTTCCAGGAAGACCTTGTGAACCAGAGGACCAGTGGGAATGCACAGAATAGGAATTTTCTGTCCATGGAACCAGGAAGACATCAGAGAGAGAGCCTGGACTGTGCCCGGGCAATTAAGAAAAAATAATGGCATTTTCTGTTCTGCTTGGTCACAAACAGGTCCATTTGGGGAGACCCCACCTTTAAGGCTTGAACCTGGTGACCTCTGGGTGACTTGTGGTCAGAGGAAAAGGATCCACTGAGGTGATCGGCCAGTGCGTTTTGGGCTCCCAGAAGACGTGAAGCCTTGAGGTGGATCGAGTCTTTCACACATGTCCCACGGATGTACAGCCTCCTGACACAGAATGGAGGATCAAGCTCCTCCCTGCTAGTTGAGGTAGAATATGGCTGCGGTGTTGTCAGTCAGAACTCACACCACCTTGTCTGAGACCTTGGGAAGCAACAGTTGGCAGGCTAAGCAAATTGTCCCAAGTTCCCTGATGTTTATGTGCAGGAAGAGTTCTTCCTGGGACCACAAGCCCTGTGTCTGTTGAGGCGGGCTACCCAACTTAGGTCTGACATGTCCGAGACTAGGGACACTGCCGAGTCGGGGCGAGATACAGGACTCACATTATTACCGACAGCGGGTCCTTCCACCACCAGTCGAGGGAAGAGAGGTCCAGTGTTGGAACAGCAAGCACCGAGTCCAAATGGTGTCTGTTCAGGGAGGAAATGAAGCTCGCCACGTCTGCAGGGACCTGAGGTGTAGCCTTGCATGCCAGACCACATAATTGCAGATGGCCATGTGACTTAGTAGTTTGAGGCAAATCCGGGCTGTCGTAATTGGGTGAACCATGACTTTGAATATCAGATCTGACATAATCTGGAATCAGATCTCTGGAAGGAAGACTTTGGCTTGGGTCAAGTCAAGCACTGGCCCGATAAACTCTGTTCTCTGAACTGGAATAAGTCAACTTCTTCTCATTTATCAAGAGGCCCAGCACTCGGAAAGTGGCTTGAACCACGCTAATGCTGGTCTTTACATGAGCCTCTGAATAACTCTTGATCAGCCACTTGTCGAGGTACAGGTAGACCAGAACACCTCGCCATCTGAGGAAGGCAGCTACCACCAGGCACTTCATGAAGATCCAGGGGGCTGCGGACAGGCTGAAGGGAAGAATAGTGAATTGGAAATGAGTTTGGTTCACAATAAACCTGAGAAATCTTCTGTGGTCACAAAAGATAAAAATGTGAAAGTAAGTGTCCTTCAAATCAATCGCGGTGTACCAGTCCTCTGGATCTAGGGAGGAAATGGTGGAGGCCAAGGAGACCATGCAGAATCTCAGTTTCTTGAGATATTAGTTGAGGCGACAGGCCCAGGATGAATCAAAGGCCTCTCTGGGCCTTTGGGATTTGAAAATATTAGGAGTAAATCTCCTTCCCTCTCAAGTTTTGCAGTACCTCCTCCAGAGCCCCCATCCGTAGGAGGGTCTGCACCCTCCTGGGTGAGGAGAGGCTTGTGAGAAGGATCCCTGAAGAGGGATAGGGATTGGGGGCGGGAGGTAGAGGTGGATGGAAACTGAAGGGTATCACCGACCACCACTGTTTTTAGCACTCAGAGGTCTGATGTTATGTGGGAACATGCCGGACTGAAGTGGGACAGTCAGTCCAAAAATAAAGGAGAGACAGGATCTGAGGGGGGGGACTGGTATAGTGCCTTGGGCACACCTTCAAAAAGACCTGCTTAGGCCAACCAAAGTGCCTACGCAAGCCCAGCTGGGAGGCTGAGGTGGATGGAAGTAGTTGACAGTGCTTATAACCTCTCCCCTTTCTTTTACAGGGTTCCTTCTCAGACACTGAGCTGGGAAGCGTGGTGGCTGATGGGGATTGATATGCTTCCTCAAAGTAGACAGAGCAGAGAGATCCAGGGACATGAGGCTAGCCCTTGAAACCTTCAGGCCATGCAGCCTCATGTTCATCTCCTCTGAAAATAATGAGGAGCCTTTGAAAGGCCCAGATTGACTGCTGGACCTCGTGAGGGAGTCCCAAGGGCTGCAGCCAAGAGCATAGGCTCATGGTGACAGCAGAGGCAATTGTCCTCACCATGCACCTGCTGCGTCCAGTGCCGCCTGGAGAGGCGCTCTGGCAACATTCCCTCCCTCTTCTAAGAGGGCTGAGAATTCCTGCCTTGATTCCTAGGGCACAGAGTTCTTAAATTTGGCCAAGAAGTCCCACAAATTGTAGTCTTACTCCCCAGTAAGGCTTGTTGGTTTGAGATATTTAGTTGTTGACCACCTGTTGAATAAACTTTCCTCCCAAATAGATCACGTTTCTTTGCATTCTTCTGTTTGGGAGTAGCACTCGACTGGCCCTGTCTGTCCCTTTCATTAGCCAGCGATACGAGTGGGATGAGAGTACAGATACTCGTACCCACTGGCTGGCACATATTTCTCCTCCGCCCCTTATTTTGAAGAGAAGATGGTGTCTGGCACAGGACTTTAACCTGATCCATTACTACCTCATTAATGGATAAGACCACCTTAGATGGAGCTGCTGCAACCAGAATGTCAATGGGGCTGCGGGATGATCCCTTGAGCTTTTCAATCTCTAGCCCCAAGTTAACCACTATCCGCTTTAGGTGCTGTTGATGAGCCCGAAAGTCTTCTTGTGGTAGTTAACTGCTTGGGCCCGAGACGGCCTCATCCGGGGAGGAGGAGGAGGAGAAGGAAGAGGCCTGTACTGGAAAAGGGGGCTTCTTTCTCTTTTTCAGCTTCAGTAACCTCCACAGGGGGCACATCCTGTAGATCGGTACTAGGGTCGGTACTGGAGTCAGTGTCCGGTGCTGAATGTGGAGGAGTGGGGACCACTTCTCAGAAGCAACTGAAAGGATCAGTGGGAAGGGGGACCTGGTACCGGGGGAAAACCGCAAGGATTCCAGCATGGCCATTGCACAGACCATTGTCCTCCTGGCCAGGCACCAGCACTGCACTAGAGGTACGATGGCATGTAGGATGAGTACTGATGGCTCTTAGGCTGAATGTAGACCTCCACGTTGGACTCAGACAAAGAGAGTCCTCTCTAGGTGACCATGGGAGAGCAGTACCTCTTGCTGCCTCCAGTTGGTGCCGAGGGTCCGGTGAACAGAAGAGGAGAAGAGAGACTGCTTCCCTCTAGAAGGTACCAGAGGGCCAGGTGACAGAAAGGTGCTCAGAGCACCGTGCTCTCTCCTGCTCAAGGTTGACAGAGCCGGCAGCTGATTAAACAGGGTAGGCAGGACCAGGAGTGACAGCAAATCTCTAGCCGCTGCAAAGGACTCCCGAGTTGGAGGCACTGCAATTCTGCCAGCACCACAACGACTTCCCAGTGTCGGTGAGGGATCCAGCACCAGACTCAACCATCTCAACGGTGCCGCCATGGGACCAGAGGTGGAAAAGTGGCCTGAGGCAGGTTGCACTTCACTGCCTTCCCCTTGCTTGCCATTCTTTGGCACTGACAAGTGCCCTCTGTTGGTGTGCTACTTTTAGTGTTTCTTCTTCAGCATCAGAGATGGAGAGTAGTGCTGGGAGGTACACAGTGCCGGAGAAGTGCTTTGCACCAAGGCCGAAGTGCTTGGTGCTGAATCTGAGTAGCTTGGTTCTGAAGCCAGTCTAAAGATAGGATAACCTTAAGTCTGATCACTCTGTCCTTTGTGCAAGGCTTAAAGTCTCAACAAATTTGACAGTGATCTTTCATACGAGATTCTCCCAGACTCTTCAGACAACTGGAATGTGCGTTGCTCACAGGCATCGGCTTGCCACAGGCAGCAAAAGACTTGAAGCCCAGCTCCAGGGGTAATGGGAGACCCTTAACAATAAGGGGAGAGGGTACCCTCTACAGTAACACTATTTACAATGCCTTGCATGGTGTCAGGCTTCAGAGTGGTAGCCATGTTAGTCTGTATCAGCAAAAAGAACGAGGAGTACTTGTGGCACCTAAGAGACTAACAAATTTATTTGAGCATAAGCTTTCATGGGCTAAAGCCCACTTCATCAGATGCATGCACTGGAAAATACAGTAGGAATTTTTTTTTTTTTTTTTTTTTTTTTTTACACACACACAAATGAAAAAATGGGGGTTGCCATACCAACACGAAAGAGAATAATCATTTAAGGTGGGCTATTACGGGCAGGAGAAGACAACTTTTGTGGTGATAATCAGGATGGCCAATTTCAAACAGTTGACAAGAAGGTCTGAGTAACAGTAGGGGGAAAATTAGCATGGGGAAATAGCAAATCTATCCAGCTCTACTCTTAGCCCAGCAGAAGAATCTGTCCTACCTCAGGGCCTCTCCTTCTGCCCCTCCACCCCCACGAACATGATACATTTCTGTGGTGACCTAGAATCCTACTTTCGATGTCTCCGACTCATGGAATATTTCCAACACACCTCTGAACAGCATACTAACCCACAGAAACCTTCCTACCAACACTACAAAAAGGAGGATTCTGCGTGGACCTCTCCTGAAGGTTAAAACAGAGTGGATTTCTACATAGACTGCTTCCGCCAACGTGCATGGGCTGAAATTGTGGAAAAGCAGCATCACTTACCCCATAACCTCAGCCGTGCAGAACACAATGCCATCCACAGCCTCAGGAACAACTCTGACGACATAATCAAAAAGGCTGACAAAGGAAGTGCTGCCCTCATCGTGAACAGGTTGGAATATGAATGATAGGCTGCTAGGCAGCTCTCTAACACCACTTTCTATAGGCCATTACCCTCTGATCCCACTGAGGGTTACCAAAAGAAACTACACCATCTACTCAAGAAACTCCCTGAAAAAGCACAAGAACAAATCTGCAGACACACCCCTAGAACCTCGACCAGAGGTATTCTGCTACCCAAGGTCCATAAACCTGGAAATCCTGGACGCCCCATTGTTTTATGCATTGGCACCCTGACAGCAAGATTGTCTATGTAGACTCTCTCTTAAGACCCAATGCTACCAGCACTCCTAGCTATCCTCGAGACACCACTGACTTCCTGAGGAAACTACAATCCATTGGTGATCTATATCCATAGTGGCCAGGATGGTGTTTTCTGGAAGAAGCCCTCTACACCAACATTCCACACGAAAATGAACTGCAAGCCGTCAGGAACACTATCCCCGATAATGTCACAGCAAACCTGGTGGCTGAATTTTGTCCTCACCCACAACTATTTCACATGTGGGAACAAAGTATACCTTCAAGTCGGCGGCACTGCTTAGGGTACCCGCATGGCCCCAAAGTATGCCAACATTTTTATGGCTGACTTAGAACAACGCTTCCTCAGCTCTCGTCCCCTAACGCCCCTACTCTACTTGCACTACATTGATGACATCATCATCTGGACCCATGGAAAGGAAGCCCTTGTGGAATTCCACCATGATTTCAACAATTTCCATCCCACCATCAACCTCAGCCTCAACCAGTCCACACAAGAGACCCACTTCCTGGACACTACACTGCTAATAAGCAATGGTCACATAACCACCACCCTATACAGGAAACCTACTGACTGCTTTACTTACCTACTTGCCTCCAGCTTTCATCCAGACCAAACCACACGATCCATTGTCTACAGCCAAGCTCTAAGATACAACCGCATTTGCTCCAATCCCTCAGACGGAGACAAACACCTACAAGATCTCTATCAAGCGTTCTTACAACTACAATACCCACCTGCTGAAGTGAAGAAACAGACTGATAGAGCCAGAAGAGTACCCAGAAGTCACCTACTACAGGATAGGCCCAGCAAAGAAAATAACGCCACTAGCCTTCACCTTCAGCCCCCAACTAAAACCTGTCCATCGCATCATCAAGGATCTACAACCTATCATGAAGGATGATCCCTCACTCTCACAGATCTTGGAAGACAGGCCAGTCCTCGCTTACAGACAGCCTCCCAACCTGAAGAAAATACTTACCAGCAACCACACACCACGCAACAAAAACACGAACCCAGGAACCTATCCTTGCAACAAAGCCCATAGCCAACTCTGTCCACATATCTATTCAAAGGACACCATCATAGGGCCTAATCACATCTGCCACATTATCAGAGGCTCGTTCACCTGTACATCTACCAATGTGATATATGCCATCATGTGCCAGCAATGCCTCTCTGCCATGTACATTGGCCAAACTGGACAGTCTCTATGCAAAAGAATAAATGCATACAAATCAGACATGAAGAATTATAACATTCAAAAACCAGTTGCGGAACACTTCAACCTCCCTGGACACTCAATTACAGATCTAAAAGTCGTAATTATTCAACAAAAAAAGTTCAAAAACAGACTCCAATGAGAAACTGCAGAACTGGAATTAATTTGCAAACTGGACACCATTAAATAGGGCTTGAATAAAGACTGGTAGTGGATGAGTCATTATACAAACTAAACTATTTTCCTATGCTAATTTCCCCCCTTACAGTTACTCACACCTTCTTATCAACTGTTTGAAATAGGCCATCCTGATTATCACTACAAAAGTTTTTTTTTCTCCTGCTGATAATAGCACAACTTAATTGATTACTCTTGTTAGAGTTGGTATGGCAACCTCCATTTTTTCATGTTCTCTGTCTATATCTATATCTTCCTACTGTATTTTCCAGTGCATGCATCTGATTAAGTGGGCTTTAGCCCACAAAAGCTTATGCTCAAATAAATTTGTTAGTCTCTAAGGTGCCACAAGTACTCCTCGTACTATTTACAATGTATACACTGTAACTAAACTATAGAATAAACTTACAATACAGAGAAGAAAACCACTGATAGGCACCTTGCTGAAGCAAGGGGAGACATTTCAGCAACCATCACAGGTGGTAAGAAGGAACTGAGAGGGTCTGTGGCTGGTGGCACTCCTTATATGGCACACAAGAGGGCACTAGAGCCAGCCTGATGGATGCCAGACGGATGGAAAAATCTCCAGCAACGGTACATGCAGCGTGCGTACACACACACACACACCAACCATGAAATGGACACAAACAAGCATTCGAACAAAAACTGCAGTGCCTCATCACTCCTCGGGCTTCACATTGAGACAGCCATCTTGAGGTAAAACCACCCTTTTTTGCAGTGAAGACATACAACTCAGAAAGCATGTCAAGGCTATTATATATTTATCCTCCACACCCTACTGCTCACAAGGCACTCCTACCCATTCTCAGTCCTGAAAACAAAACTCAGAATTATAAAATGTATAACTAGTCTTCATAACAGTTTGAGACATACAGTAACAAAGTTTATATAACACAATATATACACAATGCATCGTAAGACAAAATTTAAAATTGATGAGAATGAAGAAGTTACTGAAGTGATGCTAAAGATATGACGCGCACATATTACGGAATTTCCTCTGGGGCTGACAGTTTAAAATATGAAACTTAATCAATTACATGGAAAACAGGGAATTCTCTCCCCATGTTTTAACACCCAACCGAGTTGACTGACTAGGTGCATTATAGAAGAATTTAACCTTCCCCTGAATTACAATACACTGACCAGTACTAGAAGCAGGATACCAAATGAACAGTCTCTCTACACTGTCCTGGACAAACAGCTAATCTGAAGTACTTGAGCTGGTATGCAAAGGATAGAGCTTGTACTGAAAGTATAGGGAATATACTTTTTCATTACCATGCACAGGAATTTAAAAGTCGACACATTCTATTAGTGTTAATGGAAAAGATGCATTCAACTCCATGCACAGCAACACCATATTGACTTGATCTACCCTTGAACTTGGATTTTTAAGGAAATGTGGCTTAAAATCAAGGTATTGTAGCACCACAACTGAAGAACAAACCCCATGCAACAGTCAATCCTTCATGCACACTTCACTTAACTGTTGGATCATAATCAATGACCCACTCTTGAGGCTTGGTCACAGCCATGCTTATCACAAGTTATGTCTTCGTCACACACGCTCGGGTAATCATTTTAGAAGGACACAGCATTAAGTTTATATGGCATTTCACAGATAGCTGGCTCTTTGAAGTAAGGAACTTTTTTTTTTAAACTTGAACAGCTCTTTGTCTAATTGTATGCAGACTATTAAACGATGAAGAGGATAAAGAATATTACCTAGAAGTAGGTAGAGTTTCTTAAGAGGAACTTGGAGGAAAGGCTGTTTGGCACACAATGCAGCTTTCAGTTACAGGGGATAGTGAGGATTGAGGCATGAGGCTAAGAACGGAGGGAAACCAAGGTTCTATCTATAATAGGTAACCGTACCACTGAAAACTAAAACAGTTTGCCCCAATGTAAAGGAGGATATGGGTAATGTGTCCATTCTATGCATCCTTTTTTTCAGAATGGAGATCCTCAATATTAAATCACCAAGCATCCCAGGTGACCCAGAAGAGAAAGAGGAACAAATTCTAGCAATACACACAGTAAGTCAGAGGAAGAGTCCAACAGTGGAATTCATGTTGCGTGAAAGGCTCTATTCTCCACCATGATCAAAGTAATCAGCTCCATGAGCTGCTTCAAGACAAAGTTCAGTGGACTGCATGCCATTTTGAAGTCAGGAGCATGATTACAAATTGCGTGAGGGTTGTTGGATACACCTGCTTATCCAAGGTAACTGCAGAACTAAGTGAGGAAGAGGAAGTTACTCACCTTGTGCAGTAATGATGTCCCTGTGGATGCTCCATTGTATGTGTATCTGCGTCCCTCAATGAAGGTTTTGGTAGCACTGTCTGTTTGGCCCACACATGAGCACAAGGGAGGGAGAGCATTTCCTCGAGGCTAACTAGCACTATGTGGGTGAACCACCCTCTGTTCCTTCCCTACTGCAGCTCCCCTACTGAGAACACCAAAGTAGAAGGGAGGGTTGTAGAGCACCCAAGGGGGACACACCTTGAAGAACTATCATTACTGCACAAGGTGAGTAACTTCCTCTTCTTTGAGTAGCATCCCTATGGGTACTCCAAGATAGGTGACTCCCAAGCAGTATTCCCCAATGGAGGGTCAGGGCTTCGGCATCTAGTCTATTATGGATGACAACGCTGTGGAGCTGAAAATCTAGTAATTGTATAGTGTTCTGTGAAAATATGAGCAGATGCGCAAGTCACTGCCCTGCAGATTTCTGGCATAGAAACATTTTTAATGGCGTGACAGAGATGAGAAACACTCATGGAATGCGTATGGATTCCAGATGAGGGTAGCAAATTACGATCATGGTAGCACTAGTTAATACAATTCAGGACCCATTTGTAGAGTCTCTGAGCTGATACTGCTACACCTTTGACCTTTCCACAATTTAGAGGAAGAGCTTAGGAGATTTCGTAAAGGCCTTTGTCCTGTCCAAATAAAAGGCCACGGCTCTCCTAACATCATGTGTATGTAGTGTAGCCTCCCTGTTGTCATGAAGAGACTTTGGGTAGAAGGTGAATGAACTGTTTCATGTGAAAAGACGAGGTGACCATGGGGATGAACTTTGGGTGTGACTTTAAAAGAAAATTGTGAAGGGGTGTATGTGCCATTAATGCTGCTATTTTCCCTATTCTCCATGCCAAGGTGATGGCTACTAGGAATGCTGTCTTCATTGGTAGATGTGTAAAAGAACAAGGGGCCATAGGTTCAAAGTGCCATCTAGTTAGGATCTTTAAAACTAGATTTAGGTCCCTCACTGGAAAGGGGTGCCTGATTTGGGGAAAGAGGTTTCCTATATTTGACAGGTTTCAGAGCAGCAGCCGTGTTAGTCTGTATCCGCAAAAAGAAAAGGAGGACTTGTGGCACCTTAGAGACTAACAAATTTATTTGAGCATAAGCTCACGAAAGCTTATGCTCAAATAAATTTGTTAGTCTCTAAGGTGCCACAAGTCCTCCTTTTCTTTTTGCTATATCTTCAAGGAATCTCTGTTGTTGGACAGGTGAAAACAGAATATCCCTCTGCTTGTAGAAAGCCATTATGGCTGCAAGATGTACTTTGACTGAGCTGAGAGACAGCCCTGTCCTCTTGAGGCCTAGTATGTAGTTTAGCATGGTGGGGAGGGAGGAAGATACCAAGGTAACTTGCTTGGAATTATACCAAATCTGGAATCTTTTCCATTTTTGCAGGTGAATGCGGCAGGTAGACAATTTGTTTACTGTGTAATAACACTTCTTGTATCTCCTTGGAGCAGCAGGTCTGTCTGTTGGAACTATGGAGGAACAATGTCTTGAGTCGGCAGATCCACAGGTTGGGACTGGAGGGTTTGTCAGGTCTCACCTTCTCAAGGGGAATTTGTAGTATCTGCTACTCTTTTTGTAAGATCATGAAATAGTTTAAAATCATCCTCCATGGATGATGGAGGGGGCCATCACTGCCTCACCTGGTGAGAAGGAGGAGATATTGGTTTGTGGTGTAACCTCTTTAATCTGTTTCAGAGTAACAGCCATGTTAGTCTGTATTCGCAAAAAGAAAAGGAGTACTTGTGGCACCTTAGAGACTAACCAATTTATTTGAGCATGAGCTTTCGTGAGCTACAGCTCACTTCATCGGATGCATACCGTGGAAATTGCAGCAGACTTTATATACACAGTGTGTGTGTGTCCCGGGAAAAGGGGGGCGGGGGGGGTGAGAAAGCCTGGATTTGTGCTGGACATGGCCCACCTTGATTACCATGCACATTGTAGGGAGAGTGGTCACTTTGGATGAGCTATTACCAGCAGGATAGTGAGTTTGTGTGTGCGTGTGTGTGTTTTTGGAGGGGGGTGAGGGAACCTGGATTTGTGCTGGAAATGGCCCAACTTGATGAGCACTTTAGATAAGCTATTACCAGCAGGACAGTGGGGTGGGAGGAGGTATTGTTTCATGATCTCTGTGTGTATATAGAGTCTGCTGCAGTTTCCACGGTATGCATCCGATGAAGTGAGCTGTAGCTCACGAAAGCTCATGCTCAAATAAATTGGTTAGTCTCTAAGGTGCCACAAATACTCCTTTTCTCTTTAATCTGGCCTCCTGCTCAAGTTTTCTTTTGAGGTTATGGAGCTCTGGATGCAGAGGCTGAAGGAGACCATCTTACTGACACTTGGGAGGAGACACCAGATGCCCGAGAAGTATGGTGCCTGTAGGTTGCCCATGTTCCCAGTATGGTGGAACCCACGGGTGGTCATACCAAGAAGGTTGAGGTTTGGACTGAGGGTGAACTGGAAGGGCCCTGGTTGATGTAGAAATGGGCCATGGTGTGAGGACAGTGAGAGGATATCATCCTGGTCACTATCTGAGTCCTCATTGGACAGCATTGGAACTGACAAGGAGACTGGTGGCCAACACCCTGGTGCCAGTGGTGATTCCAGGGATCGAGATGTGCTCAGTACCAGGGCCCTGGTATCAAGCAAGTGGGAAACTCTTAGAGTCTCAGCCACCATGAGATCTCTGGGAAAATGAAACTCCTGCAGTACCACTGTGATCAGCACCATCAAGGCTTGTTGGTGCGGATTCGCTGATACTGAGGAAATCGGCAGAGATCTTGCACGAGATGATCAGTCCGAAGATGGTTGTTTGGAAGTAGCTGATACCAAGGGTTTCCACATCAGTACTGCTTTCACAGAGACATTACAGTCTTTGCTCTTGCCCTTGACAGGTGGTGTCGCCGCTTCAGAGCCTCCGCCCTTCAGGTCTTTAGGCTTATAAGTGGTGTCTGCACCTGAGGACCCGTGTCTCCTCTGGATACCGTGCTTTGTAGCCGAGGTGACTGACCATGCCAGAGATCTCCTCTGGCTGGTCCGGGGCTCAGTCTGAGGACTTGCAGCTCTCTTTTGGAGGCCTTGCAAAGAGAGTACAAAGATTTCCTCTTTGGTTCTCCCTCCTTAGATGTAGAAGGCTCTGGGAACAATCTTCACCGTGGAGGGGATTCGGGACCAGGGTCAGAAGCTCGTTTAAGAACATCCTCCATAAGGAGTTTCAACTTTAACTCCTGGTTCTTTTTGGATCTAGCCTTCAATTGCTGACAGAAGGTACGCTTCTGTGGAATGTGAGCTCTCCAAAGCACCGACGCAGTAGCAGTGTAACCTATTTCCAGTACTGCCTCCCTGCAGGAAAGACACCGTTTAAACCCGGGGGAGTCAGGCATGCCCTTTTGCTGGGGGTGATCCCCAGATGAGAAAAAGGGAAAAGACGGGGGGAAGATTTTTTTTTTTGAACAGTAAAAAAACCAGAAACCTTATAAAACTAAGAAAAATCTAATGGAAATGCTAAAAGAAGCTAAGAAACTGAACTCAAACTCTGGTGTAAAGAGAAAGCGGACTGCAATTTGCTCTGTCTTAGGCCAAGTGCAGTTGAGAAGGAACTGGGGATGGTTCACCCATGCAGTACTAGTTAGCCTCAAGGTAGGAAGAGTTTATGTGTTGGCCAAATGGACACTGCTACCAAAATCTCCAATAAGAGGCACGGGAAAACAGATATACCTACAGTGGAGCACCCAAAGGGACACTACTCGAACGAGGAGACTTTTGCATCCCTTTGGGAAGCTCCAGATTACCTGCATGAGAATGTCATTCTCTGTAGAATGAAAGCAGTGTTTGTCCTAAGGAAGAGGTCTACCCTGGATAGCAACTGGTCAATCAGGCACCAGTGGGACTGGAAATCCTTGAATATAGCAACAGAGATCAAGTGTTTCAGTGGCGTACAATCAAGCTAGCAAACATCCGCAAGACCACTGATGGATTTGAATAGCTGGGTTTCCTGAATTTCTGGAGCTATAGATGAACCCATGCGTACCTGATCAAGCCCAGGAATAAACTAACAAAAGTCTACCACTCCATGGTGACAAAAGCCTTATAAGATCATGGTGCATAGTTCCTAGATGCTTACTGGAGTGGGCGAGGGGAGAGTGATACAGCTACAGAGTGTGTGCAGAAAGGTGGTAAAGTATGCCTCTGAAAGGCTGAAAGCAAAGTGGAAGTACCTACTGAATACAGTGAACAGTGTCGTGATATCCGCTTGTTGTATTCTATCCAATATTGTGAAAGCAAAGGAGGTGTTTGACAATGGACAGAGGAAGGCATGAGTCTTGGAGCAAAGAATGGAGGTGGACAAAGGTGTGCCACTAAACGTGTGACAATTATGAACATTGCCTGCAACAGGCATATGAACCAAATCAGAGTTGCTTTGTGCTCATATTCTGCTGTTGTAGGAATGCAAGGGGATCGATGCGCTTAATGCCTGAATGCGGCATACTGAAATGTTAGCAGTTTAACTTAATATCACTGATTCCATAGTTGCTAGTGGGTTTGATACCATGAATTAATTAGTTTTTAATAAAAGTATTACCAGCATTTAGATGCTTTTGGACAAAGAGGATATGGGGGTAGAAAAGCAGTGCTGTTTAAGGTAATTCAAACTATGCCTGCTGAACTATTAACTGAGATTGATTTGCATAATGTATTTTATCACGAAACATGGAAGCCACCTTCAAAAATGTAGTTAATACATAACAAAAAACAGCAAGCCAGATTTTGTTTTATGCTGAAATGTGGACTAACTGTGCAAACTGCTATTGGCCCTGCATGTACTCTATCAAAAGTTCAAAACTTTGTTTTGAAGTCTTATTCTTTATCATGTTGTACATAGCTCCTCACACACTCTTTGTCCTCTTGCATAAATTTCCCTTGGCATTTAAAGAGAAGTTGCATTTTTCTTCAAACTTCAAATTTTTTCTTTCCATGTTTTTCTGAACGTTGTAAAAACAGATCTAGTTTTTGTTCCTTGCCAAGGGATCTGTCAAGCACTCTGCTTCTTGTATTCCCAAATGCATGGTCACATTCCTGCCATGTAATGGATATGCCAAACATTTCCCATTTTTTGCCTTGTTGCAGAAGTGGTCTCTGAAAAGAGAAATATGGAGTGAGTCAATATGCTTACGTCAATGAGCCTCTGCCTGCTGCCTCCCCAGGCCAGAACTTTCCCCTGCAGCAGCGAGAGAGGCTCCAGGAGTGGGACACTACATTGCTAAAAACAGCAGCGTAGATGGGAGAGGCACTGCTTGGGCACAGAGAGCCATGTAAGGTATATGCCCTAAGTTTCTGGCACAGTCTGTTCACCATCTACACAGAGGTTTATACCTGTGCTGGTGAGGTGTGGTGTGTAGTGAATGCACTCTATACCAGGCCGTGCAGTGCACTTAGCCTTAGAATGATCACATGGCATGGCTCAGCTAGCAGGGTACTTCTGCCCTCAGAACTGATCCATGTAGGTGAATGGGGAAAGGTGGTGATGGGCATTATGGGTGGGACTTCCAAAACTAGCAATATCCATAGGATGAGGGAATTAGAGGGCTGATGCACCAGGGGAACCAGAGAAGGCAGATGGGAAGAGAGGACTTCTATCTTCACATGATGCTACATCTTCATCCTGTTTCACACCCATATGAATGTTCACGTGAACCCAGAAAACTGCTCCCAAACCCCAACCATGCAAAAACCTGAGTTAAAAAACACAAACACATATACCTTGCGCAGATATCCCTTCAGTCTCCAAAGGTGTCATCTTCCCAAACATGACTGCTTTTGCTGCAGCTACCATCTCAGAGTTTTGGACAGATGTTACTGGGATCTTGGCAGAGCCTCTGGCATTCCTGGATCCTGGTCTGCCCCACTAGTTTCAGAGAGCACCACGGGAGGTGGTGTTCTCTTATTTCCAGGTTCCTCAACAGCCCACTGGTGGGTGCCACAGTTCTGTCCAAAAGCATCTCATGCTCCAAAGATCGGAGAGTGCCAAGAACATGGTCTGGTTCATCATAAGGGCAGATTTTCATCACTGCCCTGGAATGGCTGTTGACATCCCCAGCCTTATTAACATTGCATCGCCAGTCCTTCTATTTTCTCCCAGCACTATTTTCCTGAGCAAATGATATCCAGCTCAGTAAGGCATTCAGACACCTAGTCATGAGCCAAAGTGTTCCAAATTACAGAGGTCAGCTGTAACGATCTCCTTAATCCAGACACTCACTAGTGCCCGGAAGTCTGCTGAGGAATACCTGGCAGCATGTTTCTACGGTGGCTTCTGAGACATGCTCCAAAACCAGTTTGCAAGCACACAGTAATCACAAAGGAGTGAATACTGGCAAGAAGTACTGTACAACAACATTTCGGGGGCATGAAGCAATATTTGTACAGGCAAAAAGAGTCCAGAAAGCTTGTCCTCAAGCCAGCAGAGTACAGAAGGTAAATCAGACAGACTCCATAAGCAGGTACTGTGGGACTGTAGCAGAAGGAATAATCATATCATTGGCATTATCACAATAGAATTTACTGTCGACAATGGCATTGCACTGGTGGAGACAGACAGTGACCGATGACACTGATTAGTCTTCCTTGTAGAAAGTCCAATCCAAAACAGTGAAGCTAGCTTCTGTGCACCACTGATTACACCTGTATGTCAATGTGTGGTGCTTTTCAGGCTTGCTAGAGTCTCCAAACAGTGATTAGCATGCCAAATTTCTTTACTGTAGACAAGGCCCAAAGGAGCAACATGGTAAGATGACTGAAGGTGCATATGGAAGAATGAGGCAGCAAGTGCACAGATGCAGGTGTAGCAAGGTTACTTAAGGCCTAGAAAGGGAGCTGGAATTGATACCATAAAAGAGACAAGATGCCAATGAAGGGATTCAGTGAGGACAGGGACATGCTTAGAACAGGGGAAAAAAGGGGGGACCTCTGTAGCTGGGTTTAGAGGAAAAAAGGTGAAAAGCAAGGAGACAAGAGGAAGTTATAATAATTAAAGGAGACATTACCAAGGATTTCTGAAGAGGTGTGTTGGGTGATGAAGGCAGAAGGAAGCAACAGATTTTAGCTGAGACTACATGAGGAGGAAAGAAAAGAGAAAAGTCAAAGATTCCAAGGTTGTGACCCTAGGAGACACGAAGGGCAGCAGACTTGAAGATCAGTTTTAGGGAGTTTAAAAAGAGAGAACCAAAATGTGTCAGGTAACTGGAGTTGTGACTGGATAGAATGGGCGAAGTCTAAGTATGGCACTCAAAGTACCTTGAGCATTTGGTAACAAAGATGCAAGAAACTACACACCCGTCAAGCACTCTCACCAAGAGCTAATGGCTTATAAAGTGGGTGTCAATAAAAATGAATAGCTCTGGCTCAACAAGTACAGCAAAAAGGGGTGCTTTATGAACTCCCACACAGCTGCACCACCATACCTTAACCCTCACTTGAAGCATATCCTGCTGTTTCAATCCTCGCCATCTATCCCTAAACAGATAGATCAGTGCATCACTATCCTGATTCCCAGATTTTTAATTTCTCCTTTAACTCTACCCACAGACCTCAGTCCTGACCTGCACCCTCCACTGCTATTCCACTTCTATCTATTCCGCAGAGACGACTACTGGTTGCATAATGATTTTCATATGTACAGATGGCATCCAGACAGTGAGACGCTCACACCAGATCTACACTGCCATTTGAAGCAAGGTACCCTGATGTAAAGGAGTACTAACCAATGCAAGAACCTCAAGACATATGCAAGGTAAGCCGTTATTCCAGGATATTTACCTTTCTGCAAGCAGGACAAAGTCCATTCTCATCAGTGCGGATACGGTGCCAACAGAAGCGACAGATTTGGTACCCACACGTGCAAGGGAAGAAGTTGATGTCATCAATCTCCAGGGGCTCCATGCAAAGAGGGCATTCCACAGGGTCTTCCTTCGCATCAGGGCTGCGAGACATCTTCACGTGTTTGCAGAGCAGCAAAAAAGTTTATAATAACTTAAGGGAGCAGAAAGGTCTGCACTGAAAATTAAAATGGAGCAACTTGAAGATCTGCAAGAAAATAAGACAAATGTGTCATTGAGTTAGTATTCAAGTTTATATTGCAAAACACAGAAAACCCAAATGACAAATTTAGACTTTTGGTTGTATCTTTCAATTCTCCATAGCCTTTCCTCTCTCTCTCTACCCCCGTAGTCTTTCCTACATGACTTATTCACTAAGTCCAACTTGGGCCTCTCGTTCTGCTTCTGAGTCACATGAGCTGTTGGAAAGGTGCTATTATTGGTGTTTCCCTACCTAGCAAGTCATTGCTCTGACTGTTGCTGGCCAAGTGTCCTTGCCCAACAAACCCTAGATTTGAGATTTTGCAGATGAGCACAAATACCTAAAAGCAATACATGGAGTACATGCAAACCTTCCTGGATACATTTAGGGAGTGTCTGAAGTCGATCTCAGAAAGTGGCAATGAAGTGAAAAAATGAACCTACTTGCTTTATAAAATACTTGCAGAGATTGGGAATTATTTCAAGCTCACTGGTTCAAATCCAGTCTCAGTCAGTAGGTTAAACTTTTTTTAAGCACAGAAATTTAAGAAAAAAGCAGTAAAAGCTCTTTTCCTCAACCCTGACCTGAAGCAACTATGAGAGAGGAATTCAGTGTGTGTCTATTGCATTCTCAGACACTGCTGAGAGTAGCTACAGCTGTCCATTAAGTTACAGCTGATGTGTACATAAGCCTGTTCACCACAACTGATCAACCCACTTTCTGTAGGCTACCACTTTTTTTTCCTAGTGGCATCACTCTGGAGCTTTTCATCAGTGCCAAATTCACACTACCACTGGTATGCTGACAAAAGCTATTATGGCATTTGCTTAATTACATTTTGCATAACTAATACTACAGCTAAGTTTTGAAAATGGCTTCTATGGTAACACCCATTTTCAGTGCTCAACTTCTTCCAGAAGGATAGCTTTTAGAAAAGATTTTCAATAATTGGTTTTTGCTCAAATGTAAAATTTATAAGTCTAGGGAAAAATCCTTTCATGCTGTGTGTATGCTGACGGAGAAGATGGATTAAGTTTTTCCTGCTAAAAATCTGATTAGGGAACTGTTACTTTTACATTTGAAACTTGGCAGGCAGACATTTTTAACATTGCTTGTGAGGATGGGGAGCAGGGCTCAACAGCCTTGGGGCTTACTTCCGGTTTATACCTTAAGCTCCTAAAGCTCATGCTTCAACCTGCTACTGGCAGGGACCAGGAAAATATTCCTCCAATGTGTTCTGGGAGGTATTTCCTCTTCTTCCTTCTGAATAACAGGGACAGCCACAGCTAGAGATGATACACTGGTGAGGTGGGGCTCTGCTCTGCTCAGTACCACCTCATTCTCTCTCAGGTGCCTGGCTGGCTAGTTCTTGCTCACATACTCAGGGTCTAAATGATCACATTATGTGGGTCATGTAGGAATTTTCCCCCAGATCGGATTAGCAGTGATTTTAGGGGATGGGGGCAGGGCTGGCCTTCCTCTGCAGCACATGGGTGCAGGTCACATTTATCTCATTTAATCATTTTCCTGTCATTGCAGGGATCTTTAGCACCATCTAAGAGAAGTGTGGCTGGCCACCGTAAGAGAACTGGAAGGACCTACTGCCTGTATGAAGAGTATAGAGGAAACTTAAAATACGTGACAGAGCAAATCCATAGTCCGCTCCCAGATCACCTGTCTGACAAGCAGGTCTGTCAGGTCCTCCCCCTCCCTAAATGGGAAAGGAGGCAAAGAGCGTTTCGATACCAATCCCTGGTTAGTCTGGTGAAAATGAGGGTCTTCAACTGTGTTCCCTGTAAGCTGCATGGTTGGGTGGCTACCCAGCAGACATTCAAGTGCAGCCCAGTTGATTAGCAGAGTGCACACATCCGGCAGTGTGTGTTCAGGTGCCCCTCCCCCTGCTGCTTTGCAGCCACACTGCTCCATCCCACAGCTGCTCCCAGGACCCTCCTGCTGCCTGTGCAGAGCAGGGGGATGGGTGGCTGCTGATGTCAGGCTGTCCCCCCTCCCCCTGCCCACCATCTCCACAGAGCAGGGGAGCTCCACAGAGCTGGCTCAGGACTCTGAGCTGCTGCGGTCTGAGGTCTGAACAGTAAGTGCCTTTCTTAAAAAAGAAGACAGTGCATGGTTTTTAAGACTTCCCCAGCAGTCAGTCACTCACACACACCCCTTGCCCATGTACCCCATCTCCGCAGAGCGGGGGAGGGGATGCAGGGCTCAGGACAGAGCAGGAGAGCTTTCCGTGAGTGCCTTAAAGAGACAGCTCTCGGCATCTCTCAAACTTCCCCAGCAGCCAGCACACACACTGTCTCTGGGTCACACAGTCTCTTTCACACTCACCTCCCAACACATACTTGTATTCTTATTGTTACTTCTGGGTACTTCCTGCAATGTACATATATTCTCCGTAATTTTATTCTTTCAAAGTGTATTATTTTAGTGTTTTGACTGGTCTATGCATTTCATACTTTTATTTCTCTTACACTTAAATTTAATTCTTTGAATAGTGAGTTCTAAAATGCCTAACCTGTCCTGGCTGGAGTAATTATCCCTATGGTAACTTTTAAAAAGTATACATATCTAGATTTTTTGTTTCTACTGGTGGCACACATCCGCACATACCTCTGTGCACATAAAATTTATTCCGCACAGGGATGGAAAAAATTAGATGGAACATTGGTCCTCAAGTACATGAAGTCAGGTGCAGTCCTGGTAAAAGAAGTAACAGTGTGTATTTAAGTGCCCACTACCTTTAGTGCTCACATAATGATGAGGTTAAAAGGAGCAGATGTATCAAAGGTACTATGTTTCTAGTTGGCATGCACCAATAATATTTCTGCTGTTCCCAGTTTCCCCCCCTTTCCTTCCTACTTGATTCCCTAGGAAGGTAAAAAGCAAAAAACTTACTAATGAAATCTAGGATATATAGTTAAAAATCAAATGTAAGAGTTAGGATTGCTACAACACAATTCTTTTATTAGTGGCAGTATTACAGTAGCACCCAAAGGCCCAAGCCAGATTCAGCGCCCTTCTGTAGTACATTCTGTACAAAACAATTAAAAATAAACAAAAGAATCCCCATGCCTTGGAATTTGCCCTTATTTTAGGCATCTGTATTATGTTGTTTCTCTTGTTAAAATGGACACCTTAATACATTGCTGTTGAAGGGTATACTAAGCAAATGCATGCAATATCAAGTTAACACTTCAGTTAAAACCTTAAAGTTTACATTTCCTGACATTAAATTTGCTAAAATTAAATACAGTTATTGCATTTGTATTTAACGATCAGTTTTGCTGGAAGTAGACTACCTAAACTGAGTAAGTGGTGGAAATAGTTTCTATCTAGGAAGTACAGGGAGAATTGTATGGAGTTTCTTCAGATTACATTTAGTCAGATGTCTAAAAACAGGCCAGTAAGCAAGCAATGTATTCTGTTGAACAGTCTACTCATTCCATTGCATGTTCAGCAAATCTAAGGCTATTGAAATATGTCTGAATCAAGCAATGCCAATGCTAATGAAAGTAATTTTTTTTCGTTACACAATTTCGAAAGGATGCCAACATATTTAATAATTCTACTGACAACTGAAGTTGATATTTGGACCTTCTGCTAGAAAAAGTCACCAGTTCATGAAAAACATACCACTTATTAGCCAGTGCCTCAGACATGCAGACAGGCTCTCTAGCAAAACTGCAAAGTGATTAACATTTATGAGCTGTTTAAGTTAGCACTAAGAGTTCAGCAGCTGCTGGCAATAAAGTCAGTAGATTTCTGCATAGCCTGCCATAGGCCTGTTTTATATTCCAGCCAAGGGTAAAGAGCAGCTGTGTTCTGTGGTTTTGAAACTAAGAGAAAAGCAACATTTTTATTTATTCTGGAAAAGGTTATTTAAAGAAATTCCACCAAAGTTTGCAACAAAGACGCAGCACAGCTGGACACTACCTAGTACAGTCCTCCAGATTGTTGGATGTCTACATGAGAAAAGTAAATAGGCGAAATAGGAAACTAATTAATAGGCTGCTTGCCAGGGACACCTTCAATCTGAAAGTTACACTTACCTGAAAACTGTGTGCCTACCATAGCTGAACACCCAAGATCCAAACAACTAGAAAAGGGAAAAAAATTCTCCATTTTTCAGTTTGTTTACTTGGTTCCCTTGACAGCTGTGTCTAGTCAGCTTCACTGTTCCATTGTAAAGTTAGGCTTGGAAGGATTAGATTTTTATTGGTAAAATGATGGTAAAAGTTGATTTCTCCATATACACAAACTGACAAATTATTTTCATTTATAATAATCAAAATTTACACACGGACAACGTAAGAAAAATGCTGCTTGACAACTTGAGAGTTTAAGGGCATAAGGATATTTACTTTACACATTTTGACACCAGATGTTGACAATTTGTGTTTAAATGATAAAGCTTTAACTTTTTGAATCTCAACATGCCATAAAATTGTCTGACTGCCCCTATTTCCTGCAATTATGAAAATTTAAAAAGCTAAAATAAAAAATGCTTAAACAAACCAATCTTATCAAAATTATAAAGAAAATTCTGTCAAGCCCAGAGAGTCCATTTTTTTAACAAAACAAAAAAACACCTCACAACATACCCACACTCAGGTTGTCAAGCAATTTAAAAAAATTCATTGCGATTAATTGCACTGTTAAACAATAGAATACCATTTATTTAAATATTTTTGGGTGTTTTCTCCATTTTCAAATATATTGATTTTAATTACAACACAGAATACAAAGTGTACAGTGTTTACTTTATATTTATTTTTGATCACATTTATTATGTAAAAACAAAATAGTATTTTTCAATTCACCTAATACAAATACTGTAGTGCAATCTCTATCATGAAAGTTGAACTTAATGTAGAATTATGTACAAAAACTGCATTCAAAAATAAAACAATGTAAAATTGTAGAGCCTGCAAGTCCACTCAGTCCTACTTCTTGTTCAGCCAATCACTCAAACAAGTTTGTTTACATTTGCAGGAGACAATGCTGCCCGCTTCTTATTTACAATGTCACCACAAAATGAGAACAGGCGTTCTCATGACACTGTTGTAGCCGGCACTGCAAAATATTTATGTGCCAGATGCGCTAAAGATTCGCATGTCCCTTCATGTTTTAACCACCATTCCAGAGGACATGCGTCAATGCTGATGACAGGTTCTGCTCGATAACAATCCAAAGCAGCATGGACCAGCGCATATTCATTTTCATTATATGAGTGAGATGTCACCAGCAGAAGGTTGATTTTCTTTTTTGATGGTTCAGGTTCTGTAGTTTCCACATTGGAGTGTTGCTCTTTTAAGACTTCTGAAAGAAAGCTCCACACCTTGTCCCTCTCAGATTTTGGAAGGCACTTCAGATTCTTAAACCTTGGGTTGAGTGTGGTAGTAATCATTAGAAATCCCACATTGATACCTTCTTCGCGTTTTGTGAAATCTGCAGTGAAAGTGTTCTTAAAATGAAGAACATGTGCTGGGTTATCATCCAAGACTGCTATAACATGAAATATATGACAAAATGCAGGTAAAACAGCAGGGGACATACAATTCTCCCCCAAGTAGTTCAGTCACAAATTTAATTAAAGCTTTTTTTTTTTTTTTTTTTAAAAAGAGTGTCATCAGTATGGAAGCATGTCCTCTGGAATGGTGGCCAAAGCATGACGGGGCATACGAATGTTTAGCATATCTGGCATGTAAGTACCTTGCAACGAAAGGGCCATGCAAATGGCTGTTCTCACTTTCTGGTGACATTGTAAATAAGAAGCAGGCAGCATTATCTCCCGCAAATGTGAACAAACTGGTTTGTCTTAGCGATTGGCTGAACAAGAAGTAGGATTAAGTGAACTTGTAGGCTTTGAAGTTTTATATCACTGCAGTCAAAAAGAAAACAATGTAACAAAAAAAAAATCTGTTCTGAAAATGCAACTTACAAATGTAAAGAGATTGCACTACAGTATTTGAATGAGGTGAACTGAAAAATATTTCTTTATCTATCATTTTTAGTACAAATATATATAATAAAATTAGACACTTCATTTTCAATTACAATACAGACTACAAGATATATGAAAATACAGAAAAACATTTAATAAATTTCAATCAGTATTCTATTATTTAACAGTGCAATTAAAACTGCAATTAATCAATCACTTGAGTTAAATGTGATTGACAGCCCTAAAAAAACTCTTATAATAGCCAAGCAGAAAAAAAACTTAATGTTGGAAGAAAAAAATTCAGGGCATGCTACTGAAAGGATGTTCTATTGAAATTTGGATTTATTTATTTGTTTATGTTAAGATAACTTGATTGTTTTGAAACTAGCTGACAGTCTCTCAAACCTTTTGTAACCAAACCCAAAACAAAGGCTAGTCTAGCATTTTGGGACAAAAACTGCCAAAACTTCAACGAAGAGTTTAGTGACTTCCAGGTATTTCTCTACTTGGGTGGAAGGCTTTGCCCAATTTTGGATTTAGTTGGAATACAGACCCTGCCACTCCTTTCCTCCTATTCCACTTGGGATTGGGGAAGAGGTGCAGCAGTGGTGTGCTATCTTCCGTATTTAAGGTTTTCAAGGGGCAACCACCTCACTAACTCCCCTCAGCTCTTTACAGAGATGACAGCTTGTTACCCGATCTAGTTGTTTCCTAAAGAGCACTGGCAAGAGGTAGGCTTGTTTCTCCACACCCCAATACCTTACATTTGCCAGAAGGGGGCAGTGCTCTTGTTCTGCGGCTGCATGAGTGAACTGATTCTAAACATTCTTATGCAGAAAAGGGGCTAAATCCCCAGAATATTAGGGACTTTTGGGAGGAGGGAATAGAGAAGAGATAGTGTGCTTGTCATGTTCTAAGGCTCCAGTGGGAGCAGCAAACCGCCATACTTGGTCAGACCAAAGGTCCATCTAGCGCAGTACCCAACAGTGGCCAATGCCAGGTGTCCCAGAGGGAATGAACCGAACAGATAATCATCAAGTGATCCATCCCCTGTCGCTCATTCCCAGCTTCTGGCAAATAGAGGCTAGGGATACAATCCCTGCCCATCCTGGCTAATAGCCATTGATGGACCTATCCTCCATGAATTTATCTAGTTCTTTTTTAAACTTAGGAAGCAGACTAGCCAATAACTCCATCAAAATGAGGCTGAGGATAAATTAATAAAATACTAGCCTTCCAGAACACATCTGGCAACCAGGGGCCTCCAGAAGGGGAAGTGCAGGTGAGTTTCTGTTTATGTTTCACTGAATGCTTTAACATACCAGTAACTTGAAATGAAACAGGTCACAAAGTCTATGGACTGAACCTGCAGAAAAGATCTGCTGAAATGCATGCAAACAAACTAGGAGATTTTTACAAAGCCCTAATATGTTTTGAAACTCCAGTTCTGCATAGACTCAAATATGAGCGGGACTTTCCTGCCCAGCCCCTGAGCTCCTGCCAGGGAGGCTAGCCCCTGGCCCCTCCCCCACTGTCCCCCCTTCCCTGCAGCCATGCCGCCGCACAGGCAGCAAGGCTGCAAGCTCCTGCCGCTCTGAGTGGCATGGTAAGGTGGGGGCAGCGGAAGGGTTGGGTAGGGGGCACCGGGCGGTAGTCAGGGGACAGGGGGCGGTTAGGGGTGGAGGGGTCCCAGGGGGCAGTGAGGGGACAGGGAGGGTTGGAGGAGGCAGAGGTTCTGGGGCAGTCAGGGGTCGGGAAGGGGGGGTTGGATAGGGCATGGGAGTCCCGGAGAACCTGTCGGAGGGGGAAAGCGGGGTGCAGAGGGGCCGGGGGGCAGTCAGGGGACGGAGGTTCTGAGCGGGGTAGTCAGGGGTCGGGAAGTGGGAGGGGGCGGGAGCCAGGCTGTTTTGGGGGCACAGCCTTCCCTTCCCTGTCCTCCATATAGTTTTGCACCCCGATGTGGCCCTCGGGCCAAAAAGTTTGCCCATCCCTGGACTCAAAGGACCATTCCACTGGAAATCTCCATTTTCACTCCATTGTGACTATCAATTCTCTTTCAAGCTTATGGACATAAGTGCTCATTTATGTGCATATGTAACTAGGGGAGAAGATGTTCTAGATTTGATTCTCACAAATAGGGAAGAACTGGTAGAGAATTTGAAGGTGGAAGGCAGCTTGGGTGAAAGTGATCATGAAATGATGAGTTGATGATTCTAAATAATAGTAGGAGGGAAAACAGCAGAATAAAGAAAGATAATATACTTCAAGAAGGCAGACTTTAGCAAACTCACTGAACCAGTAGGTAAGATCCCATAGGGAGCAAGTCTATGGGGGAAAAAACCTCAGGGAGAGTTGGCAGTTTTTTAAAGAGCAAACTATCCCAATGTGCAGGAAAGGCTGTATGATAAGAGGCCAACCTGGCTTAACCAATACAACTTCAACCTCCTGCAACTCAGAAGAGTCGCACAAAGAGTGGAAACTAGGTCAAAATACAAAAGATGAATATAAACAAAAAACACCACAAGCATGTAGAGACAAAATTAGAAAGGCCAAGTCACAAAACAAGATTAAACTAGCTAGGGACATAAAGAGTTACAAGAAAACATTTTACAAATATATGAGACGCAAGAAGAAAACAAGGACAGGGTAGTCCCATTACTCAATAAGGAGAGAAAGACAATACCAGAAAATGCAGCAATAGCTGAAGTGTCAAATGCCCTTTTTGTTTCCGTTTTCACCAAAAAAAGTGAAGAGATTGGATAACTAACAGTGAATATCAGTGTAAATGAGGTAGGAACTGAGGCTAAAACAGGAAAAGAACAAGTTAAAAATTAACTTAGATAAGTTAGAGGTCTTCAATTTGGCAGGGCCTGATGAAATACAGGCAGTTCCTTAAGTATTCATGGATGAAGAGTCTCTGAACCATTAGAGATTATCTCTGAGAACTCATGAAGGACGGGAGAGATCCCAGAGGACTGTAAAATGACAAAATGCAGTACTTATCTATAAAAAGGGAATAAGGACAACTGAGGGAATTATAATCGGTGAGCTTAACCTCAGTACCCTAAAAGATAATGGAGCAAACAATTTAAACCATCTAGAAGAAAATAAGGTGATACATAACACTCAACATGGATTGTCAAGAACAAATTATGTCAAACCAACCTAATACAACCTTTCTTTGACAGGGTAACAAGCCTCATGGTTAGGGGGAAGCAACAGATATCAGGTATCTCAACTTCGGTAAGGCTTTTGATAGTTTCACATGACCTTTTCATAAACAAACTAGAGATATAACTTAGACAAACATACTATAAGGTGGGTGACACAACTGGTTAGAAAACCACACTCAGTAGTATTGAGTGGGGTGCCGCAAGGATCTGTCCTGAGACTGGTTCTATTTAATATCTTCATAAATGATTTGGATAATGACAGAGTGTACACTTATAAAATTTGTGGGCGAGATCAAGCTGAGAGGGGTTGCAAGCACTTTGGAGGACAGGATCAGAAATCCTAATTATCTTGACAAACTGGAGAAATGGTTTGAAATAGGATGAAATTCAATAAAGAAAACTGCAAAGTACTACACTTACGAAGGAATAATTAATTGCTCAAATGGGGAAATGACTACCTAGGAAAGAGTACTGCAGAAAAGGATCTGGGGGGTTACAGTGGATCACCAATTAAATGAGTCAACAATGTAATACCGTTGCAAAAATATGTAAACACCATTCTGGGATGTATTAGGAATGTTGTAAGCAAGACATGAGAAATAATTCTTCCACTCTACTCAGCACTGATAAGGCCTCAATTAGAGTAATGTGTCCAGTTATGGGCCCTACTCTACAGGAAACATGGACAAATTGGAGAAAGTCCAGAGAAGAGTAACAAAATTGAATACAGGTCTAGAAAACATGACCTACGAGAAAGTCTGGAAAAATTGGCTTTGCTTTGTCTGAAGAAGAGAAGACAGAGGGGGACATGATAAACAGTCTAAGTAAATATAAGTTTGTTATAAAGAGGAGGGTGATAAATTATTCTCTTTACCACGGAGGACAGCACAAGTAATAAGGGGCTTAATTTACAGCAAAGGAAATTTAGGTTAGACATTCGGAAACACTTCTTAACAGTAAGGGCAGCTAAGCATTGCAACAAGTTACCTAGAAGGAGCCTGTGAAATCTCTGTCATTGTCTAACCTGTTCTTAGATGAGTCTAAACACCTATCAAAGATGGCCTAAATAATAAATAGCCCTGCCTCAGTGCAGGGGGATGGGCTAGTTGACCAATCTAGGTCCCTTCCAGGCCTACATTTCAGTGATTTTATTATTTCACTTTTGGACATGGCCAGATTTTTTGGTGGTAGCAGGGAAGGAGGAATCCCAGGCTTGTTCATCAGTTGAGGCCCCAATATTTAATTTTGTATGTGTTCAAGAACAAATTGTACATACTACAAATATTTCAAAATGAGAGCCAATGTTTAACTTCAAATACTATGCTAATTACTTTTTTCTGCAACTCTATTTTCCTTATTTTGGATCCTTAAAGAGAAGGGCTTCTTATATAAATCTATCTTGAGGATTTCAGATGTCAGCCTCCTCAGGAGTTCAAGGAGGAAATGGATGGGAACACTGTGGTAACAGTCTATGGTGCTGAAACTGCTCCCAGACAACTGGTTTACCACACAGCATTCACAAATGAATACTGAACCAGGAGAAAAATGCCAATACCAGAAACAAAAGAAGTTTCCCCACACATCTACTAACAAAGGCTGATAAAAATAAAGGCTCCAAACAGAAACTGGCTACTGTTCTTTGGTGAGCATCCCAACATGCCTGTTTCATTTCCTGGTTTTAGCGAAGTGGCAATGATATCCTCATTGAGCCACTCTTTAGGCCTGTTTGAGATGACCTCACTGGTGTTGACCCTTGCCTCCCAAATGACACACTATTGGAACTTGTCCTTCCCCAACTTAACCTATCACTACAGAAATCATTAGGGGATGAAGCTTCACTTTTGCTTTTCCTGAATACAAACAGAGGCACCACACTCTGTCCTAGTTGATAAGACGTGAAGGGAACTTCCCATTCTCTTCCCCCTGCCGACCATTCCTGCTCACTGGTCTTCCGATTACCCTTAACTTTTTGAAACAAAACAGATACTTAATCCTCTACTCACTGGAAGGGTGAAGAGATCACCTCTCCCAATTACCCCATCCCTGTAACAAATCAAGGCATTTTGCTTCTATGGCTCATAGCATTCAAGCAGCAGTGATTTACACAACAATCTGGTCAGTGACACTGCTAATCAGAAGGTTGTGGTTTGCTGCAGTAAAAGTGATCATGCCTTTTCAAATTTTACTTTATTGTTGCTGACTGATAGCAAAATTCCCTACTGGTGAGCAGGAAGGGGCCTTTCAAACATCCAGCTTTATTTTAATTTGTTCAGTGAATGAGAAGAGAAGGAGGTTTATTTACTATTTCTTTTCTGCTACCAATCTAGTTAACTTTTAAAGTAAATCATATTGGTAGTTGAAAAGTTCACATAATTCCTACCCTAAAATTAGGCAATTTGCTTCTCCCCCAGTCTTCATTCTGGAAGAACAGATTGCTGTAATATGGTCTACATTAACAACTTGATCACAATACAACCATTGCACAAGTGTCAGAGTTAAAGGGATGGACACTGTAAGGTTAGCAAGATTCACTGAGAATCAAGTAGGCATCTCAGTATCCCCCAGTACCAGGCAATATTCACTAGCAACTGAAACAGGCAAAATGAAAGCCACAAGATAGTCAGCACAATGCCCCTGAATAGAGATCTCTATATAAAGTTGAAGAATTAATAGAATGGCCTCAAGGCATCTTGCTAGCCAAAATAGAGGTGTCAGATGGCCAACTGCTGAATCAGAGGTGACATGATCACTGTTTACAGACCTAGCATTCAGCAGAACTATTTTAAGATAGCTATGTGATAAAAGAAAAGTTATGTACACAGAATTAATCTTCTCTCCTTCATTAATCAAAGCAAAAATTGGCCACCACGTAAATTTTTATGTAAACTTAGAGAATAAGCCATTATGCACAGCTAGATAACAGCACACACCATACATAACGCACATAATTTGAAATAAACATGTTGAGATTATGTATTCTCAAGGAATTGATTCACTGCGTCCTATGGACAGTATCAAGACCTCCATTAATCAACTTTACAGGCTAGGAACAAAAGATTGACCACTTGTCCACAAGCAGCTAAGACTTCAGGTCTTGTTCAACATGGAAATGTGCTTGCCCCAGTATTCAGGCTGTATTATTCTCTCAATTGAAGTGAAATAGTGTTGAGAGTACACCTAAAGGAATTTTACTGCATTCTTCTTGGTTTGAACTACATTGGCAGAGTTTCTAATTTTTACTTTCTTGTGTTTGTGTCAATTTACTTGCTTTTCACATTTAATTTCATCATCACTTTTTAATTAAAGTTAAAATGCCTCTCAGCACCAACAAGAGGGACAGAAATTAGATTATGTAGTTTAAAATTCAAGTTTTTAAGAAATCCAATATCTAAATATCATAATGTCCACCTGGTTTGAAATCTAGATCAGATCATACAGTAACACAGGTTTAATCTTCCACTAGGGCTGCCTGCTGTTAAATGGTCACAGGGATGATTCCACTAAGACATTTTGTTTCTGGTCCCCTTTCCAAGCCAGTAATAATTGTTTGACAGGGTTGGACCACTGTACTTGGACCACTCATACTTATCTTTATTAAGCCCTAGCATATATTTTGCTGCACATGTGTGTGCAGGCTCATCTGGATTGATTTCCCTGTGGAAGACCCACATTCTATCACTGCAGTGCTCAAAGACAGTGGTTTTCAACCTGTTTTCATTTGAGAACCCCTAAAAAATTTTGAATGGAAGTGCGGACCCGTTTGGAAATCTTAGACACAGTCCATGGACCCCCAGGGGTCTGTGGACCACAGGTTGAAAACCACTGATATAGGACAATTACACCAATATTTCCACCAAAACCAATTCATTCTGAAAAGCAGATGGCATAGTGGTTAACAGCTTTGTTAAACATGCATGTCCAGTAATTTGTTGTGGATAATACAGTATTTAATAGTAAAGACAGTCACTGATATAGGGCACTCAACATCTGTTTAAAGTAGTCCAGCAGACTGTCAGTTTCTGCATTACCATAATTGGCCAATATTTTTTAGTCACTAAGCCATGATGGCAACACAGATTCTGTGAAAATAGTGGTCACTTTGGCCTGGTGAATCTGGCATCCTTATGTTCAGCAGCAGCTTTAAACATCAAAAGGTTCAAACATTGTACCTTTGCCTTTAAACTCAAAAACGTGTACCTGCTCAAGGGTGCCATACCTAGTAAGGATTTAGACACAAGGGCCAAGATAGGCTTTCATTGCTCCGAGTTCCAACATAGCCCTTTTTTTTAGATTGTGCAATGCCTCTAACAAGAGATCCTCTCCTTGAAGAGGGAAACAAACTTCAGCCCTAACAGCAGTTAAGATCATGAAATGATGTGCGCTCAAGTTTGCCTTAAGACCATCCCTAACTGAGGCAGCATCAGCCCCTAAGCTCAATTTCTACAGTACATATGTTTTAAATTGCTGACAGTCAAGTAACTTTTTGCTATCATCACCCTCAGTAGTCTGGCCAGACTAGCAACCCAACACACGTAGTGGATAGCTACAATATATTTCAGAGTAACAGCCGTGTTAGTCTGTATTCGCAAAAAGAAAAGGAGGACTTGTGGCACCTTTGAGACTAACCAATTTATTTGAGCATGAGCTTTCGTGAGCTACAGCTCATGCTCAAATAAATTGGTTAGTCTCTAAGGTGCCACAAGTACTAGCTACGATATAGTTTACCATTGCCTCAAACACATCAGTAAGCTGGACCAACTGAATTCAGGCCAGTTCTGAATTAGGTTCTTTTCCCTTAATCCTTACAACCCCTAAAGTTGTTCTTATTCCACGCAATACCAAGTTTCCCAGCTTCCATGTGTATTATGGATGTTGAGTACTAGGTTTCTCTTCCTACACAAACCTCATGTACAGTGACTCTTGATCAGCTGCAGCCCAGTCAGTGGAATCTTCTGCAAGCACAATAAAATGTAGCTATCTGTATACATTTGTGCCATTTACCTAAGAGGTTCTGAAATTGCTTCCATAAAGTCTCACTTTGTGAATGGTAATATCATTTGATCAAAGATTATCATTTTCGACCTGTAAATTGGAGCATTTCAAAAATCTCTCAAATTGAAGTCATGTTTAGTGACTAAATCATGTTAAGGTGGAAAAATATATGGATTTCATGTTCTACTTAGTGGAGCAATTAAGCAATAGGAACTTTGACAGTGATATTTGCTATTTCTATGCATTTCACATGAACAGTCCTCTAATCTGCACGTTAAAAAAAATCACTTCTAAATGTTTTACACTTGACAACCATCAGGCAGTTGATGACCTGAGACCACTGCACATCATACTAGCCAAAACTCTGTCACTTTCTTTATATACTGGAATTGGAAAAGGTTCAGAAAAGGGCAACAAACAATTTGGGGTATGGAATGGCTTCCATATGAGGGGAGATTAAAAAAACTGGGACTTTTCAGGTTGGAAAAGAGACAACTAAGGGAGAATATGATAGAGGTCTAATAAAATCATGACAGGTGTGGAGAAAGTAAATAAGTGTTATTTACTCCTTCTCCTAATACAAGAACCAAGGGTCACCAAAAGAAATTAATAGGCAGCAGGTTTAAAACTAAAGGAAGTATTTTTTCCACACAATGCACAGTTAACCTGTGGAACTCCTTGCCAGAGGATGCCGTGAAGGCCAAAACTATAACAGGATTCAAAAAAGAACTAGATAAGTTTATGGAGGATAAGTCTATCAATGGCTATTAGCCAGGACAGGCAGGGATGGTGTCCCTAGCCTCTGTTTGCCAGAGGCTGGAAACGGGCGACAGGATGAATCACCTGATGTTTGCTTGTTCTGTTCATTCCCTCTGTGGTGCCTGGCATTGGCCACTGTTGGGGAACAGGATGCTGGGCTGGATGGACCTTTGGTTTGACCCAGTGTGGCTGTTCTTATGTACTCCCCCATCTGTCTGGATCCATCTGTTCCTTGTTTTATATTTACAGATAGTAAGCTCTTTGGAGCATGGAGTATTTTGTTGTTGTTTGTATAGCATATAGCACAACACAGTCCTCATCTATGACTTGGACTCGTATGTTTACAAAGCCCACGGCAACGAGCCACCCAGCCCAGGCTGATAAACTCAGGGTAGCCAGGCTTGCACTAGTGCTCTAAAAAATAGCTGTGTGGAAAGTCCTTTGAGTTTTCATCTCAGGCTCTGAAACCCTACTCCCTCCCTAGGCATCAGAGCCCAAGTTGCAACCTCAAAGCACTGTCTACACAGATGTTTTTACAGAACTAGTGCAAACCCAGCTAGCCTAAGTCTGTGAACCTGGGCTGGGAGGCTCACTGCCACAGACTCTGTAGACATACCTTTAGGACTGCTATAATAAGTATAGTAGGGTTGCCTGTATCAGAAAGCTTCTCGGGCTTACTACAATTTATACACAACTTTTCATCTTTCTGACCTAAGGCTCATGAACATGGAGCTTTCCATGAATTCTGGAAAGTAAATTTTACATCTAAATTTCTCTTACCACATGTGTGTTTTACACTTATATGACTCAGAATCCTCAGTGTTCTTGGTTGAGTCAAGTAGATTTTTTTTTTTTTTTTAAAGAACCCCAACTGGGTATTTTGAGGTGTTCCACACATTTCAATAAAAACCCAAACAATGCTGTGTGCATATCATTTTTAGTTTTTTAAAATGTCTTAAAATTTTAAAATCATTAAAGACTAATTTGCAAATTAAGCTTTGGTGCTAGGCAGCACCACCCTATTTTGCAGTTACAAGACTAAATGTTAGAGAAAGGTCATCTCCCTATTCAAAATATTAAATCACGTTTTGCTGAAATAATAATCAAACTGAAGTTTATGTTACTGCACAGGCAACTGTCTCATTTGGAAACCTGATACTAGCCTGTCAAAAGATGGTGTTTGAACTACTAAAGAGCCCAGAGCAATTGCTCTCCTCCCCAAAGACCTCTGATCAAAGTACTATGCACTTCTCTAGAAATACTGCACCAGTGTAACTAAATTGATTTTGAATCAACTGACAGTGGTGGAAAATCAGACACTTAAGTTCTGCTTAAAATTGGTTTAGCTTAATTCAGTACCTTACCAATACAAGCTAAATTGATATAAGAAGGTTAAGACTGTTTAAGTGCATCTTCTTTAGGTGTTTGCAATGATTTAGAGAGGTTTAAAATCCAATTACATGAGCCCAGTTTTTCCAACGTAGACAAGCCCCAGTACATTCCAACCAAGGCTCTGACTCAAGACATGTTCAGCAGTGCATTTCTCATCCTCTCTCTCCTTCTCCCAAGGCATTACATGTGTGGCTTACACCAAGTAGGCCCCTCTGACTAGCAGCTAGCTCATTCTCCTCTCCCCACCCAAGTCAGTTCAGTTCTTTATTCCTCTACCACTCTCCCCTCTGACTGGCATCTCAATGTTGCTGAGTCAGATGCCACTCAGCATATTCCCAACACATCCAGCAGGCAGGAAACCCAACTTTTAGGTGTGCAAGGCTTCTGCATATTAGGGTTTTCATTCAGCCTGCTTCCTTCTTTCAATGAAGGGGAGGCATGAGAACATGTGATTGTAACAAAGACATCTTGTAGACTAGTTTATCTCTAGACTTTTAATGTAGCCAATATTTCTATATTCAGTTCTAGACAGCATTTAGTTCTGAAGAGAGCTGTATTTTGCACAGAAAGCCAACCTAGAAATTCACAAAGTGAAGCACTTTACCCCATGTAGAGATGTGGGACTGTAAAATTTAAATATAGTTGGCATTTTAGAGCCACCTACCAGCAGCCATCATTTTATCCAATAATCAAACAGTGGGACTTTTGTTTACTCTCTGAATCCAGTTGAAATAGTTCCCATAAAACAAATCTTACAATTGGGATTATTCCACAGATACCCAAGCACAAGGAGTCACTTCACCACTGAAATGCACTGCAACATGGAACGTAGCAACACAACTATGAATGTTATTAGAAAGTAGTTAAAGCATGTAACCAATTACTTAAGTGAAATTCAGTTTTTACATAAGGTAATAGTTTGAGGTTTAAATTAAGAATTTTAATTTTCACGATACTGCAATGAGCAGGATTGGCAGTGGTCTTCGAAATCACATAAAACCACTCAGTCCTGTTGCAGCCCATAAATAGCATAACAAAGGATCAAAACACATGCAGTACACAGATTCCCATGTTAGTTTGGGGGGGGGGGAGGAGGGGAGAGAGACCTATGGTCTTTCTTGAATGAACTTGGAGAACCTTCAATTCCAGAAGACTTCCCTCAATCTGCTCCCTATATATATTTTTAGCATCAAGTTAGATAACCGTCTTCCTCTAAACTGTAAGTATCCTCTGTTACATGCCTCTGAGTCACTCATTGCATACTGCACTTTCTGAATATGGTGCAATTAACAAAAACAATATATTAAGGTGCATTACATAACAAGTTTTTTATTTAGTTACATAAAACGGACAGTATTCATATCTCAAGTAGCTTAATATACCTGGACACTATGTTCTGTTCTTAGGACAATGACCACTAAGACTACATAAATCCTGTAGAAGATGTGCAGCGGGTGCTGTCCCTAACACATTAATGATTAGAGAGTTTTGTTTACCAGTGTCCCAGAAACATTCAACTCCTTATGGAAAGCGACATCCATTGTCCAGAGGCAAGCAGAGGCCTTCCCATAGCAAGTGGGTGGGTGAATGGGCTATGGCAGAAGCTCCTGAACTGGCCAGTAGAGAATTGTGCTGGTAATCAATTGGAAGTTAGCTGGAATGAAGAGCCAGAATCCTGTGACCAGCTCTTAAATGCATTAAATCAACTAAACACAATACTTCAACAACTGTAGTTTCCACAGGGATGCTACAGAATCATGCAAGGTGAAGGAGATAGTCCACATGACAGTATTAAAATGTAGTCCACACTAAGAGGGTAAAACCGGCAAACCCTGGTCCAAGGCATTAATTTCTGAAGAAGCTAAGCTTTTAAAGTAAGTTTCTAGCCCTTATATAGAAGTAAATATAACCTTCCAAATGTGAGCCACTGCAGTGATGCTTCTGTTACTGTAAATTTTTTCTAAGAAACAAGGAAGTGTGACAAAAACACACCAGGTCAGTTTCAATATTGCTATTCAGAATCCGATGGACATCAGTGAAACCAAGAACTGAGTCAGCTTAAACACTAATGCTGCACTTCAAAAACCGGACAAGGGAGTGGAGATAGTAAAAGGGGAGGGCAGAGCCTACCAACGGAGACAGGGAAGAGGATGTACAGAAGTGTAGTGAGGAGCCCCACAGTTCCACCTTTGCAGCATCCAGGAGTCAGAGAAAGGGTAAAATGAGATATCACACTGCATCAGTCAAGAGTTTCTGAGGTAAGGAATACATTGTTTTTCAGTCTCGCAGGGTTACTTCTTGACATTCCAAAATGTAAGAGGGCCCAAGGGGAAAAAAGCACTTGCACAATTTGCTTCTTTAATGTATAATGGCCTGAGAGCTTCCCCCCAAAATTGTATGCTTGTTTATTTACATTAGAAATTTTGGTCCTGTTTAGGTTTGAAGACTACAGCCACTGGAGGTCGGCAAATAACGGTGGTGGGGGTTTTTTTTTTTTGGTTTGCAGGCTTTTTTTGGATGGCGGGGAGGGTGGATCAAGCTGAATCTGAAACTTTTCCAAAAAAAAGGGTCAAATAGAAAGAGTCCATTTTGGGTCAAACGAAGCACATGGTTTGATCCCAAAAAAATTAGTTTCCAGACATTTTTAAAGAGCTAGATTTACAAAATGGCCAAGTAGGAGGTGCCACTCTTGTAACTTTAGCCTGGTGGTTAGGGCACTTACCCAGGATTGGGAGACAAGGGTTCAGTTCCTCCAAATCTCTGCTACACAGCAGGCAGAGGAACTTGGGTCTTCTACTTCCCCAGAACAGTGCTATAGCCACCAGGCTATGGAATTTTTGGAAGTAGGTCTCAATCTCTCCTGTTGACACTATTCCTTTTCGTTTGAATTAAATATTCAGTGGTGCCAGGATCTGAACTTGGATCTCCCACCGAACAGGCAGGCGTACTAACCACCAAGCTGGAGTCACATATTCTGTCTCAATAACGACTCAAGTGTTTCATACAAAGTGAAGCAGCTTCAACAGGCAAGAGAGCGCTGCCCCAGAACACCCACATTGTTTTGGGAGATGTGAAATCCAAGTTTAAATTCCTGCTCCATATCAGGAAGAGGAGGGAACTGAACCTAGGTCTCCCACATCATTGGTGAGTGCCCCGAATCACTGGGCTAAAAGTTAAGGGAGCACTACCACCAGCATCTCGAGTCCTGTTTTGTGAATGGCAAAGTCCCCTTGTGAATCTAGCCCAAAAAGTTTTCCGACTTAAACTATGAGGCAAATAGGCCTTTGGGTTGACCAAACTACATTTTTCAACAAGTGAACTATTCATCCAGAAAGTCACTAAAGCAAACTGTGAAACCTAAGCAATTTAGAGGGGAAGAGATTCTTCAGCGTACAGTTTAAGAATCTTGTTTATTGTTTAATATCCATTTAACTTCAAATGACAAAGGCTTCCTTTATTCAAAGCTTTGATTCAACACTATCTCCTCTTCAATTAAGGCACTACGATATTTACTGTGTGCTCCAATTCCTCCAAAGGTTCTCCAGAAAAACCAGATAAGATCATATTGGAAATACCGGATACTTCCAAGATAAAATATAAGCAAGAAAGAAAAATTAAAAACTTTCAGACCTTTCTACACCATACAGCACCCAAAACAAAAGTGATTTGCAGATCACCCTTAAAAACAGCAACAAATACAAAACGTGTTGACACATGAATTCAGTTTTATTACTAAACCAAATCATTTCCCCCATATTTTCCTTGTCAACCAGTTTAATTTGCTGGCTGTATAAGGTATATACAGGCTGTTAAATAGAGAGGGAGCAAGTCTCAAAGCAGAGCAGCTTTCATTTAAAAAGCCCTTTCAACGGCTCTTTTCTGTTTAAGCCAAGGTGTGGTTCCAATTTGAGTGCTTCTGCTGATCTGACACAACCAGGCTGCAAAGCATTTAGGTCTTTTAAAAACTAAAACCAATAACTGAGATTTTAGGCACTCTTTCGATGCCTTCAGCTCTACCTGGATATTTATTGGCAGCCAGTACAGAGTATGGACACTAGTACAGAGTATTTTATATGACATGCTGCTTAATAAAGAAGGCAGACATTTGGCACTAGGTTCAGTATCTTTATGGTCTTAATATGTAGTGCCGATAGATGACATTACTGTAATCCAATCTCAGCTATCTGCAGGATCAGGAACACTGCACCACTTCAAATTCAGAAAGTTCTCTGCAATCATCACGGCAAGAAACATTTTAAATAAAGGCTTAAATTTTACTTCATGACACTCACCAGAAAAAGATTCCTATTCACTCAGATTTTCACTTGGCAACAGTGATTATGAGCACCAAAAGCAATTATATGCTTAATTTAAAAGTATCACATTATTTTTTATTATATATATATACACACACACACACACACACACACCAGCCTCATGCAAGCTCCTTAGTAAATTTTACAAAAAAGTGTCTGAAAAAGTTTATTGAAATATTAGAGTGGATAAAAAAGTGATTTTAAATAAAAAAAATCAAAAATGAGTTTAAGTCTGATTTTAATGAAATACTTTTAAAAATAAAGCTATTTAAACTTTAATTTGACATTAGGCCTTAATATAGGTGGTCCTAAATCTATCAAAATAATTTAAATTAAATAAAAATGGGATTTAGCTACATGTTTTCTGATGAAGTTTTAAAGAAAGTCGAAGCACTGAACTGGTTGTGGAATTTGTGGGCTAAATACATGGAATCAGAATGCTGAAGCACTAACACAGCTTTTGACAGCAGTAGCCTCTTCTGCAGGGGCAGAAAATGTTTTCTTCGTTTCAGTTTAATGGGTTGAAAAAGCAAGAAAGCTGGTTTTCTTCCAATCTGTGAATAAGAACTAGGTGAGAGGATGAGATCTACTAATTCTAAAATCTTGATAGACATGCTGATCAGAGACAGTCAGCTAATACTTCCTTTGTTTAAGTCATTTTTGAATGCAAAATATGATTTGATCTCTTTTCTTATGCATCCAGCACGTAAAACGATTAAAGGCTGGTTTTGAACATTTTAATTGAATTCCAGTTTCCATCCAAATAGAACTTGACAAATCCAGAGTAAAAAACCAAAAATCGAATAAAGCAACGTCATTCACCATTTTTTAACCCTTTAAAAAAAAAGGGTTAAAATTTGTAAGTTAAGCAATATAACAGCTTAAATAAATGTGCTTAGAGTCTTCCAACTAGGAAGTACCATGAAATTTAGTGCAAAGGCTATATTTAGCTGAAAATCAACATATTTTAATGGTTACAAGCCAACAAGAATCAATGTGCAGGTTTTTTTGTTTTTAGGAAAATAGCTAAAAAATAAAAATGCAAAAACACAATTTAAATCATTTATTTAAAATCAAGGTTTCTTGCTTGATGACTTAAATTATTAAAATCAGCAACTTCAACTAACCCATCCTGAGTATTAGGGCTTCATGTGACTAGTAATTAGATAATCCTTGGTAAGCGGGTCATCTCAAAGATGAAAAATATGAATGAACATTATAAATTAGCTACTTTCCACTAAGAAAAAACCTTAATAGCAAAATAGAAGTGGAAAGGCCAAAAAACTAGAATGTATAGACTTAAGGACCTTGTAAGATCCTAACATCTTTCGCTACTATTAACTGAAATAAGGGCTGACCCAAACAAAGTTAAGACAGACCATGTTTCTCCCAGTCCTAATTTCAGAAACTTGGTTTTCCTAGTTTCAAATTTACACACACGTTATTTTCCACATTAGCCTTTCCCCCGCCCCTTATAAAACTTCCAGCCATTGCTATAACCAGCACAGCTCCACCAGTAGTAGTACTTGTATAGACAAGATTCTGGCAGCCATTAGCATCTTTGCCTAGTTCTACTTTAAAGCATGTCTAGATGACTGGTTAAAATGTTAGGTGTTGCACTTCCACTGTTGATAATACTGGTGGTGGTGCAAAACCGAAGGAAAAAAGGCTAGCACAGACATCTTCCACATGTTCCCATGGATCAACTGTGATAACGTGATGCTGGACTGAACACGTCAATATCAAGCATGCAACACTGAAGCCTTACATAGGTCAAGAAATTTGCCCATTGCTAAAAGATGTCACATGCAGTTGAATCAGTGCCAAGAATGATTCCCCCACAAATATGGACAGGATCAAATCCAAGGTCAACCACAGTTTCTAGAACACTTAGGCACATAGTAAGGTACTGCACACTTCCAGTTAAAGCACTCCGAACCAATCTAGTTGTACCAGTTGCTGATACCCATTGTCAACAAATGAGTATGTTTCCCGATGTACACAGTTTCCATCACTGTTATTTCAATCATTTTTAGTGCTACCTATTGGAGAATTCCTGAGCCAAGATGTCAGGGGCACTGCTACTCTTTTATATTCTAAAACAAACCAAGGACGCATATGGCCCACCATTACCTACCTCCCTTTCATTTGTTCACCTAGCATTGCAAAATATATTTCTTATAAGACCTTGAGGTATGATGGCAGGATAAGACCAAAAAACTTTTGTTAGGGAGATTATTTAAATTCTTCAAAAAAAACTCAGATCGGAAAGAGCTTAATACATAAAAGGCTTCTGAGCAATTTTAAAATGTGTATCAGTAACATGGAGGAAGAGACTATAAAGACTTTTCATTGGCACATTGATATGAACAAGAAATAAATGTTACTATGAAGTTACACAAAGTGAATGATATGTTAGAAACAAAATATTGAGAATGGAGTCCTACTGTACTGATTTTTAACTATTAGAAGCCCAGCACTAAATATAGACGCACACACAGCTCAAGATTCGTATTAAAGGCAATTATAGTAGAACTTCAATTATCTGAATGACACCAATGCAGGGTGGTTTCAAATAAGTGAAGCCTGGATGAGGTTCTAAGGTGGGAGGATCTTTCTCTGGGTCCCTAAAACTCTTCACAATAGAGCCACCCACAGCGCCCTCCTCCAGACACATATCCCTTTCCTCCCAGCAGTTGCCTCTTCTAGCACCTCTACTGAGCTGGAAATTATACTCCTGTGAGAATTCTGCACCACTGCACAATGCAGAATTTTGCAGAAATACTGCATGCACAGAATTTCCTCCCCCTTCTCCCCCCCCCCGACATGGGGAATGCAGGGATGCTGGCCAGCACCAGGATCCACTGGACCTGGCAGAGCCCAGCTCACAAATGGAAGACAAGGTTGGGGGGAGGAGGAAGGGGTGCACTGGAGGATTCTGAGCAGCTGCAGTTTCTAGCACACCCTGAAGGAAGGAGGTGGTGGCATGCAGGAAACCCTGTGCAAGCCCAGGACCTAGCATCAGGCCGTTTCTCCCTCTGGATCCCTAAGCTCTAGGAGGATAGGGGGTGAGAGTATCTGGGCCGGGGGGGCCAGGGTGCAATTGGCCTCTGGGGGGTAGAGGATGCGAGTGTCTGGGCCAGGGAGGCCCGGCAGCTATGCTCTGGGAGGATGAGAGGGGGAGTTAGTGTCTGGGCTGGTGGGGCATGTCTGGGCTCTGGCAGAGGAGGGGGGAATGTCTGGCCCCCTGGCTGGGCTGGAGGGGGGGGGCATGGGGGCAGAGAAACAGGAACTAGGTTGTCATAGGGATTTCTTTAACTCTCTACTCCTGAGGGAATTTGTGTGTGTCTATATTGTTAGAGACATAATTGCAGAGAGGTATTTTGAAATAACTTACCAAAATAATTGAAACCGGCATGATTATATATAGTGTTATTTTGACCAATAAAATTTGCAAAATCTTAAAATATTGTGCTCAGAATTTTCAATTTTTTTGGCACAAGAATTCCCCCAGGAGTAAGATTATTGGTGAAGTCAACCAGCTGTCTAATCAAGAGAACCAGCCAGAACGGTCAAGTCTATATTAAGTGACAGATATTTAGATAATTGGGGGTTCTATTGTACATCCATTTCCCTGTTTACATTTTTTAACTTATAATAGCAGTAACGACCTCCAGAGTGGACATTTCCTGGTGTTAATTGGCAAGGTCAAGTCCTCCAGCAAGTGTCCTCCCCCACCTGCTGGCACCTTTTCATTTCACAACTCAGACTGCTCTTCAGACAACTGAATGACTGTTTTCCAGATCATTTTAAAATTTATACTTGCCATAGTCTTCAAGTGTAAAGTGAAAATGACAGCAGTTAACAGACTGGTAAGTCTTGTCACAAACAGATCAAACTACATAACACAAAGTCATGAATCCCAAAAGATTACACACACCTCAGTAGAACATCAATTTGGCAAATTAGTCTACCTGAACACTTAATATGGACAATTCTGAGTTATAGGCTAACTAACATGATGTAACACTTGAAGTAATTATGGAGATTGAATTTACAATATTAATATAGGCTGTAAATACATACATAGAGCCTCATACAGATAAAAGGATACTGAAATACAAAATAGTATCCATTCAGCTACATGATCTGAATATACCAAATACAGCCACTTACTTGCCAGCTGCTTCATATAATTCCTGGCATAATCTTGTGAAATAATAGTCCACAAAAAGTGGTTCAGATGTGTCACATTGCGTGTATAGGACTTTAAGATCCATTGCTATGTTCCCTAGTCTCATAATAAAAATCAGTTACCATACCACAATATATCAGTAATCTAATCTTCAACAGTGGAGATACCAGAGGTTTCAAGGAAAAGTATAAACCAGTAAAATGCATATAACAATGTACTGCACATTAGGGGAAATTTCTTCACCCTACATATAAACTCACTGCTTCCCTGTAGGACTGGTAGCCCTTGACATTTTAATCTTAGCAAATCTGCAGAAACTAAATGTCTAACCTTTTTTAAAAAAAAAAATTACAAAGCTATTTGACTTTGGACTGTCCCCCAAAACCCACATCTAAACAGACAACGTGTGCTGTAATAGGATGGGCCAGAGCCTTTAAAGCACTCTTATTGCTTCTGATGCTGTCCATCATCATATTGTAAGCTCCCGAGGCTGAACAGCTACCCTGCAATTTTAGAGTTCTGCAACCCAAGCCCCACAAACCTAAGTCAGCTGACTCAGGCTAGCCACAGATACTTTATTGCCCTATAGAATGGGGTGGCCAAACTGCGGCTCCTGGAGCCCACCATGCCCCCCACATTTTCTGTTTAACAGACTGGTGGGGAGGGCAGCTTGGGGCTTCTGCCCTCTGGTGGGGTAGTGGGGCTCAGGGCTTCAGCCCCACAGGGCATGCCTCCTGGGGCCTCGAATCTTGGCAGATGCCTCCCATGGGCCAGAAGCCCCAGCACCCTACTGCAGGGCAGAAGCCCTGAGCCCCAGGAGATGCTCCCGACAGGGCTGAAGCCCAGAGCCCTGGCAGGTGTGCCCATCTTTCAAAGTTATGAAGATTATCGTATGCAGCTCAGAGGGTCAGTAAGTTTGGCCATCCCTGCTACAGAAGTACCCTTAGGGGCTTATTTGTACCTGAGAACTAAAGCCACTTAGATTGATAACCACGATATTTAAACAGCTCCGCCTGAAAGTGTTGGCTCATGTACTCTCTGAAGTATGTGGAATTTGTGGTGTGGGGGGCTAAAGAACTGCTCTACCTGCTCAAGACAAACTCAGGATTTTGCTGCTTCAGAACCCTCAGAAGGACGTCGTTCAATTCGTCAGGTGTTTTGTCTCCATGTATTAGCAGGAAGGGACTAAAATCCAAAATCTGGGCCTGCACTAAAGAATACTTTTTACCAGTTGTAAAGCTGTCATGGGATAAGAGGGAAGGTCTTCTCATAGATTGTTTCCTATCTTTTAACCAGTTACCAAAGGTTAATAACAAATGGTCAGTGTTCAGAATGGAAAGAGGTAAATAGTGGTGTCTCCCAGGGGTCTGTACTGTGATCAGTCCTATTCAACATATTCATAAATGATCTGGAAAAAGGGGTAAACAGTAAGGGGGAAAATTGGCAGATACAAAACTACTCAAAATAGGTAAGTTCCAGCCAGACTGCGAACAGCTACAAAAGGATCTCTCAAAATAAGGTGACCGGGCAAAAAAATAGCAGATGAAATTCAATGTTGATAAATGCAAAAGTAATGCACATTGGAAAACAAATCTCAACCATAAAATGATGGGGTCTAAATTAGCTGTTACCACTCAAGAAAGATATTGGAGTCATTTTGGATAGTTCTCTGAAAACATGCACTCAATGTGCAGCAGCAGTCAAAAACGCAAACAAACAATGTTGGGCATAATTAAGGAAGGGATAAAGAAGAAAATATTGCCTCTATATAAATCCTGAATATTTGATTAAATAATATTTAAATATTAAATAATTTAAAAAGCAAAATATTTGATTAAACAAATAATGGTGTCCTCAAAAAAGCTTTTGCCACCTCTATTCAGCCCTCATCTAGAAAGCATACAATAGCAATCTTAGTACAAGGTCTCCACTATTAACCTATTTTTACATTAAGAACAGGCCACTTATTCTTACTGCTTTCTCTCCCAGAGAGTTTTAAATGCCTGACTGATCATTACCTCATCAGTTACTACTCTTATGAAGGTCTATTAAAGTCTTTGAAATTATAACAGTTTTTTTCTTCATATGTTGGAATTCTCAAGTTAGAGAAGCACAATTGTGGATGAAGGGAAAGCAGTGGACGTGTTATTCCTTGACTTTAGCAAAGCTTTTGACACTGTCTCCCACAGTATTCTTGTCAGCAAGTTAAAGCAGTATGGGCTGGATGGATGCACTACAAGGTGGGTAGAAAGTTGGCTAGATTGTCGGGCTCAACGGGTAGTGATCAATAGCTCCATGTCTAGTTGGCAGCCGGTATCTAGCTGAGTGCCCCAAGGGTCGGTCCTGGGGTCAGTTTTGTTCAATATGTTCATTAATGATCTGGAGGATGGTGTGGATTGCACCCTCAGCAAGTTTGCGAATGACACTAAACTGGGAGGAGTGGTAGATATGCTGGAGGGTAGGGATAGGATACAGAGGGACCTAGACAAATTGGAGGATTGGGCCAAAAGAAATCTGATGAGGTTCAACAAGGACAAGTGCAGAGTCCTGCACTTAGGACGGAAGAATCCAATGCACTGCTACAGACTAGGGACCGAATGGCTAGACAGCAGTTCTGCGGAAAAGGACCTAGGGGTGACAGCGGACGAGAAGCTGGATGAGAGTCAACAGTGTGCCCTTATTGCCAAGAAGGCCAGTGGCATTTTGGGATGTATAAGTAGGGGCATTGCCAGCAGATCGAGGGACGTGATCGTTCCCCTCTATTCGACACTGGTGAGGCCTCATCTGGAGTACTGTGTCCAGTTTTGGGCCCCACAAGAAGGATGTGGAAAAATTGGAAAACATCCAGCAGAGGGCAACAAAAATTATTAGGGGACTGGAACACATGACTTATGAGAAGAGGCTGAGGGAACTGGGATTGTTTAGTCTGCGGAAGAGAAGAATGAGGGGGGATTTGATAACTGCTTTTAACTACCTGAAAGGTGGATCCAAAGAGGATGGATCTAGACTATTCTCAGTGATAGCAGATGACAGGACAAGGAGTAATCGTCTCAAGTTGCAGTGGGGAAGGTTTAGGTTGGATATTAGGAAAAACTTTTTCACTAAGAGGGTGGTGAAACACTGGAATGCGTTACCTAGGGAGGTGGTGGAATCCCCTTCCTTAGAAGTTTTTAAAGTCAGGCTTGACAAAGCCCTGGCTGGGATGATTTAGTTGGGATTGGTCCTGCTCTGGGCAGGGGGTTGGACTAGATGGCCTGCAGAGGTCCCTTTCAACTCTGTTATTCTATGATTCTAATTCTTACAAAAGCAGTATTGACTGGCCTTTATATTATTCCTACACAGAACGCTTAGCTAAGGTGTAACCAAGGCTGCAGGGTCTGTACCAGTGGTTTCAGTGCACATTAACTTTCAATATGAGAATTAAAAGCCACATGTTCAAAACCCAGGAAGTTCAGAATTAAGGTTAGACTTGCCTATGAATTTCCGAACTTTTGAAAGTTTGAATTTCTTTTAAGAATCATGGGATCCAAGTAACCTTAACTCTGTCTCTGTAGAGACGCCATCCTTCCATCTTCCCTATCTGGTAAGGTTAAATTTTGATAGTGTGCAGCAGAGAACATTGGTTCTGTGCCTCTACCTACTTGTTTGGTGTCTTCCTCCAAATTCCCTGTTCTAGCTGTTCAGTGTTGGAATGAGGTGAGAAAGTGGAAACTATTGGCTACTTTGGTTACTGATTTGTGGAGAGCAAAACTCTGGGAAAATGGTATAGATTTGTATATAAAACTTACTCCTCATGCCCTAAACAAGGGACAGAAAAGTACAGCAATCATTAATTTTTTTGACAAAAGCTTCTGCTAAAATGATCAGTGAAATAGTTAATTTTGAGATTTTAAATTAAGGTTCAGTTAATATCCTACTGAAATTAATAGAACCAACTGATACCTCCCATTGTGACACCCTCTATATGCACACAGTACTGCATCCAGTCTCTTCATTATTTTTTTTTTAATCAAAATCCTACAGAGTTCAAATGTATCATGGGGGCTTTTCAGAAGTCCTCAGTGTCCTGACAGCGACCCAAAGGCAGAAGAGTAGGTAACCTCACAGTCAAATGTAACAGAGAAAAGGCCCTTATGTCTTCAGTCCCTGCAGGTCTATTGGCTTTTAACTTTCTATCAGAAGCACCCTCTAGCCTCTTGGCATATCATACACCATCTGTGGATACTGACAGCACTGCGAGTCAGGGTATGTCTACACTATGGAGACTATACAGGTCACTGTAGCTTCATTGCTATAACTCCGGAGTGCAGAACAGCCAACACTGAGTGAAGCGTTTTTTCTTAAGGCTGTCAACCCATTAAAAAAGTTAATCATGATTAATCACACTGTTAAATAGAATACCATTTATTTAAATATTTGTGGATGTTTTCTACATTTTCAAATATTCTGATTTCAATTACAACACAGAATACAAAGTGTACAGTGCTAACTTTATATTTTTGATTACAAATCTATGCATTGTAAAAAATAAAATAGTATGTTTCAATTCACCTAATACAAGTACTGTAGTGCAATCTCTTATGAAAGTTGAATTTACAAAAGTAGAATTATGTACAAAAATATTGTATTGAACAATAAAAATGTAAAACTTTAAAGCCAACAAGTTCACTCCTACTTGTCAACTCAGACAAACAAGTTACTTTACATTTGCAGGAAATAATGCTGACCGCTTCTTGTTTACAATGTCACCTGAAAGTGAGAACAGGCATCCGCATGGCACTGTTGTAGCCAGCATCGCAAAATATTTAAGTGCCAGAGGCGTCAAAGATTCATATGTCCCTTCATGCTTCAACCACCATTCCAGAGGACAAGCATCCATGCTGCTAATGGGTTCTAACAATCCAAACCAACGCATGTTCATTTTCACCATCTGAGTCAGATGCCACCAGAAGGTTGACTTTCTTTTTTGGTGGTTCAGGTTCTGTAGTTTCCACATCAGAGTGTTGCTCTTTTAAGACTTCTGAAAGCATGCTCCACACCTCATACTTCAGAAGGCACTTCAGATTCTTACGCCTTGGGTTATGTGCTGTAGCTATCATTAGAAATCTCACATTGGTACCTTCTTTGCATTTTATCATATCTGCAGTGAAAGTGTTCTTAAAATAAACATGTGCTGGGTCATCCGAGACTGCTATAACATGAAATATATGGCAGAATGCAGGTACAAAACAGAGCAGGAGACATACAATTCTCCCCCAAGGATTTCAGTCACAATTTTTTTTAATGATCATCATCAACATGGAAGTATGTCCTCTGGAATGGTGGCCAAAGCAGAAAGGGCATACTCATCTTTAGCATAACTAGCACGTAAATAACTGGCAATTCCTGCTACAAAAGTGCCATGTGATCGCCTGTTCTCACTTTCAGATGACACTGTAAATAAGAAGCGGACAGCATTATCTCCCGCAAATGTAAACAAACTTGTTTCTCTTAGCGATTGGCTGAACAAGTAGGAGGACTGAGTGGACTTATAAGCTCTAAAGTTTTACATAACTGCACCCAAAAACAAAACAATGTAACAATCTACATTTGTAAGGCACACTTTCACGACGAAGATCGTACTACAGTACCTGTATGACTTAGATTGAAAAATACATTTATTTTGTCATTTTTACCAGGGCTTCGGAACGGAGCCCGGAGCTGGAGCACGGAGCAGTGGAGCCACAGGTTTTTGCCCAGAGCTGGAGTTGAGCCGGAGCACAGAAAAACCTTGACTACTCCAGGTTTTTTTTTTTCATTTTCAATCCAAAACGAATGATATTTCGCAAGAAAATCCTAAAGGTGCCAAAAAGTTAGATTGTATAACAATTGATATTAGCATCTACTTTAGCACTTTACGTAATATGTCACAGTTATTCTCACTTCAGCTGAAATCAAGATTTAATGTACAGATACAAAATTACAAAGTTTTCTGGAGATATGTTTTATTAAAGAATCAGATAATTATCAGGCATCTGGCAACACTGCAGACTGCTCCCACCCTTGTGCCAAGGTTAGGCGAGTACGTACTCGTGTAGATTAGTTAGATTAATATGTGTTGATACTACTTTTGTAAGGGTTGATCAACGAGATGCGCTGAGTGCTGTGATTACAGAAGAAAAGTGTCACGCAAGACGCAACATTTAAGACATCACCAAAAGGTATATTGCAAAAAAAATAATGTTTTTGTTTATTGATATATTTATATCTCAAGAGATATTAACCACTTAAGCTCATTTCTCACATAGGCTCCCATTACCGGTACATTTGTACATGCTCCCGTATCACTAATACTTAGTAATAAGTCACTCTGGCGGACTTATTTTATATGTCATCTGTTCAACGGTCTTTTGGTAGTGTTTGTCATTTTAAATTTACTGAATAAGTCGCGGGCAGCAGGCATATAAATATACAGTAAACATTTTTGCATAAATTAGGAGTGATTTTTTTGATATATCCAGGGTGATTGGAAAATGTCCAGCACAACTTTGGGGGTGAATCCTTCGGTCATTTTAAGAAAAAACACTTGTGAACACATGTCCTAAAATTCTTCCTAAGGGAGCTACAGTCCCTTCAAGGAGGTGATGAGAAGTTAATTTCTGATTAATCTCAAAAACGCTTTAATAGAAAGCAATGAAATTATGTCTGTGTCTTAGCGTCAGTATGTGCTACTATATTACATTACCCAAAATTATTTAAACAGTAGCCGTCCCGAACTGGTAGTTGGTCATTTCATATTTCAAGAAAGGTTTGTCATCAACTGCCCCTGGCTACGAGCGGTAATATTATGTTCCATAAATAGTTAATTATTGGTTATTATTTCTTACATTTAAAATTGATGGTTCCAAAGTTGAAAAATAAGGAGTAAAATTGTATCATTCTAAGCATCTAAGCAGATTAAAAATTTTAAACAGTTTTCTCGGAAACGGTTCATTATACAAAATAAATTAAGAGTACCATTTTAATGCATGTTTTGGCATTAAATCATATCCCAAAGTCATATCTGTTAAACAGTCAAAGACTTAAAAAATATTAAATTAAATTGGCCCAGTCCCCCCAGTTCACGACGCCTGTAGTTTAAATAATTTTATTTGAATGATGTTGTATGATATAGCATTGGAAATAAACTTTAACAGGAAAGCGGATTCAAATTGCAAGTACACTCCTTTTAGTAAACAGAGCAAATTTTTGGAAATATGTTTTTTCCCCTCATCAGCCTGGAAACGTTAAACAAGATAGAACCTGTTATTTGCTCTACCTGATGAAGCAAAAACATATTTCTGAAAATTTGCTCTCTTTACTAAAAGGACCATGCTTGCAATTTGAATCCGCTTTCCCAATAAGTTTATTGTCAACTTTGTAACGTGTAGCCTCATTACTTCCCAACAATTAATGTTGTAGAACAGCAATAGCACGCACTAATGCTATGGCACATACCAAATTTCATTGATACATCTATTTAAAAGCGTTTCAGATACTAATTAAAAACTTGGAAAATATTTCGAATATTTTTACCGCAAAATTTCATAAGAAAAACTTACAATTTATAAATAAAAATTATGTATATGAATACTTCTTACTTCATTAAAACTGCAAGAAACATGTTAAAATATTTTAAAAACTTTAATAATTGTGTAAAAAGAAAATGCGATCATTTTTGTCCAGAAAATCCAAAATAAATTCAAAGTACCTTAAGTGATTAAAATATCACAAGCAGGTACATTATAAAAAAATGTAATGCTTTTGTTAATTGCTTTTCAAAGATCATAACAAGGAACATTTGGATTCGGTAGCAGCACAAGATTTGGCCATGGCTTCAACAAAAAAAAAAAAAAAAATCAAATCCCCATGAGTGATAGCTGATTTATGGAAAAGGATCTGAACGACATTTTTACTTTTGAATTTGAAAAGTCCAAATTTGGACTTTTGGGAAAAGCAAAGAAGAAATCGGCAACGTACAAGGTGGAAAAGGAGGTGAATGGCGAGCTCAAACCACGTAGCTTCAAGACAAGTGAAGCAAATGCCGTGAAAAGTTTCAATCTTTGGTGGCATGTAAAACATAACCACCTGGAAAACTATGCAGCTCTGGTTACAAAAAAGGACCAGGAAGATGAGGCAAAACAAAAAGCTGACACAGCTAAACGACGTTCATCTGGCTCTTTGAAAACTCCTGGAGAAAAGATTTTTTGTAGAGCTTCATCTGAAAAGAAACCCAAAATTGAGCCAACGAAACTTGACTCCTATTTGAAGTCCTCAAAGGTTACAGTCACCCTGGATGCCAATACTTTCCATGAAGGGCTGACAGAAATGGTTTGCTTGAGTTCAACATCGCACACTACCTTCAGGCTAAAGAACAAAGGATTCCAAAAAATTGCAGGTGAAATGGATTGGCAGCTTGGTGTTTCGACGGGGCACGATGCGGTTCATCGTTTAGTTGTCAGCACATCTGAGTCTGGTCACAAAGAGCTCAAGAAAGCTATGGCGCAAAAACTGTGCTATCTGAAAATGGATGCGGCAACCCGTGGAAACAGAAATTTCCTTGCAATCAATGCTCAGTATTACAAAGAAGGAAAAGATAAAGCTGTGGTAAAAACCTTGGACATAATCGACACTGAAGGGTGTCAATTCTTCATATGTGAAAAGTCAAGTAAAAGCTATTTTAGAAAAATTTGGGATCAGTGAAATGCAAGTGCTGAGCATCTGCGTTGACAATGCAGCAAACATGACGTGTGCCGTCAAATTTCAGTGAGGACAATGAAACCATTTCTACGTCTGAGACCAGGGATGTGGACAGAACTGAAGCTATTTTGCCTGATGAAGGAACTAAAGGAATGGATGAAATCGAACTCAACATGGATGCTGCTGCGCAATGGGTTAATGACTTCCAACATGGTTTCATGAGGATGACTCAAAAGTCCAACTGATGAGGTGTGGTATTCACTCTTCCGTTGGCAATCTGGGATGGACTAAAAGAACGTGAGAAGAAATTTCTGGCAAAAATTCGACAAGTCGTTGTCAAACTACAAACCCCAAGTATTTGAAGTGTTCTGCTTGATCTACATGGGATAACGCAATCATTGGATACTGTGACTCGCTGGGGTTCAACATTTGCGATGATTGATCGGCTTCTTGTTTTCAAACCTTATGTGAAAAAGTGGCTGCTGCTGGAACAAGAGAACTCAAGTTAACAAAAGCTGAATGGGACGAAGTGAAGAACCTGCAAGACCTCTTGGCAAAGCCAAACCAAACAACCGTAAATCTTCAAGCTGTCGATGTAACCCCAGAAGTTTTAATGAAGGAATGGCAAAAAACTGTCAAAATTCTTGCAAGAAAATGGTGGACAAATTTCAGAAGGAATTCTATCCTCCATGCAGAAACGCGAAGAGAAGCTTTTTGACAATGTTCATTTCCTTGCTGGAGTTTATGTTGACCCACAGAATCGGATTCTTCTTATCTCAAAGGAAATGGCAAAGACAAAGGAAGGGCTCCTTGATATTGCTCAAAGACTCGAAAACAAAATCTATTGCTCCATTTGAACTTGGCGAAAGAGGTTGAAGAAACTGAAACGCAACAAAAGGAGTCATCAACAATCAAATCTGCAGTTTCAGAAAGTTCACATCCTTCAGAAATAGCAGGCTGTTCTCAAACTTCTGTCTCCACTCTGAACTTGTTTGAGCGTCAAATATTTGTAATAAAAAAATATAAAGTGAGCACTGTTCACTTTGTATTGTGTTGTAACTGAAAATGTAGAAAAACATCCAAAATATTTAATACATTTCAATTGGTATTCTATCCTTTAGCACTATGATTAAAACTAATTAATCACAATTATTTTTTTTAATTGTGATTAAATTTTTTTTAGTTAATCACGTGAGTTAACTGCAATTAATCGACAGCCCTAGTTTTTTTCCATAGTGTATGAAGCATTCTTCCATCGACACAGCTGCACTTCACCATGGGGTTAAGTCAGCATAACACCATATCCTTGAGAGCAGTAGCTTCTCACCCCCAGCACCAAAACACCCTAACTGACATAGCTATGTAGGTCCAATTATTGAGTGTCGATCAGGCCTCAGGGTCCTCATCCCTCAGGAGGGAACAGAGTCCTATTGTCTACTTTAGCTAAACCAGAATTCTGGGAGAAAGTCTGCAGAGCCTCAGCCTCTGCTTGATTCACTCATTTCCTTGGGAATTTCCATTAAGAACTAAGTATCTAACATCTGGATGTTAGACACTTGGTTGGAGACTGAAAATTCACAAATTCCTGACATTACAAGTGAATCCCTGATCCTATAAGCCAGTGGGTAAGGATGTAAGGAAATGAAGCTGATTTTCTTTGAAGTGTTGTAGATTCACAATAGGGAAGAGAGTTCAGATGTAAAGTAAAAGGAAAGCGTGCAGCATGCTCTTTTTTCCAACCTCTGCCCATCCAACATTTTTCTTCAAGTCTACTCCTGCCACCCACCTTATTAGAGCAGTTTTTTGTAGGTTTATATCCTAACATCTATTTATGCAAGTTGTCCTGCTACACAAAACATAGACCTTCCCTCTTATGTACATTGCTGATCCTGTGCTTCATAAATTAGCTGTTTTCTGTGGTTAACTGAACTTTATGTAAAGGTAACCTGCAAATACTTTGAGAAAACTCGGCAACTTCCATTAAAGCTAAATAGCCAGGTTAAAAGGGCAATAAACAAAAACTAAAGGTTCTAGTTAATCTAATTCCCCATTCGTTTTATAGGGGAAAGGTTGTGTTTCATTCATTTTTTCTGAACCAAGTGTCTCTAAATTCAATCCAGGCACAGATAAACAAACTTAGCTGTGCAAGTTTGCATTTCACACTTGTACAGAGCTGATTTCTTATTTTAAGAACATACTCTTACAGGCAGCTTACCAGATCAAGAATGCATCTGCAGATATTGAAAAATTAACCTGCTCCCAATTTTCAGGCTCTGAATACAGAATGTGTACCTTATATAGCACTTTTCACACTGTAGGAAACAGATAAAGGAAACCAACTTTAGTTTACAACCTAAAATTGGATACAGTGGTCAGTATAATTAGTGGTCATTGACACACCCTGCATAATTACATTTCATTTGTCCATTCTGTTATTGGTTGATTTCTGGACAGCAGGTTTTTTCATGGCCTGGATATTTTGCTAAAGAAAATTCCAAACCCAATTCAATCAATTTTGGCTCAATAACCATACGTGACAGGATTCTAACTTTGTTTCACTCTATACCAGGCTAAGAACAGCATTTGAACTGATTTAAGCCACATAATGGCATTTTACATCTGATCTGCCAAAGTTTGTAGTTTATTCTGTCACAGCATCACTTCTGCGAAAAACCTGTATCTTGTACTTGCCATTTAACCGTATCGGGTATGCACACTAAGACCAAGATGAATTGATTCATTTTGGGGGTGACTAGGAGAGAGAAGAGGCAAGACAACTTGAACAAACAGTTTTCAAAATCCATTTTAAATTGAATGTAATCCCATTTGTTTAACTTCAAATTGGGTGAACATTTCAATCATTTCTTGGAGGGAATGAGGGTTGCAAAAGGAAGGAACAGAGGATTTTCACTGTTGCCTTAAATTCCTACCCAATTCTGTTAAAGTGAAGCTAAGGTTGGGGAAAAGCAAACTCTAGTTACCTTATACAACCATTAGTTTTCGCCAAACTCGAATGAGCTTTATTCATAATGATACAGTACTTGGGCACACCCCACCAAAAGTCTTTTATAAATCCTGATCAGCTAGATAAACATAATAAAGGCAATCATTTCCCTGCAAGTCTGCATTAGGGGCCTGATCCTATAAGACACAGAGGGCACTCAGCACTTCATTGGGCTGAACACTATCAATCCATATGCCAGCCAGCTGTCTAGGTATCTTTAGGCACAGATACAGCATCTCCACATCCGAACTTGCTAGGTCCAGCTCACTGAACTGTGTGGAACTTACATGAAAAGAATAAAGGCTAATGCATCAAGTTTAGTGTCAGATATGTATGAGACTGTAAAACAACTCTTCTTATCAAAGACTGGAGAAGGAGAGGATCCATTGTCTAATATCCCTGAAGAAGATAACTCTGAGGACTGCACTGAAGATAGGACATGGGAAAAGGGATTGGAGCGAAGCCTGGGGCAGGAAGCAAAAGTTACTTACAGCAGGCGACTAGAAAGACAGACAGTCGTTCATAAATTAAGTTCTCTCCAGTGCTGAAGCTGCACATTGAAGAACCCAAAGACACCAAAAGTGATGAGAAATGTGGAAGAAAGGATAAGATGAAGGGCAAAGAGAGGAGGGGAAAAAAAGACAATGGTTATGGTCCTAAAGGTGTCCTGAATTATTCCCCTCCCTACTTGCTGAGTGATGAATACAAAAATGAGTTTACAAACTAGCCTTTATCTCTGTGCATAATTAATTACCATCAGTGAGAACTGTGCCGGGCAATTCAGGTCCGCACATTAGGCTAAAATCCCTGTTCTAAATTTCTGAACAGCGGTTATAAAGAAGGGATAAATATTCATACTGAAGATTCCCTGTAAGCATCCGTAAGAAGGTGCACAGTTTAGCCAATCCAAGTTAACTTCTGTGGAGTAGGATGTTTTTCCTAAAGAAAAACAAACAATCTGTGGATTTCTCATTTATTCTACTAAAAAAAACCCACACCACCACTTCCTCAAGTTCCTCTGCAGTTAGTTTCAAAGCCACTACAGATATTCTAATGCTTGAAAAATTCACTTGTTTGATCACCTCTGGCGAGCTAACATCTATCACTGGTGAGATGGGATGGGGGAAAAAACCCACAACAATGTCTAGAAAAAAGTTATCCTCATTCAACATGAAGTTAAGTTTCTAGGCATAATACCTGTGAAGATTACCTTCCACGCATTAACCTGTATAGTAGTCTTCCTGTCTGCAGACAAATAAGTGCTAATGTTTCTGCTGCTACTCAGCTTTTATAAGCATCAGAAATGAAGGTAGCAAGCCTCTCTATTCCACTCCTGATACTCATTGTTTCACTCCCAATATTCATTACCATGTAGGAAGCAATTAAACTGTTCTGTGCATTCCTGCCAGGAGACTGGCAGAGAAATAGACTAGCAGAGACTCCAACCCCACTCCAATCAGGATACTCTGTGTGGGCAGAAGAGAAACTCCACCTCCCTTCCAGTAGCCCCTAGGGGACTTCCAATTTACACAAATATTAGCCTGATGCAGACACACAAAGGAAGTTTCCGATCAGGGTCCAGATACAGCATCCTTGAAAACATCCCAGCACCATCCCCAGAAGATGGATATGTGGCTGGGCTTCTTACCACAACACTGAACCTGGAATTTAATTCAGATCAATCTCAGAGTGCTAGGAGTCTGGTAAATTTTTCAAGCTCTGAATTATTCCAGGTTCAAAGTGAGATAACCTACTGTTTAAATGAAAAAGCTATAGAACTTAGCAAGGTTCTCCATAGATAGGTCCAACTCAGTGCCAGGGAAGGGGAACAAACTTAGTATATTTATTGGGAAATACACACTTACAACAGTTTAAAATATTTATCACTAAACCTTTACTTAAAGAAAAGGCTATATTTGGAAATATTTCTGGACGATATGCTGCCTCCCACACATTTTTAATTCAATTCCTAACTCTATAGCTATGGCTGGCTGTTCAGTGTAAAATCGATTAAACTGTGTGACTAAAGCAATGGTTCCCAAATTTTTGTATTGGTGACCCCTTTCACACAGCAAGCCTCTGAGTGCAACCCCCCCTTAAAAACACTTTATATTTAACACTATTATAAATGTTGGAGGCGAAGCAGGGTTTGGGGGGGGAGGCTGATAGCTCGCGACCCCCCCATGTAATAACCTTGCTACCCTCTGAGGGGTCACGACCCCCAGTTTGAGAACCCCCTGAACTAAAGTGTGGCACAAGGTCAGAGATCTGCGGGTATACTGATCAGAAACATAAGCAATTCTTTGCAAAACACCCTCCCTCCTATTCGAGGACACTACACACTAACAGTTGAAACAAAAATATGCACTTTATAGCTTATTCAGTTTTTTTATAAACACAAAAGGTTGAATAGTCAGACTTCACAGCTTGATTTTAAAAAATGCAAAACAAACATTCCATGATTGGTAACTTCATAAGCACTTCTGAAGCTAGTTGCCAGCAGTTAACTAGGAAACAGGTGTGTAAGTCATGCAAGTTTATGATCTCCCATAGTAATACACTGGGAAATTACAATGAAGAGCTGAAAAATATTCCCTGATGTTTGATCTAGTATGCAAGTCTCCTTGGTGTTTGTGATATCATGTAGAGTTCAAAATTTCCTGTCACACATGCAAAAATGTATAACTACATACTGATGATCTTGCATTTGCAGAGGAGCCACATCTGTTGCTCAGTGCTTTTCTATTAGCAAAAAGGTGAATTTCTACAATGAGTTGTATAGTAGACTGCAATTACTCAGTCCCAAGCCCTTAAGAGCTTTAAGGCCCAGACTACAAACTGTTAGCAACTCTCTAGCTAAAATTCTGCTCACTAGTGAAGGTAAGTTTCACTGTTCAGGATCAGCTGGGTAAAACCCTGAGTTTAATTAAGCTTAGTAGAGCCGAACAGTATTTAAGTGTGTAAAACAGTTGTAGCAACATACATTTTAAGCTATGATATCCACGTAGCATCACAAAGCACAGTGCAAGTTAGGGAAGTGCATTGTTAGTTTGATTCCAAACATGAAGGCCCATTCATATAAGAAGCTGCAAGTGCTGTGATCCATTAAATGTAAAGAGGTCTCGTGATGCTTGTAAGACTGTTTAACAACCTCACTCTGGTCTTCACAGATCAATCACTTATGATTACACTCTTAACCTACTCCAAAACTGCCTTTTGTAAAAACAAATTCTAGAAAGTAGTTTACAGGAGAATTATTTGCAAAGCTAATTCTAGAAGGGAATATAACCAATCTACTTGCTGATTTTAAACAGCCAAGTATCCCATGTTAATCAAAATAATTAAATTAGATATGCAAATAAGCCTAAATCAACTCAGCAGCTGTACTCAGTAAGAACAATAATCTACTCAAAATCACTGTTTTAATGTTTAGAATTCCCATTCTCTTGGCATATGGAAGAGTACTAATAATAGGAATAATATTTTCTGCATTTATTTTTACATTTATGTTTATCACGTAGTGACTATACTGCAAAAGGCATTACCTGTAACAATATCAGATTCCATTTCCCTATGAAGAAGAGAGTGAACACAGTTTACCTCTCATCTTAACTTTATGAAAGCATCCATTTTCCAAAATTAGTCTTGAAACTGTGGAGGTCTCATTTGAAATTTTGTACACAGAAGTGGGAGAACAAACTAATGGGTCAAACATGCGTTCCCAGCTTTGTGACGGATGCTATGCAATTACAAACCATGGTAGTGACTATGTAGTTAGGTTTTAGGGACCTCTCCTACAAGGTGTTGAACACTAATAATGTACTTTAAAGGGCAACCAGGAAGCCCTTGTTCCTGTTCAAATACCAGATTAAAAGGGAGAGTTGTTGTGGTTTTACTGTCTCTAATAGAGCCATGCCCTCTCAGGATACTTCTAAATTATCCCTCTCAGAGATTTAATTCTGGGCCTTTAACAAACATTTGCCATTTCAGAAGCAAGCATATTTGCTCTTCTGATAGGCCACTTAAGATACTTCTGGATATAACCAGCACTTCCCTCCCCCAAGTTGTAAGAATACTTTTTGTGAAACCAAGTGCATTTTTTCTTACATGAGTGTGATATAAGAATCTACATAGAACACACCCACACATACAATGGAAGGAATGAAGCAGCATGCTGTTTGTCCCAGCACAGACAGATGGGAAAGGCCACAGGATCCAGAGGGTCTTCAGAGAGAGACAGAGTATGGGCAGGGGTAAAGAACTCAAGATTGTAGAGGAAGGAGGCAGGCTGTAGAAAACCAATGAAAGGATATGAGCCTCTTTAGAGATTTGTCACCCTGGAAGGAGATCACACATGACCAACCTAACTTTCTTCCCTGTTACTTTCCCGGGTGATATGTGTACTTATGAAGGGTTCTATCCACGTATTCCTCCTAGTCAATCCAAGTAAAACTTTCAAGGCCAGGAAACAAGGCTCCGTCTCTCCCTCTTCAGGTATAGCCTGCAAAGTTTGCAAATTCTCGCATTCAGACAAACCAGTGGAGTTCAGAGACAGGATAGTTAAAGTTCACATAATGATGTTTTCACACCTTTACCAAAAAGAAAATTTCAACACAAAAAGTAAAGATACTGTTAAGGTTGTAAAAATCAATTAAACAAACTAAATATATTTGAAGCCCAGGAAATTTGGAGCTGAGATTCTGCAGACAACTTTGACTGGCACCTCTCTACCCCCTGCCACCCCCACTCACCATTTCTCTGATAAGAGATACTAATATCAGTATGAACAAGTTCAATTATGTGAAAAATGATTAACTATAAATTCAAATGTAACTACTTTGATGCAAGCATCTAACTGTTTTGATGACTGTTCTACTCTGGCATTCATGGTCAGTCAGTTTGTGAAGAGTGAGCAGCATAAAAGCTCATGCGAGTCTTGTTCTGGAAGGGGTGTGATCTGAGATACATATTCCCCATCTGGCTGACAAATGTGATCTAGTAGTGAAATAAATGTAAATACAACAAAGGGACTCGACCCTATATGGGAATATATGATTTAGGTGTGTTCACGGTGAATACAGCGTAATTTTCTATAGAGAAGAGGTAGCCCTTCCCCCTGAGAAAGTGCGAGGAGATGACTGCTCCCACTCAGGGAGAGAGTAAGTGAGAGTTGGAGAAGAGGGGGGCAGTTGAGAGGCAGAGGCAGGTAGCGTGGAGCTTGACAGAGAGAAACAGAGTCTGTGAGTAACCTAAGAGAAACAGGGCAAGGGAGTGAGAGGAGAGGGAGGGAGGGAAACCAGGACTAAGAGAAACAGAGAGTAAGTGGAGAGTGAGACTGAGCAGGACAGAGACATGCAGAAGAGAGTCCCTTTAAGTTACAGCCAGCTGTTCAGGATCAGTCCATGTTTGATGACATGTTCCTGAGCATCTGTTCCTGTTTGCTCCTGAGCATCATCTCCAGTCACCTCTTATGATTCACATGGCCCCAGAATAGGAGTCCCAGAAACCGTTCAAATCTTGTGGGTCTAATCTAATGTGCGTCCCCACAAACAAGTACCAGTGGAGTCGAGTCCATCTCTTCAGGAAATCAAGAGAGGCATCTGAGTCTCAAAGACTAACTTGTGTGTTAGTACCCAGTGAGAGATTTGGAGAAAAGGGACTTTGAATTAAAATTTTACCCTCAACCACAGCCTATAAAGGTAATAGCCTGTGCATACAGAGATAAATATATTTCTCTAAATAGAGGGTTATATTTAGTTTAGTGCACTTAGAAGTTTTATATATTTATATAAATTATATATAGACACACACACACTCTTAATCTATTTAATGTTATTGTATGTAGGTGGAATCCAGCTTTGTTTGTTCGAGTTTAAATAAAATCACTGTTATGTTGGGGTTGGTTTTTTGCATACCAGCTGTATCATCTTGTCTACCATTAAATAAACCTTTTTCCCAGTGTAACACCCCGCAGCTCTCAGCTGTAAGTAAATTACACCACCACTGAGACAGACGACTACTAAATCCTGGTTGTTGGTTTTGGGACAGGCTGACCCTCAGATGTACTTCAAATTATAACACAATAACCCTACTCTGAGGAGTCATTTTACATAAGCATAGGATTTGACATCAGGACTTCTAATTCTAGTTGTACCAGTGATTCACTGTGTCTGTTTTCCCAGCCATAAAATAAGGATAAATCCTCCCAGAAGAATGCTGAGGTTTAATTAGCTGGTGTTTGTAAAGCATTTTGAAGAGAATAAGCATTAAGTATTACCGTGGACAATAGATGAAGTAGATCAGTGTCGTTGGCTCAATGGAACAGTAGAAAGAAAAGCAGTGCAGTATACAAGAAGAGATTTTATGGAGAAATGCCTCGTAACCAATAGGGTGAACTGGAGAAGGGGTTTGTGGCCAATATGAGACTAACAGGTTCTATACCTGTAGTACAGCACTGTGCGATAAAGGAAGGTTTGTGGTTACTACTGAAGCGTGGATGATATTGATGGTTATGATGAAGGGGGTTTCAAATGGCTAAATATTATATTAACATTGGTACAGGATCCGAGTTAAGGTTGTCTGAAAAATCTTAATATGGCTGCACTTACAGCAACTTTTGTAATGAGGGAGGGCAAGGGTAATTAAGTGGCAAATCTTTCTTGTTTTAAAGATGCAGTTGCAAATTTTAGATGTCTATGGCTCCCAGCTGCACCCTCCTTTCCAATTTTAGAAAGATGCACCACCCAGGTAGATCCCAAAATTACATGACAGGGAGAGGTAACCAACAGCTGCTTAGAGAAAAGGTACTCTTGCTGCTGCTACAACTTCAAAAGATCCATAGGTGTAAGACTCAAGATGGGTGAGCACTCATGTCTCCTGAAGGATCTATAGTACTTTTGGGACACAAAGAGCCTCCCCTCGCAGCAGGATGAATGTTTTGAAGATGTTAGCAGCACAGGTGTTCCCTCACCATCCCTACTGTCCTTTGGCATTATGGGTCTTTGAAATAGCAGGTGCCCGGGTCTCTTGCCTTATTTTCAGCCAACCACTGTTACCATAATTACAAGGGAATGAGGCCAATTGTATAGAATTCTACCTAGGATATGCTTCTACCTGCCACTAGGAAGAATATGGCTTGTCTATCGTGTGTTTTTTTGTTTGTTTGTTTTTAAACCACACACACAGGTCGGGGGCAAAATTTTCACTTTCAGAAGTAACATTGCAGTGAAACGGTTTCAGTTTTAATTCTAATGTTCTAATTGTGTTTTAAATTAAGTGAAATTTAAAATTATAGCATATTTTTCCTCAAAATATACTACATAAGAATATAAGAACAGCCACACTGGGTCAGACTAAAGGTCCATCTAGCCCAGTATCCTGTCTTCTGACAGTGGCCACTGTCAGGTGCCCCAGAGTGAATGAACAGAACAGGTAATCATCACGTCATCCATCCCCTGTCACCCATTTCCAGCTTCTGGCTTACGTACTGCTATACATAAGACTGAATGGTAGGTGTACAAACTAATTGGTCTAGATTAGACCAAAGAACCCTTCACCATACATTTCTAAAGGTCACATTATGGAACTACCACTTGTGGTTCCACAGTTAAGGCTCAGTTTCGCATACAAACCAGGGACATTCAACCACTGTTGCACATGAAGAATACAAGGTACCTTCCGAGAAAATTACAGCACTTACTCTGACTACAGAATGAATTGGTTAAAGAGGTAAAAACTAACTAAAATGGTTCTTTAAAATTAGCACTTGGGGGTCACACTGATTGTTCCCAATACAACTGACTCCAACTTCCCTAATAGTTAAAACTCACTGAAATCTTGTTCACAGGCTAAATGAAAGACTTTTTTTTTTTAAATAAAAAAGACTTATAGTCATTTTCCCTGTTACTTTCCCTGGAAACAATGGGAGGCTTCCACCATTCTGGAAGGGGGTGCACTAATTGAGGGATGCTATGGCCTCAGTCTCACTAAGAACAATAGGAAGAAGTTTTTTCCCCCCTGCTCTCCTGCTGGTAATAGTTCACCTTACCTGATCACTCTTGTTACAGTGTGTATGGGAACACCCATTGTTTCATGTTCTCTGGGTATATAAATCTCCCCACTGTATTTTCCACTGAATGCATCCGATGAAGGGAGCTGTAGCTCACGAAAGCTTATGCTCAAATAAATTTGTTAGTCTAAGATGCCACAAGTCCTCCTTTTAATAGGAGAAAGGTAATGGACACGGGGCAATTCTTTGTGAGTGTTTCTGAAGATTTTATGCACCAGACTCTACTGACAAACTTTGTTACGAAAAGTGACTGGTATCCTAAATATTTCTTTTAATAAGCTACCCATTGTACCAGATCTCCTTAGAGTGCAGGAGAGAGAAATGCAAGGTGCACTATCCTGTGGTGATACTGAAGTGGGAAACTGAATGTCTTTAAAAATCAATTTACTCTTATCTGGGACCAAAAGCATTAAAATGCCTTAATGATTATTGCATGACTTCACTACAGAGCAGGGAAGGTTGTTCAAGTGCCCTAATTGTGCATTTCCATACCTTAACATATTTGGATTTCTTAAATTTAACCTTAATACTGAATTTCTTGATCTTAACACACTGTTTTTGGATAACTGTAAAATCCCTTTAATGTACATTATGCTATTTTATTGACATGTACTCTCAAATTTACCTTAATGTCATTTTGCCTGGAAATATATGCAGACATATGCTAACTGATGCAAAAAGTATTAAGCCTGGTAATTTACTGCTCTCCTTGAAATCTGATGATACGGAGGCTAACAGGATTTAAAGGAAAACTGTCCTTCAAAACAGGCTCTGGGAAAACAGAGTTCACATAACCCCTCAGGTTTGCAATCAACTGTGTGGGCTGGCTTTAAGGGAGTAAAGGTGAGGGACTTCTCACTGAGTACAGTAAAGGACCTTTCAGGGAAGCAGGAGAGGAAATTTTTAGAAGATTAAACTTTTACAACTTTTTTTAAATTAACATTCAATTCTTATTTTTAGACAAGGAAAGGCTAAGAAGATATTTTATACTTGCTTTCAATAAAATCCTTGGATGTGAAAAGATGCTAAATGCAATTCACAAATTATAGAGGTAGGCAAATTACAAAAGAATAATCCTGTTATGTTCAACAAGAGTTGATGCGTCTAGGCAGAAAAGGCTGGCAAAGTCATCTCCATTGCTTTCCTCAGAGAGGAACTCAAATGTGTGTTCTCTAGAGGGCTATTTTACATCAAGAATTAGTAATAGGGTTCCACAGTTTTCCCCTTTAGCTCACCTGCTCAAATCTAATCCAGGTTATTACATATCTGCCAGCCACAGTCCAGTTCACCTGCCAAGAGTCCATACAGGCAGTACTTACCCACACACACACACACACACACACACCAGTCTAGCAGGAATCTAAAGAAGCAGAGGATTAAATCAGCCTGGAGGCTGAGCTATCCTCACTTTCCAGGTCACAGTACACTGGTAGATGAATCCTGCATTGTCATTACCCAAGCAGTACTTGTTCACTGGACAATCAGAGGGCTTCAATATCCAGTACTGTCACGTCAGCACTTTTCACAAGATGGAACAGAATTCTCAAACATTGGGACCTGTCTTTTTTTAATGCCCTACTACACTTTTTGGCCCTAGATAAATAAGTTGTTCTCCATAAGACTACCCCACCCTAAGCCTCTGTATGACTAAAAGGTTGGGTTAAAGGAGTAAAGAGTTATTAGTCTCAATTACTGACTCAGTAATTCAAGTACCAAAAAAAAACCTGCAGCTATTTCTGTATCCTTGAGCTCTATAATTTAACATTTTTAACATGACTAAGTTAATTATAAACATTTTCTTAAATGGCATAAAAACAAATCCTCAAATCTGTAGATAGTGCCTGTCAAATCCATGATGAATGCTATAATTCACACTACCAGGCAGGTCCAATCCAGAGCAAAAAACAATATACATATGCCAAGGCCAGACAGCCCTCTCTTTCTGGGCATTTCCTGCACAAGCAGTGAACTACTCTATTTACTTTCAGCAACCAAGTTGAATTTTTATCTGGAATTTGGTTAAAAAAAAAAAAAAAAACTTACTGCTGACCAACATAATGAAAAGCTCTCTTAGTTGAACCACAAAACCAAGTAGTTTCACATTTTGCAACAAATCAGTCTGATGTTTTTGCAGTAATAAACTGCATAAGCTACTTTGGAGTTTTTTTAATGTAAAAATACATTAAGGTTAAGTAGTGGACAATCTGTCTCACTTAAGTTATTCATATATACCATACAGAGAAGGGACTATCATCATCTATAGCATTAAACCATATGACAGGCCACTATTATTTCCTGGGGCATTAAAAATTAGCACCTAGCAGGAAAGGCAAATGAGAAATGTAATCTGAACCAAAAACAAAAAAATCATTGCCACAGTTTGTGACTAATACACATACCTCTGCTCCAGCCTTAAGATGCAGAAGTGATAGGCTGTTGAGCCAAGACTCAAATACCCTCTCAGACTTGCTCTACTCACTAAGGGCAGGACACATACATGCAGTACCATGGACAGGGTATGGGAAAGTAAGAGGGTTACCTTCCTACCACTTCTGTGCATTTCATTTTGGATTTGAAATGTTGCCTTTCTGAAAGCTGCTGGACTAACAGTTCTACAAACTGAAGTCTTCTAGCAACAGATCAGATGCAACAATGGTAATACAGATTTCTCTATACCACATGAGTGTGTTTCAGCCTTCACGTCAAGAAATACTTCTAAGGAAGAGAGCGTATTTTCAGTCTGTTTCCATTCAATAAGTGGGTTCTTCTATGCTAAAGCTACCAATCCATTTCACACACACTAAGGCTAGTCATTCATTTCATATAGGCCCGTCAATAGACAAAACTTCCCAACCTCTACTGAAACAAGCAGATTCATACACACAAAGTATGACCAGCTTGGTGTGGGGTACCCACAATCCTGTATCTTCCTTTCACAATTCAGTAAAAGAACAGAACAGTCTTACAGAACAATGCCACCAATGGATCATACCAGAGCTATTGGTCTTTGCCCTGAGTACTTCCCCAGAGGCAACAAAAGGAGAAAAGCATATACTGAAACTGTTGCCAGACTTTTCCAAAGTGTGATGTGAAGGCAGATTTACAGTGAATTGGTTAAAGGGGAAATTAATAGCTTTGAGAAGTAGATCAATTTTGGAGGAAAATTTTGGTTCTCACAGTAAGAAATGGGCTGGCCATTTTCAACATAAATAAGAAATAAGTGAGAAGCTTAAGAGAAAACCTTTATGTAAAAATCTGAAATTTATTAATGACACTAATTCCAAGAAAACAAGCAAAAGAAATATTCACTTTAGCAAAATAAAGTGAAGAACTAACAAAATGCAAGTAAGTGATTTAAATTTTAAGGTTAATTTAAATAAAAACACTGTACAACCTTAGTTACAATTTTCAAGTCACATATCTCACTTTTGGTATTTTTGGATTCAAGTCTCAGAAGTACAAGTCTAGATGTCTTAACAGCCACGTTACATTCTTAGAAAAAGGCTGCCAGTGATTTTTGTCAAGATGGACAGCCTGAGAGGGAAAAAAAATCTATACTTCCCACATTAGTAATTATAGTATATTTCCAAGGGAAATAAGAGGTAAGGAATTTACCAAGTCTACGTGAACAGAGACAAAGACAAAGGCTGACAAATGCACAAGTAGAAGACTTTAAAGTAGCTAAAGTCCTACCATAGGGAAATAAGCTTATTCTTCAGATGGAAGGATTGTTTTGTATTACTCAAATGTTGCTACTGTGGCTGACTGGGTGCAGTTTACAGGCTCCAAGAACAGCATCACATAGTCCTACACTTTAATAATAATGGCAGTTTTACAGGACCTCAGCAGGAGGTGGCAACTGGAAGTTAAAATCCTCCAGGTTACAACAAAACAAGACATAGTTGTTTGTGTCTAAACAAGTCTAAATTTTAAAAAAAAACAGGACTAGATATAAGAAAGGTGAATTTTAATGTGGCCTTCTCTTTTGTCAAAAGACAGAAATGACAAGAGCAACATTTTAGGAAGGCTATTTTAAACTTGGATCAAGATTACACCACTACACAGTCACACACTTATAAGTGCTGAATGAAGGAATCTTGCACTTAATGCTTATGCACCACTGTGGTAACAAAAGCAGGTAAAACTTACAAGGAATGCAGGATGCTTTAGCAGCTTCCCTGTACACCTATGGGAAACCCAGAAAAGCGTGATGGTCTTATGCAAGTTTCACTCAAAACTGCAAAAGTTGCAGGACAATGGGGATTTCTGTGATGGCACACCAAATGTCAGCCTCTGGTTCCACTATGCCAGGAAATACAAATGTGTTACTACACAAGGTCAAAGAAGTTGGGAGCACTTTAAAGGAAACACTTTTAGCAGAAAGGAGTGCATCACTGCTTCGCATAAACATCTAGACATCTTAGATGCTGCATTTGACAGATTCTGGAGTCCACCACACCCAGGACATTGTCACGGATTTAAAGGTTATGGGAGGGAAAATAAGTGGGAAATGGAAGAAAACCTAAAAGTTGCCTGAACTATTAAGGGACAAAAAGTCCTATGCAAGTGGTTTTCTTGTATTAAGTAATCTTTTATAAGAAGCATCAGCAATGGCAGCGTTCTAGGAAAGTGCCAAAAAGCAAAGCATTAAATCAAATATCTCTTACAATCTAAAAACAGTAACAAGTTCACTACCCATCATCACCCCAATTGTCTAGCTACACCTGATTGGGTCTATTTGGGTAGGTAAAATTTTTGAGACCTTTCTTGCATGACAAAAACTTGTAAGGTAACACCTTGAGCAAGTTATCTGTTAGTCTATGAACACACAAATGTATCCTGCAAAAAAAACCTTAGTCTGAAAAAAAAGTTAATGGCAAACGTACTGGCTCAGCCATTTGCCTACTTAAAGGCTGGATCCTGGAGTCATTTTCTACTTAGGATAAAACAGTTGTTCCATTTTTACCGCCCTCAGAGCGGACAAATTCCTTCAGACAGAAAAAATATACTAACCCACAACATGCAAAAGGTTGGCTTAACAAGGTCAAGAGAAGAACCGTTAGAAAGACTGAGTATGTACGCACAAGTCTAAAATCAAAGGAGTAGACACTAAGAAAGCCCCAAAATATTTCTGCTAGTGCTAAATCAGACTAAGGGGAAAGTCACCTCTGAAATAGAGTACATAACAGAATTAGTTGTCTCAATGCACTTGCACCCTTCCCTTCCCCCTCCCCCATGCGGCTATACACTGGCAACCTTCTGGTCTTCAGCAGTATCTGACCCCACTATAAACATCAAACAATGAACTGGTGCTGTCAAATGCTAATCCAATTTTCAATGAAGTTATCTTCCACCATTCTCCCAGTCAAGACATTTTAAGTACAGGGGAAACTACATTAACTGATCACTCAAGGACTGATAAAAAGTTGTTGTCTTTATTAAAAGACCCTAACACAGAAAGCTGAAAGGAATCCCACGAAACCAAATTACACTTGATTCCAAAATTTATTTTATTGTTTGCAAGTCACTTAATATACCAACATTTAGATTAAGTAGTTTATAAAAATCAAATACAAATACTGCATTGGGGGGAGGGGCTGTTTGTTTTTTAAGCGTAGAACAGGTTACTTGTTGCAGCCAATAATGCTCTATCCATCAGTTACTCAGCACAGGTGAAATAAAAACGTAATTTCTATTACATTTAACTACTTTCTAGTGATTCAGTGTAAAAAACTTACTGCAATACATTGAGTTAGGGAAAATGCAGAACTCTCTATGAAAAGACTATACACAGTGTGCACTTAACAGCAAAGTCAAAAGTAGTTGAGCCATTTTCCCCAAAAAGGTACTGTTGTATTTGGCATCAGTTCTAGGCTGTCTCTGATCACAGAAAGATGTTCTCTTAAAACTAGCATTTTAGTGTTATCTAGGAAGATCTTTGAGTGCTCACCAAGGGCAGGTGGTCCGCATGAAGTTTCACTGTGCTATTATATATATTTATATAAACAGTAATACCTAAGTCCTCAGGTCAGACTTAGGGTCTCAGTGCGCTAGCCACAGTACAAATAGATAGGACAACAGGCCTGCCATAGGGCATAGTTAGCCGACTTCAAATCTTGCAGTTTTTAAGTAACAAATCTTTAAAAATCTTAATGTCAGTAATCCTTTTGTTATAGTTGTGAGCTGTTCACATGATCATTCTAGTATTAATTCCTACTCAGCTACCACCCATATAGGAAAGAAGGTAGCTGTAAGCTACTTTTTTTTTTAAAACTTCTGCAGATTATTGTAAATGCTAATAGTTGCTTGAATTTCCCAACTTTTGTCTTTAATATTTTAAAAGAATAACATTTAAACTACACAAAAAGATTGAACTAGAATTAGTGTGCTATTGTAAACTGTATAATTCTCCATCATTTAATTTCCAGAGACTTCCAATCTGCTGTTCTGGAGCCAGTTTGCTACTAATGATGAAGCTATCCATACAAGAAGTTTCAGCTTAACATATCCTTTGCCAGATGAGTGCTGAAAATTTCTTTACTGCTGCTTTCAAGGACAAAAATGAGCTATCGTTTGAACACAAGTTTTCTCCGTTACAAATGCCATGATCTTTGTGTTTTATCAAAAGCTGGAAGGAAAGTTCCAACTTAAAGGGAAGACATCAACAGACAATTTACAAAATGGGTTGCTTTAGAAAAAAACGGTTGCATGGATCCACAACAGCAGTGAGACTGAGTCACTAGCCAAGTTGGAGGTGTTTTATTAGGCTTATTTCTTATTTACATTAAGGCCTCTTTACATAATTCTGGAAGCATAAAGGAGCCTTAGTGTAAATGAGATTCAGGTCCATAATATTAATACAATAGGAAAAACATGTAAACAGATCTGAACTACAAGGTAAATTGACCTATAACATTATTTTGACCTACAGTTTTCATACTAGTTTAGGGATTACCAGAAGACTCAATGGCAGTATGAACAGATGGTGAAAACTAAGGCCAGGTCAATGCTACAGACCTATATCCGTAGGAGAGCTTCCCCCATCAATATAGCTACCACCTCTCAGGGAGGTGGATTAAGTACGCTGATGGGAGCTCTCCCATCAGCACAGTAGCGCTGTACATGAAGACAAGCCTTCGGTCTACATTTTATTCCAAGCACCACTGGCGATGAAACAGGAGATAAACAAACGGAGGGAGAGGGAGGTTTCCGCTTGGTAATATATTTGAAAGCCTAGGGTAACTTCTACTCATCATAATGAAGCTTCAGATCTTTTACTGTAGCACTGCCTGTCAGTTCACCCCTTTTTATTTGTTGCACTGAACCAACAGAAACACAGACCTTTAAGTACACTTTACAGACATTTAGTTGTTACTGCTGAACTCCCTCCTGACCTCATTTTGTTGTTGTTCTAAATTGTACTGCAAACCAGAAATCTTGAGTGACAGCCACAACACACTTCCATTTTTTACCCCAAGCATTTCCTTACACCAAACTCCCACCCACTTGGAACTTTCTAATGCGAACAATTTAAGTTACCGGTACCTCTGTTTCAACACACTACCCTTTTGCATTCCAGTCCTCAAATGTTGTTAAATATTTTGTAAAGCAGAGCAGCTCTCCAAAGGCCAGGGGGTAAGCAGCTGTGATATTAATAGGCCGGATTCTAATAATAATAAAACCCACCTTTATGAGAAGTACTGTATTTTATACCTTCAGTAGTCTTGGGCTACTGACCATCTAATCTAAAATTAATACACACCACCCAAGCAGAATTCAAGTTTAAATCTATACTGTCAACAGCAAAGTAACCTTTAAAACTGCAAGTCTTACTAGATACACTGCCTTCAACTGATGCTCACCTGATGAATTAGATTTTTTTTTGCAGCCAAGTTTTCACTGCAGCAGGTAAGTGACCACTTTATCACTTCTACAGTATGCCAAGATGGGCTACTGTTGATGAACCTTCTCATGCAGCAGTCACTCTTTTACCCTACAGAAAGTTAAATCACTGCTTTCCTTTTATGATTACCAGTTTAATACAGACTAGTTTAGAGTATGACAAAATTGCTTAGGAGTATTCTTACACTGAGAAGTTAAATTGCCACTTATAACACTCTCTCTAACGAGCATTAGTAAACAAATTATATCTTGGGCTACTGAAGAGCTAACAAGATTACAGTAAGATGGCCTGTAGCCTAAAGACCTGAAGTGTGCAGAACCAACAACTAGGAATAAAGTACTTTTTGGATGCTCACTAAATTACTTGCTCATTTCCAATGCTGTCACAAGATGACCACAACTTTTTGGTCATTACTGTAATGCTGCTTGTATTATGTTCAGGGTTTGATAAATTTACTCACCAGTTTTCTACTTGCCACTCTCTGGAAAGTGAGGCAGTTAGCCACGAATTTCTTTACAGACTTACTCATCAGCATGTAATCTTCGTTTTAAAAATAATTGCATTTCTAGCACTTAGTTGCAAAGTAAACCTAAGTATCAATCAAATGCAGGTAGTGTTGTTTTCATGCATCTGGACAGTCAACCTGAAACTCTACAGGTGTAAATGTTTAAGGCTCAGATATTCCTAGGAATTACACTGGAGTGGGAGAAGGTATATATTACCCTTCCTCACACCCACCAAAAAACTTCACCACAATACAATAGTGGAGCCTCTTTATAGCCAATAGTTTAGCCTATGGCTAGAGCCATCTTCCCTACGTGGGGAGGTATAGCAGCAGTCCACACCCCAAATCCTTTTTATGCAGCAGCACATGGGAAACCCTCGTAAGAGTACCCCAAATTTGGCACTCCCTCCTGCACAGATCCTGACACAAGGCCCACCATGTTGCTGAGGGAACAGGATTTCTCCAGGAAGCGTGACCTGTCTCCACTCACCTCAGTAGTGTTTACTCAAGCTTCTGGATCCATCTACATTTTACCTCTGAACTGTAAAAAGCTCTAAAATTGCTTCAGATATAACAGCCCCATTTCCACCATCACCTCAACCCCAGTTCCCAGTATGAGTACTGATAGCAAGTTAAGTCTTCTGCCTTGTGATCTAATGATTGGTTTGTCAAATGTTGTTTATGTATTTAACAGATTATGGAAGTAACTCTAAGATGACATCTAGAAACAAAAAACTGTGTACACATCTTACAGATTGTGCAGGAGATGGAAAGAAGTGTCATTCTCCAGCCCCTGAATTCCTGTATAAATTTGGATACAGGCTTCCTAAACTTGCTAGGTCACACAAGTACTGTTTTGTAATTCCAGAATATTTTAAGCCTCCTCCAGTACAAGTACTTACGGGCTTAGTTTGAGTGAAGAAAGTCTGAGAAATTATATAGTGCGTTTTAGTTACAATGGTCCTAGAACACCAGAAAGATCTCGAATAATGGAATTTCATTCTCCTGCCATTTACAAATGACTAGGTTGAGCACTGTAATTTCTTTCTCAAAGCTAAACAGGAGGTCAGTCCACTAACTAATGTGAAGCTGACCAGAGTTCCAAACAGAGTGAGAAGTCAAGCCTGTGATTGTAAATGTTCACTGCATTACTAGAAACAATTTGATACTTGAAGTAGCTTCAAAACCACTGCATCAACTATGGAAAAATACACAGGATGTGGGGCCTGGACAATTTTTGCTCTAAGGTTGCTTATTTTGAACTAGGGAAATAGCCTGCAAAATAACTAATTTATAATGGAAGTTTCTGGTTCAGTAGATATCTGTAGAAAGTGTGTGTGTTATCTGGTTTTGCTATCTCTGAGCCAAATAGTTTACCCTGGAACAATGCAGTTTTATTTACAGAAATGCTTTTATTCAATCCACCATCTATCACCAACGTTGTCCTTTCATTTCACCTGGTATAAGAACCTCCATAAGTGCCTCAAATCTTGCTCTCCCTCCTGCACAGTAGAACCACACAGATCCTGACAGAAGGCCCACCACACTGCTAAGCAAACAAAAGACCTGAGCTCTGATCCTAGCTCCAACAATGTCTGATGTGTGAACTCGGGAAAATCATTTACTTCTATGCCTTGGTTTCCCCATTGGTCATTCAAGGATACCACTATTTTTCTTTGTAAAGCACTTTGACACCTACAGATGAAAATATATAAGAACCGAGTATTATTTCTGTAACCTACTGCAGAGATTCCCCAAACTGTGGTCAAAGGATCAGTAGTAGTTCACAGAGATGGGCAATCCTATAGCCTAGACTCTTCTTGCCAATTCCAGCTGAGAGGAAAAGAACAGATAGTGAAGGAGATGTACTGAACTGAATAGCAAAGACCGTGTCATTAACTTTCTCAAAAAAGAACACCGCATACTAAAGACTGCTAAAAATATATGAATATTTTCCTATTACTACTTTACAAAGAAAGCAATTGCTGAAGTTGTCACAGGGATGTTATGCAATCGCAAGTGGGATGAAAGGTGGTCCAGATAGTCTATTAAGATGTTGTTCACCCTTGTGAAAGTCTGAGAACCCCTGATACAGTGGCCTTGCCACGCAATTTTGCTTGGTTGCACCAGATGGCAAGGTACAGTCTTGTACCCCGAGACAGGTCTATAAATGATGGATTTGGTTGTCTAAGGCCTAAAATACATTTTATAATCAGACAATTTGAAGTTGTATGTTTACACGCCATCCATTTGAAATAATCAGCTCCAAATTAAAAAAAACTAGAGCCCTAAGACTGACAAGCACCTATAGCATATTCTGTAAGAAAAAACTAAGCTAGCCACCTAAAAACTTTAATGGGAACTTAAAAGGAAAACATGCTAATCAGAACAAGAGTGCATTTTATAATCAGTACCCCTTACCATACAAAAACAATCCTCTCCTACCATAAGCTTTCCTTGCCAGTCAGCCAAGTCAAGTCTAGTCTGACTGACTGCCAAATGTTTCTAAACCCATACATGCGTTAGTCTTGTTTATGGAATGGAAAGTCTGTTACAGGATCATAAAAACCCTGAGGTGTAATACACTTGACTCCATTTGACTTCTAGACTGTGCACTTACTTTTTTTTCTCCTTTTATTAGCAATGCTACTGAGAAACTAAATGTATATTTGGAGTATTCATAGGCCACCTGAACACCATCCAACCTCTAAGGTACACTACTTCTTCGCTCTGCTCTTCCTTTTCATAGCCTGAGTTTCCAGATACAAAGTGGGGAGGAGAAACAACTTAGTTCTTCCACAGATTTGTCTTTCAGTTATTACTGTTTATCTTTTAGTCAATGCCTGTGATCATGCTTACATAAGTGTGATGTCAAAATATCTGTTCACTGAAGTCCAGATATTTTAAAACTAAAATAGAATGTAACACAAGCAGTATTGCAGATAAGCACAATAAGCTAAAAAAAGTACAGAGACAGTAAACACGCTATATGCTAACGTAACCTTTACAACTTTTGGTAAAATTAAGCCAACCTTTTTCAGAACTTGCACATCCAACTTAAAGAGTAACATGTAACATATACCCTACATCAGGGGTTTGGGACCCCTCAGGGGGTCATGAGATTATTACGGGGGGGGGGGGGTCCACGAGCAGTCAGCCACCACCATAAACCCGCTTTTCCTCCAGCATTTATAATGGTGTTAAATATATAAAAGTGTTTTTAATGTATGGGGGGGGGGGTCACAGTCAGAGGCTTGCTATGTGAAAGAGGTCACCAGTGCAAAAGTTTGAGAACCACTGCCCTACATAGCATTCATTGCCCTCCTAATAACTCCGCATTTGATAGTGTCCCAAGCACACAGGCCAAAGCCATACGAATCCTCTGAACTGTAGCAGTGAAGTGTTCCAGGAGGACGATCCAGCGCGCACCTCCTCCTTTTATTGCGCACAGGAAAGCACCACCAACTCACACTGAAACTGGCAGGTAGAGCATATGGCAAGCCATGGAACGCGGTGCGAGCCCACAGCCTTCTCATTTCCTTCTCCTAACTCAGCCTGCGAAAAGGTTTCTAAGACTGAGCATGTTTTAGAAGCCCTGGAAAGTTAAAGACCGATGTGCTAAGAGACAAATCTGAGAAGGTTAAATGAATTGTCCAAAATAATAGGGAAAAAGAGACGGCTGCCATTTACCATCTGTCTCCCACAAAAGTGAGAATCGGAACAAATGGAGCCCAGTTTTGGGGAGGGGGAGGAGGAAGAGAGGAAATTTCCACCAAGCCATAAGAGAATCACACTGAAATAGATAACCCAAGCCAGTGCGGCCTCCCCCGGAGGCTGGAGAGGAGGGGTGGGGTGAGACGCTCCCGGGCACAGCCCCCTCCTCTCCCACGTCCCAGTCCGGCAGCCCCTCGGTGCCGAGCGCGGCCCCGAGCTCTCCCTCCCACCACCGCTCCCCTCCCCGCGAGGGGCTGGAAAACGGGCAGCCCCTGGGCGCCCCTCGCGACCTCCCGGGCAGGGCGCCTCCGCTCCCCCTAGACAGCGGGGTCCCGCCGCTCTTGGGGGCCGAACCGGGGGAGGGGGGTGGACTGAGGCCTGCGCGGTCCCTGCGAAGCCTCCGCTCTCTCGTAGCCCGGCTCCCCCGGCCCCTGCTCGCACACTCACCCGCCTTCCTCGTCCCTCCCCGCCCGCAGTCTCTCCTGCTTCACGGCGGCCGGCGAGCGGGCGGCAGGAGCAGCAGCGCTGTCGGGCGGGACCTCTGGTAGCGCCGGGCCTGGCGGGAGGGGGCGGAGTAGCTCCTCCGACGACCTTTATGTGAGAGACGGGTAATCTCCGGGCTCCGTGCGCTCCGCCGCCAGGCCGGCCACCATCTTACATTAGGGAGACTGCCCTAGACGCCGCCGCCAACGCGCGTGCGCATCAGCCGTCAGGGGGCGGGGTAGAGGAGACGTGCCGCCAGGGAGGAGGCCGCCCGGGGCACGCTGGGACTTGTAGTCTGGCTGGGCAGGAAACGGAGGCGGCTGCAGGAGCTGATGGGTGGCGATGGGCTGCGTCAACCTGCCACTGCCAGCTGTGGATGTGGGGCTGGGGTTGTGCGGTTCTCCCGCTAGCTTCTGTCTGAGGCCTCGGCATCACCCCGCCTCTCCTTCCCCACTGCGCCCCCTCTACCCTGCATCGCTGTGTGTCTACTTTCTCCTGTCACCTTCGTCTTGTCTCTGCACCATGCTGACCTGCCACCGTCTGCTCCATCCTGCACTCATCCAAGTTCCAGCCTTACCTCTCCCACTTTAACCTGCCATGGGCTTTGACCCGCTCCAGTTCCCAACCTTCCCCTTCCCCACAACCTGCCACGGGCTTTCACCTGCTCCACTTCCCAGCCTCACCCCCACTCTAACTTGCCCTGGCCAGGTAGCTCAGGAAAGCTTATGCTCAAATAAATTGGTTAGTCTCTAAGGTGCCACAAGTACTCCTTTTCTTTTCACACTTATTTAGAGGGCAAAGGAGGAACGTTTCTGCGAAATCAGCTGAAAAGACAACAAACTGTTTTGTTGTTACAGCTCATTCAAAAGTTATGCTGATTTAAAAGTTTGGCTTCGTTTTCCCCTAGATCAAACCCAGTTGGTTATTACTTACTCCTTTAGATTGTCCATGTAGTTAACTCTCTTTTAAAAATTCATGTTATCGGGTATATTTCAAGCTATAGGATTTAGTTAAGGAAAGCTGTTAAAATCCTTACTGTGAATAGTTTTGAGCCTGAGCCCATTGATTTCAGTGGGTTTTATGGGCCCAATCCTGTTTCTGCTGATGTTAGTGGATGTTTTTTGCCATTGACTTAAATAGAAATACATTTTGTAGCAATGATTACTCATTTTACAGGTATAAGAAAAGTGGGGAATCTTTATGATAACATCTCAGGTGTGTGAGATTATGTTCTCAGTGGTTTGCTACTTTATCAGGGATCACATATATTTGCACCCTGACCTCCCATTGACAGATTGCACTGTTGCCCAACCCTGTTGTGGTGTACACTAGGGATGCCTGTAGTGGTTTCTTATTCTGTATAGTGAATACATAAGCCATCTCCTGATGGCTTCACACACCCTGCAAGTTGTAGGTGCTGTGCCACCTTTTTGATTCAGTGCCACAGCTCTCTCCATTTTTAATATCCTCTAATTGACTGCCATAGTCCCCAGCTGTGGTGGGTCTCCTTCCTCCCCCATGTTTCAATCCCCCTAATCTAGCCCCACAGCTGCAGAGATGTTCTGGGAATAGAGATCCTGATGGGCAGGATACCATCTTCTTGAAGACATCTGCCTCTGAATCTGCAGAATTTGATTTCCTCTTCCACCAATCAGGTTGCCCGTCATCCCCACTGTCTTCACTGCACCTTGCCCCAGCCTTTGATACTGCTCCACTTCTTGCTGCTGCCCCAGTGGAAGCTGTCATTCTGCCTTGCCTGGCGTACTCAGCATCGCTGTAAACCTCCTCCCCATTTTTGCTGAGCATTTGTGTGTGCACAGACCTCATTATTATATGGTAACAATCATTTAAATATTGTTGCCCCTTTTCTGAGCAGTAGCATTTTTTTTAGAGCCTTGCACGTCAGTTTCTCATTTGGAATAGAAATAGGTGACATTGAGTGGGGTATTTTCTTGGTGTCATTTCTTTAACTACAAAATATACTTAGGTCCTGTTTTCTTGAGCAGTGGTAGTAATAAACTGCACACCAACCTTCATGCAGAAGCGTCCAGTAAAATACCTCTGCCCTGTGGTCAGTGGCAGCTAACATTTGCTTTTGTCTCTCTCTAATGCCTTACACAAATCTCCCCACTTTATAAACAGTCTCCTCTTTCTGCCACAGTCCCTGAGTCCCTATACTAGTCTTCATGTGAACAATGATAAAAAGTTTCTTTTTTCTCAATTTTGCAATGTCATTGCCATCTGCTTTTCCCTGTATGGGGTGCACTTGGAGATGGTAAGACATTTTCTACCTTACTTCTCCCTTCTATAGAATCCCTGAATCAATGCTGTGTCAGTGTTGGCAGGTGGGGAGGCAGCAGGGTGCAGGTTAGTAATTGCATGTGTATCTCTGCAGGCTATGTTTACATTGGAGGATGTTACTCTAAGCCATGTCCACAACAGGTAGGGCAGGGTCTTATTCAAAAAGGTAGTGAACAAACTGGGAAGATATGCAGCACTGCTGTTTACCAGGATGATGTCCACCTAGCTGGTACAGGAGTGGAATAGAAAAAACACCTGTCTTAGAATATAAGAATGGCCATACTGGGTCAGACCAATGGTCATCTAGCCCAGTATCCTGTCTTCCCACAGTGGCAAATGCCAGATGCTTTAGAGGGAATTAAGAGAACAAAGCAATTATCGAGTGATTCATCCCCTGTCATGCTTCTGGCACTGGATTGCATTCTTGACCATCTTAGGTAATAGCCATTGATGGACCTGTCCTCCATGAATTTATCTAATTCTTTTTTGAACCCAGTTATACTTTTGGCCTTCACAACATTCCCTGACAACGAGTGCCACAGGTTGACTGTGTGTTGGTTTTAAACATGCTGCCTATTAATGTAATTGGATGAGCCCTGGTTCTCATGTTATGTGAAGGAGTAAACAACATTTCCTTATTCCTGTTCTCCACACCATTCATGATTTTATAGACCTCTATTATAACCCCTTTTAGTCATCTCTTTTCTAATTGGAACAGGTTTTTTTAAGGCTGTCTTCATATGGAAGCTGTTATATACTCCTAATAATTTTTGTTGCCCTTCTCTGTTCCTTTTCCAATTCTAAAATAGATGGGGTGCCCAGAACTGTATGCAGTATTCAAGGTATGAGCATGGCATGGATTTATATAGTGACATTATGATATTTTCTGTCTTATTATCGATTCCTTTTTTAATAGTGCCCAACATTGTTAGCTTTTTTTGACTGCCATTGTGCAATGGGCAGGCGTTTTCTGAGAACTATACACAACTCCAAGATCTCTTTCTTTTAAGTGATAACAGTTAATTTAGACTGAATGATTTTGTATTTATAGTTGGGATTATATTTTCTAATGTGCATTACTTTGCATTTATCAGCATTGAATTTCATCTACCATTTTGTTGCACAGTCATGCACTTCTATAAGATCTCTTTGTAATTCTTCACAGGGAGCTTTGGATTTAGCTATCGAGTAAGTTTATATCGTCTGAAAACATTGCCACCTCCACTGTTCACCCCTTTTTCTAGATCATTTCTAAATACGTTGAACAGCATAGGGTCTAGTACAGATTCTTGGGAAATCCTGCTATCTACCTCTTTCCATTATGAAAACTGACCATTTAGTCATACCCTTTGCTTCCTATCTTTTAACCAGTTACTGATCCATGAGAGGACCTTTTCTCTTCTCCCATGACTACCTACTTTGCATAAGAGCCTTTGGTGTGGGAACTTATCAAAGGCTTTCTGAAGGTCCAGGTATGCTATATCAGCTGGATCACCCTTGTCCACAGGCTTGTTGACCCCCTCAAAGAATTGTAATAGACTGGTGAGGTATGATTTCACTTCACAAAAACTGTGTTGACACTTCCCTAACATATTGTGTTCATCTATGTGTCTGATTACTCCATTCTTTACTATAGTTTCAACAAATTTGAATGATACTGAAGATAGGCTTACTTGCTTGTAATTGCCAGGATCACCTCTGGAGCCTTTTTTAAAAATTGGCATTACGTTAGTTAGCCAGTACTCATCTGGAGTAGAGTCTGATTTAAGCAATAGGTTACATACTACTGTTAGTAGCTCTGCACTTTTATGTTTGAGTTCCATCCATACTCTTGAGTGAATACCATCTGGTCTTGGTGATCCTGGCATCCCCAGGAAGCAGGGATGGTTCTAGGGGATGCAGCACATGGCAGAACCAACTTCCTGAGGGCAGTGAACTGCTGCACTCAGCCTTTTTGGTGGGAGGGGAGAAGTTTCTTTTTGTTGCTCTGCTGCTCAGGAAGTGTTTTCTGCTCTAACTGGCAAAATGGCTGAGGCTCTTCCTGCCCCAAGAAGGCTGTATTGCCTTGTAATGTTCGTGTCAAAATGGAAATTTGCCTTAAATGCTCTTTAAAAGTGCACTACAACATAAATAGCCTTTTGAAGTAATTAGTTTGAAACCAAGGGGTTAACAATGCTGAGGCTTTGATGAAAAATAGCCATGACTATAATCTCTCGGGCTAATTTTGGCAGTTTACCTTGCAAAATGTAAAAACACTGAGGCAAAATGCTTTTTCTCTTTCTGTATCTGCTGTTACAATAAACATGAGTACCATGCAATGTGTTTGATTTTTAACCCCTGTGGTGCCGTGGTTGACTGGGAGAGAGAGGGAGAATTGAGCGACACAGGAAGGAGGTTAGAGGGGCAGAACATTTGGCCAATAGCTGTGGGATGACATTTTGAGCATGCTCATGGTGGGGAAGCCAAGGAGGTGAAGAAAGGCTCATAGCTCACATCCAGCCAAAATGGCAGCACCCAACAGATACCCAGAACAAATCCCCTTGTATGGTTTAAATCCCCTTATATGGTTGTAATACAGCACATTATTAGTAGTGCTCCATTTTATGCAGCATTTTCAGACTAGCTTGCTGCTTGGGTTTCGGAGGCCATCTCCAGCACTTGGATCTCTGGCTTACAGTGTGGTGTGTGCTGAAAAGATCTTGGCTGTCTGGAAGAATCTCCTCCTGGTTGAGGTTCAGCGTCACATGGGTGCCTTCCAAGGCCCTCCTTCCCAAACTATTCAGAACCACATGTCAGGGCTCAGTTGTGCCCTCCATTGCAAAAGTCCAGTCCAGCTTCTGATAGTATGGGTAGGTAGAATTACTGGAGGGCCTGTTCTTGTGCTTTGTATTCTTGTAGTTCTGCTGGAGCTCTTTTTGCTATGGCATTAGTCCATGTCCCAGGAATACCTTTTCTTCTGCAGTTGCTCTTCCAGCCACTTGTAGATCTTGGCATTCTGGTGACTGCTGTTCTGAGGGGCTTAGACATGCTCCTCTCCCAAGAGGGCAAGGAAGTCCAGGACCTCCTGCGGGGTCTGCTTAGAAACACAGGTCATGGCTGCAATAATGGGTATGTGATTCTGGATATATGAACTTGCCACAAGCTGGTATCACAAAAGGGATGCATCTGGCAGCACACCAGTATTTAAATGGGGAGGAGACTTCTGGTCACAATGATCCCAGAGCAGAAAAGCGCACACAGGCCAGGCCAGGCAAGAAGCAATGCAGCATGGGATAGCAGTGAGAGAACTGCCACAAATGGAATAGTTAATCTGAAATATGACAACTGCCACATGCATCCACATAAACCTTATTCCGGAAAAAAAAAATCATTACTCAGTATTTCACTTCAAAAGTGAATTAATTAATTTGGAATAAAAAGCAGGTTAATTCAGGGAGGGGTGGGAACTGTGTTTGGATACAGTGCTGTTTATGTGGGGAAAAAATTAGTTATTCCAAAAAAAACTTTCCCATTTAAACAAGGTCTAAGCAGAATATTGGTTATTGTTTTTGATGAGTGATCAGCTTTTAAAAAGAGTATAACATACATTATAAGAAGAAAGTATTGTGTATTATTGTAAGTTAAGTACATTTATTGTTATAGTCAAAGAAATTTTTTTTCTCCACTGCCCCATGCTGGCATTCAACAGCATGTAGTACTTCCTCCTGATTTCCAATTTAGTAGCTCTCTTGTAAAAATGCTTCAGATGTAAGGACTCTGCTGACATTAAGTAAAAACTGCATGAACTGGGAAAATGCAGTACTTTGCCCAGTGTGTTGATTCCATGGCCATTGCGGAAATAGAACACTTTAGTTAAAGGAGAATTTCCATTAACTCTAAGCATTAAGACTTGCATCCTCCATGGGCTGGGTGTGACATGATCCCACATGTAGAGAAGGTCTGACATTGCCTTCACTAATGTATAGTGGTACACATACACACTAGCAAAAATATCACAGCAGCACACAAGCTCCGGCTATAATTTGCAGTTGTCCAGGCTTAATTTTTCCTTTGCCAGAGAAATGTTAGATAACACAACTGATTTACAAAAAGAAAAGGAGTACTTGTGGCACCTTAGAGACTAACCAATTTATTTGAGCATCCTGATGTCTGACAGACAGTCTGACATTAGACAGACTGAGTAATTAAAAGCGGCAGAGAGTCCTGTGGCACCTTATAGACTAACAGACGTATTGGAGTATGAGCTTTTGTGGGTGAATCCCCACTTCATTGGATCCGACAAAGTGGGTATTCACCCACAAAAGCTAATGCTCCAATACGTCTGTTAGTCTATAAGGTGCCACAGGACTCTTTGCTGCTTTTACAGATCCAGATTAACTCGGCTACCCCTCTGAAGCTTGAGTAATTAAAATAGATTAAATAGAAAGCCAACGTATGTTAACTAGGAATATGAAGATGTTCTTACAGAGTTAGAACAAACATATTACAATGAGGATAGATTAGAGAGCCTAGAATAATAAGATCTGTCTTGCATATAGACAGAGCCTTAATCACAACTACATGACATACAAATTTGGTTGCTGTACAAAGGAACCAGAGCTTTATATTCTGATACAGAACATTTCCTTGTTTTTACAGCCTGTGTTTGACATGTTGACAGACTGAAGGTTACGCTATGTGCTGTTTTCTGGTCTGTTCTCTTGCTACATTAAGGTCCCTTGAGTGCCATTTGGCATTACGGGGGCAGATTGACTGCCACTGAAGGTGTTGGCAGCGCATATATCCAGAGGGGAAAGATGCCAGCCTGGTGCCATGACCACCAAGGATTTAAAAGTTTATATTTTAGGAGAGGGTTTTAAAATGTGTGTTAAACAAGGAAACTAACAGAATATATTATGGGAATGTGTTTTTTCTCTACAGAATTTTTAAAATATTTGCTATGTTATGTGATATTAGAATTCAGTGCTACAGGACCAATTGTACATTTGAAATGTTGAATAGATCTAATAAATATTACTCTAATTTGGATTTTAAAAAAATAGACAAAAACACCTCAGTTCTTAGCCTCCAGTAGCCAAGTGTGAATTGTAGGTCAAATACAGGAGGAGGCCGTGTTTTACTTGAGTTTATAACTTGACTATAAAATGTTAGCATTTTTTATTTGCAAGCTGCAATTTGATTGTGGCAGTATATCATATCTTAAAAACCAAAATGGAATTACTTGTAGAAAATTTCTATACAGTTATTATAATAAATAACTATATAAAAGTTTCAGCTGTAAATAAGACTGATAACCCATTTCACAATAGCAACTCTTGCGGCTCTAAAGTTAAAGTTGTTGTCATTGCTCTTCCATGGTACTGTGTCACACTTTTTTGAGGTGTTTATAACTGGTTTGTGTGATGCTGGCAGACCAGGTGCCAACTCATGTCTAGGCCCATAGACCTACACTGAACATTGACCAATATGTAGTTGGAAACCAGTTTGGCTCATCTGTGTGTTAGCATTGTTAAAATAGATGTTAGGTTTATAAGAATGTGTTTAGCCTCTATAAAATGCTGGCATGTTGCTGCATTATTAATCTCAATTATAATGTCTATATCCCATGTTTATGGTAAATATTTAAGTGTTTGCTCTATAACTGTAAAAATGTTTGCTCTAAAACTAAACCACCAGGCAGGAGAGAAACATTACTGCCAACTGAAATACCAGTTTGCCACAAGAGGGGATATCTCCTGCCCAACAAAACAAGGTCCGTAGACACTGGACAAACCATTGTGGAACATCAGATGACAAGAGATTTTGTCCACCCCTAGCCCCCCTGCCATGCACACCCATGAAGAGAAGACATGCCTGTGCACTTGTTCCATCAGCTTGAACTCTAGGGGAAGGAAATAAAAATCCCTGACAAGGAGAAACTGTACCTTTTATGCTGCTTGGACTCTGAGGGGCAAGGATTACTAAGCATAAGCAAAAGATCCCCAATGCTTGGCCTTGGTTAGCCCTAAAGAACATATAGTATTTTCTTATTATAGAAGCATCTGCCACCTTTTGAAACCTAAGACTAACTCATTTGAGTGTGTATGTTTACCTGCTTTAACCTTGGAAATAAGTCATTTCTTTTTCTTAGTTAATAAATCTTTAGCTCGTTCATTATGGATTAGCTACAAGCATTGGCTGTGGTGTGAGATGTAACATGCTGTTGACTGGAGGTGACTGACTGTGCCTTTGTGACAGAGCAAGCTGAATATTGTTATGATTTTCAGTGTATGAGACCATCAATCACAAAGGCAAGCTTGCCTGGGTGCCAAGATAGACCGGACTACCCAAAGGGATTGACTCCATGTTAGGGCTGTCATAGTGCTTAAGGCATTCACGCTTGATTCGTGAGATCTATGTATGGAACTCACAACCGGTTTGGGGTTTGTGCCCTGGTTTGTAGCAATCTGCCCTGAGGTTAGTACTCATGGTCTGGAGCCATTCTTAACAGCTTGACTATACAAACTCAATTTGGGCAAAACCTAGGAAATGTCCTGTACAACTGGGTGTTTTTAGAGTAAGTTTCTATTGCTGAGGTTTTTTTCAGTTATACAAATGCCCTCATAATTAATATAATCATTTTCCATACCTGAAGGACAACATTTATCAATGGGGTGTCTAATTTATGCACATAAATGCATATTTTAGGCATAAAAAAAGTCTGATTTTTAAATGTGCTGACCATCTACAACTTCAAGTGATGTCAGTGAGAGCTCAGCACCTCTGAAAGTCATTCACTTATGGATTCATGTGCTGAACTTTAAATATCCATATCAGAAAATGGTGGCTGTACTGTGCAAGTACTAGGATGCAAACAATAAAACATGTAATCTACAAACCTATTCATAGTTTAGCAGGCTTAATTGTGTGTGTTCAGATACATTTTAGAAAGACTTCAAGTTAAAAATCACAATGAGAAGAATTCTAGGTAATTAAAAATCTGCTGAGATAAGTATTAAGAATTTACAATACTGCAAGATACCCAAGGTGATGTGTGCCAGCAGGTTCTGATACTGGGTGACTGAACAGCTCTGCTTTCCTTCAGAGAAAACCACTTCATGTGAGACCCTGGTGGTCAGTTTGCCCTCCTCCCCCATGGAAAGAAGAGGATCAAGATCATAGGTGAAAGCTACGAATCAGTCTCTTCCCACTTGGATAACAAATGGATTGCAGTGAGAGATTGCTGAAAGTCTGCTCCTCCTGCAGAAATCAGGACAGTGGAAGAAGATGAACCGCTGGTGGCCTGCCTCTCCACTTGCACATTTTGGAGATGAAGTCTACTGACGAGCCTTTCTTCCTTAATGGGCATAAGACATACTTTTACTCACTTTGGACCTGATTAAAAGCCAAGGAAATCAATGGAAAGAGCCTCGGGCCTTGTGCTTGCTAGGATGAAAGGTGTGTTCTTACCTTGGGTTAGCTAACTCATAGTAACATGAGAAAATCCTACTGAAGGAAGCAAGGCTGGTGAATAGACTCATCTCTTAAACATAGGAGTGAAGAAGCAGGCCACCAGCACCCCACATTCACTAGTGGGGAGCCTAGATTTTGCCTCAACCTGCTAACACATGTGAAAACTACAAACAGAGTTCTCTTCCTTAGGATTTACCTTACGTTAATTACTGTGTGACAAGAACACTTCTGGGGGGGGGGGGGGTTGTACACCAATGAAGATATTACCTCATTGGTTTCCTTTCCAAGACCTTTAAGCCTTGTTTTCAGTTAAACTACATTAATAAATGTTTTTTCTAAAAGTTCTGCTCTATAAATTACTTTAGGGAAGTTCTATGGCTTGTGTTATACAAGAGATTAGACTACATGATCACAACAGTCCCTTCTGGCCTTGGAATCTATGAAGAACAGCTGATACAAATAAAAGAAAAATGTTTCTTTGTTTCAGTTTCACATTTCCCATTCACCCTTTGATTAGGTGTTGATACTATTGCATCAGGAGCAGCATAAAAACCTATGTAGATTGCTGCATGGACCTTTTTATTTTCACAAAAGGTGGAATACCACCACACAGTTCTTGGTGAGTCATAATATATAAATAGAACCATTGAGGGGGTAACAATGGCTCTGTTGTACTATTACACAACAGAGAAATAGATGGCTTAATTCAGATTATGCATTAAGTTTATAATTGTTGATGTAACTGAACAGCCAAAATTATTTTATGGTTAATTTATTTGGCTAGGAAAGCTCATCTGCCATACTGTATTTAGTTTGAGTAGGAAAAAGCTTTCCATCTTGGATGACTGAGGCACAAAGAAGACATAACTTGTCCAAGCAAGGGCACCTTAGGGTTCCTGAAGCTTGATTCTCCACTTATTACATCTTGTATAGACATTGCCCATTCTGATCTGGTAGCATTTTACACCCTCTTTTCAAAGGTATAAGTGATTCCACAAGGTGCAAAGTAATGACGAATCCAATGGCAAAAAACTGGTGACACAAAGTTCAGGTTGCATGGTGGTATGCCATCCCCTTTGCAGAACACGGAATTGAGAAAAACTCAACTTCTGAAAACCAGGAAATGCAGAGTTAAGCTTGCCCATGCAAATTTAACTCTGCCCTCTTTCAGCAATGCCCCAACAACACCCATACCTTTACTCTGCCAACCCCACAGTTGCCGAAACGTACAAACTCTTCACCTCCTTTTACAACCCATTCATGCTCACCCACAGGATTCCATCTAACACTATTAAAGGACCAAAAAAAACCCCCAAAACAAAAAAGATAGTTCATGCTGTCATAGTTGAGGTCAACTGCATGTTTATTTCTGCTCAGGGGTTCAACAAGCGCACCCACTCTTAGGCTTCCAGTTCTTGCCTCTCTTTGGTAGAATCATACACCTATCTCCTTTTGGACCATGGCATTCTCAGGCTGAACAGTTCCCTGCTTTCACTGTATCATTCCCAGCACACACAGGTTGCCCTGCTTGCTTTCTCTCCAGAGTCTGATAACAGTGTAATTGTTACAGACAAGTTACCACACAGTTTTCTAAGCAAGCTTACTTTATTCTTAAGGTACAAAGCATTACAAACAAAACATTAAAAAAATGAGTTTCAGAGTAACAGCCGTGTTAGTCTGTATTCGCAAAAAGAAAAGGAGTACTTGTGGCACCTTAGAGGCTAACCAATTTGAGCATAAGCCCGATGAAGTGAGCTGTAGCTCATGAAAGCTTATGCTCAAATGAATTGGTTAGTCTCTAAGGTGCCACAAGTACTCCTTTTCTTTTTATTAAAAAAAATAGAACCTACACATGCTAATGAGCTTACCAAAGTTCATCCCAATTCTCACAAGAGTTCTAGCAAGTGCTGTCTAAATGCCCCACCCTATGGGTATCCTAGGGGTTACACGTTCCGATTTTCAGCTCAAAACAAGGACCTGCATAACATGTTCAATTTCCTTTTCATACAGTTCAAGAGTCTTTGAACTGGAGTTTTCAGAAGCAGGTCATTTGTATACAAAAAGAGGCTCTTACCCTAGGACATCGCTTCAAACAGCTGACTTCAGATGGGAACACATTCTTCCCCTCACCTCAGTGTATGTCCTAAGGAAATCCACGTCACATATTGTTCTAAACAGTCCTTTGAACTCCCTCATACCTTCCAGAGATTGCATTAGTCTTGTCTTCCTGCTAAAGAAGTGCCAAACAATCTCACAACAGTACATAAACATTTGCATTTGTTATACAATGAACTCCAAAGGTGTTAACCCTAACTCAGTAAGGTTTATCTTCATTCAGTAAAGTTTATCTTAACTCCATAGGGAATGTTCAGGATATTGTCTGTCTGGGCACACATCACCTTCCTTCGGTTCCCCTGGCAGCAGCCAATGGGAATTATTTGAATACACCATAGGTTCAGTCAGCACACTGGGTGTTCGGTGTACCTACACAAAATGGTGGAGGCAGTAGTTGGGCCTGCTTGGTAAAGGTATATTTGTGACATGAGGATGTGTGTGGATTACTTTGAGGTATGTGACAGAGCTAGGATTATAATCAGAGGAGGCCTATGTTTTGCTCCCAAAACACCCTCCATGGCAGGGCTTGTGAAGAAGGCTCAGAAGGCAGCCTGAGCTGGATGCTGTCTTGCTCAGTGGTTGCACCTAGGGGATTCTACCCTAACTTTTAGAGGGGCTTTTAGATCCCTTTTACACCACTCCAGCCCTTTTACCTGCCTCTGAGGGGCTGGAGCAGGTCCAAAGATCTCACCCCCAGCACCTAAAGTGACTTATTAGTGCTCAATAAGGGGTCAAAGGCAAGGGAGTTTTTAGTGGGAGATTTTACTAACAAAATTAAAGCTTTAAGACTTATTAAAGACAAAGCGGTAAAGAGAAAGCACTATGTTTCCTGGTCCCACTGATTGACAGAGACATTAATAGATTCGAGATTCAAAAGTAAAAAACACTACCCCTGTTAAAATCATAGGCCCAACCAACAGCAGCTATTCAAACACACACACTAAAAGTGAGCCATGACTATTTTAGTGGGAGACAAATATAAGGTGTAGAGGGCTAATGGCTGCAGTGCAGTGGCCTGGAGGTAAAGCTTAATAAGGTGTGACACAGGAGCACTGATAAAAACAAACTTTGTTTCCTGGCTCCGGGAACCTGGCATGGCTTAAGGTTAAAAAAGGATGAGTACCTCTGTCACATGACAGTTCAGTATCCACTACCTCTAGTGGTAACTGTTACAAAAGTTACCACAGATGTGTATTCTTTAACATGGTGTTTAATGGGGAGGCAGCTGCATATAAATCAGGACCACTACCAGGTGAGTTAGTCTAGAGGGGTGGTTCTCAAACATGTCTGTAAGGCCTTTTTTTGATGCTACACAGAATGAGATGTTAGAAAACCAAACAGTGAGGGACTGGGTTTTTGGGAGGATCCTTCAGTTATAAGGTTGTTCATGGAAGCAAAACCTGGAGAATCTCTAGAATAGAGCACTGTAAGCAGAGCACTGTAACCCTAATAAAGGCACACTGAAGCCTTTGTTACAAAGAAGTCCAAGCCCTCTCTGATGGCCTCTTACAGCTTGGTTCTCCCCATATGGCTGCTTGTTTTGAGTGAGCATAAAGCAAGCCTCATCCCCAGTGTTGTACAATGAATCAGTAACTCAAAATTTTCCCAGCTCCTACTCTGCCCTGACCTTTAAACTGTACAGCCTTGTTGTACATTAAGTAATGCTAAAACTATGAGACATAAAAAAAGCTATGAAATGATGTAATTAATGAGATCATGTCACCTAGGGATGCAACACAATGATGTTTACTGAGTGCTTAGAAAAGTAACGTCAGGCAAGTATTTATTGAGTTCTGTAAAGACAAAAGACTTATGATCTTATATTTACTGAAGTCATATTCACGAGCTGCAGTTACCACAATACTACAAGACAACTGGTGTGACGTCTGTGCAGAGAAAAGCCCACAACTGAAGTGGGTCACTGTGATGTGAGATTTCTTAAGCTCTGAAACCTTGCTTCTCAAACCAGTATTTTATATACAAATTGAGATCTTATACTGAAGACAGATACAAGGATAGCCTCCCAAGTAAGTTTCATCTTCCTTTATGCTTTCTCTAAGCTTCACTTGATGATTATTATTATAATTATTATTTATCTGGGTTGCAGAAGAGCCTAGCAGCCCCAGTCAGTGATTGGCACTCCAGTGTGCTTGTCACTGTACACTTGTTACTGTATTTCTGTAAATAATTTTTATGAATTTTAATAGAGAAACAAAACAAAAAAGGTAAACAACTTGCACCTTGAATATGGTAACAAATAACATTTCACAGGATAGTTAATAAAATTATAGTAATTATGCAATATTCAACTTGACAAAGACCTGGCAATGCAAAAATCAGACAATATTACACAGAGAACATATTAGGATATGGGGTAACAATTTTAAAAAAATGAAAAAAAAAGACAAATAGGCAAAAAAGGAAAGGAGAGAGCTGGGAAGAGGGGGAAAAGCAGAGAGGTCAGGTGGAATGGCATTATTTGACTCATTGCAGCATTCTTTATCCAAATGTATCAAGAAACAGGGTCCACATTTCTTCAAATTCATATCATTGCTATCTACATCAATGAGCCATTCTTTCTTTTGCTGCTAATTCAGGCATATAAATTTAAAACTGAGAATTTCATCTTGTTTAATGGCTGGTGCTCATTTTATTTTAAAGTTCGGTCTAGTTATCAATTGTTTTTCAGCCCCAGATTTTGAAGGCAGAGATTTAGCTTCCCTGAACCAGCCTTTTTTAGGACAGGAAAGTTCTCTAGTATTAGGGAGGGTCACACCATGTATTTTGACCACCTAACCAACATTGTTCAGAGGAGATTTATGAGTTACAAATGCTAAGCACTCAAGAAACCTGCACTGAAGAAAAAGGTTTTTCCCTACCCCACTAGTAAGCAGTTGAGCAACTGAGTGAGCATGAACCATAAACTTCAGCCTTCATCACCCAAGCACATCAGGTAGTTCAATGTTCCCAACATCTAAGGTGTCACCTCACTAGGAATTATTGAGTCTGTAGTCTCAATAATAGCCCCATAGTAGCTGAGATTGTTTCTCATTAATCTTTCCACACACAGACCACGTGAAAATTAAAGAGGGGACTGTAACGGATGTGTGGTTTGTAATTCATTGCTTTTTTAATGAGTATGCAGTGTTGGAGTATGCAGTGTTGTTGGTAGCCATGTTGTTAACTGGAGGTCAGACACTAGAGTAGACACAATCAACTAATAGAGTTGTCCCATCAGTGACTAGATTCAGTGCTTGTGTGTCCTTCAAATTATTTCTGCCAAGGCATAAACAAAGACCCTTGTGGTCTGTCAGGGTTCCCTCCCCACTCTGAACTGTAGGGTACAGATGTGGGGACCTACACGAACGACCCCCTAAGCTTATTTCTACCAGCTTAGGTTAAAAATTCCCCAAGACACAAATCCCTTTTGTCCTTGGATGGTATGCTGGCACCACCAAGTGATTTAAACAAACATTCAGGGAGGGTCACTTGGAGCCTATCTCCCCCAAAATATCCCCCCCAAGCCCTTACACCCCCTTTCCTGGGTAGGCTTAAGAATAATATCCTAACCAATTGGTTACAAAGTGAGCACAGATCAACCCCCCCGGGTCTTAGGACACTGAAAATCAATCTAAAAGAAGAATTTTATTTAAAGGTAAAAGAATCACCTCTGTAAAATCAGGATGAAAGATATTCTGTAAAGTTAAGATTCACAAACACAGAGGAACTCCCTGTAGGCTTACTTCAAAGTTACAAAAAACAGGAATAAGCCTCCCACTAGCAAAGGGAAAATTCACAAGCTAAAACAAGAGATAATCTAACACACCTTGCCTGGCTTTACTTACTATTTTTGTAATATTAGAGACTGGTTCAGGATTGGTTGGAGGAGATGGAGAGAGAACACCCAACAAAAAGCACAAAGACTTCCCCCGCTCCAAGATTTGAAAGTATCTTCTTTCCCCATTGGTCCTTTTGGTCAGGTGCCAACCAGGTTATTTGAGCTTCTTAACCCCTTACAGGTAAGGAGGAGTTCTAGGCTACTCTTAGCTGTATGGTTATGACATGGTCCATAGACAGGTTCAGGGGAACCGAAATGGAACATCCCTATAACCAAGCCAGTAGGTGCTAAACGTCTGAGCAGAAAGCTGCTTCTTCCATTTACAGTTTCCTACCCTTGTACTGATTCTGCAGATGGTTCAAACAAGGCTTTGTTTCAGATTTCCTACTAGAATAGGAATACATGCAGAACACTAAAGAAACTTGCACCTTGCAAAATAATGAATGGCATAGCAATATAATTTGTGAAGTATTTAAAACATGGCTCTACCCTAAAATGTGGGGTTCATATTCATTGAGTCTCACCTATTCCCATAGGAAGTGTGCTTAGTTTGCAAGTATTAAATTGCTAGCTCTGCCAATTTAGCATGGGCTCTATCAAGCTGGGTTTTTCCCCTTATCTCCTGCAGTAATAGAGACCCTCTAGGTCAGTGTTTCCCAAATTTGGGACGCCGCTTGTTCAGGGAAAGCGGCGTGGCCCCCATTGGCCAGGCACAGTGAACCGCGGCCAGTGGGAGCCGCGATCGGCCGAACCTGCGGATGCGGCAGGTAAACAAACCAGCCCGACCCGCCAGGGGCTCTCCCTGAACAAGCGCCGTCCCAAGTTTGGAAAACACTGCACTAGGTTATCTTGTGACCACAGATATGCTTTTAGAAAAGGAGTACTTGTGGCACCTTAGAGACTAACCAATGTTAGTATACAATATTGTTTACTTATGCCCAGTTTACCAAGCTATCCAGATTGCTCTGAATCAGTGACCTGTTCTCTTCATTATTTACCACTCTCCCAATTTTTGGATCATCTGCACACTATCAATGATTTTATGTTTTCTTCAAGGTCATTGATAAAAATATCAATCATCATAGAACCAAGGAACTATCCTTGCAGACCCACTCAATGACAATTCCCCATTTACAGTTACAATCTGAAACTTATCAGTTAGCCAGTTTTTAATCCATTTAATATCTGCCATGTTAATTTTATATCATTCTAGTTTTTTTTTTTAAATCAAAGTGTCATGGGTACCAAGTCAAATACCTTGCAGAAATATAAGTATATTATGTCAACACTATTACCTTTATCAGCCAAACTTGTAATCTCAAAGATAGCTATCAAGTTAGTTTGCTGGGATATGTTTTCCATAAACCCATGTTGATGTGAATTAATTACATTGCCATCCTTTCATTCTTAATCAATCCAGTCTCATATCAGCAGCTCTGTTATCTTGCCCGGGATCAATGTCAGGCTAACAGGCCTATAAATACTAAGATGATATCTAAATGATGCTAAGTATACTTAGTATCTACAGAAAAACAAGGAAATGGGAATGCAAGGATAGGCTCAGTTTGAGCTCTCTTCTTTAAAGATCCTGAATTATTCATAGAGCCTGTAGAAGAAACCAATTAACTCTTCATTTATAAGAGTTTCTAATCTCTGCTTCCAATTTTAGTTCCAAAAGGACTATGGAATCATCTGATATAAGGATATTTGCAGTTTGACAAAGTTCTTACAGAGAATCCTTTCCTTCTACAAAACTCAAACCAACTTTAGCATGCAGGTGAAGCGGACAAGACAAAGGTACTTCCTGCTGCTTGCAATGCACCATGCTTTTCAAGTCACTTTACTAGTTTCAAGCCTCTGAACAATTCCCACTTGTCTACACTTCCTCTCATTAACCTGCTTCCTCTCAGTCCTCTACTCCCTTATCCTCTCCTCCTCCTATTCTTGGTCTTATCTCTTCCATGTTGCCTCTCCTGCCTGGTGAAGTCCCCCATTTTCCTTGTGCCTACCTTCCTCCTATTCTTTCTTCAAATCCACTTGAACACCACTTTCCTCTTTTAAGCTCTTTTCAGATGGGTCCATATGCCTATTTGTATTTGAGAGAGGCAAGGTAGGTGCAGTAAAAATCTTTTACTGGACCTACTTCTGTGTAGCTCAAAAGCTTTTACCTACCAACAGAGCTCTTATTCAGGTCTGGGGAAAAGGAATAAATAGTGTCTGAGCTAAATACAAGTTGGGACAGATAGTTAAACATAAGGGGTAATGTTGTAGGATGCCCCTTGAAAAAAGTGGGCAAGTGAGGGTTAGATTGTTATGCATAAGGAGTTTGAAGTGGGCAAGTAAAGAGCAGGCATTGGGTGAATTACAAATTGTTTTAGTGAGCCGTAAAACCAGTGTCCATGGTTTCTGGTTCTATCAGAGTTAGGAGTTTAAGTTCACAAGTTTGTCTTTTGACAATGTTGTGCAGGTTTCCTTTAAAAATGAGTATTGAAAGATCAGAAATGGACTGATCACTTTATGAAAAATTTTCACCAGTGGGTGATATGGAGTTTGTCTATCATTTTTCTGTAGGAGTTAATTTGGGAGCATGGTGATTGTCTGGTTTCACCCACATTGTTGTTGTTGGGGCATTTGATGCACTGGAGGTACACCACCTGTTGTGACATGCACATGTATGACCCATAAATCTTGACAGATGGGTATTGATCATTGTCACAATGGAGATTTATCTGGAAGTTTTGCATCTGCTGTTCTGACAGGGTCCAGTGTCACTTTGAATTGGTGTGTCCTGGTCTGTGGGGAGCTTGCTTCTGATGAGCTTGGTGAGGCTGGAGGGTTGATGGAAGGCCAGAAGAGGGAGTTTGGGAAAAGATTTCTTTCAGGATGTGGTCCCCATCAAGTATGGATTGTGATTCTTTGAGGATATCCCCTATGGGTTCCTATGTTGGTCATCCAAGAACAGGGGTGGCAGGTTTGTATACTTTTGGTGGTGCCCAGAACAGGTCCTACCCACCCACCTTGTAAGCCGATATCTATTTTTTAAATGTAAAAATGGACTGGAAACAATAAGCATTTAACAGTTTTCTTATATTGCACAATATGGAGGGTGTGGAAGGGGGAGATGAGGACTCTGGCTGGGGGAGTTGGGAGGAGCTCAGGGCTAGGGCAGAGGGTTGGGGTGTGGGCTGCGAGGTAGGGCCAGGGATGAGGGGTTCAGGAAGAGGCTCAGGGCTGGGGGTGCAGGTTTTGGGGTGGGGCCAGGGATCAGGAGTTTGGGGCTACAGACAGGCTGCTTCAGAGAGGACTCTCCCCAGCCCTCTCCCTGCCAGCCTCAGCAAGCTCTGTAGGGCAGCAGCCCCCCTCTCCAGCACACTTACCCCACACCACTTTCACTGCACATGCTGCTAGGTCCCCTGTCAGGTCCAGGAAGCCCCCTTGCATCCACGGCTATCACGTGTGCACCTCCCCCTCCCACAGGTGGCGGCACAGCTGCCGCCTCAGCCTGCTGCCAGCACCACTCCCTTTTGTGGCCAGCAACAGCAGGCGAGGGAGCACAGTGTGCCACAGCAGGGCTGGTGCCCAGGCAGCGATACTCCAGGGGCGCCAAGGGCCCGGAACATTGGTGGAGCCCGGGCGCCAAGGGCCCGGAACATTGGTGGAGCCCGGGCGCCAAGGGCCCGGAACATTGGTGGAGCCCGGGCGCCAAGGGCCCGGAACATTGGTGGAGCCCGGGCGCCAAGGGCCCGGAACATTGGTGGAGCCCGGGCGCCAAGGGCCCGGAACATTGGTGGAGCCCGGGCGCCAAGGGCCCGGAACATTGGTGGAGCCCGGGCGCCAAGGGCCCGGAACATTGGTGGAGCCCGGGCGCCAAGGGCCCGGAACATTGGTGGAGCCCGGGCGCCAAGGGCCCGGAACATTGGTGGAGCCCGGGCGCCAAGGGCCCATATAACTCATCCCCCCGGCCAAAAACCAATTCTTAAGGGATCCCATTGGAAGCATACACATTTTATAACAATTCCCCATTTACAGCTGCAGTTTGAGACCTATCAGTTAGCTAGTTTTTAATCCAGGTAACATGTGCCATGTTAATTTTATATTGGTCTAATTTTAATCAAAATGTGGTACAGAAATCCACATATATTATGTCAACATGATCACCTTTATCAACCAAACTTGAAATCTCATCCAAAAAGGTATCAAGCTAGTTTGACAGGAGCTATTTTCCATAAGCCCATATTGATTTGCATTAAGTTACATTAACCTCCTTTAATTTCTTTACTAATCAAGTCCTGTGCCAGACAGTAAAGGATTGGGGCCTACCTTAAGCACCCTCTTCCAGCTCTTCCTGGACAAGTTCCAGCTGAGACCACTCTCTCCCCAGGGAAATTCTGCCTGGAGCCATTTCACAGAATCCAGGGAGGGTAGTTTCCAGACAGATTAATTGCTGTGGGTTTTATTTCAACCTTCTTAACAAAAAGAGGACCAAACCTTCACAGCCTCTCCCATTAGAGTCTGTAGGGATTAAATCCCTTACTCCAAGCCTGTCCCTGACCCAACAAGTTCATCAACCCCAAAGTTCCTGGTTCTTATCTTAGAGGCTTCATGATACTAGGACTTTCCCCAATCTTCCTTTTACCTATCTGTACTTTTCCTCCCAGCAGTTACTCCAGGATCTGGCAGGCATTGCAACCCCCTTCTGTTTCCTGCTCCTTTTTTTATGAAGATCAGCCAATTAAGTGTGATGGTCTTTTCCCAGGTGCAGCAGCTGGGCTAATTAGCCAGATACCCAGTGGTGGACTACTGACCCAGGGGAATGGTATCCCTTTTTCCTTCACGCAGATGCTTCATGCTTGATTATCTTGCCCGGGGAGTAATGTCAGGTTGATAGACCTATAATTACCTGATACCTTGTACCTTGATCTCCTGCTTCATTCTCCCTTTTGTCTGTTTTACCCAACTATTATCTCTCACAACATGCTAAGATTGCAAACTCTTTGGGGCGTGGACTGTCTTTTTTTTTACATATGTGCAGTGCCTAGCACAATGGGACCTGGAAGCTCTAGGCACAACTACAATACAAATTACTATGGAACTCCACACTGCCATTTTTAGAGTCACTTTTTATGGGAGAATCCCAGTTTATGTGGTAACAGGGAGATGTTAACTATGTTTTCTTTCATCAGCCACCATCTGATAAATTGTCACAATCATCAGATTATTTTTGAAATCTGGGCCCACCCCCCTTCCCTTTAGAAGCTAAAATCAGAAGTTATTTCTGAAGGGGGGGCAAAACATATTCTTAACCCCATGCCAGGGAACAAAGATTAAAAAGATCAACAGACCAGTGGACCAACCAGCAGGAATTATCTAATGAAAAGTCCCATTCTCCACACAAATCAGGATGCATCATCTGACCAATAATAGTAATTGAATTTGACTGCTCTAGCATGCATATATGATCGGAGAGATCCAGCCTTTGAAAAGAAAAGATTATTGGTATTATTTATTAAGCAAATAAATAATTATTTCAAAAAGATATTATTAGGATAATAATTGCTAATTGTTGCAATTCCGGTAAGAGGGCCAATAGATGTCAATGTTCATCCCCACGCAGATTCTGAGGCAGTTATTCAAGAAACGCTGAGACCTTTCAGCCCATTTTCTGCCTTGGAGTAGGAAGAACCCGTCTCCTTACTACAGTTGAAACCATGCTAGCAACAACTTAGTATGGTTTTCCTGACTAGTCTAGGTATCATGGGAAGCACCTAGGATGGGAAGCCAGATAGAGATACATAGTTTTTTGAAAACCTATGGAGCTAAAGGTCTTGTCTAAATTAGGATTCAGAGGTGTGATTAACACATTCTAAAACTCTAGTCATGACATAGAAATTGCAATTGCTAAACTGATGAAGTTAAAATCTGTGCTCCTCCCTATGCATCCGATGAAGTGAGCTGTAGCTCACGAAAGCTTATGCTCAAATAAATTGGTTACTCTCTAAAGTGCCACAAGTACTCCTTTTCTTTTTGCTCCTCCCTAAGTGACAGCACAGGTAATGTCATCACTGCAAAAAAGCTGTGTTTTTTTCATCTACACTAGAAAACTAGGTGGGCATAACTATGTTGGTCAGGGTGTGAAAAATCCACCCCCCTGAGTAGCATAGTTAAGCTGACCCAAGTCCCTGTGTAGACAGTGCTAGGTCAATGGAAGAATTTTTTCATCAACCTAGCTACTGCCTCTTGTGGATGTGGATTACCTAGATAGATAGTGTCTATACTGAAGTGCTACAACAGCTCAGCCGCAGCATTTTAAGTGTAGACAAGCCCTAACTCATGTAAAATCCTACTAGAGACAAGGTACTGTAGTCATTGCCTCATTGTAGCCCTATACCTCCTGTTGATCTAGTTACATTGAGGTAAAAACTACCTGTGGCTTGCCTCCACTAAGATTTTACTTTGAGACAGCTGATGTATAAAACATAGCTTTTTTTCAGAGAAGACATAGCCACAGTCAGCTAACAAGGTTTCAGATATGTTAACCTGCATCTTAACAAGTGGTAAGGGTTGTTTTTTTTCATGGAGTTGAGCTAACACAATTGAAAAATACACCTTTTTTGCAAGTCTAGGCAGGGACACAATCTCTACCATAGTAACCACCCAATTGCTCAGCAGTCCAGATCTACTGTGAAATATTATACCAGTTTATTACAGATGAGTAAACTGAGACTTGATCTACACTTAAAAGTTAGATCTACATAGCTACAACAGTCAGGGGTATGAAAAAACACAGCCCTGAATGCTGGAGCCATGTCAACCTAACTACCAGTGTAGACGCTTCTATGGCAATGGGAGAATGCTTCTGTCAACTTAGCTACAGATGACATCCCTACAGAGATAGAAAAACCCTGTCCATTGGTGCAGGCTGTGTCTATACAATGGGGTTATACTAGCACAGCTACGCTGACATAGCTATGCTGGCATAGTCTCTGTAGTGTAGACACACCTGAGGCCTTGTCTACACTACGAAATCAGGTTGAATTTATAGAAGTTGGTTTTGTAGAAAGCATTTTTATACAGTTGATTGTGTGTGTCCCCACACAAATGCTCTAAGTGCATGTAGTCAGCAGAGTGTGTCCACAGTACCGAGGCAACCGTCGACTTCTGGAGCATTGCACTGTGGGTAGCTATCCCACACTTCCCGCAGTCTCCGCTGCCCATTGGAATTCTGGGTAGAAATCCCAATGCCTGATGGGACTAAAACATTGTCGCGGGTGGTTCTGGGTACATATCGTCAGGCCCCCCTTCCTCCCTCCCTCTGTGAAAGCAATGGCAGACAATCGTTTCATGCCTTTTTTCCTGGGTTACCTGTGCAGACGCCATACCCCGGCAAGCATGGAGCCCGCTCAGCTCACCGTCACCGTATGTCTCCTGGGTGCTGGCAGATGTGGTACTGCATTGCTACACAGCAGCAGCTTATTGCCTTTTGGCAGCAGACAGTGCAGTATGACTGGTAGCCATTGTCGACGTATTCCAGGGTGCTCTTTTAACCGACCTTGATGAGTTCAGGGGCACCTGGGCAAACATGGGAATGACTCAGTCAGGTCATTACCCTTTTAAGTTTCATCTCATAATGATTCAGTCCTACTGGCAGTCCTACTGCACTGTCTTTTAATGAGCAGTCAGGAGATGATGATGGCCAGCAGTTATACTGTACCGTCTTCTACCGAGCACCCAGGAGATGATGATGGCTAGCGGTCATACTGCACAGTCTGCTGCCAGCAAGATGTATAAAGATAGATGAAGTGGCTCAAAACAAGAAATAGACCAGATTTGTTTTGTATTCATTTTCTCCTCCCTTCCTTCCTCCCTCCCCCTGTGAAATCAACAGCCTGCTAAACCCAGTTTTGAGTTCTATCCTTGAGGTTTTGAGTTCTATCCTTGAGGGAGCCATTCTGTTTCTCACAAAGCCACCCCCTTTGTTGATTTTAATTCCCTGTAAGCCAACCCTGTAAGCCATGTCATCAGTCGCCCCTCCCTCCATCAGAGCAACGGCAAACAATCATCTCGCGCCCTTTTCCCTGGATTGCCCAAGCAGGAGCAGATGCCATAGCACAGCAAGCATGGAGCCCGTTCAGCTCACCGCAGCAGTGATGACCACTGTAAACACCTCATGCATTATCGTGCAGTTTATGCAGAACCAGCACCTGAAAAACCAGGCGAGGAGGCGATGGAAGAGCGGTGATGAGGACATGAACACACTTTTCTCTAAAACTGTGTTCTCCCGCAATTTGGAGATCATGGTGTTAATGGGGCAGGCTCATGCTGTGGAACACTGATTCTGGGCCCAGGAAACAAGCACAGACTGGTGGGACCGCATAGTGTTGCAGGTCTGGGATGATTCCCAGCGGCTCCGAAACGTTCGCATGCGTAAGGGCACTTTCATGGAACTTTGTGACTTGCTTTCCCCTGCCCTGAAGCACAAGAATACAAAGATGAGAGTAGCCCTCACAGTTCACAAGCAAGTGGCAATAGCCCTGTGGAAGCTTGCAATGCCAGACAACTACCGATCAGTCAGTAATCAATTTGGAGTGGGCAAATCTACTGAGGGGGTTGCTGTGATGCAAGTAGCCAATGCAATCATTGAGCTGCTGCTATCAAAGGTAGTGACTCTGGGAAATGTGCAGGTCATATTAGATGGCTTTGCTGCAGTGGGATTCTCTAACTGTGGTGGGGCTATAGACGGAACGCATATCCCTATCTTGAGACCGGACCATCAGGGCAGGCAGTACATAAACTGCAAGGGGTACTTTTCAGTGGTGCTGCAAGCACTGGTGGATCACAAGGGACGTTTCACCAACATCAACGTGGGATGGCTGGGAAAGGTTCATGACGCTCGCATCTTCAGGAACTCTGGTCTGTTTCAAAAGCTGCAGGAAGGGACTTTATTCCCAGACCAGAAAATAACTGTTGGGGATGTTGAAATGTCTATAGTTATCCTTGGGGACCAAGCCTACCCCTTAATGCCATGGCTCATGAAGCCGTACACAGGCACCCTGGACAGTAGTCAGGAGCTGTTCAACTATAGGCTGAGCAAGCGCAGAATGGTGGTAGAGTGTGCATTTGGACGTTTAAAGGGTCGCTGGCGCAGTTTACTGACTCGCTCAGACCTCTGCGAAACCAACATTCCCATTGTTATTGCTGCTCGCTGCGTACTCCACAATCTCTGTGAGAGTAACGGGGAGATGTTTATGGTGGGGTGGGAGGTTGATGCAAATCGCCTGGCCGCTGAATACACGCAGCCAGACACCAGGGTGGTTAGAAGAGCACAGCAGGAAGTGCTGCGCATCAGAGAAGCTTTGAAAACCAGTTTCATGACTGGCCAGTGTACTGTGTGACACTTCTGTTTGTTTCTCCTTGATGAAAACCCACCCCCTTGGTTGCCTCTAAATTCCCTGTAAGCCACCCACCCTCCCCTCTTCGATCACAGCTTGCTTGCAAAGGAAATAAAGTCACTATCATTTAAAAAACATGTATTCTTTTTTAATTGATTATAAAAATAGGGAGATAACTCACAAGGTAGCCCGGGTGGGATGTGGGAGGACGGTAGGAGGGACGGGAAAGGCCATTTTGAAACTTGTTGAATGACAGCCTTCTGTTGCTTGGGCTGTGTACTGGGGTGGAGTGGTTGGGTGTCCGGCGCCTCCCCCGCCCGCGTTCTTGGGCATCTGGGTGAGGAGGCTATGGAACTTGGGGAGGAGGGAGGGTAGTTAAGCAGGGGCTGCAGCAGAAGTCTGTGATCCTGATGCCGTTCATGAACCTCCACCAGATGCCGGAGCATGTCCCTTTGATCCCACAGTAGCCCCCGCGTTGCCTCATGCCTCCTTTGATCTTCCTGCCACCACCTCTCCTCACGTTCATTGGCCACTGTCCTGTACTCTGCTATTGTGTCCCTCCACACAGCTCTGTCAGTGCAGGACGACTGCATGAGCTCAGAGAACATTTCATCGCCGTGCGTTTTTTTCACCACCTTATCTGAGATAGCCTTTGGGACGGAGGAGGGAGGCTTGAAACATTTGCAGCTGGTAGAGGAAAAAAAGGGAGTGAAGTATTTTAAAAGATACATTTTACAGAACAATGGCTATACTCTTTCACAGTGAACAATACTATTCACATTACATAGCACATGTGATTTTGGTACAAGCTCGCATTTTGCATCTTATATTGAGAGCCTGCGGCTTTGGTGTTAGAGATCACACATGCAGGGCCGGGCAACAGAATTCGGCTTGCAGTCAGCCATGGTAAGCCATAGTCTTTTGGCTTCTGCAACCTTCATAACAGCAGAACCTTTCCCATACCAAGCAAAGCCTGTTGAGTTGGCCATTTAGTGCTGTGGTTTTCCTGTTAACGTGCAGCAGCAGAAACCAAAGTAACCCCTTCCCCCATCCAATTCTCTGGGATGAGCGCTTTTTCCCTCCCCCCACCACCTGGCTGGTATCAGGGAAGATCCTTGCTAGCCAAACGCGAACAGCTCAGCACCAATGCCCCCTCCCCCCACCGCATGGCTAACTGCGGGGAGGATTTCTTTTCAGCCACAGGCAAACAGCCCAGTAGGAACGGGCACTTCTGAATGTCTCCTTAATTAATTTCCCCTATTTCAACCAGGTTACCATGAACAATATCACTCTCCTGAGGATAACACAGAGAGATAAAGAACGGATGTTGCTTGAATGCCAGCAAACACCAGGACCATATGCTGCCAGGCTTTGTCACGCAATGATATCAGATTACTTGCTACTAGCATGGCGTGGTAAAGTGTCCTACCATGGAGGACGGAATAAGGCTGCTTATCTCAGAAACCTTCTGCAAAGGCTTTTAGAGTACCTCCAGGAGAGCTTCATGGAGATGTCACTGGAGGATTCCTGCTCCATCCCTAGACATGTTAACAGACTTTTCCATTAGCAGTACTGGCCACGAATGCATCCCAAGTCCTCAGGGCTACTTAATCATTAAAAATGCTTGTTTTTATAACATGTATTATATTTTAAAACGGTATACTCACCGGAGGTCCCTTCTCTAGCTTCATTGGGTTGTGAGGGTATTTCAGTCAGGGTGATAAAAAAATCCTGGCTGTCGGGGAGAACGGTGTGCTGTGTGCTCTCCCCAAGCTCGTCCTCCTCCTCCTCATCTTCCACATCCGCAAAATCCTCACCCCATCATCGGAGTCCACGGACAGGGGTGGGGTAGTGGTGGTGGCCCCCCCTAGAATTGCATGCAGCTCAGCATAGAAGCAGCATGTCTGAGGCTCTGTCCTGTAGCATCCGTTTGATTCTTTGGTTTTCTGGTACGCTTGTCTGAGCTCCTTAGGTTTCATGTGGCACTGTGTTGCGTCCCTCATGTAGCCCCTGTCCTTCATAGCCTCTGAGATTTTTTGTAAAGTTTTGGCATTTCATCTTTTGGAACGTAGTTCTGATAGCATGGATTCCTCTCCCCATACAGCGATCAGATCCAGTACCTCCCGTTCGGTCCATGCTGAAGCTCCTGTTTGATTCTGGGACTGCATGGTCACCTGTGCTGATGAGCTCACCTGGCCAAACAGGAAATGAGATTCAAAAGTTCCTGGGGCTTTTCCTGTACACCTGGCCAGTGCATCCGAGTTCAGAGTGCTGTCCAGAGCGGTCACAATGGTGCACTGTGGGATAGCTCCTGGAGACCAATACCTTCGAATTGCGTCCACACTCACCCTAATTCGAAACGGCGATGTCAATTTCAGCGCTAATCCCCTCGTTGGGGAGGAGTACAGAAATTGGTTTTAAGAGCCCTTTATGTCGAAAAAATGGCTTCGTAGTGTGGACAGGTGCAGGGTTAATTCGGATTTAACGCTGCTAAATCCAACATAAACTCATAGCGTAGACCAGGCCTGAGACACAGACAGTGTCAGAGCAGGGACAGGTCTCAGAAATTCTTGTGCTCTGATCAGTAGTCAACACTGCATCTCTTCCAACTTTTGGGATGCACAAGCACATCCCACAATTTAAAGAATGTACTGTACTTGCATAAAGGAGTACCTCTTTTACAAGCCATTTTTGTCTGCAACAATGCAGAAATGCCTTTTAATTTTCACTCTGACTCATCAAGCTGCAGGTGATAACAAGGCCACTAATAATTAAGCCTAGAAAAGAAATTATGGTAAATTGAAAAAGATACTAAAATAACCCCATTGTTATAACTGTGTGGTTTAGCTCACAACTATGATGTCTATGTATATTATTATTTATTTGTATTATAGTAGGTAGCTCCTAGAATGTCAATCAGGGTCCCTTGTGCTAATAATTTTAATTATTAGGAATAATTATTTCCACTTACAGTATATAGCACCTTTCATATGAGGATCTCATATATCACAACCAAATATGTAATACTCAGTAAAAGCCACAGAACTGACTGTTTTTCTTGTTTTGTGTCTAAACTCTATCTCAGAATATCATTAAAGCACAATGCGTCAAATCCATCTCTGGTCACACTCCATTGGTTAAACCAGGGATGACTTGAGCCAAGCCAGCAGGATCAATGAGTCTTAGGGCTTGGCTACACTTGCGAGTTACAGTGCAATAAAGGAGCCCTGGGCGCACTAGCTCACTACCCGTCCACACTGGCAAGGCACATAGAGTGCTCTGACTCCACGGCTACAGTGCTGCTGGTACTCCACCTCGGCGAGTGGAATAATGTTTGCTGCGCCCCCGCTGGAGCGCCACAGCACCGGTGTGGACACCCTGGTCCTATAGTGCACTGTGATCGGTCCCCAGAAGTGTCCCACAATGCCTCTGCTAGCCACTCTGGTCATCACTTTGAACTCTACTGCCCTGCCCTCTGGTGACCAACCATCAGACCCGCCCTTTAAATTCTCTGGGACTTTTGAAAATCCCCTTCCTGTTTGCTCAGCCAGGCATGGAGTGCTCTCAGTGCATGTTTCCAGTGACCATGCCTCCACGTGCCAGGCAATCCCCAGTATGGAGCAATGGCGAGGTGCTGGACCTCATCAGTGTTTGAGGGGAGGAAGCTGTCCAGTCCCAGATGCGCTACAGATGTAGGAATTATGATACCTTTGGGCAGATATCAAGGGACATGATGGAAAGGGGCCATGACCAGGAAGACTGCCAAACGTGACGCAGTTCGGGCTCCATTCCCACAGACTGAAAGGGAAGATAGAGCGCGCAGTACAAAAACATTGAAAGATGGCACCAAATGTGGACGGAAGCACAGGGATTGCTGGGATGCAAACTGATGCATCACGTGGCGTTGGGACAGGACCCAGAATGCCCTGCACCCCCCACCCCCTTCCCACAAGCCACAGCGCCAGAATGGGAAGAGGTGCTCTGTGGGATAGCTGCCCATAATGCACTGCTCCCAATGCTGCTGCAAGTGCCGCAAATGTGGCCACGCCAGTGCGCTTGTTCCTGTCAGTGTGGACAGACTGCGGCGCTTTCCCTACTGCACTCTCCAACAGCGAGTTTAACTCAAAGCACTCTACATCTGCAAGTATAGCCATGCCCTTAGGCTATATCTACACTACGGAGACTATGTTGACATAGGTATGCTAGCATAACCCCTTAGTGTAGACGCAGCCTACGCTGACAGAAGGAGTTTTGCTATTGGTGTAGAAACACCACCTCCCCAAATGACTAGCTATATGATAGAAGCATTCTTCCATCAGCATAGCTGCATCTACACTGTGGGTTTTGTTGGCATAACTATGTCAGTCAGGGTGTGTGTTTTTTTTCACAACCCTAACTGATATAGCTATGTCGATATAACTTGTAAGTGTAGACTTAGCCCTGGTCTACACTAGGACTTCAGGTCGAATTTAGCAGCATTAAATCGATGTAAACCTGCACCCGTCCACACGATGAAGTCCTTTATTTCGACTTAAAGGGCTCTTAAAATCGATTTCCTTACTCCACCCCTGACAAGTGGATTAGCGCTTAAATTGGCCTTGCTGGCTCGAATTTGGGGTACTGTGGACACAATTCGATGGTATTGGCCTCCGGGAGCTATCCCAAAGTGCTCCATTGTGACTGCTCTGGACAGCACTCTCAACTCAGATGCACTGGCCAGGTAGACAGGAAAAGAACCGCGAACTTTTGAATCTCATTTCCTGTTTGGCCAGCATGGCAAGCTGCAGGTGACCATGCAGAGCTCATCAGCAGAGGTGACCATGATGGAGTGCCAGAATCGCAAAAGAGCTCCAGCATGGACCGAACAGGAGGTACGGGATCTGATCGCTGTATGGGGAAAGGAATCCGTGCTATCAGAACTCCGTTCCCGTTTTCGAAATGCCAAAACCTTTGTCAAAATCTCCCAAGGCATGAAGGATAGAGGCCATAACAGGGACCCAAAGCAGTGCCGCGTGAAACTTAAGGAGCTGAGGCAAGCCTACCAGAAAACCAGAGAGGCAAACGGACACTCCGGGTCAGAGCCCCAAACATGCCGCTTCTATGATGAGCTGCATGCCATTTTAGGGGGTTCAGCCACCACTACCCCAGCCGTGTTGTTTGACTCCTTCAATGGAGATGGAGGCAATACAGAAGCAGGTTTTGGGGACGAAGAAGATGATGATGATGATGAGGTTGTAGATAGCTCACAGCAAGCAAGCGGAGAAACCGGTTTTCCCGACAGCCAGGAACTGTTTCTCACCCTGGACCTGGAGCCAGTACCCCCTGAACCCACCCAAGGCTGCCTCCTGGACCCAGCAGGCGGAGAAGGGACCTCCGGTGAGTGTACCTTTTAAAATACTATACATGGTTTAAAAGCAAGCATGTGAAAGGATTACTTTGCCCTGGCATTCGCGGCTCTCCTGGATGTACTCCCAAAGCCTTTGCAAAAGGTTTCTGGGGAGGGCAGCCTTATTGCGTCCTTCATGGTAGGACACTTTACCACTCCAGGCCAGTAACACGTACTCGGGAATCATTGTAGAACAAAGCATTGCAGTGTATGTTTGCTGGCGTTCAAACAACATCCGTTCTTTATCTCTCTGTGTTATCCTCAGGAGAATGAGATATCATTCATGGTCACCTGGTTGAAATAGAGTGCTTTTCTTCAGGGGACACTCAGAGGAGCCCGTTCCTGCTGGGCTGTTTGCCTGTGGCTAAACAGAAATGTTCCCCGCTGTTAGCCACAGGGAGGGGGGATGGTTGAGGGAATATTGGTTTCGCTGAGGTCTAAGCGAGTCAGTAAACTGCGCCAGCGCGCCTTTAAACGTCCAAATGCACATTCTACCACCATTCTGCACTTGCTCAGCCTATAGTTGAACAGCTCCTGACTACTGTCCAGGCTGCCTGTGTACGGCTTCATGAGCCATGGCATTAAGGTGTAGGCTGGGTCCCCAAGGACAACTATAGGCATTTCAACATCCCCAACAGTTATTTTCTGGTCTGGGAATAAAGTCCCTTCCTGCAGCTTTTGAAACAGACCAGAGTTCCTGAAGATGCAAGCGTCATGTACCTTTCCCAGCCACCCCACGTTGATGTTGGTGAAACGTCCCTTGTGATCCACCAGAGCTTGCAGCACTATTGAAAAGAACCCCTTGCGGTTTATGTACTCGGCGGCTTGGTGCTCCGGTGCCAAGATAGGGATATGGGTTCCGTCTATGGCCCCACCACAGTTAGGGAATCCCATTGCAGCAAAGCCATCCACTATGACCTGCACATTTCCCAGGATCACTACCCTTGATATCAGCAGATCTTTGATTGCGTGGGCTACTTGCATCACAGCAGCCCCAACAGTAGATTTGCCCACTCCAAATTGATTCCCAACTGACCGGTAGCTGTCTGGCGTTGCAAGCTTCCACAGGGCTATCGCCACTCGCTTCTCAACTGTGAGGGCTGCTCTCATCTTGGTATTCATGCGCTTCAGGGCAGAGGAAAGCAAGTCACAAAGTTCCATGAAAGTGCCCTTACGCATGCGAAAGTTTCGCAGCCACTGGGAATCGTCCCAGACCTGCAACACTATACGGTCCCACCAGTCTGTGCTTGTTTCCCGAGCCCAGAATCGGCATTCCACAGCATGAACCTGCCCCATTAGCACCATGATGCATGCATTGCCAGGGCCCATGCTTTCAGAGAAATCTGTGTCCATGTCCTGATCACTCACGTGACCGCGCTGACGTCGCCTCCTCGCCCGGTATCGCTTTGCCAGGTTCTGGTGCTGCATATACCGCTGGATAATGCGTGTGGTGTTTAATGTGCTCCTAATTGCCAAAGTGAGCTGAGCGGCCTCCATGCTTGCCTTGGTATGGCGTCCGCACAGAAAAAAGGCGCGGAACGATTGTCTGCCGTTGCTCTGACGGAGGGAGGGGCGACTGACGACACGGCTTACAGGGTTGGCTTCAGGGAGCTAAAATCAACAAAGGGGGTGGCTTTACATCAAGGAGTATTTCAGGCAGGACTTCACGGAGGGTTCCAATAAGAAATGGTGCACCTAAGTTATTGTTCTTATCGGAACAAGGAGGTTAGCCTGGCCTCTGATTGATACATGGCTAGATTTACCTCGCTGCACCTTCTCTGGGAGTGACTGCAGTGTGACCTAGAGGAATGAGTCCCCTAGACGGGGGAGGAGGCAAATGAGTACAAAACAAATCTGGTCTATTTCTTGTTTTGATCCACTCCATCTATCTTTTACATCTTTGGCTGGCAGCAGACGGTGCAGAAGGACTGCATGCCATCCACATCTCATGGCTGCTCAGCAGAAGATGGTGCAGTAGGACTGCTAGCCATCCTCATCTCTTGCCTGCCCGGCAGAAGATGGTACAGTACGACTGCTAGCAATCCGTATCGCCTGCCTGCTCACCATAAGATGGTTCAATAGGACTGACTACAGGACTAAAGAGAATGACCTGGTCAAGTCACTCCAAATTTAGTCCCTGCACCCATGTCTGCCCAGGCGCTCCCAGCCGACGTGGCCAGGAGCACCTCGGACATGACCAGGACGGCTACCAGTCGTACTGCACTGTCTGCTGCCAGAAAGCAATGGGTTGCTGCTACTGAGTAGCAATGCCGTACCGCATCTGCCAGCACCCAGGAGACATAGGGTGACGGTTACCTGAGCGGGCTCCATGCTTGCCGTGGTATGGCGTCTGCACAGGTAACTCATGAAAAAAGGCGCGAAACGATTGTCTGCCCTTGCTTTCACGGAGGGAGGGAGGGAACGGGGGCCTGACGGTATGTACCCAGAACCACCTGCGACAATGTTTTAGCCCCATCAGGCATTGGGATCTCAACCCAGAATTCCAATGGGCAGCGGAGACTGCGGGAACTGTGGGATAGCTATCCACAGTGCAACGCTCCGGAAGTCGACTGTAGCCTCAGTACTGTGGAAGCACTCCGCCGAGTTAATGCACTTAATGCACTTAGAGCATTTTCTGTGGGGACACACACACTCGAATATATAAAACCGATTTCTAAAAAACCGACTTCTAAAAATTCGACCTTATTTCGTAATGTAGACATACCCTAAGACATATTCCCCCTTTTTGTGATTCTGTGTGAACAATGGGATCATAAATTACAAGATAACAAATAAAGTAGGAATAAGCAAAGGATCATTGTCTAAGGGGCTTGTCTACACCAAAAGTTGTACTACTTTAACTATATCAGTGTTGTTAAAGCAGTACAACCTCCCTAGTGTGGACTATATCAGTATAGATAAAGCGTTACAAATTCCCTAGTTTGAACACTACAAGGGTGCTTATACCAGTATAACTTATTCACATACATGAAAGGGAATAAGCTATACTGCTATTAGGTACTACTGTACCAGTGTAACTGAATTCACCCAAGTGTATTGATATAACTATTTTGGTAAAAAAAAAATCATACCCACACACAAAATTGAACTGGTATAAAAACTGTAAATAGACCAGGCCAAACTGTATGTTCTTCCTGAAGGATCTCCTCTCCTACTCATTTTTCATTGTATTTTGTTGTTGTTGCTGCTATCTAAGCTATTGGCAGAGCATGTCAATGAATTATCTGGAAGTTTTCAATGTTACATCTGTGCGGGTTACACAGGATCTCCTCTTCCAATGGGATTCTTTTTTAACGCGTACAATCTGGAAACATCTTAATGCCAAAAGAAATGTGGTAACCTTCCCTTCTGCCAGAATAAATCAGTTTCCTATTTTTGTTTTCTGCTTTATCTTTTTTACTTTCAATTTCCACCCCCTCTCTTGCACCATTTTTTCCTACCTGAGATCAAAAAATTTGAGTCTCCCGTCACCTCTGTCATTTTCTGACCTCTGAGGAGGCTAGATCTATAATTGACGAATGGCCAGGACCAGAATGAGGAAGAGTTTACGGAATACAATTCCTTTTATTAAAATAAACAAATTAGTTCAATGTGAGCAATGGTCTAAAGAAAAGATATCCCTTTCTCAAATATTTACTCTTCAAGCTCTGTGAGAGGAATTCTTTCTGGCAGGATGTGTTTTCTCGTTCTTGCTTTCTTTCCATCTCTCCTCTTTCTGCTTTGACTACTCTCCATTGTAATCCCTTTCTTTTGGCTTTTGTCTCTTTTCCTCAGTTGTCTCTCCCTAATTCATCCTGACTCTCCAGAGTCTCTGCTTTCTCTGTATTGTCTCTTTTCTTTCCTCTCCTATCCTGTTGTGTTTCTCCCCTCTACTTCGTCAGTATTTGCTGTCTGCTTTCCGTGGATATAGTTTGTCGAACATGGTTTTGCAGCAAGACAAACTTAATTTTAATAAAATTCAAGTGTGAAAATGTTAGGCTATTGGCCGCTGACATAAATGTGTCTCTTGAAGGCATCTCCTATCTCTATGGGAATATGCTGAAGAAAAGTTGCAATCACTATAATGGCTGGAAGAGCCTTGCAAGAGATACTATTTCAAAGCAGGTGGGCAGTAGGCGATATTCAGATGTGGGAGATTTGTCAGATATTAGTACACCTTCCTTCGCTCTAGATATGTGTCCAAGTCTCTTCTGTGCATTTTCCTCTTAATTTCTGACAGTCCTTTCCTCAACTGTCTTTTGAGACTACTGATCTTGTCACAATTGAAATGTTCCTTGCCCCATGTTGAACTCCATTGGGATGGCTAGGTCCCTTAGTGTCCAGGATAGAAAACTCTAGTCTATAATCAAAGACTACAAGACATATGATTCCAAATCCAATACATTTGCTTTTAGAATGAGTCAAAAACTTAAAGATTTTTTTTAAATTAAAATTTAGTTTTATTTTTTGGTAAATTATTTTTTTCTAGAACAAAGGCCATTTTTCACCAAAAAACATTTTTTGAAAATATTTGTTTCTTTCAAAATTTCCCAGTTTTTTAATGAACAGCTGCAGAAATTGAAGATATTCAGTTTTTGAAAACCTAAAATGTGTATATTGGTTTATGGCTTTTAGTTGAAAAACTGGGAAATTTTCTAGTGTCTATAGAAATGAATGCAATCACATACTTTTCTTAGGGCACACATTTCAGGAATATTTTCCTACAGTGATGGCTCTAAGGAGAGGTAACATAACGGAAGACACTTTCTTCATCAGGACCTGAAAAAGGAAGGGAGGAAAAAAATTGAGAGGGATAACACTTATATATATTGTTTTCATTATGTAAGATGGGAGTTATGAAACATAGTATCTGATTAGCGAGACAAGGTGGGTGAGGTAATATTTTTTTCCAGACCAACTTCAGACCTGAAGAAGAGCCCTGTGTAAGCTTGAAAGCTTGTCTCTCTCACCAACAGAAGTTGGTCCAAAAATAGAAATTACTTCACCCACCTTCTGTCTGTAATATCCTGGGACTGACACGGCTACAACAACACTGTATGCATAAAGAAAAGGAGGACTTGTGGCACCTTAGAGACTAACCAATTTATTTGAGCATAAGATTTCATGAGCTACAGCTCACTTCATTGGATGCATGAAGTGAGCTGTAGCTCACGAAAGCTTATGCTCAAATAAATTGGTTAGCCTCTAAGGTGCTACAAGTCCTCCTTTTCTTTTTGCGGATACAGGCTAACAAGGCTGCTACTCTGAAAACTGTATGCATAGAGTCTGATTGGCTCATAAGGTTCCAATTGTGGCCCTGATCCTGTGAACACTTATACATGTGCCTAATTTTATTACTGTGAGCAGTCCCATTGAAAATGTTTTAATAAAAGTAGAAAACACATTAATACAAAGAAACCATTAATATGAAATATATAATTAATAAGGAAACAAGCACACTAATGCTTCCCAATGACTTCTCCTATTAAGACTATAATTGCTATAGAACTCACTTCACAGACCATAATATAAACTAAGTTGCACACTGTTAATACTTATTTTTATTACAATTGTGTCATTTTTGTAAATAGAACAGGAGTACTTGTGGCACCTTAGAGACTAACACATTTATTAGAGCATAAGCTTTTGT